>NC_056682.1:134001849-135216016 GCF_018350215.1 Panthera leo | reverse complement strand
AACTCTTCTTCCATACACATTTATTATTTTTGTCCATGTTTTACTCTTCTGTTTTACTAGATTTGTACTGGTGAAGCTGCAAATCTGGGCTTTCTTCAGAAACAATTTAATAGCTGCTCATTTCCAAAAGTGTATGGTTTTCTCTGAAATTGTCCTGTTTGGTCTTCCCATTTAAGTCAGTAAGATTTATTTTTACTGTCTGTAATTCTTTAGTTGAACAGATCAGTATCCTACTGGTTCTTGTCATTTCCTTTAGAAAGTATCAATTATCAGTTCAGGGTGTCAGAATTTTGGAACATTGTGAAAAAACGTTACATGATGAGAAGAAAAACTTTATTAAGCTTTATCTTGATATTGAAGTGAAGTATTAGGTACAGGAAGATTGTATTATAAAGGCACACAAGGGTATTTGGAAAAGAAATTCACATTTGACCAGTCAATGATTACCTAGCTTAAGTCTTTGCTGGAAATATCTATGACAGATATGAACTGGCCCTTCTCCTCTTTACTTTTTAAAAAAAAATTTTTATTGGGGTGCCTGGGTGGCTCAGGTGGTTAAGCATCTGGCTTTGGCTCATGTTATGATCTCACGGCTTGTGGGTTCTATCCCCATGACAGGGTCTGTACTGACAGCTCAGAGCCTGGAGCTGCTTGGGATTCTGTGTCTCCCTCTCTCGCTGTTTCTCCCCTGTTCATGCTCTCTCTCTCTCTCTCTCAAAAATAAATAAATGTTAAAAAAATTTTAAAAATATTTATTTATTTTGAGAGAGAGAGAAAGCGTGAGTGGGGGAGGGGCAGAGGGAGAGCGAGAATCCCAAGCAGGCTCCATGTTTGGTGCAGAACAGGACACAGGGCTCGATCTCATGACCGTGAGATCATGACCTGAACTAAAATAAAGAGTCAAATGCTTAATCGACTGAGCCACCCAGGCACCCCTCCTCTTTAAAGAGAAATATTGTGTTCACATTTTCCCACTAAACATACTATCGTTTGCTTTGGAAAAGGCTGTCAATTAACTGCCAGGTCAATTCCAACATGCTGGACTATGGGATGTACAGTAATAAGTAATGAGATCATTGTGACTGTGAATATAGAAAGGTTTCAGTGAATTCTTCACTCTAGCAAGTTGATTTTATTTTTATTGATACTTAACATCAACAATCGTGGAGCCTTGAGTTTTGCTTTTTGTTTTAGGATTATATAGAATGATCTTTCTTTTTTTCTTTTCCTGATAAACACAGTGGTCATAAACATATTAAAATTAATTCATATGTGCTGATGGCTTACAGATCCTCAAAATTTTATTTTATTAGACACTTTAAAGTTAGTAAAAAAATCTCTTGTTGACTTTTTGGGGAACATTTTCTGTATATCCTGGTTCCCATTTGCCTACCTTATCCTTTTCTACTCCACTCCAGTGAGGGAAGGTGTTGAATAGGGTTCATGAGGACATTATCCAGGCTGTGTTTTTAGGAGTGGATGCATGCTCTCATCTACCCTTTTCCAGCTTCCTATATAGCATTGACAAAATAAGATCTGAGATTTGAACTTGGCTTTGGAGTGGAAATAACAGAGAAGATTTTCTAATTCAGAGTTCCTTAGGCCTATCTAGTGTAGAGAGGAGTTTTCTACTTGGTCTAATCTAGGAAATCGGGGCTTATCATGGGGTTTTGTGGCAGGACCCAGGCCCAAAATAAAGTGTGACTTTATTTTGATTTATAATATGTGCATATACCTCCCATATGATATTCTGGGGAGAGGTGGATTAAGGAAGGTGAGAGTATTTACATGTCCTAGCAAAGACTACCATGATGTCGTTTTAATGGCATCCATTCAATCAATATTTTTCAAGTGTTTAATAGACTATCATACCAGGTACCCTAAAGTAGACTTAAAGTAAGCCCATGCTATCTGTTTCCACCCCAAACCCAAACCAGAGTCTTGAATTTTACCATATCAATTCAACAAAAGTCTTACTTGCCTTCTTCAGAGAAAAGGGGGATGAGAAAACATACGGTGTTAGTAGAAACTTAATCCTTAGTGATGGACCAAACCTGTAATCTGATCTGGGGTGGGGGGGATAGATAAAGGTGGAGCAAAAAGGTGAAGAGAAGTTTCTTTCATTGGAAGCCAGCATTCTTTACTCTAGATGTACTCTGAATAACAACACCCAGCACAAATCAACACAATAAACACTGAAACATAACACAAACACCCTGAAAGTAATACAACACTAATAATTGAGTTCCCTCCCTCTACCCAGTGCAAATCTGGCAAAAAAGTACAATTATATCCAGAGATAAAATAGTCAATGGCATGTCAAATATACCTAGTGAAGAGTTTAAAATCCCAATATATAAGTTTTTAAGATACCCTATTTTAGAGAGAAGAAAACAAGTCTCTCTTGCTTAATAATGACACCATTGTTCCATTTCTTCCCTAAAGCACAACATTTGACACTACTCATTTATAAAGAAAATTCTTCCTGAAAGCAAGATATCAGGTTAACTTAATTAATCTTAAATATTCATAATGAAGATACAAAAACAAAGTATGTGGTAACATTTATGGAATACTTTGTATGTGCTATGCATTCTATTATATTCTTGTTTAATTTGCCTGACCACTGTATAGCTGACCTTTAAAGATTAGGAAACCGGGGCTTTGAGATATTAAGATTTTGGAGGTCATACAGCTTGTAAGTAACAGCCCAGATTCTTTCTCAGGACTGTCCTACTCCAGAACCAGCCTATTTGTGATACTATTCTGCCTTTATTACATACATATTAGCATGGTATAATTTTCCTAGTTTAAATATTTGGTTCTGTAACAAAAATATTGTTATGCTGGGCAAATGTCTTCCCAAATATTTGCATCACACTAAGTGCTATTCATTGGCACTCTTTGTAAGTGTCGTACTATTTGGATACTAAACTTGTGAAAAACAATTAAAATTTTAATTTTTTCCCCTACTGAGAAGAAATTTCTGTAATTTTAAATGTCTATACAAAATTACCATTCTGTGACTTCTCTGTATTTTTTTCCTGGAACACATGGTAGCTCTTGGATATACCTTCATTTATTTTGAAGCAGAAATAGAGGGGTCCCTGGCTGGCTCAGTTGGTAGAGCATGTGACTCTTGATCTCAGGGTCATGAGTTAGGTGTAAAGCTTACTAAGAAAGAAAGAAAAAAAGAAAGAAAGAAAGAAAAAGAAAATCTTAAGTACAAGATTTAAAGATCTTGTCCCTTTAGAGCTTGAATTCAAGATCTAAAGCTTCAAGTCTCCTATGAACTCAATTTGGGGAATAGTTTTAAATGACTGGGATAGAGAGTCCCTGAGTGTATAGAGAAATAAAGATGTGGTTGGAAAGGTAGATTGGTGCCAGCTTGTAATATGGCCTACATGTAAACCTTGTTGGAATAGTGTTGATTTCAGCTGTTGAATTCCCCACGCCTTGAAATTAGTCTGCAGTGGGCACTGTACTTGGCACATAGTAAGTGCTTATTAATGTTTGAAGGGAAATCAACTCTGGCAAGGCAACAAAATTTTAACAGAACATCATTAAGAATCACAGATGGATTAATGTCTTAATATTCTTATTTTTAGTAGCAAAAGAAGAAAACATGTAAGAATATTTGAAAATGATTAACTCCAAATTAGATAATAACATAACATAGAACAAGGTTTCTGGAATAACATTTAACGCAGTGCCTAGTGCACAGAAAGGGATTCAAGAAATGTTGAATAAGTTAATTAAAGAGTGAATGAAAAAACAAAAAAACAAAAAAGCAAAAAACAAAACAAAACAAAAAGATTAGGACAAGAAAGGAGAAAAGAAGAGTAAATGAAAAGTGTACATTATGTGTGTATATGTACACATTCACCGATTATACCAGTAAATTATGAATAGGTAAAAAATAGTAAGAGTTCAATGTATTCAAATATATTCACATAAAACTCAAAGTTTAACTTTGGAAGATCCCAATGGGAAGTCAAATTCCACAAAGCTTGTTCTTTATCCAGTGCTGCTAAGCCTTTTGACAGCTTCCTTGAAATCTCACGTTCCCTAGTGCAGTACTACAATAATTTAGGGAAGAAAATCTGAAAGATGGTGTTGAAGAATAATTAGCATTTAACTGGATGTGAATGCAAGCATGAAACAATGTCCCAGTGGTAGCAGATATGAAAAAGACTTAATGAAGAAAAGTAATGATGATCAAAACAATAAAAAGATAACTCTTTTTAGATTTCAGGGTCTGAAGTCTCTGAAATACCATTGACAGTTGCAGTAACAGAGTAGCTTATGGGATACCTGAACATTTCTGCTTTGTTTGGTTTGGGGAAATTTAGAGGTAGTCTTGGGGCTAAGGGGAGAGTGTGGCTTTGTAAAACAATCGTTTAAAACCACACCATCCTTCTCTTACTTCTTCCACGTTTACGTGATCTCACTCTGTGTGAATTACTTCCTCTGTGCGTGTCTCAAGCAAGTCAGCTTTGGAGGCTGAGTCTAAAGTTAAACCTCATTTGGGTAGAATTTTGTAGAATTGTTAAGGATGGTGGCATTTGCTTTTGTTAGAAAAATCAAACAAGAAGAAGGCAATATTTTAATTTTGGTAAGTCATTAATTCAGTTTTAAAATCTGACCATTCTGTGGGGAAAAAAATACTCAAATTCTCCATCTCCAACTTTGATCTTTTGTGAATACATTTTTTGCCACATTTTTTTGCATTTCTATAGGCTTCTCTATTTAGACGTTCTGCCAAAATTTTCCTTTGTTCCACCAACCAGCTTTGCAATCTCCCTATTGACACCCTGGTAATACATTTGGAATAATTTTTCCTTAAGTTTCTTTCTCTGTTCACAGTTTGTTACCTCACCTTAGTAATTTTCCTTTGAAAAACTGAATACTTAAAATTTACTTAAAAATTAAAATTAAATATGGGGTGCCTGGGTGGTTCAGCCGGTTAAGCATCTGACTTCGGCTCAGGTCATGATCTTGCCGTTTGTGAGTTCAAGCCCCAGGTTGGCTCTGTGCTGACAGCTCGGAGCCAGGAGCTTGCTTCAGATTCTGTCTCCCTCTCTCTGCCCCTTCCCTGCTCGCACTGTCTCTCTTTCTCTCTTTCTCTCTCAAAATAAATAAATAAACATTAAAAAAAAATTTTAAAAATATTAAAATTAAATAAAGACTTGCACTCTTATTGTGCATGCCTGAATTGTCCTCACTAATTAATGGGGTAACCTAAAATATTCTTCAGAGAAATAAAGGTAATCATTGGGTTGTTGTAGGGTTGTAAGTTTTAAATGAATTAATGTATGCAAGAATATGCAGCATATACTTGATGTTTAGTAAATGATACTTAACCCTACAAAGCTTGGAAGCTTGTAGATTGTAATCGAGCAGGGGAAGAGATAAAAACCAGATTAACAAAGAAATAAACACAATGTGGTATATATACATAATGAAATATCATTCAGCCTTAAAAAGGAAAGGAACTTGACAATATGCTACAAAATGGAAGAAACTTGAGGACATTATGCTAAGTAAAATAAGTCAGTCACAATAAGACAATTACTGCATGATTCCACTTATATGAGGTACCTAGAGTAGTCAAATTTATAGACACACAAAATTGAATGGCGGTTGCCAGGGGCTGGGAATGGGGGGGAAAGGGAAGTTGTTCAATGAGTGTAGAGTTTTAGTTTTGCAAGATGAAAATGTTCTAGACATCAGATGTGCAACAATGACGTGTTGTTAACAATGCTGTAACTGTTCACTTAAAAATGGTTAAGAGAGTTAATTTTATGTGTTTTTACCACAATAGATAGTAGAAATTATTGAGATAATCTCAGCTAAGTATAAGTTATTATTAAGAAACTAAAGCAGGATAAAGCATAGAGTTACTTGGAGGCAATGCTACTTTAGAAAGCTCGTCTGAGGGAGTGGCTTTTGAGCTGAGACCTGAATGATGACGCGGATCAGTCATGAGAGTCTGAAGGAATAGTCAGTGCAAAGATCATGGGCAGAAACAAATCTATTCTATGTAAGAGAAGAAGAAGATAATTCAGAGGGCATGCAATGAATTTGCTGGTGAAGGCAGACAGATTCTGTAGAGAGACTGGTGGGCTTTGGAAAGGAGATTGAATTTTATTTAAGCATGATAGAAATTCACTCGAGAGCTTTAAGTAGTGGATGACAGGATCTGATTCACAATTTTTATTTTTATTTTTATTTATTTTATTTTTTTATGTTTCAGGTTTTAATTTAAATTCTAGTTAATTAACATATAGTGTAATATTAGTTTCAGGAGTAGAATTTAGTGATTCATTACTTATATACAATACCCAATGCTCATCACAAGTGCCCTCCTTAGTGCATATCACCCATTTAGACCATGCCCCCACCCACCCACCCCCAGCAACCCTCAGTTTGTTCTATACAGTTGAGTCTTTCTTATGTTTTGCCTCCTCTTTTTCTTTTATTTTTTTCAAGTTTTTATTTTTTATTTTTTTTATTTTAATTTTTTTTAATGTTTATTCATTTTTGAGACAGAGAGAGACACAGCATGAACAGGGAAGGGGCAGAGAGAGAGGGAGACATAGAATGTGAAGCAGGCTCCAGGCTCTGAGCTGTCAGCACAGAGCCCGACGCGGGGCTCAAACTCACGAACTGTGAGATCATGACCTGAGCCGAAGTTGGACGCTTAACCAACTGAGCCACCCAGGCGCCCCTCAAGTTTTTATTTTAAATTCTACTTAGTTAACATATATGGTAAAATTGGTTTCAGGTGTAGAATTTAGTGATTCATCACTTACATATAGTACACAGTGCTCATCACAAATGCCCTCCTTAATACTCATCACCCATTTAGCGCATTGCCCCTCTCCCTCCATCAACCCTCAGTTTGTTCTCCATAGTTAAGAGTCTCTTATGGTTTGCCCCCCTCTCTTTTTTCCTTCCCTTATGTTCATCTGTTTTGTTTCTTAAATTTTACATATGAGTGAAATCATATGATATTTGTCTTTCTCTGACTTATTTCACTTAGCATAATACTCTCTAGCTCTATCCAGGTTGTTGCACATGGCAAGATTTCATTCTTTTTTATTCCATTGTGTGTGAAGATGTTCAACATCTTCTTTATCCTTTCATCAGTCAACAGACATTTGGGCTCGTGCCATAGTTTGGCTCTTGTTGATAGTGCTGCTATAACCCTGGGGGTGCATATGCCCCTTGGAATCAGCATTTTTGTATCCTTTGGGTAAATACCTAGTAGTACAATTGCTAGGTCATAGGGTGGTTCTATTTTTAACTTTTTGAGGAACCCCCCATACTGTTTTCCAGAGTGGCTGTACCAGTTTGCATTCCCACCAACACTGTAAGAGTATTCCCCTTTCTCCGCATCCTTGCCAGCATCTGTTGTTTCCTGTGTTGTTAATTTGAGCCATTCTGACAGGTGTGAGGTGGTATCTCAGTGTGATTTTGATTTGTATTTCCCTGATGATGAGTGACGTTGAGCATCTTTTCATGAAGACCTGTATGTCTTCTTTGGAAAAGTGTCTATTTATGTCTTCTGCCCATTTCTTCACTGGACTATTTGTTTTTTAGGTGTTGAATTTGCTAAGTTCTTTTTAGATTTTGGATACTAACCCTTTATCAGATATTTCATTTGCAAATGTCTTCTACCATGCCACAGGCTGCCTTTTAGTTTTGTTGGTTGTTTCCTTCACTGTGCAGAAGCTGATTCACAGTTTTTAAAAAGTCAGCTAGCTATATGAGGAAACAGACAGAGGTAAATATAGAAGCTGGAACACCAGTTGGAATGCATTTTCAATGGAACACAGATGATGGTGACCTGGCTGAGAGCTGGCAAGGAGTGAGGTTGTCAGATTGGGATGTATTTTGAGGTAATGACAAATGGATTTGTAGATAGATTGGATGTGGGGAATGTATAAAGAAAAATCGAGGATGAACTTCTATGCTTTCGGCCAGGACAAAAATAGGGGGGGAAACTGGGAGAGAAACAGGTTTGGTTAAGAGGAAATAAGAAATTAAAAGTTTAGTTTTAGCTCCATTAAGGTTTTTTTTTTTTTAAACATCTGTATTAAGATATGATTCACATACCATAGAATTCAATATTTAAAATGTTCAATTCAAGGATTTTTTAGTATAATCACAGAACCGGTCAATCATCCTCATAATCTAAGTTTAGAGCATTTTATCACTTCAAAAAGGAAACTGTATTTTCCTGGCCCTAGGCAACCACTAACCTATTTCTGTTTCTATAGATTTTTCCAGTCCTGCCATTTCATGTTAAGGAATGCTATGACATGTGGTCTTTTTTTTTTTTTTTTCAATATATGAAATTTATTGTCAAATTGGTTTCCATACAACACTCAGTGCTCATCCCAAAAGGTGCCCTCCTCAATACCCATCACCCACCCTCCCCACCCTCCAACCCCCATCAACCCTCAGTTTGTTCTCAGTTTTTAATAGTCTCTTATGCTTTGGCTCTCTCCCACTCTAACCTCTTTTTTTTTTCCTACCCACCCCCATGGGTTTCTGTTAAGTTTCTCAGGATCCACATAAGAGTGAAAACATATGGTATCTGTCTTTCTCTGTATGGCTTATTTCACTTAGCATCACACTCTCCAGTTCCATCCACGTTGCTACAAAGGGCCATATTTCATTCTTTCTCATTGCCCTGTAGTACTCCATTGTGTATATAAACCACAATTTCTTTATCCATTCATCAGTTGATGGACATTTAGGCTCTTTCCATAATTTGGCTATTGTTGAGAGTGCTGCTATAAACATTGGGGTACAAGTGCCCCTATACATCAGTATCCTTTATCCCTTGGGTAAATTCCTAGCAGTGCTATTGCTGGGTCATAGGGTAGGTCTATTTTTAATTTTCTGAGGAACCTCCACACTGTTTTCCAGAGTGGCTGCACCAATTTTCATTCCCACCAACAATGCAAGAGGGTTCCCGTTTCTCCACATCCTCTCCAGCATCTATAGTCTCCTGATTTGTTCATTTTGGCCACTCTGACTGGCGTGAGGTGATATCTGAGTGTGGTTTTGATTTGTATTTCCCTGATGAGGAGCGACGTTGAGCATCTTTTCAAATGCCTGTTGGCCATCTGGATGTCTTCTTTAGAGAAGTGTCTATTCATGTTTTCTGCCCATTTCTTCATTGGGTTATTTGTTTTTTGGGTGTGGAGTTTGGTGAGCTCTTTATAGATTTTGGATACTAGCCCTTTGTCTGATGTGCCATTTGCAAATATCTTTTCCCATTCTGTTGGTTGCCTTTTAGTTTTGTTGGTTGTTTCCTTTGCTGTGCAGAAGCTTTTTATCTTCACAAGGTCCCAGTAATTCATTTTTGCTTTTAATTCCCTTGCCTTTGGGGATGTGTCAAGTAAGAGATTGCTACGGCTGAGGTCAGAGAGGTCTTTTCCTGCTTTCTCCTCTGGGGTTTTGATGGTTTCCTGTCTCACATTCAGGTCCTTTATCCATTTTGAGTTTATTTTTGTGAATGGTGTGAATAAGTGGTCTAATTTCAACCTTCTGCATGTTGCTGTCCAGTTCTCCCAGCACCATTTGTTAAAGAGACTGTCTTTTTTCCATTGGATATTCTTTCCTGCTTTGTCAAAGATGAGTTGGCCATACGTTTGTGGGTCTAGTTCTGGGGTTTCTATTCTATTCCATTGGTCTATGTGTCTGTTTTTGTGCCAATACCATGCTGTCTTGATGATGACAGCTTTGTAGGAGAGGCTAAAGTCTGGGATTGTGATGCCTCCTGCTTTGGTCTTCTTCTTCAAAATTACTTTGGCTATTCGGGGCCTTTTGTGGTTCCAAATGAATTTTAGGATTGCTTGTTCTAGTTTCGAGAAGAATGCTGGTGCAATTTTGATTGGGATGGCATTGAATGCATAGATAGCTTTGGGTAGTATTGACATTTTGACAATATTTATTCTTCCAATCCATGAGCATGGAATGTTTTTCCATTTCTTTATATCTTCTTCAATTTCCTTCATAAGCTTTCTATAGTTTTTAGCATACAGATCTTTTACATCTTTGGTTAGATTTATCCCTAGGTATTTTATGCTTCTTGGTGCAATTGTGAATGGGATCCATTTCTTTATTTGTCTTTCTGTTGCTTCATTATTAGTGTATAAGAATGCAACTAATTTGTGTACATTGGTTTTGTATCCTGCAACTTTGCTAAATTCATGTATCAGTTCTAGCAGACTTTTGGTGGAGTCTATCAGATTTTCCATGTATAATATCATGTCATCTGCAAAAAGTGAAAGCTTAACTTCATCTTTGCCAATTTTGATGCCTTTGATTTCCTTTTGTTGTCTGATTGCTGATGCTAGAACTTCCAACACTGTTAAACAACAGCGGTGAGAGTGGGCATCCCTGTCGTGTTCCTGATCTTAGGGAAAAAGCTCTCAGTTTTTCCCCATTGAGGATGATGTTAGCTGTGAGCTTTTCATAAATGGCTTTTATGATGTTTAAGTATGTTCCTTCTATCCCGACTTTCTCGAGGGTTTTTATTAAGAAAGGTTGCTGAATTTTGTCAAATGCCTTTTCTGCAACGATTGACAGGATCATATGGTTCTTATCTTTTCTTTTATTAATGTGATGTATCACGTTGATTGATTTGGGAATGTTGAACCAGCCCTGCATCCCAGGAATGAATCCCACTTGATCATGGTGAATAATTCTTTTTATAAGCTGTTGAATTCGGTTTGCCTGTATCTTATTGAGAATTTTTGCATCCATATTCATCAGGGATATTGGCCTGTAGTTCTTTTTTTTACTGGGTCTCTGTCTGGTTTAGGAATCAAAGTAATACTGGCTTCATAGAATGGGTCTGGAAGTTTTCCTTCCCTTTCTATTTTTTGGAATAGTTGAGAAGGATAGGTATTATCTCTGCTTTAAATGTCTGGTAGAACTCCCCTGGGAAGCCATCTGGTCCTGGACTCTTATTTGTTGGGTGACCTGTGGTCTTTTATGGGTGGATTCTTTCATTGAACTTAATATTATCCATCAGTACTTTAATTGTTTTTATTGCTAAATAGTATTCCAGCATAGAGATATACCACACTTTGTTTATTCATTCATCAACTTAGGAACATTTGTTTCTACATTTGGCTACTATGAATATGCTACTATGAATATGTGTAAATTTTTCTTTGGACATATATTTTCATTTGTCTTCAGTAGATAATGAAGAGCAGAATTGCTGGGTTATGTAGTAACTCTATGTTTAACATTTTGAGAAACTGCCAAACTTTTTGAAAGTGGCTGCATCATTTTCCATTCCCACCAACAATGAATGAGGGTTCTAATTCCACTACATCCATGTCAACCCTTGTTATTGCCTTTGTTTTTCACTGTAGCCATCCTAGTGGGTATGAAGTGGTATCTCGTTGTGGTTTGGATCTACATTTTCCTAGTTACTAATGATGTTGAGCATCTTTTCATGTGCTTATTGCCCATTTGTATATCTTTGGAGAAATGTGTGTTCAGATCTTTTGCCTATTTTTAAATTGGTTTATTATTATTATTTTGTTGTTGTTGATGAGTTGCACTGCTTCTTTATATATTCTGGATATAAATCCCTTGTCAGATATATAATTTGCAAATATTTTTTTCTTTTTCTTTGGACTGGATTTTCACTTTTATGATGGCATTGTTTGCAGCCCAAATTCTGATATAGCCTAATTTATTTTTTTCTTTAGTCATTTCTGCTTTTAGTGTCATATCTAAGAAATGGCAATGTTAAATTTTAGTTACCTATTAGACATCCAAATGGAGATTGTGGGTAGGCAGTTGTGTATGGGTCTGAACTTCAGAGGAGAGATTACATTGGGTAGAAATTGGGGAACAATTAGTGTATAGATAATATTTAAAACCCTGGGCCTTGGGGCACCTGGGTGGCTCAGTCGGTTGAACATCCGACTTCAGCTCAGGTCATGATCTCACGATTCGTGGGTTTGAGCTCTGTGTCAGGCTCTGTGCTGAGAGCTTGGAGCCTGGAATCTGCTTCAGATTCTGTCTCCATCTCTCTCTGCCCCTTCCCCACTCATGCTTCTGTCTCTCTCTGTCTCTCAAAAGTAAATAAACATTAAAAAAAATTAAAACAAACAAACAAAAACCCTGGGCCTTGATGGAATCACTCAGAGAGAGAGAGAGAGAGAGAGAGAGAGAGAGAAGTAGGCAAGTCCCAAAGGACACAATTTATAATCATTACACATAGCATGGGGTTCAGTGTGTGCACCAGAATACTAGGATAATTTACCAATAAGGAGAACATAACCTAATGAATAAACACAAAGACTACCCACTTAGGGGTAGGGCAGATATCTCCGTAGAAGATCTTGTGAGATCGTTTCCACTCTGTGGCCACTATAGTAGAATTGACTTTTCAGAGTAAACTGGAATAGAATTTTCTCCATATGATCTTAACTTCCTAGGAAGCTTCCAACGTTGTAAGTACTCCTTCTTTATCAAACCTCTGTATGAGGTGTGCAAACTGGTCAAAGTGGCAAACCCAACCCATTCCAGCTCGTTTAAGCTAACAAAGAATTTAGTAGGGAAAATGAGGTAGCACACAGAATTGTCATCAGGTCAAATTACCAGGAACCATGTTCAACCCTAGAAGCATGCTACAGGACTTGCCTAAGTGGGAACTGTCCCTGTCACTGCTGCCACAACCCAGACTTCTGATGCCGGGAATTCAGTGTCTCTCAAGTTGCTGTAGATGCCAGGTACTCGATATAATTGAAACTTCTGCTGCCACCTCCTTTTTGTTTGTTTGTTTGTTTGTTTGTTTGTTTTTTAAGTTTATTTATTCTGAGAGAAAGAGAGAGAGAGCGAGCGCACATGTGCACATGAGTGGGGGAAGGGCAGAGAAAGAGGGAGAGAAAATCTCAAGCAGGCTCCACATTGTTGGTGAAGAACCTGATGCAGGGCTTGAACTCATGAACTGTGAGATCATGACCTGAGCTGAATTCGAGAGTTGGATACTTAAGTGACTGAGCTACCCAGGAACCCCTGCTGTAGCCCTTTTAAAGCAAGATCCTCAGTTGCCACTTGTACCAGGAAAATAGATGCTCAACACAGCCTGTTTCCTCACACTGTGAACTGAAACCTCACGTGGATGCACCTGCTTGCTGGAACCAAGGTGATCTGCTTGTATTGTAGTTGCCTAGGATGGGGAGAAAACGGGTTTTCTGGATTTTCTCTTGGGAAGGTAAAGCTGGCAGTGGAGAAACTCATAAAATGTAGAAGGCAGTTCAAAAGGTGATGGGAGGCCATGCAGGAGAGGTCTCCACTGTAATGTGCCATGTATACCTAGCAATTACAGGATTTCACTATTACCATAGGGGAGGGGTGGTTCGTCTTCAGATAGCATCTAATTAATGATGGTTACTGTCAGATTCTTCCATTTTGAAGTGACAATTTCTCCACCTAAATATAACATGAACTATATTTGTGAATTCACGAGTTTATCAGCTATTTGCATTTCTTTTAGAACAGGCCTAACAACTAGATGGTAACTCATTACACATATGGAATGTTATAAACATTTCAATATACATGAAAAATTCCACTGACCTTACATTATTGAACATTAATAATTTCTCTTTATAGAGAAAGAGGTTTTACAATGTTACTCATTTAACGAGATCTATATGAATTATTTTTGTCTGTGAGATATCTGGCAAAGAAAAGTCACCATGAAGATATAGTACTTACTATTAATTTATTATAAATTCTTAAAATAGCAATTTAATGCTATTTTTTTGGATAAAAAATAATTTTGCTTTGCTTAGCCATTGATTTTTTTTTACTCAACTTTATTGAGGTATAATTTACATAAAATGAAATAAACCCTTTTTATGTTTGATAAGTTTTGGTAATATATCCACCCAAATAATCACCAGTCACAGTCAAGATGTAGAACATTTCTATAACCCTCCAAAGTTCCTTCACGTCCCTTTATAACATCCTCACCTCCCTAGACCTATGAAACCACTAATCTACTTTCCATCACTACAGATATTGATTTTTTTCAAATTATTGAGGCATAATTTACATACAAGATAATGCATTTGTTTTAAGTGTGCAGTTTGCCAGAGCCATTGATTTTCAAAAACTAAAATTACTATCTCTATAATGTTTTGCTCTTGAATTCTCTTACTAATCATTTTGTTATCTAGGAAAGCATTAAATAAATTCTTTTTGTTTTCTATACACACAAACTTACTCAGAGTCACTCCATACTTTCTGCACAGAGCTGTGTGATATCACAATATTCTTGATCCATAAACTGCTCTTGAAAAATTGCTGATACAAAGGCCAGGAAAAGCAGATATAAAACTAAGCTACTGATTTAGACCCAAGCTACTATTAGCTACTGCCACACACCCATGAACCATAAGGTCCCTGAAATGTAGATACTAGTGTTATTCCTAGCTAATCACTCTTATAACATTCTTTTAAGGAAGTTGGAGTATGAATCATGAGTAAACAAATAAATAAGTAAATATACACAGTTGGTGATTTAATGTTTTATGTGTGTGGGAAATGCTAGATAGAGTACATGTTATCCAGGGACTTCTACTAATGGTACAGTTCTAAAAAAGCTTATTTGAAGCTATTAGCATGTTTTATGAGTTATTGATTTCTAAACGTCTCCCCAGTTTGGCAGAAGAATCAGATCTTAGAGGATAATGCCAGCTAATCCCTTTTATCAGGTAGGATGGATAATGGTTCAAGTGTAGTCCGGCTCTCTGGATGTGAAATGAATAGAATTTTCCACAGTATGATGTCCCAATTTGCATGTTCGTTATAGTAATAAATGCTGCGAGCTGCTGGGAGCAAATTATTATAGCTTAGAAATATGAAGCCCTTGAGAAAATTTTCAGGAAGAGGCTCCTTAACCATTTACAATTTGCAAATAAATAAGAATAGCAATTGTACAATCAGTTAATAGCCATCATACAATCAATCTATCACTTCTTTTTAGCAAGCATGTATCGTGAACGTATTATGCATGAAGCACCACTAACAGCCACAGTGATACACAGATGAAGAAAGGTTGCTCTCAAGTTCCTGCTTTAAACAGGCAGGAGAGAAAAAACATTAAATAAACAATTGAAACAGAATGCTAAGGAGAAATATGTCTAGGGTGCCATGGTGGCAGGGATAAAGAACACTGGATTTAGGCTGAAAGAACTAGAGAAAGCTTTCCAAAGGTGATGATATTTTTGTTAAGTCAGGGAGGACCAGCAGAAATTAGCCAGAGAGAGGAAACAGAGTCTGTCTGTCTCCCTAAGAAACTTCCTATTATTAAAAGTCACATTATAACACATTATATGCTTTGGTGGAGAAATACAGGTAAGAAGCTAGAGGGCTACAAGATTGTAACGTAAGTTTTTTTTTTTATTTCCACAGAAATTTCAATGGTAAAGATATCTCTATTGTTTTAGGTTTTTTTTTTTTGTATTATCGACAAAAACAACAAAATCAAAATAAGCAAAATAAAAATTAAACATTTTTTCTTTTACTCTTTGTTCCCTGTTGCCTCAGTTCCTTCTGTTGGAGTCCTGACCTCACAATGTGCTTGCTGCATTTATTATAGGCACCAAAGGTAGAGAAGACAGCCCAGGATTACACGTCCAAAGGAAAATGTTGGCAAGCAGTCATGTGTTTCTATGCTTTGTCTGCATGAGGTTTTTTTCCCCTCCCTCTACTAGTGAGCTATTAATTCCCAATAGAGATTGTCTTGTAATCAATAGTAATTTACAGAATACAAAGTAGGCTTTGTAATTAATTGATTGCTTTATGTCTGATTCCCATGTATAAAAGCTTGTTCTGTTGGAAAAATGCCTGAAATTTGGTGTGATTAGAGCATGAGGGTCTGTTGAGAGTGAGGCTGGACAAGTAGCCAGATCCTGGAAGCCTTTGTGTTCCAAGCTAAGGGATCTGGATTTTATTCTGAAAGCAAGAGAGGGTGATTGATTGATGAATTTCAGGGAAGGTTAAGAGATAGCATAAGATTTGAATTTAGAAAAGCCCCAGCCCCAGCCACAGTGTGATATATAGATTGGTGTGTTGGGAAGTGAGGAGAGAGACCAAATTAGAGGCTATTAAGATAATGAGGACCTGAAGTAAGGCAGTAGTAAAGCAAAGAAGAGAACAATTTAGAGAGATAAGGAACATTGAATGATTTTACTTAATGACCAACTGGATGTAGGGGTGTGTGTGTGTGTGTGTGTGTGTGTGTGCGCGGGGGGAGAGGGGGTGGGCAGTGTCTCTGATTCTGTAAGGGGGTGTCTAAATTAACTCCTTAAGGCTGACTTAAGGCTCCCAGGTGAGATAAGGGAGACAGAAGGAGAAGCAGGAACAGGAATTCTGGAGGGGAGTGGTGGAAGAAAATAGCTCATGCATGAATTTAAAGTGTATATGGGACATCTAAGAGGAAATACTCTATAGGTAGATCTGGAAATTAAGGAATTTACATTACAGATACAGGATTTGGGAAAATAAAATTTTATTAAACTAAAATGTACACATAGTTAAAAACATCAAACTGTATAAAGAAAAATCATGATTATCAATTTATGCAGTTATCAATTTATTGCCTCTCACTTCCGAGTCCACCCTCATTGCCTGCTTTGCAGTAATGGGCCTGGACCTTGAGAACATTTCCCCTTTGCACCAAGTACGGTGTTAAGCTTTCGCATTCAATGGTGCTGGAAAGGCACTGGAAAAGGAAGAGATTTTTCACTGATGTCTGTGTGTTCCTTCAATCAGCTCCATCAATCTGGCTTCTGTTGGGGCCAGAGCTAAAAGCATAAGCTGCGGGCTCTAGCAATGTGCACAGCTTCTCCAACATGCAGTGACCCTCAGCTTCCTTGGATGTCTCCTCCGGCCACTTCACAGCAAGTTCCTAGATGTGGTGTCTCTCTGTAAATGATTTTCCTATGAATGGCTTTTCTGGCATCTCAGAAGGTGGATTTCCAGTCAGCTCCAGATGACAGACTGCCAGAAAATTCCATGGCATGGCACCACAGTGACTCCTCTGTCATCTAGTGAGCCACAGCTGTGCTGTCTCCTGCAAGGTCTGGATCTCATCTCAGCAGCATGCACTTTGCCCAAGCCCTCTAGCTCAGCCCTAGACACAGTGGCTGTTGTTTTTTCATCTGCTGGTCCTATGTTCTTCAGAGTTCTCTTTAGTTCTTACTAGTCAATCTTTTGTTACTTCAACCCTAGGTTATAGTCAGTAGCGTATTATATTTGACTTCCCATCTTCAAATTACTGGGGTATTTCTCCTGATTGGAGTCTGGCTGATATAGTCATCTTTTCTACCCCTCCACAGACCTAATGCTATTCTCCAGAGGCAATAACTTCTCTCTACACCCAACATGGGCCTCGAATTCACAATCCCAAGATCAAGAGTCACATCTTGACTTGCCCAACTGAGCCAGCCAGGCATCCCTGTTTTTCCTATTTTTAATTACTTCTCATTTTAGTTTTTCTGATTTCATTTTGGCTATTCTAAGATAAATGATGTTTGAGTGTATTTCTGTACTATCCACATCACTTCCCTTCCTTTTTCTCTTCTGCCATCCCTTCCCTCTCCCCTTGAAACTAATATCTCTCTAAGTTCCTCCACTGGTCACCCTGCAACTTCAAATTATATACATAATCCCCATTTCTTATTCTACTACCTAAAGAAAAAAAAATATATATTTGTCAACAACTTTGTAAGGTGATAACATTATTGCTTTCCTCCTTTGCCCCACTTTTTGCCCATTTTCATCTCCCTATATGTTTCAGCTCTGCTTTTATTTTCTCAAAAACTTTTTAAGTTGATAAAATTTACATTCTAATCTATAACCTAGAATAAATCACATATAGATAAATTCTTAACATTGAAGGCCAACAAAATAGCATTCACAGTATTCCAAGCTGTTAAAAAAATATTGCTTGGTGAGCCAGATAATCTACTGAGTATATACCCTTGTTTAAAATTACAGTCAGGATTCAGTGTCATCCAAAAGAGAATAATTCCAGTGTCAAGTTCAGAAGAATTCTTTTTGCTATTTACTCACACTCATGCCATGTTTTAGTTTATTTCAAATTTAAACTGCCTTTCTTCTATAGCTTTTTCTGTTTCTTTTTCTCCTGTGTTGTTTTATCTCTCATTCTCTATTTATTTGCATCATGAGCATAAATGCATGCAGTCTTGAGGTTTTCATGTCCTTATCCATACCTTAGGTTGTATTGAATTTTCTCCCCTTCCCCTTTTCCTTAGAGACCTCTCTCTTAGAGGTCTCCATTCTCCTTTTCTGGATTAAGATCTTTGTTTTCTATGCCTGCTGTTTCTATCTCATTGTGTTAGCCCCTCAGCTGCATGTTCCCCATTTGTCTCTCTGTTTGTCTCACTTTCTATCCTTCATCCTGTTGTATGTCCCAGGAGGGTGGTTTTTAATGGACTGCAAAACCTAGCTTTTTTGACCTTTGGCTTCAGTTGTTGGGTTTGAACAATGGAAGGGATCATATTGGAAGGTAGGAGGAAGGTGAAATTGATGTATTTGTTCCTATGGAAACCTCCCTGCTGAGCCACGTATGGGCAGTAGTTGAATTTCTCTACAGAGAATCATTGCTCCTACTAGGCTTAACAAGTATTAATAAAGCCTAATGAGTGGGTTTTTGGAACTGCTCCTTATTCTTGCCCTTTCACACCCAGGGATAGTAGCTGCTTCCTACTGTTCCTAGACTCAGGGTGGCTCATTATTTCTGATTGGATTTCCATTATCACTGACCACACTTTTGTAAATTATCTAGGTCTTAAACTATCTTCAAGACTCATTTTGGGGGTGCTATTTTGTTTCTATGAGGAACCTGACTGATACAGGCCCCATATCATTTTCTTCTTGGTAGATGAATATATGCATTCAGGGAGGAGATCAATACTTTTGCTTAATCTCCTATTATGACAGATAGTTGAGAGTATAGATGAATCAGAATCAGAATATAGGTGATATTTGAAGCATAGAATAAAGATAAGGTGACCCAAGATTATGTTTTGGAGCACAAGTTGCATTTTTGCTAATCTTGTAGGACCTATACTAGCAGCTTACCTTTAAGAAGTTAATCAACTGAATGGGAGCACATTTACAGAGGTTAGCTTCAACTGAGTATTATAGGAAATTTTTTTTTTTTTTTTTTAGCAACTTACTGGTTTTGCATAAAACTAGTAAATAACTGATTAGACAACTTTTCATTGATAAGTAGGGAAGTTTTATTTTTGGAGATTGTTTTTTAGAGTTTATTTACTTAGAGAGAGAGAGAGTGTGAGAGAGCGCATGCATGCATGCATGCAAGTGGGGGAAGGGGCAGGGAGACAGGGAGAGAGAGAATCCCAAGCAGGCGCCATGCTGTTAGTGAATTCTGAATTGGGGCTCCATCTCACAAACGATGAGATCATGACCTGAGCTGAAATCCAGAGCCAAAATCCAGAGTTAAACCAACTGAGCCACCCAGGCACCCCTATTTTTGGAGATTTTAGTGTGATTGCTTATCTACTTTTTGTACCTGCAAAGTTTGTTGTTACTATCTATAAAGTAGAACATAACATCACTTATATTGACAATTTTAGTTGAAAATTTTTATTACTGCATGTTGTAATTAATAATACACATAAATATACATACATTCTAAAGGACAAGATACACCCCAGAATTGCATATTATTAGGGAAATAATAGGTAGAGTGGAATTTATGTGTCTTGAGGAAAACGCAAGTGATCCCAGAGACTTTATAGAGAAGGATAAGTTGGGGTTCATCCTACCAGAAAGTTAAGTGCATAGTCACAATGGATTAAAGGATATATAAGAGTGCTCTCTCTGGTCTAAACTTTTACTCTTTTTAATCTTCCATGGCATCGTTTTCCAATTCTCTCAAACTTCTCTGTATTCAACTCATTACTTTGGTTAGGTAGTAACCCCACCCCATGAAGTGGGGGGTGGGGTGGGGGAGGAGGGAGAACAGGTACAGCTTGGTGTGGTAATTAACTACTCCAAAATCCCTGAGTCCATTGATAGGGGCTGAGATGGATCACATACACTTCAAATAAAACTGCCCTTTCCCCAACAGAAGCTAAGAGACAGATGATACATTAGATTAAGACCATTTTACATCTGTTTATTCTCATTGTTAGGAAGCCCTAGAAATCCATCTTTCCCTATGTGCTAATACTCATAGCCTATCAGCATAGCATCTGTTATAATATCTACCAGGACTACTCTATTATTCCATTTATGCCTATTTATGTCAGCCTCCAAAGTGAAAGGGCGGGCCTATGCCGGCCGACTCCATCTTGTTCTGTGTCCTTCACCTTGACCACACCTCCTCCCCTTGAGTAACCCCCCCCCTCACCTGTCTAACAGGACTCGGACCCTTCCCCAGCCAATCGGCTGAGGCCACAGCCGTTACCTCACCAACTGCCCCTGGGCCCCAATAAAACCTTTGTCCTTTTGAAACTCGCTCTCTCTCCCTGGTATCTCACCGCTGCGTCGGTGCAGGTAGGGGATTGAGCTCGAGCTAGCTCGAATAAAGGTTCTTTTGCTTTTGCATCGGACTCGGCTCCCTAGTGGTCTTTGGGGATCACGAATTCTGGGCATAACATTTGGGGGCTCGGCCCGGGATCCCCAAGACCCCTGAGGGACCCCCGACCCGGAGAGCCTGACTGGCCACGGTTAGTGTCTGTTTGTTTGTTCTGTCTTTTCTGTGTGAGCTCACTTCTGGAGTTCTGGTAGTGCCCGACGCGGTCTAAGTGGACGCACTGGAGGACCACGGGCCGGGAGTTTCGGAAGACGTTCCGATTCTCCCTTCTGGAGGGACGTGGAATCCCCTCAAAGGTCTGAGACGAGGCGGGTCGCTCCCGCTGGTCGGTGTGAGGCCGTCGTCTTTGGAGGGACGTGGAATCCCCTCATCGGTTTTGGAGGGACGTGGAATCCCCTCAAATGTCTAAGCTAGCTTTCAGTGTTGCTTCCATGGAGTTGGAAGATTTTCTAGGGGCCCTCTGTTTGTCTGTTTTTGTGTTTCTCTGTTTTGTTCTGTGGACTTACTGGACGGACGTTATGGGACAGACTCAGACTACTCCTCTAAGTATTATGATTGATCACTTTAAGGATGTGAGGGGAAGAGCTAACAACCTCAGTGTGGAAGTCCGAAAGGGTCGGTGGCAGTTTTTTTGTTCTAGCGAGTGGCCAACTTTCAATGTCGGATGGCCACCAGAGGGGACCTTCGACCTCCCTACCATCCACCGAGTCAGGAGTATCATCTCTCAGCCTAAGACGGGCCATCTTGATCAGCTCCCTTACATTATCACTTGGCAGGACCTTGTGGAAGACCCACCCTCTTGGCTTAAACCCTTCCTAGCCCCGCTCCCTCCGGAGCCAAAACCCATTCTTGCTTTGCAGGGGACAAAGAAGAAGAAAAGTCTTATCCAGCCTTCAGCACCCCTCTACCCTGTCTTACAGGGGGGTACTGAAGAAGAATTAATTTTTCCTCCCTCGTATAACCCCTCTAGGATGCTGGAAGAACACCATCCTCCCCCTCCGGGGGAGGCAGATGCTGTTCCGAGAGCGGGAGGCGGAAACGCTCCAGTGGGAAGCCCGCCCTTCACCAGACAAAGGGCTCAGAGGGAGCAATCCGCCTCCGCCGCCGACTCCACTATTCTGCCCCTGCGAGCCACCGGACCCCCAGACGCGGAGGGGAACCAGCCCCATCACTATTGGCCTTTCGCCACTAGTGACCTCTACAATTGGAAAGCTCAGAATCCTAAGTTTTCCGAGAAACCGGCAGGGCTTATTGATTTATTAGACTCTGTTCTTTTTACCCATCAGCCCACGTGGGACGATTGCCAGCAGCTTTTGCAGGTCCTGTTCACGACTGAAGAAAGAGAAAGAATCGTCAACGAGGCCCGAAAACTAGTTCCGGGCACAGACGGGAATCCCACCACCAACCAGGCTCAGATAGATGCCTCCTTCCCCTTAACTCGGCCCCAGTGGGATTTCAACACGGCAGAAGGTAAGGAGAGGCTCCGGGTCTACCGCCAGACTCTAATGGGGGGTCTCCGAATGGCTGCTAGAAAGCCAACCAATTTGGCCAAGGTAGGAAATGTACAACAGGGAAAAGATGAATCTCCGGCTGCCTTTTTAGAACGGATCATGGAGGCATTCCGTACCTATACCCCCATGGATCCAGAGGCTCCGGAAAGCAAGGCAGCTGTTATCATGGCCTTTGTAAACCAATCGGCCATAGACATTAGGAGAAAATTACAGAAAATAGATAGACTAGGAGAAAAAAGTCTGCAGGACTTACTGGTGGTAGCCGAAAAGGTATATAATAACCGGGAGCTTCCTGAGGACAAGCAGGCCCGCGCCATGGCGACTGCCAGCAGTAAGCAGACTCGAGACCTGGCCAGAATACTACTAGCTACCACTGCTGACTCCCCTGAGGAACGAGACCGCCATCTCCGGCAGCTGGCAGACGACACAAGAAAAGGTAAAAGAACCACCAAGGGGGGGAAGCAGAGGCTGCAGAAGGATCAGTGCGCATACTGCAAGGAGATAGGGCATTGGGCCCGAGATTGTCTGAAAAGGGCCGGCGGGAAAGGAAGCAAGACTGATCGAGTAAAAGTCCTAGAGCTAGATGAACTAAGTGATTAGGGGAGTCGGGGTTCGGACCCTCTCCCCGAACCCAGGGTAACTCTTAAAGTGGAGGGGACCCCTGTTGACTTCCTTGTCGACACCGGAGCACAACATTCGGTCCTCCGCACCCCACAAGGAAAACTAGCCAGCAAGAAGTCCTGGGTACAAGGGGCAACTGGTATGAGCCAGTATTCATGGACTACCCGAAGAACAGTAGATTTGGGAACGGGCCGGGTATCCCACTCCTTTATGGTAATACCAGAATGCCCCTACCCGCTGTTAGGACGGGACTTACTGACCAAGATTGGAGCTCAGATAACTTTCAGACAAGGGGGGCCTCAGGTCACCGATGGCAAGGGCCACCCCATCCAGGTCCTGACCATGAAACTGGAGGATGAATACCTCCTCCACCAGGAGGCGCTCCCGAGAGAGGATAATATAGACAGATGGCTACAAGAATTCCCCTCGGTTTGGGCAGAGACTGGGGGGGGGATGGGACTAGCCGCTCATAGGACCCCAGTCCTGGTAGAGCTCAAGCCAGGAGAGAGTCCGGTAAGGATCAAACAATACCCCATGTCACAGGAGGCCCGGAAGGGGATCCAGCCACACATCCGGAGACTACGAAGCCTAGGGGTACTAGTTCCTTGCCAGTCTGCCTGGAACACCCCCTTACTGCCGGTCAAAAAGCCTCACACAAATGACTACCGACCGGTACAAGACCTCCGGGAAGTAAATAAGAGGGTCGCGGACATACACCCAACTGTTCCCAACCCATATACTCTCTTGAGCTCCTTGGCGCCCTCCAGGGTCTGGTATACTGTACTAGATTTAAAGGACGCCTTCTTCAGTCTGCCGCTGGCACCCCAGAGCCAACCCCTGTTCGCCTTCGAGTGGCATGATCCGGAGGAGGGCTACAGTGGGCAACTCACCTGGACACGGCTACCTCAGGGATTCAAAAATTCACCCACCATCTTCGACGAGGCACTACACGAGGACCTGGGTGAGTACAGAAGGGAGCACCCTGGCCTCACCCTCCTACAGTACGTAGATGACATCCTGATTGCTGCTGACACGGCCAAAGACTGTGAGCGAGGGACCCAGGACCTGCTGGCTACCCTGGGAGCTTTAGGGTACCGGGCATCCGCGAAGAAGGCTCAGATATGCAGGGAGAGGGTAAGTTACCTGGGATATATCCTGGAGGGCGGACAGCGGCGGTTATCAGATGCCAGAAAAGAAACTGTCCTAAAGATCCCTACTCCCACCTCCCGAAGAGAAGTGAGGGAATTCCTAGGATCAGCCGGCTACTGCCGCCTCTGGGTTCCAGGTTTTGCTGAGATCGCCAGGCCCCTATATGAAGCTACCAAAGAGGGGAAAACATTTAAATGGACTGAAAAAGAAGAAATTGCCTTTAATCAGTTAAAAAAGGCCCTCCTAAGTGCCCCAGCCCTGGGCCTACCAGACATTATGAAACCCTTCCACCTCTTTGTAGACGAACATAAGGGAATAGCAAAAGGGGTTCTAACTCAAGCCTTAGGCCCCTGGAACCGCCCAGTGGCTTACCTGTCTAAGAAACTAGACCCAGTGGCTGCCGGCTGGCCGCCATGCCTAAGAATTATTGCGGCGACAGCACTCCTAGTCAAGGATGCAGACAAACTGACCCTAGGACAGGAGATCTGGATCACAACCCCACACGCCATTGAAGGGGTCCTGAAACAGCCTCCTGATAGATGGATGAGCAATACACGTGTGACTCATTACCAGAGCCTCCTACTCAACCCTCCACGAGTGCGGTTCCACCCCAGTGCAGCCCTCAATCCTGCAACCCTGCTGCCCGACCCTGACCTAGGTGCTCCACTACATGACTGTGCGGGAATCCTGGAACAAGTACATGGATTCCGGATGGACCTGACCGACCAGCCCCTCCCCGATGCCGAGGCTACTTGGTTCACTGATGGCAGCAGCTTTGTGCGAGATGGACACAGGTATGCGGGTGCAGCGGTGGTCACTGAAATGGACACCGTATGGGCGGAGGCTCTACCCTCCGGAACGTCAGCCCAGCGAGCGGAGCTCATAGCCCTCACCAAGGCGCTGATGCTGGGAGCTGGAAAACGGCTTAACATCTACACAGACAGCCGTTATGCATTTGCCACAGCTCATATTCATGGGGCAATTTATCAGGAGAGGGGGTTACTGACGGCAGAAGGACGGACTATAAAAAATAAGCAGGAGATACTTAACCTGCTTACGGCCTTATGGCTTCCTGCCAAGCTAGCCATTATCCACTGCCAAGGGCACCAAAAAGCTGATAACCCAGTAGCTAGAGGTAATCGAAAGGCTGACCAGGCAGCCAAGGCAGTAGCCCTTACTCCAGTCCCCACCATGACCATACAACTACCAGACCCGGGAGACCCACTTTTACCAGACCAGCCCAAATACTCCCAGGAGGAGTTACAGCGGATCAAGAAACTCCCCATGGCCCAGGAGATAAAGGGATGGTGGTATACACCTAACAAGGAGCTCGTGCTGCCAGACCGGCTCGGAGTCTCAATATTAGAGCACATGCATCGGTCTACTCACATGGGGGCCCGAAAATTAAAAGACTTAATCCGACATGCCGGAATCAAGATTCACCAACAGGACACCAAAATAGAGCAAGTTGTATCTGCCTGCAAGACCTGCCAACTCACCAACGCGAAAGCCACATCAAATAAAAAAGGAACCAGGCTCAGAGGCACCAGACCGGGAGCCCAATGGGAAGTCGACTTCACTGAAGTCAAACCAGGAAAGTATGGTTATAAATATCTTTTAGTATTTACAGACACCTTCTCTGGCTGGGTGGAGGCATACCCAACCAAGCATGAAACGGCTCAGACGGTGGCTAAGAAGCTACTAGAAGACATCTTACCCAGGTATGGTTTTCCTGCCATGGTAGGATCAGACAATGGACCAGCTTTTATCTCTCAGGTAACACAGGCAGTAGCCAAGGCGGTGGGGGCAAACTGGAAATTACATTGTGCTTATAGGCCCCAGAGCTCAGGACAGGTAGAAAGAATGAATAGAACCCTAAAAGAGACCCTTACCAAATTAACCATGGAGACTGGCGGGGACTGGGTGACTCTCCTACCGTACGCCCTTTACCGGGTTAGAAACACTCCTTACACTCTGGGTTTTACTCCCTACGAGATCATGTTTGGCAGGCCACCCCCTGTTATTCCCAGCCTTCGAGCTGAACTTCTTGCAGAGTTTAAAGATCAAGAACTTTTTCTTTCCTTGAGAGGGCTCCAGAGGGCGCACGAGGATATTTGGCCGCGCCTCCGTGCCATCTACGAGGCTGGCCCGACCCCGACACCTCATCAGTACAAGCCGGGAGACTGGGTCTATGTCAAGAGGCACCACCGAGAGACTCTCGAGCCGCGCTGGAAGGGACCCTACATTGTAGTGCTGACAACCCCCACCGCTCTCAAAGTAGACGGCATCGCGACCTGGGTCCATCACACCCACGTTCAGCCAGCGGACCCCTCCTCGATCCGGAAGGACTTCGTCACGCGATGGGCCATCAGTCGGGACCAACACAACCCGCTCAAGCTCAAGCTCAAGCTACAGCACATTCGACTCACCTAATATTGGTAACTCTGTTAACTCTGCTTGTCATTGCTCATGCTACCGGGAGTCCCCACACCCCCCAAAACATCACCTGGCAGATCATAGATACCAGCTCAGGGACAATACTTAATTAGACCTCCCAGAGCCACCCCAGGGACACATGCTTCCCAGAACTTTGCGTAAACCTCTAAACTCTGTTCCCCTTGTCACCATAAATGCAGCCGGTCCCATGATTGGGTCCCTAAGCTACATGACAAGGGAGGAATGAAAGGGCGGGCCTATGCCGGCCGACTCCATCTTGTTCTGTGTCCTTCACCTTGACCACACCTCCTCCCCTTGAGTAACCCCCCCCCTCACCTGTCTAACAGGACTCGGACCCTTCCCCAGCCAATCGGCTGAGGCCACAGCCGTTACCTCACCAACTGCCCCTGGGCCCCAATAAAACCTTTGTCCTTTTGAAACTCGCTCTCTCTCCCTGGTATCTCACCGCTGCGTCGGTGCAGGTAGGGGATTGAGCTCGAGCTAGCTCGAATAAAGGTTCTTTTGCTTTTGCATCGGACTCGGCTCCCTAGTGGTCTTTGGGGATCACGAATTCTGGGCATAACAAAAGAAGTCCCCAGACATCCAGGTCACCTCACCTCTCCTACACTCTAATCCCCATTGAGTTCCATATACCCCCATTCTGTTCTCTTTCCCTGCCTTTCTCCAACCTCTAAAATTCTTCCATGGTGCCCTTTGGAATTCGAGTTCTATTAGAAGTAAGATCTCCTGTTCCTCAACCAATTCTTTGAATATTCTTTTCATCTTCTCACTCCAAAAGAAAACTGGCTGTCTCCTAAATTTTCTGCTTTCCTGACATCTGTCTCAAGTGATGGCTTTGTTGTTCCATAGCTTTCTCACCACTGGGCCTGAGAGTGGAGAAGGTCTCTTCCTCACACCTTATTGCTGCTTCCAGACCATTCTCCTTTTTGTCCACCTACAACCTTTCAACATTGAATCTTGTGCCATCATATTATATCCATCATTGCCCTCTATTATTGCCAGCATTTACTGATTCCCAGTCTTTTCCTCTTATTTTCTCTGGTTTTACTTGTGGCTCATTTTCTAACATATGCATAATGATATGGTTTTGGAGTGATGGAGTGGAGGTCCAGAGCTGATGGCCAAGAAAGACTTCTTGAGATGTCTTTGATTCAAAAATGTGGATGGGACCCATGGGCAGGAAGAGTTGCACTGGGGTTGTGAGGAGACACTGATTATATACTTGGGAGTTGGGGGAGGTAAAGGCAAGAAGTTTCCAAATCCTTTTGGATTTGCTAAAGAAGACTCACAGGATCCTGGAGGCCTAGCTATTGTCCAGCTAAGGTTGTTTTTCCCTTTAGCAAAGCATTTGTCTCAAGTATTTGTCAATGGGCTGCAGGTTACAAGGCAATTTAATTTTATCTATCGTTTGCTTTTGCCTTTGTTTCTCACATCAGTAATTCTTGCTAATTTTAATATGAACACAAAGAATCCTTCCAACATCCTGACCTGTTAGTTCCTTGAACTGTTCTCATGGCTATAGCCTAGACTTTGTCATTAGTCTTAATTCCATAATCTTAATTTCTTATATCCTACTCCTTAACCAGCACCTCCTCTTAGCTCACCTCCTGCCATCCTTTTACCTCCACTGGGACCTACAGTTCATTGATCCACCACCTTTAAACTGTCTCTCTCTTTGTGACATCTTCATTATACTTCTTACCCGCCTCACTCATGCACAATCATAATCATCTCCCTGACATTCACTCTTGACTCTCTTGCCCCACCTCTCCTTTCATTGTACTGCTTCCTGAAACCACAGCCCACAGCTGGGTTGAATTCTTCCTTTTCTGGGTCTACAACCATGGAGCTTCCTTTGGCTGTAGAAAGAACATGGAACCATGCTGACTGGTCTCATTTAAATTCAATATGTAAACCTCAAGTGGGCCCTTACTGCTGTCAGGCAATCATAGTGGCCCATTTAGTCTCCCATTGTCTTTTACAACTACTTAACATTCCTTCTCTTCACTCAAACCCATAACAGTTTCTTCCGGTCATCACTCTCAACTTCCTCACCAAGAAAATTCAAGCAATAAAAAAGAGAAATTCCCTGGAATGTCCACCACCATCTCTGAATGTCATCAAACCCTCATACTCTGCTTCCCTGCCTATTGCTACAAATTAACTATCCATGCTCTATTTAAATACCCATGCTCTATTTCGTTCATCCTCTTGTGCACATGATCCCTTTCCCTCTTGTTACACAGTCACTTAACAGTTCTTTCTTCTACATATTTTCTTTGCTGTCTACTAGATAGTTCTCATCAACATGCAAACATACTGTTATTTTTCCCATCTAAAATCAAATCTCCTCTCGGCCTCATTCTCTCACCAGTTACCCCCCTTTTTCTTTAATCCTCATTAGTGCAAAACTTCTGAGAAGAGTTGTCTGTATTGGCTGTCTTTAATTTCTCTTCTCTTTCTCTTCAACTAATTCCATTCAGGATGTCTCCTCAGCACTCCATAGAATTGACCCCTGTCAAGGTAACCAATGATATCTATATTACTACTTACTATATCTGGTGGCCAATTCCCAACTCTCATCTTGATTTATCTATCAGCACATTTTTGGGGGCTACAATATGGTTATTCGTATCTATCCACATATTTGACATAGTTGATCATGATGAGGGAATCAAAGGCAAACTGAGGGTAAAGCACAAGGTAATTCCCCGCCCCCCCCTACTTTGGTATATATGTGATATGCCTCAGGCACTCCTGGATGCCCAAGAACAAAGGAAAGGGAAAAACAAATGGTTAACCGATAGAGATCACAGTCTGCAGGACCTGAGTCTCTATCAATTTGCAACTATTTTAATGATTTACAAGAAAAAAGGTAATCTCCAGAAACTTATAGACTCAACATTTCCCTCTATAGTGGAGGTGCCCTCCCCTCCATAGTGATGCGGGGAACAAAGGCAAGAAGAAAAAGTAGATAAAATTAAATTTCTTTATAACATGCAGCCCATTGACAAATACTTGAGACAGGCAGAGTAAAACATTCTTTCAGGAAGTCCCAACTGTCTTAATGTGAATGCTTTGCTAGAGGGAAAAATAACATTAGCTCAACAACTGGCAAGGCCTCCAGTGTCTTGTGAGACTTCTTTAGCATATGAGAGTCCTTTTGGGAACTTCCCCTTGCTTTTACACCCCTCTCCCTCACCCCCCATAACTCCAGGTATATAATCAGTCACTCCTCACAACCCCAGTGCAGTACTTTCTGCCCAAGGGTCCTGTCCCTGTGCTTTAATAAAACCACCTTTTTGTACCAAAGACGTCTCAAGAATTCTTTATTGGCTGTTGGCTCGGGACCCTACCACCACTCCAAAACCAAATTAATCACACCATTTTCCTTGATTCAATTTCTTCACCTGGTTTCCATTTCACCACCCTCTTTTGTTTTTCCTCATACCTCACTGTTAACTCCTCAGTCTCCTACTCCTCCTTTCTCTGAGCTTGTCATGTTAGAGTGCTCTGGGATTGAGAGCTTTTGATTCCTTGATCTTCTTTTTTCTATCTATACTCACTCAAAGCTGTCATCTATTATCAAGCCAATGGTTCATAAGTCCAGACTTTTCTTCTGGACTCTAGATTCATTTATACAACTTTCTGCTAGACAACTTCATGTGGATGTCTACTGAACATGTAAAAATCATCGTGTAAAAGACTAAACTATGAATCCCCTCTCCTTTACCTGTAGCCTTTCCCATTTTGGTTGATGGCAATTCTGCCCTTAGGCTTACTTGCTCAGACCAAAATTCTTGAAATGATCTTTGACTTCATTTTGCCTCAGGTAGTTCTTACCCAATCCATTAAGAAATCTTTTTGCTCTGTTTTCAAATATATCTGAAAGCCAGAGTCCTTACAATAGTCTCTGAGGCTCTAGACACTCTGGCCTCTATTACCTCTCTGACCCACCACGTACTCTTCTACTTTCCCATTCTATTCCAGACATCGTTCCATATAAGAGGCTTTTTTCAACTGTTCTCTTTCTCTGGAGTGGTCTTGTCTCAGATGTTCAGCTGGTTTCTTTAAGTTTCTTGCTAAAATATTACCTTCTCAAGGAGACCTACTTCAAATAACACCCTTATCCCCATGCCCCCTATCCCCCATAGCCTGCTATATACAAGCTCAGAAATGAGAACTATCCCCTTAAAGGGCTCCTCCTTTTTCATCTCTGTTTTCCAAATCAAAGATTTGCAAAATGTATAAAAGGGATATATTTACTCTGAGATAACTTGTACATAAGTAGTTTATACTTTTTTGAGTTTGTTTAGTTGAAATGGGATATATAGTAGGCAATTGTAAAAAAAGCCTTTCTTGAAATGTGATAAAAATACCAATGATGCAAATTCTTAGAGACTGGGGCACTGTGGTAGAAACCAGTTAGGAATACAGATAACTGTTGTCCCAATAATAACAGTTACTAGGGAACTTTCCATAATTCAGCTATTCTGAATAGCTAATATTTACGGAATACCTAATAAATGTCAGGCATTTTTCTAAATGCTTTACATATAACATGTTCTTATGCCTCACAGGAATACTGTGAAGTATTTCCCTAGTGTCTTCATGGAGAAAGTGTGAAGGAAGGGGATAGGCAAGTGTGGAAGCAAGGACACATGAGCTTGTAGTCCTCTATGCTCCTAATTGGTTTTTCCAGTCCCAAGCTCTTACTTGAGAATCTGAAGGGATTGTGAATCAAGACAGAAGTGAGTGGACCTAACAGAAATGGTCAGGGCCAAAGGCACCGGGGTAACTCAGTCGGTTGAGTGTCCAACTCTTGATTTCAGCTCAGGTCATTATCCCAGGATTGTGGGATAAAGCCCCCACATTGGGCTCTGCACTGAGCATGGAGCCTGCTTGGAATTCTCTCTCTCTCTCTCTCTCTCTCTCTCTCTCTCTCTCTCTGCCCCTCTCCCCTGCTTCCTCGTGTGCTCTCTTGCTCTCTCTCTAAAATAAATAAATAAATAAATAAATAAATAAATAAATAAATAAAATGCAATGTTAGGAAAAAAAAAAAAAAAAGAAGTGGTCAGGGCCAGAAGAAACAAAACATTGAGGCAGAAACAATAGAAACATTCTGAGTGTTCCATCAGGGTTAAGTTTAATGGCTGCTACTGTCTTTTGCCTCAAATAAATGTAAATATTTATCATAAATACAACTCTTCTAAGTGGAAATGTCTCCTGAAATTCTGGGACTTGGGAGAAGAAGGCCCAGCACCCTGCAGATGAAGAAGAACCAGAGTGTACAAAAATCTAGTTGGAGAATCGTGAATGAACTACAAATGCAAGAAGAAGGGAACAATGAAGTTGTAAAGGGTTAGCAAACCAGGGTTTTGTGTGGAGCACAATTTTGTCACCTCAATCTGCATTTTCTGCCCAACATGCCAAAGCTCGCTGTCAGGCACTGAGCACAGGTGAGTAGACTGGAAGGTAGCAGCCTCAATTTCATGCTCATTACTGATTCTCCTCCAATGTGACAAGGATAAATGATGAAAATCAATGTTCTTATCCTTGACTCCTTTCTATCAAGCTTCCCCACGTTCAGTTTTGTATGAGGATGCAAAGAGCTCCGGTGCTTTTTGTGATAATGAAAAGATCTGATGGCATCTTTTGATATCCAAAGTTGTGAGAGTGATGTTTCAATGCATATTTTATCTTGACACTCTTCTGCCCTGTGGCTGTACTTGATGGGAAGGGACTACTGCTCCAGTAATGATTAATCAGTAACTGACTCACTCTGTAATTGGAAATGCAGCACAAGAAAGATAATGCAGCTTCAAAGACCTTTGTTTATGAAGTGTTTTATCATAATTTGAAAAATCTACTTGTTTTCACATAAACCTATGAGGTAGGTTATTGTCACTGCCATTCTAAAGATGAGAATGTGAAGCTTGGGTAGCTCCTACAAGGTCACAAGAGAAATTATTGGCTTAGGATGAGAACTCACAGTCCTCCTTTCACCAGATTATTACCCTTGGAGTCACATAATTATAGTGACAAATAGAATGACCAAACATAACGTGTTAAGCAGTGAGATAGGCATAGAAGTCTATTGATGCAAAAAGCTGAAAGGCAAAAGGGGCCATTATTCAGGCAACAAACATAGTCTGTGCCATGCTTTTAAGCCACTAAGGACAAGTAAAATGAATACATATTTGCTTTTTTCATTGTTGTTATTTGTGCTGTCTCTATTGCCTGGACACTGACCTTGATTTTAGGTTTGTAGGGTGACTCCACAGTAACTCTTATCATTAGTAGAAACCACCTAGGTAGGCTTGATGTTCCCATGGTGCTCCATGTTTTCATGCTTCATACTCAGAGGGCAAATGGTGAGTGGATAATTAACTGAGAAATAAGATCAAAACATAGTAGAGGTTTTAACAATATCATTCTGCCTTTCTTTTTAGAATCTTATGAGACATATTGCTCTCTTGAGAGAGAAGGACATTGAGGGTAAGAACAAAAGAGACTAGTTTATTATTTTACTTGATTTCCAAATGTGATGATTAACAAGGGGAGGTCTTTTCTATATTAGGTATGTGAACCATAGATGAAGCCTGAGATGAAGTCAGAAGAAAAGCTCAGGCTTTATGATTCAGAGAAGGAAATTATTTTACTTGGATTTGATGCTGAAGATTAAAAAAAAATTTTTTTTAATGCTTATTTATTTTTGAGACAGAGTGTGAGTGGGGGAGGAGCAGAGAAAGAGGGAGACACAGAATTTGAAGCAGGCTCCAGGCTCTGAGCTGTCAGCGTAGAGCCGAACTCTGGGCTTGAACTCACGAACTTTGAGATCATGACCTGAGCTGAAGTCAGACGCTTAACTACCTGAGCCAACCAGGCGCCCCTGATGCTGAAGATTTAAAACAAAGGTCCTCATTGTCCCATTTTAATTGCTATACTGTCCAGGAGTGACAGAAGTGAAAAAAGGCAAGTGTAGTGGTGGGAACTTAGTGACAAAATACATGAAAGGGATGGCCTCTGAGTGCTGGCAAGAGCAGAGCTTGTGGACAGACATGGGAAAGACTAACCTATAATAGAGTAACAGCCCATTTAACTCATGTGTGAGAGAATAGGGAAACATTTCTAACCTCTGCGTGTCAAGAGTAAGAGCAATTATAAGTAGGAGAAAGGGTGAATGCATGTTGGTGTGGAAAAAGCCTTGGGAATTCATGTCAAGCTAAGATGGTGCAAGGTGGGAGGTGCCTGAGTGGCTCAGTAGGTTAACTCTTGATTTCGGCTCTGGTCATGATCCCAGGGTTGTGGGATCAAGCTCTATGTCAGGCTCTGCATTGAACATAGAACCTGCTTGGGACTCTCTGTCTCTCTCTCTGTCTCTCTCTGTCTCTGTTTCCCCCTCCCTCCCTCTGCCCCTCTTCCCCACTTGTGCTTTCTCTCTCTCTCTCTCTCTCTTTCTCTTTCTCTCTCTCTTTCTCTCTCTCTCCCTCTCAAAAACTAAAACAAAAAAAGATGGTGCAAGGAGAAAGCAGTTCCTCCTGCCTTCCTCTCCTTCAGGAGAAAAAAATCTCTGAGACTACTCAAGTATAGCAGTAGACCATTGCTGATTTTTCCCTATACATCAGGACAATTAGCAACTGAATATTTTGGGGGAGGGAGAGAAAATTGGCTAGGTTAGGCTGCCTCCTTTGTTTTCTTACAGTGCCTTGTCTCACCCACATAATTGTGCTTACAATGCAGTAGTTGTCTGTGTTCTTATCTATATCCCCCTTAGATGTAGACTCTATGAAGGGAGGGATCTTGTCTGCTTTTTCAGTGTGGTATCTCCAGTGTCCGGCACACTGTGCTTGGCACTTAATAGATTAAGTGGCTGTTGGTTGTCCAAAGGAGCACATGTTGGATCAAGAAAAGGGCTGTACAGATGGGAGGAAAAAGTCAGTTTTTGTTTCCCAAATCTAATCCTATTGGTACTCTTTTGAGAGACATACAGTGTGTAATTAAGACCCAGACTGCCTAGGTTCCAAATCTAATTTTGTCGATTCCAGGGTGTGTCATTACATGGCATTCCCTAACTGTATCTGTGAATGGGGACAGTGACACTCACTTATATCAGTAGATACATCAGGGATATAAGTTTGGTTGTATGTGTAGAAAGCCCAAATAAGAGTACAACGACTCTTGAACAACATTATTTGAAGTGCACGAGTCCAACTGTACAGCGATTTTTTTTCAATAAATGTACAGTAGAGTAAATACATCTTCTTTATGACTTTAAAAAAAATGTTTATTTATTTTTGAGAGAGAGAGAGCACAAGTGAGGGAGGGACAGTGACAGAGGGAGACACAGAATCTGAAGCAGGCTCTAGGCTCTGAGCTGTCAGCACAGAGCCTGACACAGGGCTTGAACCCATGAGCCATGAGATCATGACCTGAGCTTAACCAACTGAGCCACCCAGACACCCCCCTTATTACTTTATTAATAACATTTTCTTTTCTCTAGTTAGTTTTTGCACAAATACAATATATAATACATGCAACATACAAAATATATGTTAATCGACTATGTTATTGGTAATGCTTCTGGTCAACAGTGAGCTGTTGGCTCTATTATTAGCTATATATTATGATATATTATTAGCTATAAGTTTTTGGGGAGTCAAATGTTACACACAGATTTTCAGCTGTGCAATGTAGAGGGGGATTGGTGCCCCTAACCCCCACATTATTCATGGGTCAACTGTAGTTCAAATAGGATAAGGGTTTATCTTTCACTACCTAATGAGAATTCGCTTGAAAGAGAGTTCAGAGCTGTGTGGCAGGTCTATGAAGTCATGACCCAGGCACTTTCTACTCTTTCTTTTGGTCAACCTTGGAGTGTGCCTTTCACTATGGTCACCTGGTGGGTGCTGGAGCTCCAGCTCTTGCATCTGCTCTCCAGGTGGGAAAAAGGAGATGAGTAAAAGCACACTTTATATGAGAGTGATTTATTTCCCTTTGAGGAGATTTCTCAGAAGTCTCAACCAAAAATTCCACTTGTATCTCATTGGCCAGAACTGTGTCACACGAATCCCCCATCTGAATAGGAGGCTGGAAAATGTGTCCTCTTTCTTTTAGCTGGGCATACTGCTACTCCCAAAATAAAGAGGATTAGGCTGGTAACAAAAATTAGGGATTGGATATTGGATAGGTAACTAACTGTTTTAGAGCGGATAAAGACACACACGGTTGGTACTCAGGAAATGTTACTGTAGCCACACTTACATTAGGCTTGGAATTGTAATTTAAAAATGTATATAAATGGTGGATATGTAGACTTGAACACTGGATTTAGAAGATAAGCCTTTTGAGTGGCTTCTCAGCACATGGATAATGATTAATGTTGATAGGGTATTTGTTGTGAACCTGGACCTTTGCTTGTATTCATTCATTTAGCCCGTGACAGTGACTCTGAGAAGTAGTTACAGCTATTATTTCACTTTGTGGATGAGGAAACTGAGAGTTAAGTAGGATGCTACCATAACCATCAAGTGGTAGAGCTAGGTAAGATTTGAACTCAGGCAATCTGCTTTCAGAGTCTGTGCTCTTAATCACCATGTAAGTGAGAGAATGTCTTCCAATAAAAGTGAATTTTTAAAAATCTCATCTTCTCAAAAAATTTCCCAGTTTTCTGGATGGAATAAGTTAACCATAAAATCTTACAGATTCATTAAAACTTGTTGTGGCTCTGTGATACCATGTTCAAAATAAAGAATAAATAGCAGATGGTGATATCTGTTAGAATATAAACCCAATAAGGGAAAAGACTGCCATTTTTCTGGCTGAAGGAAGTGCCTAATTTAGTGTCTCAAATATTGTGAAAGTACTTGGCAAATCACATTTGTTAGTGAAGCCCACACCACACTTTAACTTTCCCAGTTATCAAGCCTCAACATATAAATATGCTACAATTTAAGAGCTTCCTTTACAGATGGAATATTCTCGTCTTTAGTCAAAATGAGAACATGCTGTTTGTAAAAGCATTTAAAGCTGAATGATCACCAACCAAACAGCTTGAAAGAAAAGGCACATATAATCAGATTGCACATATACATACGTATGCATTTTACATGTATATATTATAAGCAGTCATGCTTGTAAAAGAACAGATTACCTGATTATTTTCAGAACATCTATCAGGAGAGGAGGACATTACCCAGGCACCCTTCAAGGAGGACACAGATGGTAGGTAGCCACAGACTAAGAGAAGTGCAAGTTATCTACACAAGGTCAAGCAAAACAAAGCTTTGAGCCATGTCAGTGTTAGAAGGAAGGCAATTGAAATGCAAATATAAGAGGGAAGGAGGAGGTAGCAATTACAGGACCCTGTCAATGACCAAATAATTATCAGTATTAACCTTGACTGCAAAGGCAGGAGGGGTGGTTGGCATTTATATCCTTTTCACTTTCTCTTGCCAACATACAGCGGGTTAGCAGTGGAGTGGGTGGCCTCTTGTAACTGCTTCTGATTGGCTGATTTCACATCCTTCGAAAGGGGAAGGCAGGGGAAACTGCAGGTGGGTTTACAGGACCTGTTTCATAAATTGGAGACCGGATGCCATTTCTACTATAATTAATTCCAGGGAGGTTGCTCTTTCCCATTCTCCCCTCCTTTGTGTTTTGCTAGTGAAAGCCAATCATGTTGACCCTTCACTCTGCTCTCAAAGAAACCCCTCTGCCAGGGCTGGTGGTTACTGCTTTCAGCCACACACACACTCAGGAATCAGTAAGTATTTCTCTGACTAGTTTGCATCTTTACCTCTGGACTTCATGGTTTGAGTGGTTGTTCTTTTCTTCGTGTTTGCACATCTACTGTCATAAGTCACTAAGAGAGCCAAATGAAGCCTGCCAATTCCATTCAAGCCCTCTGTGGTATTCATTGGCTGGTTCATAAGCTGCAATCTGTCTAGTAGGGGTGGTCAGGAGATCATGTGCTACTCTTGGTGTGGGGGAATCACATAATAAAGCTAATCTACAAAAAGAATATCACCTCTTGTGACATATCGTGAATGCTGTTGTTATTGTTGAAAATTTTAGAACAATGATCTTAGCTAGACAATATCATGAAAGTATAGGAAATCAACTGCCTTTTGATTTCAGTTGAGGGGTGCCTGAGTGGCTCAGTGGGTTAGGTGTCCAGCTCTTGATCTTGGCTCAGAACATGATCTCATGGTTCCTGGGTTCCAGCCCCATGTCGGGCCTGTGCTGACAGCACAGAGCCTACTTGGGATTCTCTCTCTCCCTCTTTCTCTGCCCCTCCAGGCAATGAGTGTGCTCACACTCTCTCTCTCAAAAATAAACATTAAAAAAAGTATCATTGATTTCAGTTGAGGAGAGAAATTTTATCCTGTTATCTTGTCATTCTTTGTAGTTTTTGAAAATGTGTGTAATTTCCATGAAACTATATTTTCCTGAGGCTAGCAGAGATGAATGAGGACAAGAGGACAGTGATACCTATTTCTTTCTTTCTTTTAATGGAAGTTTTACTTGGTATGTTTTATCAAAACTTTGTAAAAGATATAACTGATGTTTGGAATTTTAAAAACATCCACTTTAAAACCTCTTTACAAAAATTTATTTTCATGACATCAGGATTTTTGCTTGAGCAAAACTGTTTAAATGTATTTCCATGGTAATAGGATAAAAAATATTGAATAGGTAGTTAAATCTGATTTTTCTGATTATTAAAGGAAAATAGCTACTTATGTATCTTTGGGCATTCTGATTCTTGGTATCTGTTTTCCCTTTAGAAATACCCATACTTCATTAATTTGGGTGATGTTAATTGGCAATATGTCATAGTTCAGGCTGAGTAAAATTCTTCTAGCCAGGTCTTAAATCAATGGTACAGTAAATAGGTTGAGAAAACAAGATTGTAGAAAGAATGTGTCAAAGAAAAAGCAGAATACAGTTTTTAACTATTCACTTGTCTATGTAGAAGTAATTTGGAATCATATTTGTATTAAATAACTCAGTGGTTACAAGGCTTTTCTATTTCACCTACAAATGAGGGACACTTTATTCAGCAAATATGTGTTGACAATCTATCTGGTTCCAAGAACTGTGATTGGCATATCAGAATGAATCGGAGAGATCTCCATCTTGGAAAAACTCAAAGTCTAGTGACATGATAGGCAGGAAATAAGTCACAATAAAAATAGTTAATATTCTTGAATGTGTATCAACAAAATGTATATGTTACTGTTTACAGGAGTCAAAAAAGCCTTAAGTATTTATTCAGGAAGTGACATTTAAATTGGATTTTGAGGGGAGGAGTAAGAAGTTTAGGGTGAATGAAGTTAACGGATAGTGTACTGGGCAGAAGGGAAAAGGTCAGTACTCCAGAGTTGTGAGATGGTCTGTGCATGTGTGGATTGGTATATCTGAATGGCCTCCAGTGTCTCGTATGTTGGCCTGCTATATCCTTGTGGGATGTAACTTAGACTGTACAGTATGTGGGTACTAGTGCTGGTTAAGTGGAAAGAGACAAGGCTGGAAAGGGAGGTTGGGACCCTAGACCTCAGGGTCCATGTTTCCTCTCCTCTACCCTCAGGGGCACCATGGGGATTAAAGTTTGAGAAGCAGCAGACCAATGAAAAAAGCACTGAACTTACCATATCTCAAGCTTTCTGGGCTAGTTTATATAAAATGGTGTAATCATACCTACCTCTCAGGACCAGTGGGAAAATAAATTTAGGAAAAACATGTAAGTGCCTAGCAAATTATTTAGTACATAGTTGACTTAGCTTCTCTCCCTCTTAAAATGCTATTTACAAGAATCCTCCAGGAACTGTTTTTGTAAGTGAACGTTCTTCCTACTTGAAATTTGTTTTGTAAATATGAGTTATGGCTTAAATTGAAGTAATCTTTCAAATCTCTTTGATTTTAGAAACATGAGTAGAGAATCTTGAAATTAGAAGGTTTGGATCTTTAAGCTAAATTGAATCTATCATTTTTGATGTAGACTGGATTTAAACTCATGTAAAATTTTTGCAAAATTTCTTCTTCTTGGCCTCATTTTTCAAGAAATAAGAATAACCTATTTCTAACCAGTCTCCAACAGGATACTTTGAAGGATAAAGTAATGTATCAAAAGTGATTTGAAGAAATCCACATAAAAATAATCCAGGGCACCTGGGTGTCTCAGTTGGTTAAGCGTCTGACTTCAGCTCGGGTCATGATCTCACAGTCTGTGAGTTCGAGCCCCACGTCGGGCTCTGTGTTGACAGCTCAGAGCCTGGAGCCTGCTTTGGATTCTGTGTCTCCCCTTGTCTCTGCCCCTCCCCTACTCATGCTCTGTCTCTCTCTGTCTCTCAAAAATGAATAAATGTTAAAAAAATACTTAAAAAAATAACCCACAAAATCCTCAATCAGGTAAATGTGGGTTATTTTAATTTTTTTTAAATTAAAAAAAATTGAACTGTAGTTGACACAAATGAATGTTGCATTAGCTTCATGTGTACAACATAGTGATTCAACAACTTTTCTTTTTTTCCTTCAAAGTTTTTATTTAAATTCAAGTTAGTTAACATATAGTGTAGTATTGGTCTCAGGAGTAGAATCCAATGATTCATCATTTACATATAACACCCAGTGTACATCCCAACAAGTGTCCTTCGTAATACTCGTCACCCATTTAGCCCATCCCCCCATCCACCTCCCCGCCAGCAGCTCTCAGTTTGTTGTTTATAGTTAAGAGTCTCTTATGGTTTGTCTACCTCTCTGTTTTCATCTTATTTTATTTTTCCTTCCCTTCCTCTATGTTCATCTGTTTTGTTTCTTAAGTTCCACATATGAGTGAAATCATATGGTATTTGCTTTCTCTGACTTATTTCACTTAGCACTCTAGTTCCATCCACATCATTGCAAATGGAAGATTTCATTCTTTCTGATGGTTGAGTAGTATTCCATTATATATATATATACTATTATATATATATAATGGAATATATATATTGGAATATATATGGAATATATATATGTATATATATATAATGGAATATATATATATACATATATATATATATATATATATATGTATATATATATACACCACAATACCACATCTTCTTTATCCATTCATGATTCAATGATTCTTTTTTTTTTTTTTTTTTTTTTTTAGAGAGAGAGTGAGAGAGCATAAGCAGGGGAGAGGGGCGGGGGGGGGGGGCAGAGAGAGAGAGAGAGAGAGAGAGAGAGAGAGAGAGAGATTGTGCTTGAGAATCCTAAGCAGGTTCCATGCTCAGCATGGAGCCTGACATGGGGCTCAATCCCACGACCCTGAGATCACAACCTGAGCTGAAATTAAGAGTCAGATGCTCAACTGGCACCCCAGTGATTCGACAACTCTTTATGCTATTCCGTGCTCACAAGTGTAGCTACCACTTGTTACCAAATAACGCTATTATAATACCATTGACTATATTCCTTATGCCGTACCTTTTAATCTCATGACTTATTCATTTCATAACTGGAACCCTGTATCTCCTGTTTTGTCCATTCCTCCACCCCTTCCCTTTGGCAATAGTTTGTTCTCTATATTTATTAGTCTGTTTATGCTTTTTTTTGTTTGTTTTGTTTTTTAGATTCCACATAAAAGTGAAATCATATAGTATTTGTCTTTCTCTGTTTGCTTATCTCACTCAGCATAATACACTCTAGGTTCATCCATATTCTCAGAAATGGGAAGATCTCATTCTTTTTTATGTCTGAGTAATATTCCATCACATACATGCGTATGTATATACATATATACATAATAAAAATATATATTTATTCCCCATCTTCTTTATCCATTTATGTATTGATGAACACTTGGGTTGCTTCCATATCTTGATTATTGTAAATAATGCTGCAATAAACAGGGATGCAAATATATTTTCAACTTAGTATTTTCATTTTCTTTTTTTAAGATTGTTTTTTTAGTAATCTCTATATACAACATGGGGCTTGAACTCACAACCCCAAGATCAAGAGTTGCATGCTCCACCCACTGAGCCAGCTAGTTGCCCCATGTTTTTGTTTTCTTTGGGTAAATACCCAATAGTTGAATTACTGGATTGTATACTATTTCTATTATTAGTTTTGTTTTTTTTAGTTCTTTGAAACTCCATGCTGTTTTCCACAGGGGCTGCACCAAATTACATTCCACCAATAGTGAATGAGAGCTCCCTTTTCTCGATATCCTTGTCAAACTTGTTATTTCTTGCCTTTTTTATTCTAGTCATTCTGATAGGAGTAAGGTATATTTCATTGTGGCTTTGGTTTGCATTTCCCTGATGAAGATTAGTGATGTTGAGCATCTTTGCAGGTATCTGTTGGCCATCTCTATGTTTTCTCTGGAAAATTGCCTACTCAGGTCCTCTAAACCATTTTTTTAAAGTTTATTTATTTATTTTGAGACAGAGAAAGAGCACAATTGGTGTAGGGGCAGAGAGAGAGGGAGGGAGAATCCCAAGCAGACTCTGAGCTGTGAGGATGGAGCCCGACATGGAGCTTGATCCTACAACCTGTGAGACCAGACTTGAGGTGAAACCAAGATTCTATCACTTAACTGACTGAGCGACCCAGGTGTCCCTCTTCTAACAATTTTTTGATCACATTATTTGTTTTTTTTTTTTTTGTTTTGTTTTTGAGTTGTATAAGTTCTTTGTGTATTTTAGATGTTAACCCCTTATTGGATGTATCATTTGAAAATATCTTCTACTCGGTGAGTTGTCTTTTTGTTTTGTCAGTGGTTTCCCTCACTGTCCAATATTTTATTTTTGCTTTTCTTTCCCTTGCCTGAGGAGACATAACTAGAAAAAGGTTGCTTTGGCGGATAAGAGATTACTCCCCATGTTTTCTTCTAAGAGTTTTATGATTTCAGGCATCACAATTAGATTTTAATCTATTTTGAGTTTATTTTTGTGTATGGTATAAAATTGTGGTCCAGTTTCATTCTTTTGCATGTAACTGTCCAGTTTTCCCAACACCATTTATTAGAAAGACGTCTCTTCCATTGTATAGTCTTGCCTGCTTTGTCATAGATTAACTGACCTTGTAAGTGCTAGTTTATTTCTGGGCTCTCTATTCTTTTCCATTGATATGTGCCTGTTTTGTGCCAGTACCATACTGTTTTGATGATTATAGCTTTGTGCTATATCTTGAAGTCAGGGATTGTGATACCTCCAGCTTTGCTATTCTTTCTCAGGTTTGCTTTGACTGTTGTTTTAATTCTTAATACCTTAACACATCTCAATAATCTGTCTTTGGGAAATAAATTTCTGGATGAAAATGCAAGTTTGTAAAAGCTTTGATTGTTTCCTTAAAGATGGTAAATACTCAATTCCAAATGTACTTTAGAGATTATTCTTTTTCATTTGTTACAGCTAGGCTATGGGGGGGGGGAGCTAGAGCAATGCTTTTTATATTTATTTTGCTAAAATAAATATGAATTTATTCTTACAGTTCTTAGTGTGTTGGCCAAGATCATCAGTCAGTTCAATAGCAGTTAGTACATCTTGTAACAACTATTTTCAAAATAGTCCTAGATTTTAGGAAGTTGTCTTAATTATTTATCATCATACATAAGGGCTAATTTCTGATTTGTAATCTTACCATAATAGCAATGATTGATAAAGTACACAGTTAACTAAGATAGACCTTTCCCTGATGTTACCCATTTTTCTTGGTCATTACTAGTTGCTCTAACTCTTGGTTTCATGAGAAGCTGACATTTTCTATTTGTGATTTTAATGGTGATTACTTTGTCCTTGATTGCTTCCATGCATATGTCTGTGGCCTAATGAAACTGCTTGTGTTCCTGTGGCCATAACCAGTGCATTTTAGGATGTAAACTGGAGTTATGTCCAATGATCAGTTTATAAAGGTTGTAAACATTTAGGTTTACACTAAACAGCAATATCAGTAGCTCCTGTGAACATTTTTTTTTTTAATTTTCTTATATGATATGCAGGGTATTTTAGTTGTGATGTTTAGATGTTGCAGAAGACACGTTACTATTATTACATTGCCATAGTACCTTTTAGAATTTGCTTGAAACTTTTATAGTGTGGTAAAATGGTATCATGGTTTATGTATTGCTTTAATTTCTTGCTTTAACTGAGAGGTTTTAATATTATCTCCACAGGAAAATAAAATGTTTTTCAACTAAATGATAATAACATTAATATTAGCAGTCATCATTATTTTGTTACAGGGTTTAGTACTGAACCTTATGCATCTAATTTAGCATTATTTTGTTGTGACATAAAAGAGAAAGTATGAGGGAAAAACCTCAGTAATGTACATGCAATATATTTGTTTCACCATTCACCCCTAAGAACACTTGTAATTTGACCTTCACGGGAGCTATAAAATGTTAGACTAAAACAAGATCATCATGTGGTATTTACCTAAGGCAATACATTATTTTAGAATCATTTTTAATGTAAACATTATAATGATAAAATTAGAAAAATCTACTTGTTATGCTGATGACCTTAAAATGTGAATTATAAATCATTATCAGTCATCGCTTTAACTATTTCTCTACTTTATGTTCTCAAATGGAAAAATAATTGTCACTTTAAGGAATTCTATTTTGTTATCATATGGTGGTGCAGGAATTTCCTAAAAGGAAAATGAACATTTTCTGAAAGGGAATTGATTACCAAATATACGTTTAACAACCTTGAATACTTTTTGGCTGGGTCCCTGACAAAGAATGAATGAACAAATATTTACTGAGTGTCTCCTATGGGCCCAACCCTGTACTAGGCAAGGAGGAGGTAGCAGTCAGCCAAAGTGACTGCTTTTATGAGCTTATATTCTATAGCCTAGAATGGTCTGCTTTGGAATACTTTCCAAAACCCCAGTTGATAGAAGTATTGTTTGAACTACAGTGATAATCTGCTATTTTCCTATTGGGAAACTCTGACCAATGGTTGTTTCAGATTCCTGTTTTTTTTTTTTTTTCTTCAATGTTTATTTATTTATTTTTGAGAGAGAGAACACAAGCAGGAGAGGGGCAGAGACAGAAGGAGACACAGAATCTGAAGTAGGCTCCAGGCTTTGGGCTGTCAGCACAGAGCCTGACGCGGCTCAAACTCCCAAGCCTGGAGATCATGACCTGAGCCAAAGTTGGACTCTTAACTGACTGAGCCACCCACGTGCCCCCAGATTCCTGCATTTTTAATGACATGAAAGTTGCATTTGGAATTAGATAGTAGCCATGTGGTCATGCTAGGGATTCATGAATCCCTATGGAATGAGAATTATTCATCAAAACTTCTAGATGGTCTAGGTCAGTGGTTCTTTTTTTTAAAAAAATTTTTTTTAACACTTATTTATTTTTGAGACAGAGAAAGACAGAGCATGAATGGGGGAGGGTCAGAGAGAGAGAGGGAGACACAGAATCTGAAACAGGCTCCAGGCTCTGAGCTGTCAGCACAGAGCCCGACATGGGGCTTGAACTCACAAACCGTGAGATCATGACCTGAGCCAAAGTCGGACGCTTAACTGACTGGGCCACCCAGGCGCCCCTGTCTAGGTCAGTGGTTCTTAAACTTTAGAGTACATTTGAATCAACTTTGAAACTTGTCAGATGTAGATTCCTGACCCCACTTGGAGAAATTAAGATTCTTTTTTTTAATCTCTTTCTTTCTTTTAAAAATTTAAATCCAAGTTAGTTAACATATAGTATAATAATGGTTTCAGGAATAAAATTTAGTGACTCATCAGTCACATATAACACCTAGTGCTCATCCCAGCAAGTGCCCTCCTTAATGCCCCTTGCTCATTTAGCCCAGCCCCCCACCCAACACTCCACCAGTAACCCTCAGTTTGTTGTCTGTAGTTAAGAGTCTCTTATGGTTTGCCTGCCTCTTTGTTTTTATCTTATTTTATTTTTCCTTGCCTTCCCCTATATTCATGTGTTTTTTTTTCTTAAATCCCACTTACATACAACACCCAGTGCTCATCACAACTAGTGTTCTCCTTAATAGTCATAACCCATGTAATTCATCCCCCTGTCGACCTCCCCTCCAGCAACCCTCAGTTTGTTCTCTATAGTTTAGAGTCTGTTTTATAGTTTGCCTCTCTTTTTTCATCTATGTTCATCTGCTTCATTTCTTAAATTCCACATATGAGTGAAATCATACAATATTTGTCTTTCTCTGACAGACTTATTTTGCTTAGCATAATGCACTCTGGTTCCATGGCAAGATTTCATTCTTTTTTAATCACTGAGTAATATTCCATTATATATATATACATATACACATTATATGTATATACACACACCACATCTTCTTTATCCATTCATCAGTTGATGGGCATTTGGGCTCTTTCCACAATTTGGCTATTGTTGATAGTGCTGCTATAAACATTGGGGCATGTGTACCCTTCAAATCAGCATTTTTGTATTCTTTGGATAAATACCTAGTAGCGATAATTGCTGGATTATAGCATAGTTCTGTTTTTAATTTTTTGAGAAACCTCCAAACTATTTTCCAGAGTGGCTACACAAGTTTGCATTCCCACCGGTAGGGCAAAAGGGTTTCTCTTTCTTTTCATCCTAGCCAACATCTGTTCTGCCTGAGTTGTTAATCTGAGCCGTTCTGACAGGTGTGAAGTGGTATCTTATTGTGCTTGTGATTTGTATTTCCCTAATGGTAGGTGATGTTGAGCATCGTTTCATGTGTCTGTTAGCCATCTGGATGTCTTCTTTGGAAAAGCATCTATTCATGTCTTCTGCCCATTTCTTCACTGGATTATTTGTTTTTCGGGTGTTGAGTCTGATAAATTCTTTATAGATTTTGGATACTAACCCTTTATCTGATAGATCATTTGCAAATATCTTCTCCCATTCTGTTGGTTGCCTTAGTTTAGCTGATTGTTTCCTTTACTGTGCAGAAGTTTTTATCTTGAAGTCCCAATATTTCATTTTTACTTTTGTTTCCCTTGTCTCTGGAGACATGTCAAATAAGAAGTTGCTGCGGCTGAGGTCAAAGAGGTTGTTGCCTATTTTCTCCTCTAGAATTTTGATGGTTTTCTGTCTTACATTGAGGTCTTTCATCCATTTTGAGTTTATTTTTGTGTATGGTGTAAGAAAGCGGTCCAGGTTCATTCTTCTGTATGTCGCTGTCTAGTTTTCCCAACATCATTTTATAAACTTTTTCCTATTGGATATTCTTTCCTGCTTTGTCAAAGATTAGTTGGCCATATTTTTGTGGGTCCATTTCTGGGTTCTTTATTCTGTTTCATTGATCTATCTATGTGCCTGATTTTGTGCCAGTAGCAAACTGTCTTGACAATTACAGCTTTATAATATAGCGTGAAGTCCGGAATTGTGATCCCTCCAGCCTGGTTTTCTTTTTCAACATTCTTTTGGCTATTCAGGGTCTTTTCTGGTTCCATACCAATTTTAGAATTGTTTGTTCTAGCTCTGTGAAGAATGGTGGTGTTATGTTGATAAGGATTGCATTGAATACATGGATTGCTTTGGGTGGTATTGACATTTTAACAATATTTGTTCTTCTGATCCATGAGCATGGAATGTTTTTCCATTTTTTTGTGTCTTCAATTTCTTTCATAAGCTTTTTATAGTTTTCAGTGTACAGATATTTCACCTCTTTGGTTAGGTTTATTACTAGGTATTTTATGGTTTTTGGTACAATTGTACATGGGATCTATTCCTTGATTTCTCTTTCTGCTGCTTCATTTCGGTGTATAGAAATGCAACCGATTTCTGTACATTGATTTTATATCCTGCGACTTTGCTGAATTCATGGATCAGTTCTAGCAGTTTTTTTGGTGGAGTCTTTTGGGTTTTCCACATAGAGTATCATGTTGTCTGTGAAGAGTGAAAATTTGACTTCCTCCATGCCTATTTGGATGTCTTTTATTTCTTTGTTGTTGTCTGATTGCTGAGGCTAGGACTTTCAACACTGTGTTGAATAACAGTGGTGAGAGTGGACATCCTTGTTGTGTTCCCTAACCTTAGGGGGAAAGCTCTCAGTTTTTCCCCATTGAGAATGATATTAGCAGTGGGTCTTTTGTACATGTCCTTTATGATCTTGAGGTATGTTCTTTCTATCCCTACTTTCTTGAGGGTTTTTATTGAGGAAGGATGCTGTATTTTGTCAAATACTTTTTCTGCATCTATTGAAAGGATCATGTGGTTCTTATTCTTTCTCTTATTAATGTGATGTATCACATTGATTGATTTGCAGATATTGAACTAGCCCTGAATCCTAGGAATAAATCCCACTTGATCGTGGTGAATAATTCTTTTAATGTATTGTTGAATCCAGTTTGCTAGTATCTTGTTGAGAATTTTTGCATCCATGTTCATCAGGGAAATCGGTTTGTAGTTCTCCTTTTTAGTGGGGTCTTTGTCTGCTTTTGGAATCAAGGTGATGCTGGCCTTATAGAATCAGTTTGGAAGTTTTCCTTCCATTTCTATTTTTTGAAACAGCTTCAAAAGAATAGGTGCTAACTCTTTAGATGTTTGGTAGAATTCCTTGGAAAAACATCTGGTCTTGGATTCCTGTTTGCTAGGATATTTTTGATTACTAATTCAGTTTCTTTGCTGGTTATGGGTCTGTTCAAATTTTCTATTTCTTCCTGTTTCAGTTTTGGTTGTTTGTTTCTAGGAATTTGTCCATTTTTTCCAGAATGCCCAATTTGTTGGCATATAATTGCTCATAATATTCTCTTTTATTGTTTGTATTTCTGCAGTGTTGGTTGTGATCTCTCCTCTTTCATTGGTGATTTTATTTATTTCGGTCTATTCCTTTTTCTTTTTGATCAGTCTCTCTAGGGGGTTATCAATTTTGTTAATTCTTTAAAAGAACGAGCTCCTGGTTTCATTGATCTATTCCACTATTTTTTTTTTAATTTTAATATCGTTGATTTCTGCTCTAATCTTTATCATTTCCTGTCTTCTGCTGGTTTTGGGTTTTATTTGCTGGGTTTTTTCCAGCTCTCAAAAATTTTTAAATGTTTATCTTTGAGAGACAGAGATGCAGACAGAGTGTGAGAAGGGGAGGGCAGAGAGAGGGGGAGACACAGAATCCGAAGCAGGCTCCAGGCTCTGAGCTGTCAGCACAGAACTCAATGAAGGGCTTGAACCCACAAACTGTGGGATCATGACCTGATCCGAAGTTGGACGTTCAACTGACTGAGCCACCCAGGTTCCCCTTCCCAGCTCTTTAAGGTGTAAGGTTAGGTTGTGTATCTGAGACCTTTCTTCCTTCTTTAGGAAAGCCTGGACTGTTATATACTTCCCTCTTATGACTGCCTTTGCTGCATCACAGAGGTTATGGACCATTGTGTTTTCATTTTCATTGACTTCCGTGTACTTTTTAATTTACTCTTTAATTTCGTGGTTAACCAATTCATTCTTTAGTAGGATGTTCTTTCATCTCCAAGTATTCAAGGTCTTTCCAAATTTTTTCTTGTGGTTGTTTCGAGTTTCATAGCGTTGTGGTTTGAAAATATGCAAGGTATGATCTTGATCTTTTTGTACTTGTTGAGGGCTAATTTGTGACCCAGTATGTGATCTATTCTGGAGAATGTTCCATGTGCACTTGAGAAGAATATGTATTCAGCTGCTTTAGGATGAAATGTTTTGTATATATCTGTTAAGTCCATCTGGTCCAGTGTATCACTCAAAGCCATTGTTTTCTTGTTGATTTTTCTGCTTAGATGATCTGTCCATTGTTGTAAGTGGGGTGTTAAAGTCCCCTATTATTATTATTATTAATGAGTTTCTTTATATTTGTGATTAATTGATTTATATATTTGGGTGTTTTACATTGAGGGCATAAATATTTACAATTTTTAGATCTTCTTAGTGGATAGACCACATAATTATGAGGCAATGTCCTTCATCATCTCTTGTTACGGTCTTTATTTTAAAATCTAGTTTGTCTCATATAATATGCATACTCCAGCTTTCTTTTGATGACCATTAGCATGATGCTTCTCCATCCCCTTACTTTCAATCTGCAGGTGTCTTTAGATCTTAAATGAGTCTCTTGTAAGCAGCATATATATGAGTCTTATTTTCTTATCTATTCTGATACCCTATGTTTTTTGATTGGAACATTTAGCCCATTTACATTTAGAGTGAGTACTGAAAGATATGAGAAATTTGGATTCTTTAGATTTAGGTACATGCTTAGAAATTGGCATTTTTGACAAGCACGTGGTTCTAATGATGGTGGCACCTCAACCATATTTTGAGAAACACTTGTTTTTAGCTTTTATATGTGGCATTTACTAATATTACAAACTCCATCTAATTATACTAATTGCTACAAAAATTACAAATTTATAGATAACCTTAGGTGTTCATTGGTGTAGATGAGATACATGATCTGTGTGAGAAATTAATTTTAGCATGAGATGTAAGAAATGTTTACTTTCTCTGGAGAATTAGGATATTTTATTCCAGTGATTAATGTCAGATGTGTAACTGACCATGCTTCTCTTTCCATTTTGCCAGTCAGGTGGCTTTGCATCACATTGATAACTAAACAAAAGTCAGAAATTGATCATCATAAATACTCTAATTTTTTCATAACACCATCCCTACACCACCAGAGTCTGTGATTGTTTCTTCTAATTTACATTTCTCTGTGGTTCTGATGATAAATTTTTATTCAGCATTTATACTTCTATAAACAGCCCTAAATGCTATGTAAAATGAGATATGCTATAAACAAAATGCTTCATAATTTCCGAGTTTTATTAATTCGGACAAATATTTCTTCCAATTGAGTCTAATTTACGTATCACTCTGTTAAAGAGAAAAGATAGTTTTCTCATTTTGCAGTGGTCATATTTTTGAAATTTGTATTCATTTAGGAAATACTGAGAATGTGGTTAATAAATATTGGCATTTGTAATAACCATTACCCCTGGACACATGTGGTTATGCAAACGTGACATGAAAGAAACAGGGTGCTGGAGAGTCCTGGACCAAGAATCACAAACCTGGGATTTAGTCTTAGCTCTATTTTTAATCACCTATATGGCTTTGGAAAGTCACAATCTCCTTGAATTTCTTGTCTTCCCTTTATGAAATCACACCGTTTGGAGTAAATAATCTCTGAGTTTCTTGTTTTTTAATTAAAAAAATGTTTTTTAATGCTTATTTATTTTTGAGAGAGAGAGAGAGAGAGAGAGCAGGGAAGGGGTAGAGAGAGAGAGGGGCACAGAATCTGGAGCAGGCTCCAGGCTCTGAGCTGTCAGCACAAAGCCCAATGTGGGGCTCGAACTCACCAACTGTGAAAACTCACCAACCATGAGATCATGACCTGAGCTGAGGTCAGATGCCTAACTGAGGTGCCCCGAGGCTCTTTTAGGCCTACTTGCAGATCAATATAATGTCCTTAAGATTTATATAATATTAACCTTTTTTGTTTAGTATATCTTTATTTTTATTTTATTATTTTTTGAGAGAGAGAGAGAGAGAGAGTGTGAGGGGAGAGGGGCAGAGAGAGGGAGAGAGAGTATCTTAAGCAGAATCCATATGCCATAAGCAGAATACCAGGTGCCTCTAGTATATCATTAAATAATAGATACATGCATATAGTCAAATGGGATATTTTTATTTAATTGGAAAATCCTTCCTCAAGAATTGATAGACATTAAGAAATGGGCCACACTCAATTCTGTGTAAGAGGCTTCTTACACATGAGACTGAAAGCATAGGTAAAGATTTGTTGACATCTCTGACCCCTGTCTATTTCATAGTAGCTATACAAAAGAGGATATAGGTATCAGGAAAATTAAATTACGTTCAGACAAATGTAAAGTTTTCATCTCCAGATTTGTCTCAATACTTTTCCTCCTATCATCTCCATACCCATTCAAGCCTTCCACACACTTACTGCTGCTCACTCACTTGATTCTTCAGGGTAGACCTCGCATGGAAATTACAAACCATTGTCATGGTGATTTTCTAATGCTAATTTATGAGAAACTAAAATCAGCCTGAAAGTGTTCATCTCTGACACAATGCTCACTTAATAAACTAGGCTTATAAAAACATTTTTTTGATGACTCAAAGACACACTTTCTGTGTTCAGAGTAATATCTTTGATGAGAACCTCAAAATATTCAAGGCCTCTCAATAGAATTTGCTGAATATATTATGAAATCTTGTTTCCTAGAGAGTGATACACAAAACATTTTCAGCACTCACAGTGGCTGGAGCATCCCTTTTTTTGTTTCTTCTATAAAAAAAAACCTTCAAACAGAGTCAAAGCTGTCAGAATATAATCAGAAGCGGCACAGTCTTTAGGCATCTGGTTAGTAAGAAGATGATCTATGGTCAAGAGCACACAAACCACAACCAGCACTAATTAGTCTCTTTTTTTTCCCTATTGCACTGGTACTATAGGAATTGTCATCAAGAGGAATGACCATCAGATATTTTATTAACATGTGCATGTTCTTTGTCAAGCTTACGGTTTTTAAGAAATGTTTGTCTCAAATAGTGTAGTCCTAGGGACCACATTAAGAATATAAATAATTGTGGCTGAAATTTATGATCCACTTTTTCTTTCTATTTTGACATTCCATAAAAGATATTCATTGATGATTAGACAGCAAATTATGTCTTGAAGACTGTCAGGAGTTGACTTTTAGTAGACTAGCTGGGGCAACCACAACTTTTTACTCAAAACCTATTTTGGGGTCTGTGTATCTTCCACTGTGCTAGGTACAAAGATTTGTTATACATGATCACACCCCTGAGGGAACTGGGGAGCCAAGGCATCACCCCATGAAAGTGTGACTAATTTTTGAAAAAGAATCACAGAGGATAGCTTCAACAAAGGCAGTGCAGGAAGTCCTGAAGGCATGATGTAGACAATAAATGATGAATGTACAAGGGGAACAAATTACTGTGGGTAGGAGCAATCAGAGAGGCCCCATTATTGAGGAAGGTGCTATTCAGCTGCTTGTGACTTTGTGTCCAGTAAGGAAGGGGTGGAATGTTTCACATAAGCAAATAGTGTGTTCAGTATTAAAGTGACAGGAAAATGGAAATCCAGGGAATAGATCAGACCTGCTTTTAGAGTAGAGTGTGGTGACTGTAGAAGGATTTGGGGAGACAACATTGGAAAAGTAGATGCTGGAGAAAGATATAACCTTTAAAAGCTTGCTCAGAAGTTTGAGTTCTGTGCTATAGGTGATAGAGAACAATCAACCAGGAGGAAACAATCATTTAGGAAGGTGTAATTATAACACACATGAAGAATAGAACAGTGGTTCTCGTAGTGTTGTCCACAGGATCCTGGGCATCTCCCAGATCTTTTCAGGAATCTATGATGTCAAAACTATTTTCATAATAACACTGAAATGTCATTTACCTTTTTCACCATGATGAAGTGGTAATAATTTTTAATATTGTTAAATCTCAGCCCTAGAGTATGCATCTTTTTACTGTTCTTTGTGACAAAATGGGAAGTATGCATAAATACTCTGCTGTACACTAAAATATGATTTTTTAAAGGAAATGCACTTATTCTGAGGTAATCTGACTTAGTTACTTAAAAAAATGAAAAACACCATTTTTACTTGAGAGAAAAGCAAAGTGTGGCTACTCATATGAGGTGCTTGATAGACATGTTCTCAGAAACTAGTGATTCTGGAAATCTAATGTAAAGCAGGGTGATTATAGTTAATAATAATGCATTATATACTTGAAATTTGCAAAAAGAGTAAATTTCAAGTGGTCTCACTAAACACACAAAAAAGGAATTATGTGAGGTGATGATTAGGTTAGTTAGCTTGATTGAGAAAATGATTTCACAATGTATATGTATATCAAAACATTATGTTGTATACTTTAAATCCATATTATACTTTAATAAGTCTGGAAAAATAAAGTAAAATTTGTTAATCAAAAACAAAGTGAGCCTTTGATTTCAAGAGAAACAGCTGACAGTGTTTGTTGTCAATGGCAAAATTTGAGCATTCGGATGAAAATTAGAGTTTTGGAAAACTTTTGAGGTTGACAGATTTCCAATACTTAGAGACATTTCTGATGAGATCATTACCTTTACTAAGAAATGTTTTTTGTTTTTGTTTTTTTTTAGGAAGAAATTTGTCAACATTTGGAAGATCTGTATAATTCATTAAAGCAATACTTTCCAAGTGCACAATGTATGATGTTACAAAATAAGGTATGTGTAAAAATATCCATTCAAACTTTAAGACAAACCAATGAAATTTAATGTATCCAAATTAAAAAATTCACGAATGTGGTTTCAGATTCCATATTGCAGCTAACCTTCAAGAAATGACCTTTGGTTGAGTTTTGCTGGTAATATTAAGGGAATGTATCTATAATTGTCTGAAAAGGCTATTAAAGTACTCCTCCCTTTATCAACTATGTATCTGTGTGAGGCAGGATTCTCTTCATATACTTTAATCACAATAGCATATTGTAACAGACTGAATGCATCATTTCATTACATTTTTTTGTTTGTTTGTAAAATATAATTATTTCTGCACATATGTGTAATTTGTGTTTATATTTTTTACATGAATTTCTTAAAACTTTTAATTTCAAATGAAAATTTTATAAAAATCTGTTTTAATTTCCAATATAATAAATATCAATACCTATCACCTGAATAATAGGACCTACTCCAAAGGGTTGTTGTGGAGGTTAAACTTGTAAAACCTTTGGAAAATGATGATACATAGTAAAGATCCATAAATGTTTTCAGTTATTATTATTATATTTCCTTTTACTACTGTATGAGATCCTTAAGGAGAAGTGGGTGATTTATAGTGAAACTCTTAGGGATTCATGTCTTCAATGCTCATGTATCTGCCCACACTGATAATGGAGCAAGACACTTGCTTCTGTCTCTCTTTTGCCTTGTCAATCTCATAAGAGCATCTCTCCCTGGCAGACTATAGAGATTCCAGGGAATGGTGTTCCTTGGCTTTCAATCCCTGTTATACAGGAGAGCAACAAATGGCGCTGAGCTGCTAACAGGTAATCTGAATCACAGGAGTTAAGAAAATTAAACACAGTTTCAAAAATTAATTTAGGATTTCTTAAGGTCTTTATTATGCTAATGGGCACCTTAAAACTCCAAAGTAGATCAATTTATGTTTTCTAAGCACCTGGGCATGGAAGAGTCTATTGTTTTCTTTGAACATTCTGGGCTCAGCAAAGCATTATGATGCATATTGGCATTGGTGGACCAGAGTTACTGAGGGTCAAATGTCACAGATTAGTACTTTAATTCTTAAAAAATTTTTTTAATTTTATTTTTGACAGAGAGAGAGAGAGAGAGAGAGAGAGAAAGAGAGAGAGGGAGAGTATGAGCAGGGGAGAGGGGCATAGGGAAAGAGAGAATCGTAAGCAGGTTCCACACTCAGTGAGGAGCCCGGTGCAGGGCTCAATCTCACTACCCTGGGATCATGACCTGAGATGAAATCAAGAGTCAGACACCCAACCAACTGAGCCACAAAGGCGCCCCTAGTGTTTTAATTCTTGAGATGCTATCAGTTTCCTGGAAACATATGACATTTCAACACTCAGAACCATTGGGAAACTGTCAGATTGGTAAATAATCTCTCATCACCTGAAGTTTTTCAGCCCCAATCCACCATGTCAGTCAACTTTGGTATGTCATGGGCACATTTTAGAACAAAGCAAAAATATAGTATAGAAGCAAATGAGAGTCAACAGGTATCAACTTCATAAAATATGTTCCTACAATTGTGATGTCATATTGTACTTCAATTTTGAACAGAGATAGATTATCTAATTGGTGAGTTTTCAGTATGAATCAGTTATCAGTATCTCCTTCATTTTTTTGTTCCTTAATTGATATCATAAATAAATACACGTACATATGTGTGTAGATAGATAGATATAGATAGATAGATAGATAGATAGATAGATAGATAGATAGAATGTACCACAATGCACTAGGTATGCTGCTAGACGTGGAAATCGAACAGTTGTAAAGAAGACATCTTTGCTGAAAGCAAGTTTGAAAGCAAGACTGTATAGTCAAGTTTTGTGAACTCCCTTTTCCTTCATACACTGTCTGTTTTGTTTTTTATTGAAAGTTTAGTGGATGAACCAGAGAAAATTCAAAATTCAAAGTATGAATGTGAAATAAACATTCATTATGACATTTTACTTTATTATTTATTTTTTAAATGTTTATTGATTTATTTTGAAAGAGAGAGAGAGAGAGAGAGAGCGAGAGAGAGAGCGAGCACATGCAGGGAGGGGCAGAAAGAGGGAGAGAAAGAATCCCAAGCAGGTTCCATGCTGTCAGCGGGCTCAGTTTCATGAACTGTGAGATCATGATCTGAGTCAAAATCAAGTCAGAAGCTTAACCTCCTGAGCCACCCAGGCACCCTTCATTATATAACATTTTAAAAAACAGTTTTATTGGAGGAGCGTCTGGGTGGCTCAGTTGGTTAAGTGTCTGACTTCGGCTTGGGTCACCATCTCACGGTTTGTGGGCTCAAGAAACACATCAGGCTCTGTGCTGACAGCTCAGAGCCTGGAGCCTGCTTCAGATTCTGTGTCTCCCTCTGTCTCTGCCCCTCTCCCACTCACTCTCTGTCTCTCTCTGTCTCTTAAAAATAAATAAATGTTAAAAAAAATAAAAAAACCCCAGTTTTATTGGAAAGATTAGCATTTTCATCAAAGAGAGGTAGAAGTCCACAGGGAAAATGATAAAACATTATTGAATGAAATAAAGTTTTTTTTTGCTTATTTACCTTATCATTTATCTATGGTCTTCTTATTTCCTGTGGCTACTGACTTGTACTTCGTTTTCTAAAGAGTCAAACAGGTGCATTTTCAGTTCTTTATAACATTAAAATTACTGTCAGAAATTAGTGTATCTGTGATTGTATGATATATTCTATTGGTGTTTGTATCAGAAAACTTAAAGCCTCAGCTCTAGGAATTATATTTCTTCTGCTACCATATACCCAAAGCACTACACTTGTAATACATGTCTATAAGAAAATTGTATATATCAATCAATGGGGCTACTATACTGGTTGTGTCTCCCCAAAATTCATATGTTGAGCCTTTAACCTCCTGTGTTTGGAGTAAGGAAGTAATTAGGGTTAAATGAGGTCATAAGGTTGGGGCCTGGATCCAATTGGATTAGTGTCCTTATAAAAGGAGACACCAGAAATCTCATTCTCTCCCTCTCTCTGCCATGTGAAAACTTCGTGAGAAGATGGCTATTTTCAAGCCAGAAAGAGAGACCTCATCATGCACCAAATCCCCTGGAACTTTGATCTCAAACTTCTTACCTCCAGAATTATGAGAAATAAATTTGTTTGTTTAAGCCACCTGGTGTATGATATTTTATTACAGCAGCCTGATCAGACTAATACAAGGGCCAATGGATAAAAAAAATTCACCTGTCAGAGTTGAAAGCAAGAAAATCAGTGATCTTGCTTTATTCTAGGAACCAATGCTAGTTCATAGGACATTATCATTAGTTTTTATTGTTGCAAAAACCATAATATTAAATTAGCCATCTTAACCATTTTTAAATATACAGTTTAGTAGTGTTGGGTATATTTATTCACATTACTGTGCAACAGATCTCTAGAACTTTTTCATCTTGCAAATCTGAAAGTCTATACCCACTGCACTCTGATTTCTCCTCCTTTGTCCTCACAGACTTGGCACCCATCTTTTTACTTTTTGTTTCCATGATTTTGACTACTTTAGATACTTTATACGAGGGATCATACAATGTTTGTTCTTTTGTGACTGGCTTATTTGGTTTAGCATAATGCCCCCTCAAAGTTTATCTATTTTGGAGTATGTGACAGGATTTTCTTTTTTTTAAGGCTGCATAATATTCAGTTGTATGTATACATATATATATATATATATATATATATATATATATATATATATACACCATATTTTGTTTATCCATTCATCTGTCGATGGACATTTGGGTTGATTCCACCTCTTGGCTATTGTGAATAGAGCTAAATATGAAGGGGATTACTTAATCTGTTTATGCCATGAAATGATTTTGAAGAGTGCATTATTATTATTTTTTTAATGTTTGTTTTATTTTGTTTTATTTTTTTGAGACAATGCAAGAGACAGAGTGCAAGCAGCCGAGGGGCAGACAGAGGGAGACACAGAATTTGAAGCTGGCTCCAGGTTCTGAGCTGTCAGCACAGAGCCCAACGCAGGGCTCAAACTCACAAACTGTGAGATCATGACCTGAGCCAAAGTTGGACGGTTAACCGACTGAGCCACTCAGGTGCCCCAAAGAATGCGTTATTTTTAAGGGCAGTGGATTCATTTAAGCTTTCATGTTGGTGATAATGATCTTTAATAAACACCTGTCAATACTACGGTGATTAAATAGTTGGAGGTGTGAAAGAGGACTTTTAAAACAAACACAGAGAAAAAACTGCAAAGAACTGTGGTTAATGGCATAGTTGGCACATGTCAATTATATATCACTTCTTGCCATGTAATTCATTTGAACTTTTATAGCTGTTGTCATGGACAAGTTTCCAATGGTTTTCTGTTAGTGATAATATGATTACTATAATGTATAAAGTCAACTGCTAGTTTTTTTAGAGACTTACTAATTGAAAATAAAAGATTCAGAGTTATTCAAATTCCTTTTGCATTCTCTCTTCCCCTCCATCTTTGTTTAATCCTGTGTTACTCTCAAGTACATTTTTCTTGGAGGGTTTCTTCTTAGGTAATGGGATACCCCAAACACTGTCCTTGGACCTTCTCTCCCTCTACACTTTCTCATCCAGTCCTGTGGTTTTAAGTATCATCTATATGGTAATAATTTATATAGCCCATTCCTGCTTATTCTGTGGATTCACATTTATGTATTAAACCTCCATCTCTGCCTCAATTTCTTTTTTTTAAAGGTTTATTTATTTTTGAGAGAGAAAGAGAGAGAGAGAGAGAGAGAGAGAGAGAATCCCAAGCAGGATCCGCACTGTCAGTGCAGAGCCTGATTCAGAGCTTGGACTCGCAAACTGTGAGATCATGACATGAGCCAAAACAAGAGTGAGATGCTTAACTGACTGAGCAACCCAGGCATCCCTCTGACTCAATTTCTGTAGCAATCTCCTAACTGATGTCCTTGCTCCACACTGTAGCCAGGAAAATCTATTCCTGGTTTTTGTTTGTTTATTTGTTTTAAGATGCTAATTCTCTGTTTTTACATCTCAGCAACATATTTCTTAAAATAAACTTTATTCTTTAAAAGTTTTAGGTTCATGGCAAAACTGAACAGAAGGTACAGAGATTTTCCATACATTCTTTGCCTCCACATACATATAGCAGCTCAATCCTTTTGACTCATAAGTGGTACTATGTCATTTTCCTATTTGGAACCCTCCATATCATATCGAGAATAAAAGCCACACTTCTCACCTACAAGGCTCTTCATGACCTGGACTTTGGCTACCTTTTCAGCCTCTTTTCCTATCAATCCTCACTCACAAGCTGATTCAGCCACATGACTTTTTGGCTACTTCTCAAACATGCCAATTCCCTCCCTATTTCTGGACTTTCATATTTGCTGTTTGTTCTATATAGACTGCACATTAGCCAGATCTTCACATGGTGCAATATTGGTTTCAGTAGAATTCAGTGATTCATCACTTACATACAACACCCAGTGCTCATTATAACAAGTGCTCTTCTTAATACCCATCACCTGGGTAGTCCATCCCCCACCCATCTCCCCTCCATCAACCCTTAGTTTGTTCTTTATCTGTAAGAGTCTCTCATGGTTTGTTTTTCTTTTTCTTCCGCCCCCTCATATGTTCATCTGTTTTGTTTCCAAAATTGCACATATGCATGAAATCATATGGTATTTGTCTTTCTCTGATTGACTTATTTCCCTTAGCATAATACACTCTGGTTCCATCCATGTTGTTGCAAATGGCAAGTTTCATTATTTTTGATGGTCAAGTGATATTCTATTGTATGTATATACCATATCTTCTTTATCCCTTCATCAATTGATGGGCATTTGGACTCTCTCCATAGTTTGGCTATTGTTGATAATGCTGCTATAAACATTGGGGTGCTTGTGCCTCTTTAAATCTGTATTTTTGTATCCTTTGTGTACACTACCTAGTAGTGTAATTGCTGTAGTGTAGTGTAATAGCGTAGTAGTGTAATAGCGTAGTTCTAATTTTAACTTTCTGAGGAGCCTCCATGTTGTTTTCCAGAGTGGCTGTATTATTTTGCATTCCTACCAATAATGAAAGAGGGTTCCTTTCTCCACATTGTCACCAACATCTGTTGTTTCTTGTGTTGTTAATTTGAGCCATTTTGACAGGTATGAGGTGGTATCTCATCATGGTTTTGATTTGTATTTCACTGATGATGAGTGATGTTGAGCATCTTTTCATGTGTTTGTTAGCCATCTGGATGTCTTCTTTAGAAAAAAAATGTTTATTCATGTCTTTTGCCCATTTCTTCACTGGATTATTTGTTTTTTGGGTGTTGAGTTGAGTAAGTTCTTTACAGATTTTGGATACTACCCCTTTATCAGATATGTCATTTGCAAATACCTCCTCCCATTTTGTAGGCTGTCTTTTAGTTTTGTTGATTGTTTCCTTTGCTGTGCAGAAGCTTTTATTTTGATGAAGTCATTATCATTCATTTTTGCTTTTGTTTCCCTTGCCTCTGGTGATGTGTCTAGGAGGAAGTTGCTCTGGCCAAGGTCAAAGAGGTTTCTGCCTGTGTTCTTCTCCAGGATTTTGATTGTTTCCAGTCTCACATTTAGGTCTTTCAACCGTTTTGAATTTATTTTTTTGTATGGTGTAAGAAAGTGGTCCAGTTTCATTCTTCTGCATGCTGCCATCCAGTTTTCCCAGCACCATTTGTTGAAAGGACTGTCTTTTTTCCATTGGATATTCTTTCCTGCTGTGTCAAAGATTAGTTGACCATATAGTTGTGGGTCAATTTCTGGATATTCTATTCTGTTCCATTGATCTATGTGTCTATTATTGTGCCAGTAACATACTATCTTGATGATTGTAGCTTTGTAGTATAGTTTGATATCCAGAATCATGATGCCTCCAGTTTTGCTTTTCTTTTTCAGGATTGCTTTGGCTATTCGGAGTCTTTTGTGATTCCATACATATTTTAGGATTATTTGTTCTAGCTCTGTGAAAAATGCTGGTGGCATTTTGATGGGGATTGCATTAAATGTGTAGATTGCTTTGGGTAGTACACACATTTTAGCAATGTTTGTTCTTCCAATCCATGAGCATGTAATGCTTTTCCATTTCTTTGTGTCCTCTTCAATTTCTTTCCTAAATGTTCTATAGTTTTCAGAGTATAGATCTTTCACCTCTATGGTTAGGTTTATTTCTAGATATCTGTTTTTTTGTACAATTGCAAATAGGGTTTATTCCTTGATTTTTTCTGCTGCTTCATTATTGGTATATAGAAATGCAACAGATTTCTGTATGTTTTTATATCCGTGACTTTGCTGAATTCATGTATTAGTTCTAGCAATTTTTTTGGTGGAGTCTTTGGGTTTTCTATATAGAGCATCATGTTGTCTGCAAATAGTGACAGTTTGCCTTCTTCCTTGTCTATTTGGATGTCTTTTATTTCTTTGTGTTGTCTGATTGCTGAGGCTAATACTTTCAGTACTATGTTAAATAGTAATGGTGAGAGTGAACATCCTTATCTTGTTCCTGATCTTAGGGGGAAAGCCCTCAGTTTTTCATATATGGTCTTTCATATATGACATTATGATGTTAACTAATAGTCCATCTATCCCTACTTTGTTGAGGGTTTTTATCCAGAATGGATGCTGTGTTTAATCAAATGCTTTTTCTGCATCTATTGACAAGATCATATGATTCTTATCCTTTTATTAATGTGTATTACAGTGATTGATTTGTGAATATTGAACCAGCCCTGTATCCCAGGAATAAATCCCACTTGATCAGGGTGAATAATTCTTTTAATCTACTCTTGAATTTTATTTGCTAGTATCTTGTTGAGATTTTTGCATCCATGTTCATCAGAGATATTGGCCTATAATTTTCCTTTTTAGTGGGGTCTTTCTCTGGTTTTGGAATCAAGGTAATGCTGGCCTCATAGAATAAGTTTGGATGTTTTCCTTCCATTTCTATTTTTGGAACAGCTTCAAAAGAATAGGTGTTAACTCTTCTTTAAATGTTTGGTAGAATTCCCCTGGGAAGACATCTGGCCCTAGACTTTTGTTTATTGGGAGATTTTTGGTAACTGATTCAGTTTCTTTGCTGGTTATGGGTCTGTTCAAATTTTCTATTTCTTCCTGTTTCAGTTTTGGTAGTTTGTATGTTACTAGGAATTAATCCATTTCTTTCAGGTTACCCTTTTTGTTGGCATATAATTTTTCATAATATTCTCTTATTATTGTCTGTATTTCTGTGGTGTTGGTTGTGATCTCTTCCTTTTTGTTCATGTTGGTTTATTTGGGTCCTTTCTTTTTTCTTTTTAATGAGTCAGGCTAGGGGTTTATCAATTTTATTAATTCTTTTGCAGAACCAGTTCTTAGTTTTGTTGATCTGTTCTACCATGGTTTTTTGTTTGTTTGTTTTTATGTCATTTATTTCTGCACTAGTCTTTATTATTTCCCCCTTTCTGCTGGCTTTAGGCTTTATTTGCTGTTGTTTTTCAGCTCCTTTAGGTATAAGGTTAGGTTATGTATTTGAGATTTTTCTTTCTTCTTCAGGTAGGCCTATATTGCAATATACTTCCCTCTTAGGACTACCTTTGCTGCATTGCAAAGGTTTCAGACTGTCATGTTTTCATTTTTATTTGCTTCCGTGTACTTTTGAATTTCCTCTTTAATTTCATGTTTAACCCATTCATTCTTTAGTAGGATGTTCTTTAATCTCCAAGTATTTGTGGTCTTTAAAAATATTTTTCTTGTAGTTGACTTCATGTTTTATAGTGTTGTGGTTTGAAAGTATGCATGGTATGATCTCAGTATATTTGTACTTGTTGAGGGCTGATTTGTGACCCAGTATGTGATCTATTCTGGAGAATGTTGCATGTGCACTCAAAAAGAATGTGTATTCTGCTGCTTTAGGATAGGCTCAATGTTCTGAATTTATCTGTTAAATCTATCTGGTCCAGTGTGACATTCAAAGCCATTGTTTCCTGTTGATTTTCTTTTTAGATGATCTGTCCATTGCTATGAGTGGGGTGTTAAAGTCCCCTCCTATTATTTTATTATTGTCAATGAGTTTCTTTATGTTTGTGATTAATTGATTTATATGTTTGGGTGTTTTTGCTTTGGGGGCATAACTGTTTTCTATTGGTAGATCTTCTTGAGGGATAGACCCTTAATTATAATATAATGCCCTTCTTCATCTCTTGTTACAGTCTTTGCTTTAAAATCTAGTTTGTCTGATATAAGTATGGTTACTACAGCTTTCTTTTGGCCTGACAACCTTTCCAAACCTCTTACATAGATTTGGTTTCTTTATTGAACTTCAAAACTGTTGCTACTTGATATCATATTATACGTTGCTTTGTTTGTGTTTGTTGTCTCTTTTTCCTGCTAGAATGAAAACTCCACAAGAGCATGGATGTTTCCAGTTGATTTTCTATTGAATCCCTGTTGCCTCAAACAGTACTTAGCATCTTATAGGTTCTTTATACCAAGTGTTTGAATAGATATGGATGCATTTTGTGCTAATTATTTTTTAATAGTGATTCTTCTCATGTTTGTATGCTCAACTGTTCTATGTCTTCATAGCCTGCTCTTCCTGTTTTTTTTTTAATGTTTATTTATTTTGAGAGAAAGAGAGAGGAGAGAAAGAGAGACAGAGAGAATGAACGGGATGGGGGGCAAAGAGAGGGAAAGAGAGAATCCCAAGCAAGCTTGATTCCACTAATTGGGAGATCATGACCTGAGCTGAAATCAAGTCAGACACTTAACTGACTGAGCCACCCAGGCACCCCTCCCTTTTTATTTTTATAGCAAGAAATTAGATTTTGCTGCAATGGGTTTTGGTTCATTAGAATATTTCTATTGGATTTAAGGGCATGCAATTATGTTCTTTTCATCATCTCTAATGACTTTCCCTTTTATTCCCTCTTTCACTACCCACGACCAATGCTTCAAACCTTTATATTTGTGGATTCCTTCAAATCCAACATGTTGCTTAGTAGAATATTTTCTGATTTGTCCATTGAAAATACAGTCCTTCTTAAGTATAAATTTCCTCACATTCTCTGTGTTTTTTTAAACCTCTAATTGTATTTAATTCTTATTTAAACTTTCTTTTCCTCTTCTAGCAGAGAAAGAGGGCTCCAAACCATTGTCCAAATTTAAGCTTTCTTAATCTTTCTTTTGGCCCTCTTTCCTACCATCTCATCTCCATAGCTCCTTTGTCTCAGAAGTAATCTGTTATCTTCTCATTATCCAAATCCCATAATTTTTCTTCACCTTCATACTTATGACCACGTGACTTTTCTTTGACATTTGACTCTATTGATCCATCCTATACTTCATATCCTGTCTTATTTTTTGTGACTTTCTTTAGCTTCTTTGTTTCTCTTTCTATATATTTGGCTATCATATGTTATTTATTTCATGCGTTCTTGTTTTTCATATACAATAACAACAACAAAAAAATAGATGCTTCTTGAGGTTCTATAATCAGTTATTAGGAACCAAAACCCAACTCAGACCAACCTAAGCAATAAGAAGAATGTAACAGTGGGCATGATTCATAGGCTCTAATATTGTCATTAGAATCTGCTCTATATTCCTCCATTCTTTGGTCCCATATAATGACAAAGTTGACCACTGGCAACTTTAGACTTACATTATCATTATAGATATTGATCCTGGGGGAAAAAGAATGCCAATTTTTGGGTAACTTTATAGCTGTCTAAGGTATACTTTACTGGCCTTGCTTGAGTTCTGTGATCATTCCTGAATCAATCACTATGGCCAAGGGAAGGGAGGACTTGGAATTACCAGGCCTGGATCACGTAATCACTCCTGAAATTGGCATTTTGGTCATATCTCTTTCTAAACCACATGGCCTGAAATTGGGAGAAGGATGGGCTCTCAAAGAGACACTGAGCATTTTCTCTTCCTATTCTTTACATTGTATCCCTGGGCTATTCTGTCCACTGTTTTAACTTCTATCATCATCCGTATGCTGATAACTTTCAAATCTCACACCTAATTACACTGCAAAGCCATTGGACAATTAAATGGGGTAGAAGTTTTTGCCCTAACTGCAATGGCTGATTCTGATGAGAAAAACTCAAGGCCCAGTATGGTTTCTGAAGTGTCACTACCAGGATCTGGTGAATGAATTCAGTAGCAGAGTATTATTCAAACTCAGGTAGACTTGCAGGAATTCTTTCTAGTCTCATCAGGAAGTCCACATAAGGCAAATATGAAGCAGAATTGACCCCACAGCTAAGGGAGGACTAGAAGGAATCATTGGAGCATCAGGGCCCTACTCAAGCAGGCTGATTTTCAGTATAATACCCTTGTGCTAAGGACAAATTAGAAAAGTATATAGACTCATTGGGAAGAGCATAGGATGGTGGTAGGCAGGAGTCCAGTATGGATGGGACTAGTATAAGGCAGGGATGGGAATTGGAAATCAGTGGCTTGGAGTCTACACCCAGGGTTTATTCATGTATAACAAGGACCAGATATGGTTAGAAGTAAAACTTTGCTATAAACTCAGAGTATTGTGAATGTTCAAAGATAGGCTTTTGTGCATTTCTGTTTTTACCAGTTGTATTTGTGTTTTCCTCTTTGTAAGTAAAGAATTACAAATGAAACAACTAGATTGGATTAACTAATTTCTAAGATATCTTCCAACTATACAAGTCTATAATTCTAAGAGTATTGGAGAATATAATTAATAACATAAAAGCAGAGATTTTTTTTCTGTTTTCCCCATTAATTCATAAAGCTAGAACAGTTCTTTGCACAAAATAAATATTTGTTGAATTTCAAAAACTGTTGTTGTAGATAGAAAACTAAAAAGTGGGATTTTGCTTTTATTCTATATCTCTGACTTAAATAATTAGATTTAGCATTTTTTGTAATTTATGACATTAAAAAGGGCTGATGACAGTTGACAGGAAACTTGGAGAGTTCTTCACTATTATAAGAAAATTGCGATAGAAGTAGGTCAAATACTTTTGCAATGCTAATTTTCAAACAGATTTGATTTCAATTTACTTAAATGGCTCTTGGTCTTACCGGAAGTGAAGAAAGGAGGTAGAATCATATGACAAATGTTTTTATTTTAGTATTTATTTTTGAGTAGCTTTAATTCTAAAAAAACTCAGGCCTTCATCCAATACCATTCTGTGGAAGACTTTACTACAAGATGGTATAATGTGTGAAATTTCCTTAGACTCATTATTTAATTAGGAAACCCCAAATTTGAAGTTATCTTTTTCAGAGTTGAAATCATGAATGTTGGTAGTGTCAAGTTGTAACACCAAATTATAACACTAGGTGGCATGAGATGCAAGTTGAAAAACAATAGTGTTATCAGAAAGTGTAATAGCTGATCTATACCTGCATCTTAGTTTACTTTTATATGTAGGCATATTAATCTGGGAAACTCTCACTAGGAGAATGTGAATTTTATTTGAATGAAATACATATAATAAAATAAACAAGGTATGAAGCTCTTAGTTTAAGAAAAATAGGTTTAAAAAGAGCAATAGTTTTTGCTAGTTGAAGTCAATGGATACTGAATTAAAAAATTAGGGGCTAGGGGCACCTGGGTGGCTCAGTTGGTTAAGTGTCTATCTTTTGATTTTGGCTCAGGTCATGATCTCATGGTGGTGGGATTGAGCCCCACTGAGCACCACACTGAGTGTGAAGCCTGCTTGGGATTCTCTCTCTTCCTCTCTCTCTGCCCCTCCCCCCATCTCTCTTTCTATCTCAAAATAAAAGTAAATAAAATAAAAAAAATTAGGGAGGTATTAGGGATAAATAATGTGAGCCCCAGGCAAAACTGCCGAGTGGTAGAGTAATTCCTCTCTTTGGTATCCTGTGGAAATCAAAAGAGATGGTTCTCTACTTTCGCATTTACTTTTGGGAAGTCCCTTTTCCCAGCTGCTGCTCTTCCTGCTATCCCCAGCTGCTCCATGTTCACCACTGTGGGCACTTAGGAAACTCATTTTACTTGTACATTCATCAAAACATGCCTATTCTATGTCTCATCCTCTTGGAGTCCGAAGTTTGAGTTCTTTCTATATATTGGCTAATCAAAAAACAAACCATACCTCTTCATGGATGGAGAACTAGTTCGGGTTTGTTTTCATTCTCTTAGATGAAGTGCAATTTCTACTGGTCAAGACCTGAGTAGGAAACAGAAGGCATATGCAATGGGGAAAGTAGAGAGAACATTAACTAGTGGCAGGGAACCGCCTTGGGACTATTGACAAGGAGGATACCATTACCACCCCTTGCCATGGAGTAGGTGCCTCCCACAAAGAGCTGTGGATAGAAATAGGAGAATGAAGTCACTACAAACTCAAAGCTCCAGACTGCTGCTGATGGTTGTGGTGTCTGTGTTTCTGTTAAAAGATAAACTGAGGCATATTAAAATTTTTAAGCGTTTATTTGAGCAAAAATTGATTTGAATCAGGCAGCATCCAATCTAGCCAATAGAAGGAAACTCCTAGGAGCTCTACAAACTGAAAGACTTGTAGGCAGAAGAGAGCAGGAATGAGGAAGCTATACTAGACAAAAAAGCAGGTTGATTATTCTAAGATTACTTTTCCTTCAGGGGATGGCAAGGGTCTATCAGGCAGATTACATAACTAGTGCTAATCAGGTGATTTCCTCTTTTTCTTTCTTTTCCTTGAGAAATCGAGAGAGAGAGAGAGAGAGAGAGAGAGAGAGAGAGAGAGAGAGAGAGAACGCACACAAGTGAGTGAGGGGCACAGAGAGAGAGAGAGAGAGAGAAAGAATCCTACAAGGGGCAGACAGAGAGTAATGAAAAGAGAGAGAGAGAGAGATTGAGAGAGAGAGAGAGAGAGAGAGAGAGAGAGAGAGAGAGAGAGAAGCAGGGCTCATCTGAAGTGAGTCTCCAGCTCACTGGAAGCAGGGCTGGAGTACACTTGATGAGGGGCATGAGCTCATGAATGGTGAGATCATGACCTGAGCTGAAGTCAGATGCTTAACTGACTGAGCCACCCTGGGCACCCTGATCAGGTGATTTCCTGATTGACTGTTTTAAAATTCCATTTCTGGAAGACCCAAAATGGTAAGTTAAATCTTAGTATGGTAATGTGGAGCTTAGCATAAACAAATCTATCATGGGCCTGTTTTTTTTTGTTTTTTGTTTTGCTTTTTGTTTTTTTGTTTTTTTAACAATTCCCTGCTTTTGATCAGACCCTTAGTCTAATTGAGAAATTTGATAGAAAATGTAAGGCATTAGTGCTATTCTCAGGTACCACTCTGGAGTTCTTGCAGGTTTTGCTAAATCTCTGTGTGTTATTTACAGGTCACAATGTTGGGTTCACATTCTTTAAGTTGGTCATTCTGTTTGTTCCTTTTATGATGTTCTATTCTTAGAGAGGTCATTTGCTTGGTGGTTAGCAGCTGTGAACATGCATTTAAAACTTTTGAGAGACTACAGTGCACCAGGGAGACTACTATGATTATTATGAGCAGGATCATTCTTGATGTATGGAGTGTACTTTACAGCCATGGTCCCCATGACCCAAAGCACTCAGACCCAATCCAATCAGACTTTTGAGGAAGTCCCTTCCTTAAGCCAACTGACTTGTTCAGTGATCTTATGTAGCTGAGTCTCAATTTCGCATAAATGTTAATTTAAGTGCAGCAAATGCTGTTGGCCATAGCGCAGACATCTTGTTTACCTGAAAGATAATTAAGGGCTATCCTATTATCATAAACAACTTTGGCCAGAGAATCTGGGAGTTTTGTTGGGCAGCTATTTCTTTATCAGCAGAAAACTTTGTCCTTCTAACAGAGAGAAAACCAAATTCTAATTTTGCACCAGTGTGCTTTTGATATTAAAATTCATTTTAAAATCTTAAATACATCCATTCTAATCTTGACTAGCTTGACTACACTAAAATTTTTTTCCCAACAAAACTTCTACAACTATTTATATGCATTCAGATTTATTGTATTTTTTTCTTCTTTTTTCTCATACTGGAACAATAATTCATTTTACTTTCCTTACCTACTTTTCAGACACATTTTTTTCCTTTCACTTTTGTTATTTTCAAGTAGTTTTAATTACATATATTAATTAGAATTCCTTACCCTTCAAATCCTTTATTCCTAGTGAAAACTAAGAAGTGAGCAATTGTGGATTGTCAGTTGCACTGGGATTTTCTGGATTGGCAAATTTATAAATACATTTCATAATTTCTAGACTTCTTCCTCATAGTAAATTTTTCAAAATAGCACAAGGCATGTTAACTGATTGACCCAAGTATCTTTAGCTCTTTTGTAATAAGAAGCCAAAAGTAGATAAATCTGTGTTTAATAATTAATGTTTCAGTATTTCATCTTATTTGGAAATGAACTAGATATTCAATGACTATCCATCATCTAAATTTTCTCAGTATAACTTTAAAGTTTCAAGTTACTGAAAAGATTATGGAAACTGTTTTTGAGTAGATATACCATAAAGCATAATTCTTATTGGAAAGTTCATTTATAAACTTTTATCTTAATTACATCTATTTAATTCACCTGTTCTTAACAATTGTGTTTCGATTAGTCATGAAAATTTTATGAGACATTAAATAACTAACCATTATCTTAATTATCTCTTTTGTTAACAAAGTCTGCAACAGAGATAACAGGCTTATTTGATTTTTAGTAAATCTAGGTAGAATAAATTTATATTTAATGCTGATAGCATGTTTTTTCAAAATTAAACTAAAAAAGGTAAACTCTCCTTAAAAATTTTTTTTACTGAAAATTATCCTCAATCAAATGGAGTTGGAAACTATTTGGGTTAATTACTGTATTTCTGAGAATATACTTGATTTATATAAATACTTGTTTGTATTTAAGACAAGTCAACAGAGGTCTTTACAAATTAATGTGGACAATGCCATCTGGAGGTAGAAAAAATATCACATGTTTATAACATGTACACATAGACATACATAAACATATAGGCAAATGCAAACAGATACCTTATAGCTTTTATTTTAAAATTTTAGCCATGAGACATCTCCAACAATGTAATATTTTTGTCTGTAAAAGAACAGTTGGACCCAAATTGTGCTTCTGGCAGATGGAATAAATTAAAGTTACCCTCTCAGATGACAGATGGCTAAAGATTTTTACTAATATTTGTGCAAGATAGTAATCAAAATAACTTTTCCTTTTCTTTTTTCTTTTTTCTCCTTCTGATAAGAATTACCTTGGTTCCTAGAGAAAACCAAGTAGAATACTTGCATCTCAAAAAGCATAGAGAAAGAATGCAAGTTCCCCCAAGATAAATTCTGTTCCCTAAGTCTTTTTTTTTTTTTACAATATCTTTGGGCCTTTTGAGATGAGTAGGGGAGGTTTGGGATTGGTAAATAGGATAGGTGGGCTTTGAGTTGTTTCTAGAGTCACATTTCTGTTCCTATAAAGACTAGATTTGTAAGACAAGTACAGTTGTTTTTGGTTCCTCAGAGGACTGGACTGCAAACTGAAGGATATCAAGAGGCTGACCCACCCCATCCAACTATATTATCCTCAATATGTTTCTTTATATTATGGAGAAGATCTTCAACTAAGATGTAAATAAAAAGTTCCTTATATTCTAGATTTTGAGTTGTGTGTCTTGGAATGTTTTAGCAAATCATTCCACAAAGATTTCAGAATGTTTCCTTCTGGGTACATAGTTTCATTTTAGCTTAGAGGAGAAGGTCTAAAATAAATTCCTATCAATCTCTGAATGTCAGCTTCCAATTTGGCCAGCTTCTCACCATAAGAGTTACTTAAAAACACAAATATTGTTTTCAAATATCTTGTCAGGCTACAGCTAACAACAGTAAATATTCCTTGCAGCTCTGAACAACCCCTTGGACTCAAGAGGCATCCCCAAAGAGGGTGCAAAAGACATTGTCCTCCTAAGAACCAGAGCCACTCCCAAAGATAACCAAAGAAAGACAAACTTAGACAATTGACCTGAGAGCTGGCAATGGTGGTAGGACACTAGCTGCAAATGAAGTACAACCCACATTTCTGTCCAGCCAAATCAGGTACAACCTGCATTTCTGTTTGTCCTTATTTTGGGACCCCAACCTGACGGCTGTCAAGCCAAGTTCTTAGGACACAAAATGAGACAAACAAGAAGGTAATGGCTGTCCCTGGGAGAGTAAGGATCAACAACCAATGGGTACCTGAAAACAAGTTCACAAGTCACAATTCAAAGATCAAATTCTTTTTTTTTTTTAATTTTTTTTAATGTTTTATTTATTTTTGAGACAGAGAGAGACAGAGCATGAACGGAGGAGGGGCAGAGAGAGGGAGACACAGAATCGGAAGCAGGCTCCAGGCTCTGAGCCATCAGCCCAGAACCCGACGCGGGCTCGAACTCACGGACCGCGAGATCGTGACCTGAGCTGAAGTCGGGCGCTTAACCGACTGAGCCACCCAGGCGCCCCAGATCAAATTCTTATTAATGTTTTTTTCTGCCTGTCAGTGTGAATTTGGAAAGGAACAATGTAAAATTTTTTACTTTCCTCTCTCAACGAGGCACTACAGACAGAGATCTAGGAGAGCTAACTTGGGTAAGAATTCTCACCCCTTTCTGGCTTCTGCCAGTTTTCCCAGGATCCTGTCTGCAGGATCTAGAGCAAGTGAGGTGCCCCAGCAGGTCTCATTCTGGTCAACAGAAACTATAGAGGAGGAAAAGTAATTTCCCCTCTACCTTTTATGGTGAGTGCTTGGCTGAGACTGCTTTTTCTCTAGGTCATCTTATAAATGGATAAGCTTATCTAGGTTAAAATTTCTCTACTGTGGTCCCTGTAATTCAAGATTATTATATCTTTGGTAAGATTAACCTGCTTATTCAGCCTTAAACTTTTGTTTTTATTCACCTGAGGCCCAACACTAGACCCACTCCAGCTTAAGTCAGACCTAGTCTAACCCCAGACCCAATCTTCTTTCCAAGTCAGACCCAATCTGACTCAGTCCAGTTTCTGGACCCAGTCCAAAAAAAGAAATGTTCAAATAAAGTCTGAAAGCTGATAACATAAAAGCTGCAGTTGGAATCTGAGGGACACTTACCGATCACCTCCAAAGACAGTGAGAAGGCAGGCAGCTCATGGGGTTTAGCAGGTCCCTTCATCTGGTTGTTCACTGCTCCCAGAAGCCGTCAGGGGGCTTCCTTCAGTTTCCTCTTCTGACATCAGAACCGTTAAAAGTTAAACTGAGGCCTGCCTCAGCTCACTTGGGTGGCAGAGCTGTTTGAGCTCCTTCATAGCTTAGTTTTGTTTTCCTTTCCATGCAAAACGGTTCTGGCACTTTACCCTGAGGAGAATATCATGGGCCATAAGAGGGACTGAAGTGGGGGTGAACTTGGCAAGGACATCTCCCTGGCTTGATTTGGAAGATTCCACAAAGGATTGAGCCCAAGCACAATCAATATTCTACATATAATAGACAGTTCTGCTATACTGGGTCTTAAATAAAAATTAAATTAGAAAATGCATTTTCTTATTTCTTTTTCCCTGGCCCAGATTGTTCTATGAGAAGAGATTAACATGTCTCCAGAGACTCTGGTAGCAAAGATTTAGAAATGCTTCACCACTCCAGACTGCCCACTAGTTTTCTGAGGAGAAATTTTACAAATAATTAGAATGTTGGTCACCTTCTCACTTAGACTCTCAGATTCTCCTGGTACTTAGCATCAGGTTGCTAAGCATCTGGGGGTAAAACTATACCATCCTTCATGCTCTCATATTTTACTTTAAATAATCTCCAGGCGAATTTATATGAGCCCACTGTCCCGGGTACACACAAATGACCTTCAGTTGAAGCATTCTTCTCAGATTCAAACACAACTGCTTCATAACCTGCTTTTCTGATCTCCTTTTCAGGTAATGCCACTGCAGTCCACCTGTGCGTGATCCTGCATGCCCCCTTCTTCCTACTTCTCAGTAAGTCATTCATTTCTATGTATTTCTTTAGTACCACTGGAATATTCTCCTCTCTGTACTGTTTGCCATGGTCCTAGGTTGGATCATTTCTCCACATGGGTCATGTGTTTTGGTCTTATCGAATTGCTTGCTTTTCTCTAAACGAGCCATAGACCCTCATGCCTTTGTGTTGCATCTCTTCATTTTATCTGCTTTCATTAATCAGCTCATTGTCGATTCCTCTGTGATGTGACGCAATGTCTGACTTCCCCAGTAAACTGAACACTCCTTTCTTTTGGTTCTGGTGGTACTTTGTACATATTTCCAATATGTTATAGCAATTATTACTGCATATACATGCTTTTTCTATATGTGTGTCATCAGAATCTTGAAATTCCTTGAGAATTAGGACTTTGTCTTAATATCTAAGGATCTCTAAATAATCAAAGTCATCATTGAATAAATGTGAATTACTACATAAATGATCACACACACACACACACACACACACACACACGGCATGAAATGGAGTGCTCATATTCCACTGATGAGATCTAGGCAAATGGCCTTACTTAACAAAGGGGAAACTGGGAGATATAATCCAACTTCATTCCCATGATTGGTGAATAGCTGGCTTGTCTGCCATAAAGAATTGTGTTCTTAGGAGGATACATATTTGGAAATAATAGATGGTCCTTTTAAATAAAAGATTTTGTCATTATAGTGAATCCTGATCATTCTTTTTGCCTTCACATCTATTTTTGTCTGTTATTAATATAGCTATACCAGATTTCCTTTGAGTGATCTTTACCTGGGGCATGTTTTTTATTAATAAAAACTTTGTAGCTTTCTATTAATCATGTAGATGTGTCTAGTAAATAGCATACAATGGAACACTTTCTATAAATCCAACAGAATAGTATTTCTTTATTGGTAAATTTGAACATTTAAATTTGAATTTTATACATAGTGTAATTTATGACATATTTGGATTTAATTCCTCCTTATTTTACAGTTTTTATTCTGTCCTTTTTGTATGATTTCCCCCCTTTTATACCTTCTTTTGAATACAAAAAGATTTTTAAGATTCCAATTTTCCTTTACTCACACTATGTGCATCATCACTTTCCTAGCTAATACCAAACTGTTTTCTAACATGGCTTTACTATTTATACTCCTATCAGCAATACATGAGAATTTTCTTTGCTTTCCATCCTCACCAATACTTGATACTGTTTGACTTCTATTATTTTTGGCAGTCTTGGAGGTGTGCAAATGGTAGCAGTTGTCTATGTCTTCTCTGCACCGGTCCTATGTCAATTATACGTGTCACAAATGTCTTTTTCTATTTTATTGCTCACTCCTTCTCTTTCTAAGGTGTTTTTTGATGAAAAGTTAACTTTAATGTAATTAAATTTATCATTTTTCTTTGTATCAGTAATCTTTATATATCAAATATCTCTCCCTCTCCTGAAATCTTGACGGTATTTTCCTGTATGATCTTCTGAAAGCTTTATGGTTTGCTCTTCTCATAGGTCTTTAATTTACACTGAAATGACATTATTCTGTGGCAGGAGACATAGGAGAAGGGAAGGAAAAATAAGATAAAAACAGAGAGGGAGGCAAACCATAAGAGACTCTTAAATAAAGAGAATAAACCGGGGTTGCTGGAGGGGAGGTGGGTAGAAGGATGACCTAAATGGGTGATGGAATTAAGGAATGCACTTGTTGGGATGAGCACTGGGTGTTATATGTAAATGATGAGTCACTGGGTCCTTCTCCTGAAACCAGTATTACAGTGTATGTTAACTAACTTGAATTTAGATATTAATCTAAAAAGAACTGTTGTTAACACACACACACACACACACACACACACACACACACACACACAATGAAGATACCCCATTACCCTAGATCGTTTATTTACAATTTGTAATAACACCTCCTTTCCCCTAGTTTGTATTCATTCCTGTCATGTGTTACATATTCATGTATGCATGTGTTATTTCTGGACACTCTTTTTTGTTCCATTGATCTGTTTTTCTATCCCTGAAGCATTACTAAACAGTCATACTTGCTCTAGCTTTATAATAAGTGTTGCTATCTTCTGGCAAGTTTCTGTCTAATCCATCCAGTGTAGCCTTAAGATGGAAGGCTCTAGGTTCCAGGAGTCAGGACATGCCTTTAGGACAGGAGTCATTTGAGTACCAATTTATCACACTGATTCTTGCTTTTTCTTCATTCTGTGGCCTCTGAGGACTTCTTTCACTTTTTGTATTTTTAGCTATTTACTTAAAAGAATCTTTATTGCAAGTCAGCTCACATCGGTGTTTTGTCTGAAAGGATTTTTCAGGATATCTTGTTCTTTGTATTGCCAGAGGCCAAAGCCTCCTCCATTTGGCAAGGAGAAACAATGTGCTTTAAAGCACATTTCCAGATTTTAGGAGGAAATGTTACTCTAAAATTTTTGTGTGAGTATAAACAGGGAGAGGTGGGTAGAGAAGACAAGTTTAGTTTCATGACTTATACCCATCATCATGCAATCAATTATTCTCAGTTCTTGATAGGCTCTACCAATTAAAATATTACATCTAGCATGGAATATTTTCATAGAGATTTAGCCTGCCATTTTTTTCCTATAACAAATAATAAATTCTTCTTAGTTGACTAAATGATGGTAGTATCTCAGAAGACCACTTTTTTAAAAACACTTATATAATCCTTACTATGTGCCAGACACTATTTTAAGAGGTTTACAAATATTAGCTCATTTAATACTTATACGACTTGATCAAGTAGGTGGTGTTATAACAGATGGATTAACTGAGACATGGAATCATTAATTAAGTTGTGTACCATCAACAGCTGGTATGTGGTAGAGCAGGAATTTGAATCCAGACAACCTGGCTCCAGAGTCAGCACTTTTAACCACAGGACTGCATAATTTAGTTCATGTTTCTCTGGCATTCACTGTCTCCCAGGTGATCAAAACCTTAATGATAAAACATGATAGTAAACTGAGGAGAGAAATGAGAAATCATCTAAAGTTATTTCATTACCTATATTTGGTATAATTTATAATAATTTGGCAGTGAGATCTCAAATGCAAGTATGATCTAGAAGTGGACTGTAGCATGCTCACATTGTATTTTATTTATTCAACATTTTTTATTTAAGCGTTTTTAATTATTATTTTTATAAGTTCATTTATTTATTTTGAGAGAGAGAGAGAGAGAGAGGACATGTGGGAGGGGCAGAGAGAGAGAGAGTGAGAGAGAGAATCCCAACCAGGCTTCACACTGTCAGCACAGAGCGTGATGTGGGACTCACAAACCATGAGATCATGACCTGAGCTGAAACCAAGAGTTGGATGCTTAACTGACTGAGCCACCCAGGCACCCCAGATTCAACATTTTTGAGTCCCGATTATGTGGTAAGTATTTTGCTACATGCAGAGGTAAAAAATATGAATAAGACATGCCCTCCTGCTTCCAATTCTTTCCAATCTAGCAGAAAGTTCCCCAGAATGTCAGATGTGGGTTATGCTGAACAGAGGTATCTCTCTGTAGGAACTTTCTTAGATAAACAGTTTGTGAGAAGTATATATATATATATACTTCATATATATATGTGTGTGTGTGTGTGTGTGTGTGTGTGTGTGTGTATGAAAGCAAGTAGGAAGATGAATTGTTTTGACCATTTGTTGATTTGCTCCTATTTTACATAAACTGGTGGCCTATTTCTGTTTTCTGGGACAGTGCCTAAGGATTTCTTTTCCTCTGTTCTGGACACTGCAGATAAGATGTGGATGTGATAGATTAAGTTTGAGCATGTTAGTTTCAGGGAAATTGGTGAAGAAGGAAAAAGAAGATGGCACATCTCAGAGTTCACTAATTGTCATTTTTCCTGGAATGTGAAACAGGGAAAGCAAAACTGTGGAGTGTTCTAAGGTAATAAGGCAAAAGATTATCTGCAGTGTGAACATGATGGCCATGACTTCTAATTCTGGTTGCATAATCAACTTGTATGTGACCTTGAACAATTTGTGCTTGGGAACTTTTTCACTACCTGATTTTCAGAATTGTAAAATAAAAGCAAAACCAAAATGAGGTCAAAGTCTCAGAAACCAAAGCTGATAAAAAAGTATAAGTTCTCTGAATTTTTAGGTTATTGTTTAGTTGCAAGTTTTGTATTTTTGTGTGCTTGGTGAATACTTTCAAATAATGTAAAAAAAAGCCACAAAATATGTTCTTCATATAGAGCTGACTCAACTAGTACACAATCAATAATATAGGTTCTTGGGTCCCTCTTCCAGGAGTAGGAATAATTCTATACTACTCTTTCCATTCATCTTATTTTGCCCAGCTTCCTTTCCTTTTGTGACAGATACCATGTAGAAAATCATTAAGTGGTATTTTGGTGAGATAGAACATTTATGTAAATTGATTTAATTAGCAAAACGTAACTACTGTATTGATTTTTGTACTAAAGAAAATGTTTGTCATTGTGCTTGTTGTATGTCATATCAGAGAAGTTTTCAATTAGCAGTAATTGTGCCTTGGATAAACCTCATTGGCTATGATACTGTCACTAAACAGAGCTTGTCTGTCATATTAGAAACCACATTGGAAATTTTAGAAAAATGGAGAAAAGAATTAGGCCAAGGCTTCCAAATATATATATATATATATATATATATATATATATATATATATATATATATATAACATTTTTAAAGGGTGTATTTGTATTAGTAACAAGATTTATAGGTGAGAAGAAACAAAATGAGAGCAGGAGCCTTTTAATAATCAGGAAGGCTAATGGAACACAGGTTCGCATCATTATAAAAGCATTTCAAAGAACTGGGAATCCACCCCACTTGGAGCTTTGTGCATGATTCTGAACCTTATATGAGAGGAATGATAATGAAGCATCAATAAAGACAGCCACGATGATAAAAGATCTTTAGGTCACAGATCCTTGTTGAGACTAAAAAAATGAGGTCAGTGCTCATTCTTGAGAGGGAAATGAAAGGTGAACATGACGAATGCAGATAAAGTTTGGAAGATAGAAAAGGTATATAAAAGGAAACTCTTCAAGGATATAATAGTTCAAAAGCAAGAGGGCATGAAATAGAACAAAGAAGGGACTGATTTTTAAAGAATATTATTGAGTGCAGTTCAGATGTGAAAATAATGACCAAAGGTGGCCATGGAAATTCCCATTTAGGAAGAAGGAATTTATTAGATAGTTAGGTAAAATCACAGGACAAATTGGAAAGTGTTTCAAGTAAGACCTGGAGGTTCTTTCATGAAGAACTTTTATTTTACATGTTGGAGTCTATGTTATAGATAGATTGCTCAGAGGTAAAAGATCACATCTATTGGGAAGTTGATGGAATGTTATATGCTGCATTTAATTCACTGCTGGCAGTCAGTGAATTGCTGTATACATGAAATTATATTCTGTAGTTTTTATTTACAAGTATTTACATGCTGACATAAAAACCTGTCGTTAGCAAAAGCTATATTTGACTAACTATATAAAGTATAAAAAGACATCCATAGGGATTACTCAGGTAGGTTTGGGAGGAGACCAATTTATTCCAATTGAGTACTTTCTTTGTTAAGTGAAAGTAAACTGTATGTACATGAAATTTGTATTTCCCTGGACTACATCAGCTTAAGGGTAAAAATGTGCTTATATTAATTACAGTAAATTATGTGGGTTTTTTTTCTGGATTTTTTGCTATCTACTATTTCATTATTCCCATTACCCCTTGTATCCCTTCTATACATTTCTGGGCATCTATAAGGATGACTCCTGTGATCTCACAAATACATCTTTTTAGTTGCTATGTTAAGGCTTTTCCTTTACATAGCATGGTCCCAGCAGGACCATGCTATATGGAACCTTCAGTGGGACATGGGCCCTCACCTATACTCAGCTCCCCTCCCTGTAGAGGTGCGAAGGTGTCTCTCCCATGTTGAGTTTTGTTTGTCATGAAGATATCAAACTGGTACTGTCTTGGTCTAGGTGCCTTAGGTTTTAGTGAAAAGATCGTGTATATATATATATATATATATATATATATATATACATATATACACACACACACATATACATATACATACATATGTATGTATGTATGTATGTGTATACATATACATATATATGCATGCATGTATGTGTATACATATACATATACATATATGTATATATATACACATACATACATATACATATATATACATATATGTGTATATATATACATACACGATCTTTGTATGTGTATGTATATATATGTGTATATATGATACTGTCACTGTATATATGATATGTATGTATACATACATATACATATTCATATACATATACATATACATACACATATATTATATACATATATATGTGTATATATATAATGATTTAAACCTAACTAGGATTGAGTAAATGGGTCAGGATAGATGGCTTATGATAAACACTTTGCTTTCTCTTTGCTGGTGACTAAGGTTTTAGCCAAGTTATTTATATTCTTTGGAAACCTTCTTTCCTGAGGGGCTTGCTTCTCAGTCCTGAATGCTAATGCATTTCTGTGTTTTCCGCTTCACCCCTTTTCCCAAGTCTGTCTGAAAAATTTAGACATATCAGAAGCCTGGAAATGAACTATTTAGGTAGAAGCTGGGGAGATCAGGTTGAGTGCAGAATCTTAAAAAATGAAACAAAACATACAATAAGGAGAAGAAGAGATAGAGAAGTAGAAGAAAAAGGAAAGGCAAAAAAGAAAAAAATTTAAAAGAAAACAGTAAACCAGTCTTCTGGTCTGTTTTCCTCCCTTGCTCCATATGTGGTCTTTCATTAACAGTCTAAATCTGGTGTTTCTCAGTTCAATATTTAGCTAATTTCCCTTCTCTCGGCATCAAAATCTGGTGTTTCTTATCAGATGGTATCAATTAGAACCCAACAAAATCTTTACATTTTACACTTTAGACAGTAGATACAATTTCATGGTTGAAATGAAATTAAGTTTTGGGCAGTGATAAGCTTAGAGGGGTCTACTTTGATTCTCCTTATTTTTTGTAAGTTTATTTTTGAGAGAGAGAGAGATAGAGAGAGAGAGAGAGAGAGAGAGAGAGAATCCCAAGCAGGCTCAGCACAGAGACTAATGAGTGGCTTGATCTCATAAATCATGAGATCATGACCTGAGCTGAAATCAAGAGTCAGATGCTTAACCGACTGAGCCACCCAGGCTACCCTACTCTCTTTACTTCGGAAGTGTACCCTTATGGTTGCTGCAGAGAAAGAAATTCTCCTTATAGATCTTTCTGATTCTCATCACCGTCTGCCTTATGTCGTAATATTTTTGTTGGTGGCTGGCTGCATCTTTATAATTTTCTGTGGCATAAATTTCTTTCCCCCTGGCCAGTAAGTTGCTTTTTTAACCCAGTTGAGCAGATGATTTTCACAGATGTTTCAGTGACATCGACAAAACCTGTGAGCTACCAAACACTGTCAGGACCTGGCTATGTGGACTGTAGTTCCTTTAATCTCTGGATGGTAAGGCTGCACAACCTTACAGGCAAGATGAGGCAAGCCCTAAATGCCAGTACATTAGGAATTTCTAAGGCTAGAATAGCTTTCAGTTCTTTTTAAAATTAAAAAAGAATTAAAAAAAAATTTTTTTAACGTTTATTTATTTTTGAGACAGAGAGAGACAGAGCATGAACGGGGGAGGGTCAGAGAGAGAGGGAGACACAGAATCGGAAGCAGGCTCCAGGCTCCGAGCCATCAGCCCAGAGCCCGACGCAGGGCTGGAACTCACGGACCGCGAGATCGTGACCTGAGCTGAAGTCGGACGCTTAACCGACTGAGCCACCCAGGCGCCCCTAAAAAAGAATTTTTTTAAATGTTTATTTATTTTTGAGAGAGAGAGAGAGAGAGAGAGAGAGAGAGACAGAGTGTGGGTGGCGGAGGCACAGAGAGAGAGGGAGACACAGAATCTGAAGCAGGCTCCAGGCTCTAAACTGTTAGCACAGAGCCTGACATGGGGCTTGAACTCATGAACTGCAAGTTTATGACCTGAGCCAAAGTCGGACCCTCAACCAACTGAAGTGCTTCTAGCTTTCAGTTCTTAAAGAGAGGAAGCATGCCATGTTCATTTGCTAATGACTTTAGTTGAAGAGTGAACATTGGTTATAAACAGCAAAATTAAGAAGGCTATGGCAAGTTTCTGTGGCATCGTTAAAACCTGCTGGAAAGGAAGTTCAGTTTTAAAATTGAAATAATTGTAATTCACATACAGTTGTAATATATAATAGAGAGTGATCTCTTGTACCTTTTTCTCAGTTTCCCCCAATGGTAACAGCTATAGTGTAATAACAACCAGGATATTGACATGGATGCAATCCAACAATGTTATTCATATTTCCCCAGTTTTACTTGTACTTTCACACATATGTGTGCATCTGTATATTGTATGTGTGTGTGTGTATATTCTATGCAGTTTTATCATTTTTTAGATTTATGTATCTGCCACTACAGTCAAGATACTGAACAGGTCCAATACCACGAGGATTTCTCATGTTATCCTTTATTTTATTTTATTATTTTATTTTATTTTATTTTATTTTATTTTATTTTATTTTATTTTATTTTATTTTTTAAAGTTTATTTATTTTGAGAGAGAGAGAGAGAGAGCATGTGCACAAGTGCATTAGTGGGGGAGGGGCAGAGAGAAGGAGAGACAGAATCCCAAGCAGGCTCTGCATTGTCAGTGCAGAGCCCGATGTGGTGCTCAACCCACGAACTATGAGATCATGACCTGAGCCAAGATCAAGAGTCTGATGCTTAACTGACCAAGCCACCTAGGCACCCCATTGTGTTATCCTTTTATAACCACACCTACTTTCCTTGTGCTCCCACGTTTTCCTTAAACAACCAGTAATCTGTTTCTTATTGCTGTATTTTGCCATTTCAATGAAGTTATATAATCATGCATGAAGTAACCTTAAAAAATTTTTTTAAAAGTTTATTTATTTTTGAGAGACAGAGAGAGAGAGAACGAGTGGGAGAGGAGCAGAGATAGAGATGGAGACACAGAATCTGAAGCAGGTCCAGGCTTGGAGCTGTCAGCACAGAACCCGATGTGGGGCTTGAACCCACGAGTGGTGGATCATGACCTGAGCCAAAGTTGGATGCTTAACCAACTGAGCCCCCCAGGTGCCTCTGAAGTGACCTTTTTTAAAAAATAGACTTGGGGGGGGGGTCCTGGGTAGCTCAGTTGGTTGAGCATCCAATTCTTGATTTTGGCTCAGGTCATGATCTCATGGTTCGTGGGATCCAGCCCTGTGTCAGGCTCTGTGCTGACAGCACAGTGTTTGCTTCAGATTCTCTGTTTCTCTCTACCCCTTCCCTCCACTCAAAATAAATAAATAAACTTAAAAAAATAGACTTTATTTTTTAGAGTAATTGTATGTTCACAGCAAAATGAGAGCAGAAAGTACAGAGAGTTCTCATGTACTCTAACACATGCATAGCCTCCCCCTCCAGAATGATGCATATATTACAATTGATGAACCTGAATTGACACATCATTATTAGCTAAGGCCCATAGTTTATACATTTAAATTGGGTTCACTTTTAGTGTACATTCTGTGGGTTTGCACAAATGTATAATGACATATATCTACCATTACTGTATCACACAAAATAGTTTCACTGTCCCAAAAATCTTCTGTGTTCTGTCTATTCATTCCTTCCTCCCTGCAACCCCTACAACCACAGATTTTTTACTGTCTCTGTAGTTTTGCCTTTTCCAGAATGTTATCTAGTTGGAACCATATATATCATAGTTGGATTTCAAAATTGGCTTTTATCCCCCTAGTATAATTCTCTGGAGATTTAGCCAGGTTGTTGTGTGTATGAATGGTTCCTCCTTTTTTTTTTTTTTTTAATTGCTGTAGTACCCCATGATATGGATGTGCCACAATTTGATTAACCTTCCACCCCTTAAAGGACATCTGGACAGTTGCCTGTGTTTGGCTGTTATGGTTAAAGCTGCTGGGTCCACTCACACACAGGTCTTTGTGTGAATGTAAATTTTCCTTTTTCTGGGATAAAGGCCCAGGAGTACAATTGTTGGGATGTATAGTAGATGAGTGTTTAGTTTTACAAGATGCTGCCAAACTGTTTGCTAGAATGGCTATATCATTTTATGTTTTCACCAGCTATATATGAGTGATCCAGTTTCTGAACATAGCTTTGCCAGCCTTCGGTGGTGTCACTTTTTTATTTTAGCCATTCTGTTAAGTGTGTACTGAAATTACACTGTGGTCTCAGTTTGTATTTCTCTAATGGCAAGGGATGTTGAACATCTTTTTCATGTGCTTCTTTGCTATCTGTATATTCTCCTCATATGGGCTTTCATAGGACAAAATTTTAAATTCTGATGAGGTCCAATTTATTAGTTTCTCTTTTTATGGCTTTTGCTTTTGGTGCCAATTCTAAGAACTCTTCCTAGCTCTAGAGCCCAAAGAATTTCTCTTGTATTTTTTTTTCCTGAACATTTTACAGTTTCAGAGTTTTATATTTAAATCTATGATCCATTTTGAGTTAATTTTGAACAAGATGTAAGATTTAAGTCAAGGCTTATTTATTTTTTTTGCCTATGGATGCCCAATTGCTACATAATCATTTGTTGAAAGGCCATCCTCCCTTCATTGAACTCTTATGCAGCTTTGTCAAAAATCAGTTAAAATCATATTTATGTGGGCCCATTTTGGGTTCTTTATTTTGTTTCACTGACCTATGTGTTTATTATTAAGGTAGTCTATTTTTGTGATCTAATTTGATGAGTGCATGTACTTTACATGAATTCGCTATATTTTATTTTTATGGTCATTCTAGATTTTTCTTGTTGTTAAAAATTAAACTGGTGAATCCAAAAGCTGAGATAATGAAAATAACTAAAGTGGATTGAGAACCTATTATTTTCCAGGTACTACTCTAGGTACTTTCTTGTGTACGATTTAATTTGTGCAACACCCCTAAGAAGTAGGAACTATCCTTATTTTACAGATGAAACTGAAGCACAGAGGAGTTAAAGCTTATACTGCTCTTAGGTCGGAATATGCCTATGACTTTCAAGGTATGCCTAATATTCACAGTGTTAGGCAAGTTGCTACAGAAGGGTACTTATTTATACCTTGTGGAGCCCAAGCAATATGGTTCATGAAATATGTCTTTTAATACCATGTTGAAAGTTTATGCCTATATTTTGCTGACAAGTTGACCCACTATAAAAGTAAAGATGTAATTAAATTTTTTTTTTAACATTCATTTGTTTTTGAGAGACAGAGAGAAACACAGCGTGAGCTGGGGAGAGGCAGAGAGAGAGGGAGACATGGAATCTGAAGGAGGCTTCAGGCTCTGAGCTGTCAGCACAGAGCCCAATGGGGGGCTTGAATTCATGAACCGTGAGATCTTGACTTGAGCCGAAGTTGGATGCCCAACTGACTGAGCCACCCAGGTGCCCCAATAAAGATGTAATTTGAAAACAAAATGTGCCTACCTACAAGTGCACAGAATTTTCTGAAAGACATTTTTGAATGATCTTTAAAGCACTTTGTTTACTTTCCCTTGCTACTTGATGGCCCTTACTTTGCTAATATCCACCTTATTATTTTTTTAAATGATGTATAGTTGACTTGTCCACATTATTTATATTAAGTATAAACAAAAAGCATGAAAGAAAAAGGTTATTATCTTTGGATCCTAGACAGTGCCATTTTTTCATGGCTTTATTTAAATTACACCTGGTACACATAGAAATTGTTGCTTTTGTAGGTGAGCTTAGAGTTTTTCTAATAGTGAAAAGAAAAATGATTTCTCCATGGAGCTCTCCTCACATGGATGTTAAGTAAAAAAAATTTGAAGCTTCTTAAATATATTCAGTGGAAAGCCCCTAATAATATTATGAAAGTTTTTTTTAATGAGTGGTTTAATGATTGTGGTTATAGAAGTTATTTTTCCTTGTTACTGTAGTATTTTTTTTTTTTTTTTACTTTCATGGTGGTATTGACATTTGACATTTTTCTGTTATTATGTATTTATAGTTGTGGTAGGCTAAATAATGGCTCCACCAAAGATATCTGTGCCCTAATCTCTGGAACCTGTGACTATTACCTTATATGGCAAAAGGGACTTTGCAGAAGTGAGTAAATTAAGGATCTGGAGATGGGAAGATTATCCTGCATTATCTGAGCAGACTCTAAATGTAATTACACAAGACCTCATAAAAGGGACTTGGAGGGAGTTTTGTGAAGATGATGGCAGCAAGAGATTGAAGTGATGCAGGGAAGGAGTCCTGAGCCAAGCAATGCAGATGGCCTCTAGAAGCTAGGAAAAAACAATAACATGAATTCTTCCCAGAGCCTCCAGAAGGAATCAGCACTGCCAGCAGCTTAACGTTAGCCCAGTGAAACTGATTTCAGACTTCCAGTCTCCCAAACTGTAAGAGAATAAATTTACATTGCCTTAAGCTGTCAAGTCTGTGATTATAGCAACCATAGGAAACTGATTACAGTAGTCTTACACACAAGTAGAATAATGGAATATTGCAAGCCTAGTCTGATTTGTAGCATGCTGAGGCCAGGATCTCCTGAAATTTAGTGTAAGGTGGTTGATTGCATAATTATTTTTCTTTTGATACAAATGTCTTTAAAAAGGTGGCTTGCATCATCTTTGAGGCCAGGGCAACTGGAGAGAGGTGAGCCTGTGGGATGATATCCAAGGGAAAAGTTGACTTGAGAGGGATCAGGGCAAGCCAGGAAGGAAATTTCAAGATAGAGTTCAGGGAAAGAGTTCTTATTGGACAAGTCAAAGTTATAAGGAGAAAGAAAGCTAAGGGCAAGGTGAAGATGGGATAACAGAAGGTCAGTGGAGGGGGACGTTGAGCTAGGCAAGGCTATGAAAGTTGGTATCGGTTTAAGACTCACTGGAATGATGAACTGAAGATGGCTCAAGGTTACTTTCACTTTGGTTGCCTAGCAAACAATTGTGTAAATTATGTCCACCAGAAAAGTATGCAAGCCAATGTATGCAGTTACCTGATGCCTCCCCTTGTTCCTTAAGGATCTGCCACCCAGATCCTGTTGACAGTACTGCCTATGAAGAAATTTAAGAACCACTAGTTCAGAGAAGACAAGAAACTTCAGGTCCTTTCCTGCTGTTGAAACAATTACTCTATGGGTGGGGACACAGAGTACCAGTGCCAATAAAGGCATTCCTGCTTGTGTCTCAGTCACATATGTCTATGTTCTATTTTTTGTTGTGTTTTGGGCCCATGGCAGAACTGAACATAGCCTACCACATAAGCTTTCCAAGTGTTAAAGAATAATATTCAATGAAAGTTCCATTTTACATTCTCATTTTCTTAGCAATTGAGTTTATGTTGTTGTAGCTTTCCTCCTTTATTTCCCCAGTGAGGGGAGGAGGATCTGATCATTTTGAACTTGTCTGGAGTTGTTGCCAGATAAAAGTGGAAAGTAGAAAACCTTCTAGGAGGGTTGAGAGGGAGAGGAAGAGACAGCAGGGATAAAACGAGAGTGTCTTGTTTCTTCCTTTCCAGGGTGTATCCCAGGAAACTGTTAAGCCCCTTTTCACATTCCACATGGTGCCAAAGTGACATGGCACTGTCACAGTGGGATATTAGACCTGGTTGAGGAGAGTGCTGTAGGCCTGTGGGAGGACACATTCGGTGTAACACTGAGAGTGCAGCCTGTCATTATCAGGCTTCCTTGGAGATAAGGAAGTCTACCAGGGCCTAAAACAGCCCTCGTTGGGGCAAGGAGGATGCAGAGGGGCCTAGAGAAGCTAGGGGTACTATAAAAAAACCAGCCATATTTTAGCAGATGCCAGTGTGGCAGACATAGGGGATCATGTGAAATGAGGGATATATTCAAGAAGGTGTGAATATTTGAAAAGCAGGGTCAAATGTACATCAGACATCCCTTACATTGGTGCCACAGTGATAAGTAAGCGCCCCAAGATTTAGGTCAAGCAGAAAGCAGAGAACCTAAGTAAGTGATCCCTGAAATTATACCCCCAAAAACTAATCTAAAAGATCCTGAATTAATCTTTTTTAAAAGTTATTTATTTATTGAGAGAGAGGGAGGGAGGGAGGAAGAGAGAGAGAGAGACAGAGAGAGAGAAAGAGTTAGTTATTGGTTAGTTAGTTAGTTCACGGGAGGGGGAGAGAGAAAAGGAGAGAGAGGGAATCCCAAGCAGGGTGCACAGTCAGCCTGTGAAGCCCCATGTGGGGCTCAAACCCATGAACCCATGAGATCATGATCTGAGCAGAAATCAAGGGTTGGATGCTTAACTGACTGAGCCACCCAGGCACCCCCTTAATTAATATTAAAGAAAAGACTGAGATACCTTAAATGCACATATGAGAGTTTTTGTTTTATTTTGCTACTGTATGGGAATGAGGGCTGGAAACAGAATAAATTTAGTTATAAAAATAAATTTACATTGAAGTTTTTTTTGCACATTTAAATAGGAGGTTACAGATTTTATCCTTGTCACCCAAGATTATTCTTTTATCTATCTATCTATCTATCTAACTATCTATCTACCTACCTACCTGCCTATCTATCTATCTGCCTATGTATCTATCTATTTATTAAAGTAAGCCCTACACCCAATGTGGGGCTTCAGCTTATGAATCTGAGATCAAGAGTCACATGCCCTAGCCAGGTGCCCTTCCGATGTCAGTCTTTTTAAATTTGTGTTCTTAAATCTACTCCAGGACTGTATGCTTTACTCTCTGTTTTCCTACCCACAAAAATCTTCCTAAGTACTTCTTAGTTATCTCAAAGATTGGTCATCATTGACTTTATACTTGCCAAACCTAGTGCTTTCTCTGCAGTCCTTATTCTATATGATTTCTGTGCCAGTCCTGTGACAATCTGTCCCCAGATTCCTCCTCATGCATATTCTGCTCTGTGTTGTGTGCTGATGTCTGAATCCTTGTTGCTGTACTTCCTGGTCTCCTGGAGTTGTTCATGACTGAGTTAAGATGAGGAGAGGCAATGGTGAAGATTGTAAGGGAACCTCTCTGCTAACTTCAAAATCTGAATCATCCCAAAAAAAAAAAAAAATCTGAATCATCCCTAGATCTGCTTTAGCTATTGTTTTCTTATTCTCTTGATTTTTAGACACATTTACTGCCATTTCAAAGGTCTATGGATTCTAATTTTTGCATTATGTTACAATAAACTGTTCACTACCTTCTTTATCTCCAGCCTCAAATATATGTAAGTTTCTAAATGATGGCATAGCATGTGACTTACAGAGAATTGACCTTAAATAAATGTTTATTGGCTAAATGAGTAGGTAGAAGTATGGGATGAGGTAATAGAATAACTCCTCCTGAGGGAATTATCAGAATCAACGTTTTGCCAAGATTCTAATACTCTGCTGAGGATCACCCTCTGTGTTGCTCATCAGTGTGTGTCTTATCCCCAGGTGTTTTCATACAGAAAAAGGTGAGAAGCTTTGCTTTGTGGATAAGAGAGTTTCCTATACAGATAAACTTCCTGAATCATTGGAAAGTAACAAGACTGCATTGAAAAGTAAAGCAGATCCAAACATAGTACAAGTGTAAAGACAATGCTTCTCAAAATTTTCCTCTTAATTATCCATAAGGACAGAAGAAGGCGAATATGTATGTCTGGACCTAGATCCATAACAGTGGTATAGATTAGGAAGCCAATCTGCCACCAACGGAGAGTTTCTCTTTAGAATTAATTTAAATGTACATTTGATCCTACGATAGAAAAGTCTTCTACCTTGAATCAAGTTGACTTCCGCAATGTGTGGCCCCAGTTTTACCCTGTGACTTCATGTGTCTGCTGGCTAACTGCTCCCTAGCACTTGCTCCACATTGTCCATGCTTCTCGTTTGAGAAGCACAGCATGAGGGTACAGACAGATAACTTGATGTTGGCAGATTTCTTTCTAAGAGAACATTTTTGGTGGAAGAAGAGAGCTGGAGGCCACCAGGTGTTTGTAATAGGGGCAGGAGAGAAAGTTTGTCATGGGGGTAGGAAAGGTCAATGAACATTTAGGGTGGGAATCACTTTGGGTTTTTCCTTTGACTAGTCCTGATGTCTTAGAATTCATATAAATGAATTTATATGCCTCATATAAATACCTAAGTCTCTGTAATTGCTATTTGGCCATATGTCTGTAGCATGCTGACTTCTAGGAAAATATCACTTGGAGCACTTGCTATTGGTTACAACTCCCATGCTGCTGAATAGGATCATGTTTTACAACTGGGATTGGGGTGCAGGAGTGATTGGGATGAAACACTAGTGTGTTCCCTTCTCAAATGGCACCTCTATCTTTTTGAAACGCTCAATATATTTCACATGCTAATTAATGTGAGCCACAACTTTTCCCTTTAATAATTCTAAATGGCTCTACTTCCTGTTATGAAATTGCCAGCAAGAGAAGAATCTTATCTTGCTAGGTAACCTATGTATCCTGCCCCAAACCACAACTGCGAATCTGAATGCAGATTTACCATCTGTGTACATATTGTCACCATGGTCCCAGACCACACGTCACATATCTGTTTCTTTTAGTAAGGTTGACATTTCTTGCAGTGCACTTCACCTTTGCTCTTACCGGATATGTACAATTTCATTTAGGAAAGAAGTGCTGAGATGGGAGGAAATAGAAGCTTTGAATACATTGTAAATCTGATATGCAAATTTTATCACAGTTGCATTATTTGCTAAAGTTCATTTTGAGGCACTCTGGGATGTGATTAATTTTAAGGGCAATACAGGATGTTGTTTGCTGAATTTATAGGCCCTGTGGGATAAATGAACCTGCCTGTTTCCTTATTACCAAGGGAATTTTTAATAGAAAATGGAAGCATAATAGTTAGAGTAGAACATTATAGTACCTTATTTTTACGGAGGCATAAACTATACTAGGAACTGAGCCATAGGATAAATGGGCCTATTGCAGCATAGGTCAAGCTAGTAAAATTAAAATGTGCTCAATTCTGTCTATGTGTACTTTTCTGTGCATCACAAGCATATCTTGTACCTCTTAGCGAAAAGGACCTATTCTATCCATCTATCTATCTATCTATCTATCTATCTATCATCTATCATCTAATTATCTATTATCTATATCAATCAACCAATGAGTCAGTCATCTATCAATATTTTCAAATGATTCCATATTTCCACAGCCATAATTACTACTTTCTTAAAAAAATTTATATTCCATAGGATTCGCAACAATCATTTGGCAATTGGTCTAGTGTTATTTTGTTTGTTTGTTTGTTTTTTACTTTCCTAACTGATTTGTTTAGGAAAGAGTACCTTGGGATGTTTTCCATTTTTTTTCTTTATTTAAATTCAAATTAGTGTAAACATACAGTGTAGTATTGGTTTCTGGAGTAGAACTGAGTAAGTCATCATTTACGTATAACACCCAGTGTGCATCCCAACAAGGGCCCTCCTCAATGCCCATAGCCTATTTGGCCCATGCCTCCTACCCAACATCCCTCCAGCAACTCTCAGTTTGTTCTATGTATTTAAGAGTCTCTTATGGTTTGCCTCCCTTGCTGTTTCTTTCCTATTTTTCCTTCCCTTCCCCTATGTTCATTTGTTTTGTTTCTTAAATTCCACATATGTGTGTTATTTTAAAGTTGATATTTAAATTCTACATTATTGCACAGCTAGTATCTTTTTTTCCTAACTGGATTATAAGCCTTCAGGGAACAGGGACTATAATTTACTTTTTGTATTACCCAAAGGTAATACAATTATCAATGAACAGTGTATTGACTTTCAATTATATAGGAACATTTTTTAAACCAATATAGGAAAATTGAGTTTCAAACTATTCAGCAGTTACTCAAGAAGCTAGGTGTATGCAGTCAGATTATATCCCTCTTCACAGGTAACTACCCATGCCAATTCATTTCATGAACATTATTGAGAATTTAATTTTTTTAAAAGTTTATTTATTTTTGAGAGACAGAGAGAGACCAAGTGCGAGTGGGGGAGGGGCAGAGAGAGAGGGAGACACAGGATATGAAACAGGCTTCAAGTTCTGAGCTGTTAGCACAGAGCCCGACACGGGGCTCAAACTCACAAACTGTGAGATCATGACCTGAGCCGGAGTCGGATGCTCAACCGACTGAGCCACTCGGGTGCCCCGAGAATTTAATTTTTAAGGGGCTGTGTATGGTGGAAGGGAGAATGGGTAAGTTATTTTTTCTTTGTTTACAAAACTATTTTATTTTTCTCCTGGGAACACAAGAAAACATATTTTCCCCAGTATCCCTTTGTGTCCAGGTGGACTGTGTCATTAAGTCCTTCTAATGGAAGGCGAGTGGAAGTGATATATGCCACTTTGAGGCCATAAACAGCCCTTGTTCAGTCTTCCTTGTTCTTCCTTCCTAACCACACAGCTGGAAGGGAGAGCTTTTAATATGGTAGAACTATGGAAATATCATGAGTCCTGAGGTTGAGTACCTGCAAGAGTGGCCCAGAAGATGTCATGGCCAGGAATTTTAGCTCTGGATTTTATATGAGCAAGAATATTGTACTATTGAATAAAACTGCTGAGACATTGCAGTTGTCACAAGTTAATGTTGAATAATACATGAAGAAAAATCAGTAATAGGGATTGAAGAGTTAAGAGCTTCAATTAGAGGAAAACAAATGAAAGAAGAGAGGGAGGGGGATTGGAACCAATTGATTGGTCTTTGATTGGGCTCCATGGAGTGGATGATCAGAAGACACTGCTGGCGGTGTTAATGGCTGTAGGAACTTTAAGAAAGAAGGTGTGAAATATTTATTTGAAATGTTTTTAGAATATAGTACTTGAAACATATAAAAGAATACACAGTGATGTTTAATTTTGAAGCATAGTAATAAAATGAACACTTGTGAACACACCGCTGAGCTAAGAATCAGAACTTTATCATTATTGTTGTAAGTGGCAGCTGTACGGATAAATTTGATAAACATGATGAAAAAAAGTGAGTCTCAGAAGATTATAACATTTATTTATAAAGCTCAAAAAAGCATATTAAAAGAATGAGGTATTTAGGGATACATATATGCCTAATTTTTAAGTTGCTATGCTGTGCTCTTTTGTCCTAAACCTTTGGTAAAATATTTTCTGAATTTTGTTGGTATGCTGGGAGGATAAGAGCTGAAATTTAATGAGAGAAGAGAGATATATAAAATATGACTATATTCTCACTTCTCAAAGTGAGTTCTGTGGGCCAGAAACCTTGGCATAACTTTGGATCTTGTTAGTAATGCAGAACCTCAGTACTAGTGAGACCTACTGAATCAGAACCTGCATTTTAAGAGCATCCTAGGTTATTTGTATGCACATTAATCCGAGAAGCACTGGACCACAGCACATTGTACAGCCCATTCTTCAGAATCCCTGTTCTTCCCCTTCTCCTGAATTGGCCCCATATACTGTGTTCCTTGGGTAGTTCCACAGAAGGACAAAAGAAAGGATCAGGAAACTAATGTCTACTGAGCACCCACTTGGAAATACAGACATATCTAGGGTTACCCTTCTTTCCTCTTTCCCCAATCCCTAATTCTCTGTTATAATCAAGCTTATGGTAGCAGCAGTCATCAACTCCTCTAAATCCCTAAATCACTGTAATTGCTGTTTAGCTATATGTCAGTAGCATGCTGACTTCTAAGGAAACATCAGAACACCTGTTATTGGTTATACTCTTACGTAATGCCATGTTCCTGAAAAGGATCATGTGTTACAACTTGGGTTGTGGTGTAGGAGTGATTGGGATGAAGCACTAGTGTGTTCTTTTCTCAAATGACACCTCTATCTTTTTGAAATTCTGGGTGTATTTCACACACTAATGAATGACCTTGCTGGCTGCTAATGCAAGCCAGAAAGCATTAATTTGCTCCAGTTTTTACCAAGTACTGATGGATCCTGTCAGGAATAGGGCTAAAAGATGAAAGTAGACATTTCCTTAACTAGATTTTAAAAAAGGACAGACTCTTTAGTTCTGTAAAATGAGTTGACATGTGGCATTAAATTCATTGCTGTTATCTGTCATTGACTTTTCTGGGCAGAATAATGAATGCTAAACTTTTGTTAGAAATATGGCTCAATCTTAATATCGCAAATGTGTTGGTAGACCAGAAGGAATGTAATTGTTTTATCAGAATGACTTTGGTTTGTGGAAGTGTAATTAATGGAAGAGATAGCTGATGCCATCAGAATTTTCCATTTATGTTTTGAAAATCCAACAAAAACCTAACAATGAAATATACAAAAAAAATAAATCATACTTCGGAATATAAAAGAGATTAAAGAGTAACTGAGGTGGCTTCTCATTAAGCATGGTGGACAGCATATATGCAATCTCTACCACCGCCACTGAAAGCTCCCTAAAATGACAGCATAGAGATTAAAAAAAAAAGTTATAAGTCCCAAGGGCAAAGAGACCAGGAGAGGGGAAAAATACAACATAATTTGGATGCGGAAAACAGATTGCTCTGGTAATTTATGGCCACATAATTAACTATCTCAAAAGTTAATGGATTAAAACAAATATTATATCATACTCTACAATTTTTTTGGTCAAAAATTTGGGCAGGATTCAGTTGGGTGATTCTAATATTTCATATGGTATTGACTGTGATTCCTGAGGGGTATTTCTCTGCAGTTGGACTGATTTGGAGTATCTAGGATTGCTTTATTCATGCACTTGAGCAGAGGGAGCTGGAGTCTGGGCTTAGGTGGATCTCTTTCTCTCTCCATGCAGTCTCAGGGCCTTCCAATGTCGTCTGTCCTGCAGCGTGGTTCGATTGTTTCCCGGTAGTTCAGGCCATCTAAATGAGTGTTCAAGAGACAGGATCCGTAGGCTGTCACTCTCTTAGGGCCTGGGTCTGACAACTCGCACAGCTCCATTTTTGCCATATTTTATTAGTCAAAGTAGTAGTTTCAATAGAACAAATGGGCCAAAATAATTATGGCCATCTTTATTCCCCAGATATATGAATAGTAACAGACCTAGAAGATGAGGAATCTGAAACTCAAGCTAGCAGTGAGGGAAACATCCAGGTCAGTTGAGTGTGCTCCAGAGCCCTAGAAACTAGGCTTGGGAATTTCAGGTACTTCTGAAAAGAGGGAGGGGGTACAAGCAGGGCCAAAAATGTAAGGATCAGTTGAAAGTCTATATAAAAGCAGTTAGATCTTCTGATCCCCTTCCACAGTTTGCTGAGCCCCTTCTCCATAGAAGACTAGAGGTTAATTTCTGGAGAGGTTAAACGAAGCAGACTCTGGACTTGGGCATAACTGAAAGCAGGTGAAACATACAGAAAACAAAGATATTAGATTAAAATCTACACACTGTGCCATGAAATCCCCTTCCCCTCACCTCTTAAATGAGCTTTGATGATACTGGCAGGCTCTCAGGTAAAAACTGGAGGATTCCTCTCTTGATATTTATGTCTCAGAGAAAATTTCTACAGGTGTGGACAGTTAGGGGCCCAGCGGGACAACACCATCAGATCCACTGTCAGTGAAGTAGTCAACAAGTCACATCTACACATGCAGCATCTACTTGGTTTTTTAGTGCCTCATTGTTAAAATCAGCAATCAAGGATCGATAGACATATGAGGCAGGTTCTTTTAGAAACCAAACCAAATAGGGGTGCCTGGGTGACATAGTTAAGCATCCCACACTTGGTTTCAGCTCAGGTTATGATCTCATGGTTTGTGAGTTTGAGCCCTGGATCGGGCTGTGCACAGATGGCATGGTGCCTGCTTAGGATTCTGTCTCTCCTTCTCTCTGCTCCTCTCTTGCTTGTGCTTGCCTTCTCTCAAAGTAAATGAATAAACTTAAAAAAAAATTTTTAGATGCCAAACCAAATACGTAGAAATAAAGAACATAGGGTAGATAAAAAATGTAAAGAGTAAAATAAAATAATGAAAACTGTAATTAATATCCCTAAGTGATGAGAAAATATATTTTATAAATGAAACAAAAAGGACATCAAATAAACTAGAATTCTTAGAAATAAAAACTATTGGATCACATTGAGTAAACAAAGAAATGAAAACTATGGGGCCAGAAATTAAATATTAAATAGAATCTTTGAAAGATATATTTGAGGAAAATTTATGAATAAAACAACCAAAGAGATCAAAAATTTGAGAAATTATAAGAAAGTTAAAAAATAAGTTCAAGTGGTCCCCTATCCAGGTGCTAGAACAAGCAGAGATAACAGAGAAAACAGAGGGGAATAAAAATTGGGGAGAATTATCAAATAACAGGCTAGAGGCTATGGACTGCCAGACTGATAGGGACCACTGAGAGAAAATAGGACAGATGAGAAAAGCATCCACACTTTGGTACATCATCATGAAATTCCAGAAAATTGACAAAGAGAAACTCCCAAAGTCTCTGAGGATGAAGAAAATTGACCAGTTTTCAAAAATTGTACTCGATTTCAGATGAGCAACCCTGAATACCAGAAAATAATGGAATGACATATTCAAAATTCTGATTGAAATGATTTCCAATCTGGAACTCTGTGTTCAGCTAGGCTATCAGTCAAGTGGGTAGGAAAAGACATAATGCCTCTACCTGGTTAAAATGTGATAGAATATATTCAGCACGAAAAAGTTGTGAGTGATAATTTCTGTTTATGCATTCAATTCTCAATTAGACTCTAAAGTTCCCAAGGGATATGATTTTAATTTTGATTTGTCCTGCATAGCATCTGAATAAGGTAGGCATTTATAAATGGTGTTTATGAATAAATGGACTCTGTTCAGCTTTTTTTTTTTTTTTTAAACTTTTCTAATGTTTATTTATTTTTGAGAGAGACAGAGACAGAATGTGAGTGGGTTAGGGGCAGAGAGAGAGGGAGACACAGAATCCGAAGCAGGCTCCAGGCCCCGAGCTGTCAACACAGAGCCCGACGCGGGGCTTGAACTCATGAGCTGTGAGATCATGACCTGAGCTGAAGTCGGACACTCAACCAACTGAGCCACCCAGGCGCCCCGACTCTGTCCAGCTTTAAATCATGATTATTGGAATCATGTGCTGAATATAATAGCATTGCTATTATATTGCTAAATAAATATATTGCATTGCTAAATAAGTAATTTATTTTCTTAGTTGCCGTTTCTTGATACCATACCTAGTATTTATTCTCAGATGTTTTTTCATGAATTGTCTTTATTTAGAAAAAAAAATTTTTGTCTTCTTATTCTCTCATTTGGTCCAACAGTTCAAAGAATTTGTGGCTTGAATGTTTAAGAAGAAGAGTGGAATATGATGCTCACATTTGTTATAACAAAATACTTTTGGAGGCTTTTATGGTGATGTTGGCCTGATAACACTAGGTACCAATAAATTAAAGACAAAATTTGAATTTTCCCTGTTGTAATTACTATCTGGACCAGTAATCAGGTGCTTAGTTACTCTCAGCATTACTGTTGGTAATAAAGTGTTTATGGCCACCAGTGAATAGGAGCTATATTAAATAAAGCAACAAGCTGATTGGTTTATACAGTAGAGGGAGATGGCTCTGGACCCTAGGAATAGCGGCTCAAGGAGAACTCAGGCATCTGTAGGAGGACCTGAAAATCAGAAAAGACTACAGTTAGAATTGTCAAAAACAACAGAGATCAAGAGGGACAGTAAAGGGAAAGTCAGCTTGGATCAGATGCAGAAGTATTCAGCGTCTTGAGAAAATTCAGACTTCAGAATGATAGGAAGAAAATTTGACCTCAGGTGGTTGAACAGAAATATTCAGAACTAAATAATATAGGAAGTCACTCATTAACTAATGCATACCTGTTTGTTTTTATTTGCGTGTAGGTAAAAACTGTAATTTCTTCTGCTTGTAGCAAAGCTTTTACTTTTTTTTCTTTTTTGCTTTTAAGAAGACTGACTAGATAATGTGGGATTTCTCATTGAGATAATTATAGAGGGTATGGTAAGAATTTCATATCACTAGCAAGAGTGTAAAAAAGAGCCTTCTGTGACCTCACACATCCTAATTAATGTACAATCTTATGATGGAGGCATTTTATTACTTATGCTCCCAAGGCAATACCAAGGTTGATTGCTACCACTGTGTTCACCCCTGAGCTAATCATTGACAAATTCTGTGGTGTGCTGGGAGCCGTACAAGGGCAAGACTAGGACATGGGGACAGTGAAGAATAAATGCCTTTGTGGTAGAGATGCCAGTCATCTCTTCCCTACACACTCTTTTCATTAGGGAATCTGCTTTCCTGTAATCTGTGGCAGGGGTAGCCTTATGTATCACATGACACTATGGCTGACTGGACCATGGATGGACATCTGAGCCAAGTTAAGCCTGGAATTTGGAGCTGGGATACTGAGAGCTTGATTCAAATAAACAGCGGTAGGCACTGGACCCAGGAGATGATGCAAATTTTGGATTTGTGGACTTGTTGGCCACATGCGGTCATTGAGAGGGAAGGAACAGTAGACACAGGTAGATTCAGCTAATGTTTGCTGCTGGGTGGAGAGTGATAGTGATTGGCTTTTTAAATCCAAGTCTTATTCGTAGGAGTCCTAATTTTACTTAGGTACTTTGAGGATGTAAACTTCAGATACCCTCTACTTCCCATAGATTGAACGAAATTCTGCTCTTTCAACAGTAGAGTCACATTCATCGTTCCATTCAGTTTTTCTAACCCAGCAATAAAATTGACCCACTGAATACCAGTTAATATATGGTTACAGAATGCCCAGTCTGTTGCAATCACATGATTTCACAACTACTTGGATTTTATCTGTCTCCTTTAGAAGATTATAATTCTGAATTTTTAAACAAGGAATCTACACCAGTTTGTTTCACGTAACATGTGGCCAATGGCTTTTTGAAATTGGATATTTCCTGAGCTGTAGTAAACTTGGCTTATGAGAAACATGTTTAGTTTAATGCTCTAATATAATAAATAATATTCTTAGCACTAAATATTGACATATATTTTCAATAAATTTCCTTTAGAGCTGTTTATATGAAAAGCTTGGTGTATATGTGTGTTACATTGTGAGTATCCTCCCAAACGATTGATTGCATTAAGCATATCAGGTCCTTTATGACTCATAGAGGAATTCTAGAGTCAACAGCCTGCCTCTTAACAACAGGCATGAGGAGCAGAGCCTGGCAGCATGTGGCTGGAAGCCTTTGGTCATTATGGTTCCCAAATAGTCATTCTGATTCCAAATGGTGTACAGGGCAGATGGTGGGCTTCTCCACCTTTAAGAACATTTGGATGAGCATGTATCACTGTAAATTCAATTATTTGGCAATTGTTAAGTAAAATCATCTTTAGAAAATAAACTGTCTTTAGAGATATTTTCCCAGTTCCAAATTAAAAAAATATTGCCTATATAATAACACAACTGTAATATTGAATTAAGCTGCCTATTTATTGACTTTCCCAAGAGATTTCTTTCTTGCTTTTCCTGTGATACGTTGTAACATTACCATAATGGGACTTTATTATTTCTCATTTTCCGCATGCATTGCTCTGATAATTGGGAAAAGTCAGAAAATCCAACTATTGAAATGAGTGACCTTTACGTTTGGAAAACTAATTTGTTCTACATAAATATAGGAGCTCATGTTATGTCACTTAAAATACACAAGACTGACCACTGTCAATTTAACTTTTTATTAAAGGAAATTATTTGCTTAATCAAAATATGTATACCATATCTTTCTGTTTGTTTTTCTTTTTTTGGTCACTTACCCTATTTTATTTTTTGCCTCCTTCTCCCAAAATTCAACAATTTTTAAAAAATTTTTTAATGTTTATTCAGTTTTTGAGAGAGACAGAGAGTGAGGGGGCAGGGAGAGGTAACAGAGAGAGAGGAAGATGCAGAATCCAAAGCAGGCTCCACGATCTGAGTTGTCAGCACAGATCCAGACATGGGGCTCGAACTCACATACCGTGAGATCATGACCTGAGCCAAGTCGGCCGCTTAACCAACTGAGCCATCCAGGTGCCCCTCAACAATTTTTTTGATATTTATGTTTACATTTGAGAATTTAAAGATTTTGGATATAGGCAGTAATCAATGTACAGGAAATTAGCAGCAAAAGTGTCATAACTGATACAGGCAGAGAAAGTACATGATTTATTCACCTTCCAGCCCAGTTTCCTCCCAGAACTCCTGTTGGAGGAGAGAAGCCTTGTGCTTTAGGACATCTTGTTCTTTTTTTAGTTGTTGTTTTTGTTGGTGGTAGTGTTCACAGTTGCAAATTACATCAATTTGTACTTTTAGAAACCTATAGTGCTATGGAATCTGTCCCTAAGTACTTTCCTACTTCTATTTCTGCTCTCACATCCTAGGTTTTTGCCTTGTTTAGTATTCAGCCTAGTTCTTTGTCCCTTTGATGAGGGGAAAAAACATTTATATATAAAAACTCTTCCAGTCCGGAGGACATTACTTGGAACTCTCCAGCTGCAGGAGAACTATGACTGAGTTCTCTCCAATGTCACTTCCCATGGTCATGAGCTGAGGGGGCCAAGATTCTCAGGGCCAGTTCCCACAAACCTCACATCCCTGCTTACCTTAAGTTTTGCCATTACATGATGAGACCTTCCAGATTATCCATTATTTCAAAAACAATTCTCCTGTCATTGCTCAGAGCATACTCTGGTCTGATGCTCTCTTCTGCCTTTCCCTGTCCAGACTCTTCCACTCTGTCTTCGGGAGCCTAGGGTCTGTCACCTGTAAGCGGCTCAACACCTCCGCCCCTTGTCTGATTGTTCCTATGACATTCTTGTTCAAGTGACACCAGCTTTTACTGGTACCACTCCCTCTGCAGTCCCTCCAGAAGTAGCTATGTTTTTTCTCGTGCTCCGTGTGCACTTCAGGGCTTGGAGGTGAATAGATGGCTTCTTATTTTTCTTCATTGCCTACAAATCTCTTTTTGTCTCTTTAAATACCTAGTTCTTTAGTTCCCAACTTCAGATGTTACCATTACTTCACCTGTGGTGCCATCTACCCTCCTCTCAGGTGCTTCCTCTCACTGCTGGCTCCTGGGTGACTGTGACTGTGGCTCATTCTTCTCTTGTTGCTGAGTTCTGCTCTCAGCTGCTTCAGGAATCTCTTCCTCCTCTCCATTTTCCTGACTTGTATATTTACTTATATCTGAAGCTGGTATCACTGGTGACTGCACCACCTCCCACATCTCATTTTCCTCTTTGACTTTGCCTCCCAGCCTGCTGACCACTACCTCTTACCCTATATCCACTTGATAGGGCTACATCTTAAAGACTTCCTATCAATTGTTCCACATTTTGCTGTTTTAAACCTGTTAATGTCCTCCCTCCCCTTTTTTTCCAAATTAGATTCCATGTTTTGGCTCTATAGCCATTCCCTCAGTAACATCTTTAACTCTCTTGACCCCCTTCTCCTCCATTGTATGCACCTAAGCAAACGTGAGTCCCTCCTAGCCCCAGTTATCTGTGTATCCTGGCCCTACACCAGAGCAGGTGAATGGTGCCGGATAATAATTACACTATGCTGCTCACAGGCCTTGCCTCAGGTTTAGGACCCCAGATCTCAAAATCATCAGACACTCAGAAAATTCTATTTCACTTTTCCAGTAAATTCACCTTTAGCCTCCCTAGATGACTCTTTCATATCTTCTCTTTAACCCTTCAATTTCAAGACACTACTTATTCTTTCTTACTTTCAACTGATAACTTGGCTTTGTATTTCCTAGAGAAAAGAGATGCCACCGACAAGAAATGCTTCATGTTTCTACCACCCACTTGTATTGTTAGCCACATATTCTGCCTTTCCTCCTCTGTTGCTCTTGACTTGTGTTCTTGATCAGTTTGCTTCTTCAAATCATTCTTAGGTTTTCCAGGTCCCTGTCTTTAGCACATCTCTAAATGTTGGATTGCCCCAGAGTTTTTTTTCAGCTCCGTAATCTTTTCTAGTTACACTTTCCTGAGGAGAGCCTGTTTAGTCCCATGGCTTTAAATACCATCTCTGTGCTGATGGCTCCCAAATTTTTAGCTCCACCCTAAACTCTGTCCTGAGCATCAGAAGTATACTCTGACTGCTTACTTAACATTTTCACTTGGGTGTCTTGTAGACTTTTCTAATCTAACGTGGTCAAAACTCCTAGCTTTCTCAAAAAGAAATAAAAATCTATTCTCTCTCAATCCTTCCACATATCAGCAAATGGTACTGTCATCCATCCAGTGGTTGTTCAGGCCAAAATGGTGGAAATTGTTGTTGAATCCTCTTTCACTCATTGTCCCTGTTGAATCCACCAGCAAGTCCAGTTGCCCATATTTCCAGATTGTATCCTGAATCTGACCACAGCCCATCATTTTTCAGACTTAGACCAAATTGTCACTATGTCTTACTCAGTGCACTTAAAAGTTCCTGAAATTAGCACAACTCACATGTCTATGTTTATTGTCCACTTCCCCACATTAAAATATGAACTCTTTGAGCATAGAGCCTTTGTCTTGTTCATTGCTGTGTGCCTAGTGCCCGTACCTGGCACATAGTAAGGGGTCAGTAAGTAGTTTCTCCTGATTAACATTTCAGTCTATGGAGTCTGTCTTTCAGAGTAATCATTGAACTATATGGAAAGTATTAAAAATTTACATTCCTGAAATCTGAGCAAATTGTCTAGTGTCAGTGCTTAAAATTTTAAAAAGGTAATTGATCATGCTGGTGCCTAGATTTCAGCTCCAAACTATTCATATGACGTGACTGTAAAGAGATCATTTAAAAACATATATACCTGTGTATATATAATAACACAAAAATATATACAATTATATGCACATATGTGTGTGTATATATACACATAAACATATATGTACATTTAGTATATACATGCACAAGCTTACTATTTTATAAATAGTCATATTGTAGATGCAGTTTTTTCCCTGTTATTTTTTATTTGCTTCTCCCTTCCCTACTTGTCTTTACCTATAACTATAGTTCTCCCAGCCCCCAAATAACCATCTGCTTTGTTTTTCTCCTGAATTTTTCTTCTGTACACTATTGTAAGCATAAAGACGTAAATACATTTGTTATATGTATTTAAATATATAGCTATAGAAAGATATTTGGTCATTGTTTTACAAAAATGGGATCACATTAAGCTTAATCTTGTGCACTTCACTATTTAAAAGGATACCTTTAGCAATTTGTTGCAAATGCTTCTACAAATTACAGGTTCCTATTCTTGCCATAAAAAAACTAAGACTCCATTAAAACACTCCTGTGACATATAAATGAAGAGAGAGGGCTGAAGAATTATATCACTCTATTGAATAGGCCCTAAATAGTAGTTCAAGTAAGAATAGCCTAGGGGTTATTAGTATGACTGGTGAGGGAGTCTTGAGAATTGTGTATATAAGTACGAGGACCTCTGCAATGTTGCTGTGGTAATGAGAGCATTGGTTTGGGAGTAAAATGGCCCAGATTTTTCTTTTTTTTTGAGTTTATTATGTAAATTTTTATTTTTTAAAAATTTTATTATTATTTATTTATTTATTTATTTATTTATTTATTTATTTACTTATTTATCTCCCTCCCACCCCCCATCAACCCTCAGTTTGTTCTCAGTTTTTAAGAGTCTCTTATGCTTTGGCTCTCTCCCACTCTAACCTCCTTTTTTTTTTTTTCCTTCCCCTCCCCCGTGGGTTTCTGTTAAGTTTCTCAGCAACCACCTAAGAGTGAAAACATATGGTATCTGTCTTTCTCTGTATGGCTTATTTCACTTAGCATCACACTCTCCAGTTCCATCCACGTTGCTACAAAGGGCCATATTTCATTCTTTCTCATTAAAATGGCCCAGATTTTAATTTATATTCTGCAGCTGACACACTGGCTAGCCTTTGGCAATTAATTTAATCTCTCTGGGGTAACCTAATTTCTGGACAGAAGACTTGGGTTCAAGTTTATTACTAGGAATGTAATCTTATAAAGATCTTAAGTTATTAAGTTCTCTGATCTGCCAGCCAGAGATGGTAATAATATTTGTCATACCAACCCCATAGGTTATTGTGTTGGATTCTAGGAGATAAAATATTAAAACATTTCTTAGATTGTGATGTGATCTACAAATGGGAGTGGCCATTATTTTTTTTTCCCCTCACATATCAGTTGAAGGCTGTAACAGACATATCTGAGTGTTAGTTCAGTTGTTCCCTGTCCATTGTGGTAGCTACTAACCACAGGCAGCTATTAAGCACTGGCGACGTGACTAGGCCAGATGATACAGGCTGTAAGTGCAAATGCACCCAGGATTTTAAGACTTAGTATGAAAAACAAAGTAAAATATCTCACTATTTTTTTAATATTGATTTGTTGTTTAAATGATGCTTTGAAAATATATAGTTAAATAAAAATATTATTAAAATTAATGTCAAAAATTATTTTTTTCTTTTTAATTTAAAATTATTTATGTGTCAGGAATCACTCAGTTGAGGGTATGACCTTAGTGAATATGTTTGTACCAGGTGGGCTTGCTGCCTACCTGCAGCTGGCTCACGGTGGGACTTTTAGACTCTTCGGAATTCCCTGTCCACGTAGGGCTCCTGTAGGGTCACTTCCAGCATGAGATCAGGTGTACCCATTTCAGGTAAATTATTGGCACGTGTGGGCTCCTAAAGAGCTAGCAACCTAAAAATGTTCTGCTGTTTTCCTTAATTAGTTTTGATGGATTAAGTTCCCTAACAGCTGGTTGTTTATATCATAGGAATTCAGGATGGCTCGCACATTCTGTCTTGTTCTCGCTTTGATTACCTGCTCAGCCTTCAGCTCTGATTCCTGCCTAATTTTACACTGCAGCTTTCATCTCTTTAAGAGTCTCTTGTGATGACCTTCTCTTAAATCCTCCATCAGCTGGGTCCCCCTAAGCCCATCTCCTTGTTAAATGTGCAATATCTCATGCCTGATGGCTGTAAGGTCATAACCAGTGGTCTGGCTTCACCTCTTGAGTTGAATCCAAATGTTAACAGCCTTTGTTACCACTGAGGCTGGGCTTTAACAAGGATCTTGTTTGTTGTTTATTAATTTTTCACTTACATAGTATTAGGCTTCATAGTTACTATATACAGTACTGAGTGGATTGTCTTTTAATAATGCCACATTGGTTCACTGGCATATCAATAGATGAGGCATATACATTAATCTGAACAACTTGGAAGTATAAATGCAGAATGAATGCATTCAAAAGTGTGAATCTTGTGTTCACTAACCTTATGATGGCGATCATTTCACAATATACATGTACATCAAGTCATCACATTGTAAACCTTAAACTTATACAAAGTTATATGTCATTTATTACACACTAAAGCTGGGGAAGAAACCCCAACTATAACAAACCAAAGCACAAATCTTGAGAAGCTATACAGATACTCTAATAACATTGCCAATACTTAAGCATTACTTTATCATCACGCTTTGTAAGGTTTTATTTTTATTATATCTGCATTTTGTTTCTAGAGTTTCAAGGGACCCAGTCCTAGTGCAGAAATAAAATGTACCCATCAGAATATCCACAGCTCACCTAAGGATGGTCCAAAGCTGGGAGGGAGGTATGTGCAGCTGGCTGGCAGAACCAGTATTCCAAAGAATGAGGGCAGGATAGAATGGTGAGCTAAATCAAACAAAAGTCAATTTGACTGCGTGTCCAGAAGATTAACTACCTGAAATAAAAGGTGGAGAAAACATGGTTTAGCAACATTATAAGAAAAAAGAAGAATGGGCTTGAACTAAATTATTAATATGCGATTTCAATTTCAGGGAGATGTGACTTACTTTGCTATCTTTGAAAATACATACTTTTAAGCCACGATGTTATCTTAGTTGTTCTTATCTTACTTGTTTTGGCTTTGGAGCCAGAAAGATGAAAAGTCAGGTGTGTTTTTACTTTATGTATAAGTTTGTAAACAAACTGAAATCTTTCTTGTAATATTTGTAGCTTAGGGAAATATTTTTTTCAAGACTTAAACAATAAGAGGATAATTGAGTAATTCATAGTTTCCTCATCTATTCAGTAATTCATTACTCTATTTAAAGTTATACTTTAGAGTTCCTCTGGTGATTACACCTGGCTTGGCCAAGTGCCCATGAGGTTATACTGGCTGGACGGTGTCAGGTGGTGGGGGAAGCTGGAGTGATGGCCTTTTGTTGGCCCCAGTGACAATGGTGGTTTTCACAATGAGGTGGACATTGAGGACTTCCAGAAAGATGAAGACTCAGTGATGTTTTTCTACCCCTGCTTGTGTGGAGATGACTTCTCCATCACCGAGAAAGATTTGGAGACTGGGAAAGATGTGGCAATGTGTTTTAGTTGTTCTCTCATTATAAAAGTCATTGATGACCAAGACCAGTTTATGTGTGGAGAAACGGTTCCAGCCCCTTTGACCAACAAATAATTAGTTAATAAGTGCTGAAGAAAATTTTAGGAATCCAAATGCCTAGCAGTTGGAAATGAGCCAAAGTGAAAACATCAAATACAAAGTTACTGGCTTCTTCACAGGAGACAACCATTTTGTGGTTTGCTATTCTGTTAGATGGTGGATTCTTTCCACTGACTTCTAAGTTCATCTTCAATCAAAACAGCAAGTGAATGGCAGGGCATACCTGGATTTTGTGCTCAAAACTTTGAATTGGAAGTGTTCTTAATTCTCTGCCTGAGTTTAAAGGAAGATAATTTCAGATAAGTGCTTTCTTTCTCTCAGTATCATTTTTTAGTGAGCTTGTTTTTTTATTTTATTTTTTCCTTTATTTTAAATTTAAATTTTAGTTAACATACAGTGAAATATTGGTTTTGGGAATAGAATTCAGTGATTCATCACTTTACACAGCATCCAGTGCTCATCATAACAAGTGCCCTCCTTATTACCCATCATCCATCTAGCCCATCTCCCACCCACCTCCCTCCATCAACCCATAGTTTGTTTTCTATTGTTAACAGCCTTTTGTGGGGATGCCTGGGTGGCTCAGTCAGTTGAGCTTCCAACTTTGGCTCAGGTCATGATCTCGTGGTTGATGAGTTTGAGCCCCGCATCAGGCTCTATGCTGACAGCTCAGAGCCTGGAGCCTGCTTCAGATTCTGTGTCTCCTTCTGTCTCTGCCCCTCCTCTGCTCATGCTCTGTCTCTCTCTGTCTCAAAAATAAATATAAATTAAAAAATAAAATAAATAAAATAAAAAAATTAAAAAATTTTTTAATATTAAAAAAATTAGAAAAAAACGAGTCTCTTGTGGTTCTGGGGTGCCTGGGTGGCTCAGTCAGTTGAGAATCTGACTTTGGCTCAGGTCATGATCCCACAGTTTGTGAGTTCAAGCCCCACGTTGGGTCACTGCTGTTCAGTGACTGCTTAGGATCCTCTGTTACCCTCTCTCTCTCTGCACCTCCCCCACTTGTGCTCTCTCAAAAATAAATAAACATTAAAAGTCTCTTGTGGTTTGTTTCCCTTTTGTCTACTGCTCCCTTTCCCATATGTTCTTTGGTTTTGTTTCTTAAATTCCACATATGAGTTAAATCATACGGTATTTGCCTTTCTCTGATTGACTTATTTTGTTTAGCATAATACATTCTAGCTCCATCCGTGTCATTGCAAAAGCTAAGATTTTGAGTAATATTCTATTATCTATCTATCTATCTATCTATCTATCCCACATCTTCTTTATCCATTCATCAGTCTATGGATATTTGGGCTCTCTCCATAGTTTTGCTATTATTGATAGTGCTGCTATAAACATTGGGGTGCATGTATCCCTTTGGATCTATATTTTTGTATCCTTTGGGTAAATACCTAGTAGTGCAATTGCTGGATTGTAGGGTAGTTCTTGTTTTTAGTTTCTTGCGGAACCTTTGTATTGTTCTCCAGAGTGGCTGCACCAGTTTTCATTCACACCAACAGTGCAGGAGTATGCCCCTTTCTCTAAATCTTCACCAGCACCTGTTATTTCTTGTGTTGTTAATGTTAGCCATTCTGTCAGGTGTGAGGTGGTATCTCATTGTGGTTTTGATTTGTATTTCCCTGATGATGAGTAATGTTGAGCATCTTTTCATGTGTCTGTTAGCCATCTGGATGTCTACTTTGGAAAAGCATCTATTCATGTCTTCTGCCCATTTCTTCACTGGATAATTTGTTTCTTGGGTGCTGAGCTTGGTAAGTTCTTTATAGGTTTTGTATACTAACCCTCTCAAAAATTTGAGAGAGAGAGAAAAAGAGAGCGAGGCAGAGAGAGAAGGGGAGAGAATCCCAAGCAGGTTCTACATTGTCAGCCCAGAGATCATGACCTGAGCTGAAATCAAGAGTCAGATGCTTAACCGACTGAGCCACCCAGGTGTCCTAAAAATAAATTACACTTTAATAGAAGGTCCAGCTGCTTGTCTAGTTGCTACTGAAAATGTAGATGCTATGAGCAGAAACAGACTTTAAAGACTTGGCATTTTTGTACTTATGGATTTATGGGCAATTTGTGGCTAGTTCCCTCCCTGCGTGGTGCTGCAGAAGAACCAGAGGACTAAGTTAGGTGGAAAGGTGATACTGCTGTAATTGTTGCACACATTTAAATTCTAAGGTCCTAGTAACATTCCTTAAGATGCTTGTTCCCAATAAACAAAAAAATAAACTCAGCTATAAGGTAGGCTTCCCAACATCCTTTGTGATGGTCTTCTTAGGTGCTGCTTATACTGAACTCTTCCGAAAACTGTGAGAGTTGACAGCACCTTTTCCAACCCACCAGACTTGTATTTGCATTTTTGATGATGATACAATAGCTTCAGGTCCATAGCTCAGTGAAATACAGTGTTCTGTGTTGAAGGAAAATGAGTGATGAGGACATGTTGTACTCTACTGATTGAACATAACGCAAGGACGACTTTGGTTTGATGTGTTTGTATTATCTAAAAATCTTGCTTCTGGCAATGCTTTGGCTCTCTTAGTCATCCTGCAAGGCCACAGGCCTGTCTGCACCCCTGTCCTCTGCATTGGTCTGCCTTTGTCCTGTGCCAGTCTTTCAGTGCAGCACAGCAAATGGCTTTTCTATCATAGAGGACATCCTGTTAGGGGCCAATGAAGAATATAGGTCCTTTAAAAAAACAAACCGGATTTCTTCATCTCTATGTGGTGATATTTTTCTCCATAAAAATAACAAAACTTTTAGGTTTTAGTTTTGTAACATTTGGATACCTCTATCAGATGATTTTGAAGGGAGCAGGTACAAATTTTGATTAGCCACTTTTTAAAAAAACTTTTTTTAATGTTTATTTGTTTCTGAAAGAGAGAGAGAGAGAGAGAGAGCGAGCAGAGGAGGGGCAGAGAGAGAGAGTGAGACACAGAATCCAAAGCAAGCTCCAGGCTCCGAGCTGTCATTACAGAGCCCAACATGGGGCTTGAACCCATGAACCATGAGATCATAACCTGAGCTGAAGTTGGACACTTAACTGACTGAGCCACCCAGGCACCCCTTAATTAGCCACTTTTTAAAAATTTTATTTTGAGAGAGAGAGAGAACAAGAGAGAGCAAGCGGTGGAGAGGGGCAGAGGGAGAGAGAGAGAGACAGAGAGAAAGAGAGAGAGAGAGAGAGAGAGGGAGGGAGTCAGAGAGAGAATCTTAAGCAGGCTCTATGCTCAGTACAGAGCCTGATGCAGGGCTAGATCCCATGGACCTGGGATCATGACCTATGCTCAGATGAGCAACCAACTTCCAGGTGCCCCTCAATTAGCTACTTTTAAAGTTATTGTGGTTACTTCTTATCACAATAGAGATAAGATAGAGATCTTATTTGATAAAGAATCAGCTGGCAAAGGAGTGATTCTTCAGGGCTCCTAGTTACCTGACTAGTTAAAGTATGTTAAAGAATGTCACAAAGATGTGATATGGAGCCTTTTGAGTGCATACAATCTCTTCAACTATTTCTTCAAGAACTGTTGAAAAGTGTTAGCTTATTAGAAGACTTATAAGTCATATAAGCTGAAACTATGCCTTAAGCTAATTTCTCAATGGGAAATACATACATACATACACACAGATTTTATTTTTAAACGAGAAATATAGTTATAACAGCTATAGTTTTGAAAATTATTTATCATATTTAGTTACATTTATCAAAAAAAAAACAAACTCAAGGGGACTTTTTCTCTTGTTTGTTTATGTGATGACATAAAACTTCCCAAAGAAAGGGTTAAGAATGTTATCATTCTCATGGTCTTTAGAATTCATCTGGTTGAAGATGGGAATCCAAGTTTGAGAAGGGAAGAGAAAGAGAAGATGATGCATTTAAACAATTGTGCCTTGGTCAACAGGTGTTCTGTTTATTGCTTTCTATCCAGATTTATTAGCCATCATAAAGGAAAATCCCAGGGGTTGCTAGCATATGAAGGGATAACAGGCAAGATTTTCAAATCTCCACGACCAAGGCTCTCATCCTGTAGACCTCATCTTAGTCCACTGTGGGACTTTGTCAGTTGTGAAATATTTCTCCTTTTGTATTGCCCAAGAAAATACAGAGTGGACTTCTCAGGTGTGCTTGAAATATGGGCTAAATAGAATTCAGTCTTAGATATTAGACTATTGGACCAGATTAGGCTGCTGTCTATTCAAATCCCATGAACTTATTTTTTAAATATCTACCTTATATTAATTTGCTTCTACCTTTTTTTTTAAGTTAATTTATTTTTAGAAAGAGAGAGCACAAGTGAGGGAGAAGTAGAGAGAGAGAGGGAGTGACAGAATCCCAAGCAGGCTCCACATTATCAGCACAGAGCTTGATGTGGGGCCTGAACCCACAAACTGTGAGATCATGACCTGAGCTGAGACCAAGAGTTGGATGCTTAACCAGCTGAGCCACCCAGATGCCCCATTTTGCCTTCTACCTTTTAATGAAGTACCAAAAGTAAGGGTAAAAAGTCCAGTAGATAATGCTTGTTCCCCCCAAAAATGACTATACTCTTCACCCTTGTCCTCCCACGAGATCCTCAGAATTAATCCTAGTATTTCAGGGACTATTTGACAGCTCCGTGTTTAATATCAGTAGGATTTTCTTGGGGACCCTGGCTGGCTGAGTTGGGAGAGCATGCAACTCTTGATCTTGGGGTTGTGAGTTCAAACCCACGTTGGGCTTAGAGATCACTTTTAAAAAAATCAGTAGGGTTTCATTACAAGAAAATAGGAATCCAGCCTCAGAATACTCGAGAGGAGTCCCTAGAACACTTTGATTTCTTGACATTCAGAGTTATCCTGTTCTTCTAGAAACAGCACAGTGTATTTTTTTTAAATGTTTATTTTTTTTTATTTTTGAGAGAGAGAGAGAGAGAGAGAGAGAGAATGAGAGCAGGGGAGGGGCAGAGAGAGAGGGAAACACAGAATCCAAAGCAGGTTCCAGGCTCTGAGCTGTCAGCACAGAGCCCAACGTGGGCCTTGAACTCACGAACTGTGAGATCATGACCTGAGCTGAAGCTGGATGCTAAACCAACTGAGCCATTCCACAGACTCTGGAACCTAAATATATGTGGTGTTGGATCCTGATTCTGCCAGTTAACAGCCATAAGATCTTGAGCAAGTTACTGAACCTATACGTGTTAAGTATAATAAATGTTTTCTACTATTATTATATTTATTAAAATCAGTGGTGCTACTTAATATAATTTCTTAGCATCCCTACTCATTTTTAGAAAATTAATATAAAGATACAACAAATAATCCCAATTCTCTCTCATAAGTTACTTAGGCTGGGGGTGGGATGTTCACATAAGATATTATTTTTGTTTGTTTTGATACCATTTTACTTTTAGAATGACTTTAATAAATGTTCCACTTACTATCAGGGCAGGATTCTTACAGTTGGTGCTTTTTAAAAAAAATTTTAAAATTTAAAATTTTATTTTATTTCTTAAGTGCTCAATATTTATTGACGAAATGAGCTCCTGTGACCAAGTGTTAACCATAATTCCAAATTTAAATCTCCCTGGAGCCTAATATTATTCACAATTCCAAACCTAAAGATATTCTGCATCTAACTTCTAGGTCAGTCAGAGAAAGACAGATATATGATTTCACTCATATGTGGAATTTGGGAAACTCAACCAATGAACATAGGGGAAGGGAAAGAAAAATAAGATAAAAACAGAGAAGGAGGCAAACCATAGAGACTTTTTTTGAAGTTTATTTATTTATTTTGGAGAGAGAAAGAACGCAAGTGGGGAAGGGGCAGAGAGAGAAGAACGCAAGTGGGGAAGGGGCAGAGAAAGAGAATCCCAAGCAGGCTTTGCACCACCAGTGCATAGCCCGATGCAGGGCTTGAACTCGTGAACTGTGAGATCATGACCTGAGCTGAAGTTGGATACTTAACTGATTGAGCCACCCAGTGGCTCTTAAATACAGAGAACAAACTGAGGGTTGAGGGAGGGGAGGAAAATGGGAGGTGGTGGGTTAAATGGATGATGGGCATTAAAGAGGGCACTTTTTGGGATGAGCACTGGGTGTATTATATAAGAGATGAGTCATTGGGTTCCACTTCTGAAGCCAGGACTACACTGTATGTTAACTAACTTGAATTTAAATTAAAAGCAATAACAACAACAAAAATTTTTCTTTTGTCCTTCTATCATCATTCTGATCATTATCTCTCACTCCATTCTCACACACAGGCCATGTACAGAGTGATGATCCAGATTCCAAATGATGTAGAAAGTGCTTTTTAATTCCCTTCTGTTAACGTGAAAACAAAGCTGAAGGCTCTTGTTTTTGGAAATGTTCACAAGGTCTTAGGATGGTGACTGTCATGCTATCCTTGGGTATAATATACTATACTTGAATACAAATTTGCTAGGACAAATAAGGCGCAGTTTACATTTTAGAGTCTCTCTGGGAGTTCCATGAAATTGCAATTACTACTACATATCCTGTCCAAAGATGCAACATTCAATAAGGGAATTTCTTGATGTCTGTAATTTGGAGCAATTTGAAGAGTTTCTGCTTAAGGTATTTACACGTTTTTCTAAGGGTAGGAAGAACACTAAATTCGGTGTGTGTGACATACTTGAGAAAGAAACAAACCATTGAGAAATATAGACTATTTCTCATGCACAACTTTAATTGATGGTATTTGACACCCCATGTTTCTAGTTATTGTATCTCTTAGCCCAAGGCCCAATGAGCATCTGCATAATTTGGAATTTTCCCGAACGGTGTATGTGTAATGTTTTTTCAAGTTTCTTTCCAGTCAGTGAGCCTTTTTTCTCAGGCTGCCCCTCATTTCATATCACTCAGTCCCACCAGAACCTATACTCGATCACTGATTCTGGTAACCTCTACTGTAGCTCTCCTATCTTCCTTCTGAAGTAGTGAAAGGAACTCATCATGCTTGCTACAGTGACTACTGTCCAAGATTTAATTAATTCTGACCATGTCTGTTCTTTGATAACTGTAAAGTCTCAAGTGAAAGTATTCTCTGTAAGCCTGTCAGTGTCCTTAATGACATCGCCAGGGTTGTGGATCAAAGACAAAGATCTTGATCATCGATGTTCTTGTCTTACCATTGCAATATAGTTGATACAAGAAGATTCTTCATGTCTGAAATCTCAGTTCACTTTTCTTCCATGACTTCCAGTTAAAAAAAAAATTGAGTAGGTGAGAGTGGAATTACAGTATTCCACTGTACAGTATTAACTGTATTTTTAGTTACCTGAGAGTTAGTTTCAGGGCCATGTGGCCCACATAAAAACAATACATTTCTCCCAAACTTGCTCCAACAACTCGTCAGATTAATGCATGTTAATGCATGTATGCTAATCATTCATGCATGGATCATTCATATATCAGAAATAAATTGATATTCTTCAGAGTGAGTACCATAGAGTGGAGAAGGCCCAGACATTTAAGTCACTTATTGTTGGTAAGGGTTTTGCACTTCAGTTTTTCATATTTGAGAATAATATTTTTTTTGGGTGACTGGGTGGCTCAGTTGATTAAGCATCTGACTTTGGCTCAGGTGATGATCTTGCAGTTCATGAGTTTTAGCCCCGCATCTGGCTCTGTGCTAACAGCTCAGAGCCTGGAGCCTGCTTCAAATTCTGTGTTTCCCTCTCTCTCTGCCCCTCCCCTGCTCATACTCTTATCTCTTTCTCTCTCAAAAATAAATAAAACATTAAAAAAATTAGGGCGTCCAGGTGGCTCAGTCAGTTAAGCGTCCAACTCCAATTCAGGTCATGATCTCGTGGTTTGTGAGTTTGAGCCCCTCGAGTTTGAACCCCATGTTGGGCTTTTTTCTGACAGCTCAGAGCCTGGAGCCCATTTCTGATTCTGTGTCTCCCTCTCTCTTTGCCCCTCCCCGGCTCACGCTCTGTCTCTCTCTCTCTCCTTCAAAAATAAACATTAAAAAAATTAGACAAAAACATAATATTTTCTTCACAAATTTGTTGTACTAAGTGACGTACTAAATGTATAGCACCTAGTATTTTGCTTGTGACAGATAACTTCTTTACTAAATTATATTATTAGTGGCTTGACGTTGCTGTCTGTTACCATTAACACGCATCATCTTCACCACCATCATCACCACATCACCTCTACCTGGGAAAGCACTGCTTATCTTTACTATTCTTCCCTAAGCAAAAACCTAAGACAATAGCAAAACTCAAAGTGTCTTACAACGGATCTCAAAAAAACCTTTAGGCTTAGCTATCTTGATCTTCCATAACATGGCTTGGAAGAGAAGGTTAATAGAAGTGTAAATCTTCACTAGAATTAATCTCTTCTTATTTTATAATTCCAAGGACCTTTCTATCTAGAAGCTAGTAGAAAGTGTTTATTCAATACCTCCCCCACACACCATTTCTGGTCTGTCCTTTAAAATTGCACATGTCCCCATGAGAAGCTCTCTTGATACAATGTTCAGAATCTATCCTGAATAATTGGCTTCAATCCCAGAGAAAATAACTTTATAATTCAGAAAAGATGGTCTAAATTATACATGTGTATGTCCTGAATTATAAACTGATTTGTTTGTTGGATTGTCATTCAAAACTTTGAGATTATTATTATTATTTATTTTTTAATGTTTATTTGTTTTTGAGAGACAGAGAGAGACAGAGTGTGAGCATGGGAGGGGCAGAGAGAGAGGGAGACACAGAATCCAAAGCAGGCTCCAGGCTCTGAGCTGTCAGCGCAGGGCCTGATGTGGGGCTTGAACCCATGAACTGTGAGATCATGACCTGGGCCAAAGTCAGATGCTTAACTGACTGAGCCACCCAGGTGCCCTGAGGAGATTATTATTAAGGTGACTTCGTTGTCACTGAAATTTGAAACTTTTCCAAACAGTTTTAGATAAGATTAGACTGTGCCTGTGGGTTTTTTGGAGGAGGATTACAGAGGTAAAGTGCCATTTTCATTACATCATATCAAGATACCTGCTATCAACATGACATCACTATTGATGTTGACCTTGATTACATGGGTAAGGTAGTATTTGTCAAGTTTCTGTCCTGTAAGGTTACTTACCTGTCCCACTTCCCCTCTCCATACTATACTCTTTGAACAAATTCACTTTGTGTAGCCCATACTTAAGTAGTGGGGAGTTCTACTATACCTCCTCGAGGGCAGAGTATCTATATAAGTTATTTGGAATTCTTCTGCATGAGAGATTTGTCTGTTCTCTCTTATTTATTTATTCAATGGTGTATTCATATCAATATGGACTCGGGGCTATTACATTGAGTTTCTATATTTTTAGAAAATAGAAGACCCAGACTAAAGTAGGAAAGAAATTAAAAAATACCTAGGTGTTTCATTGCAAATGTATTCTCTTTTTAAGTACTTGTAAGAAAAGTTCATCACTATTCCCTTTTTTCCCTACTAGTCATGCTGGTGTGGATATACAATTTCCATAATTTTACAAAACTTAAAACATATATAAGAATAGGAGTTAGTTTATATTTTAAAATAAAAAACATGAATTTGAGGACTTTTATCTCTTTAGAAGTTCAATGTTAGGAAATATTAGAAGTATGGTACTCAACAGAATATAGCAAAACATAGTCTGTATCATGACTTTCAGTCTTAGCCTAACAAGTAAGATGTTTTGTACATCACAAGATACAGTGGATATTCCAAAGAAGGGTCAATTTGTTTTACTACCCCTGAAAAACAATCTAGTGATTGCTTTATAATTTCTCTTGAAAGCTATTTCTCTTCTTAAAGGAGAGACTTATACTACTTCTGATTTCGTATTTCCTACCTCAAACAGGGGGTTTATGCCATCCAGGTTCCACAATGATGACCAAAAGTATTACATTTGATTCCAAACCTGCTTACTGGTCAAACTTGTGTTTTTAAATTCCATACTTTAGTTAAAATTATGAAAATCTAGAAGAGTGTGATAAGAGTGTAATAAACAGTAGTTGTTCATATGAAAGCCGAACTTAATACTGTGGAAAGACATGCTAGATGTAATTTGTTGAATTTGAGGAATTTGAAAAAAATTACAAATTCAGATTACTTAGCAAGTATTTAACTTGTTAAATACTTCATTGTATTTAGCATTTAACATTGTATGTAAGTATTTAACTCATTAAATACTTCAATGGTACTTCACTTAGAAAACTTCAAAGTGCAAATCATAGACATTGCATTATAGGTAGGCTGGCTATACCTCCTGGCTTGTCTGGAACTGTTTGTTTTATGGTGGGAGATCCAGTATCCCACACACAATTTAGCATTTTCCCTGAAATGAAGCATTACCATTAGTATTTGCCTTAAAGTAAATCAGAATGGGTTGGACTTTTGTTTGGTACTGGCAGCTTCTGCCATGGCCTCTTCTCTGGTGTGGGAGATGCATGTGCGGCAAGCAGAGATGGCTTATTGGACAAGTTTTGTTTTGTAAAAAGAATTTACTGAAGAAAGGTGCCCTGAAGTAGGCAAAAAGGCAATACTCTGAAAATTTTGGGTTGAAGTATTTATAAATTTCTAAGTGAAAAAATTACTATCTGTGGTAAGAATATTTTATTTAAAAAATGTTATTTCTACACATAAAAGTTCATTGAAGGTGTCAACATTCAAAAAAATTTTTTTTGTTTTTTTATTTTTGAGAGAGAGAAAGAGCAAGTGGGGGAGGGGCAGAGATGGAGAGAAAGAAAGAATCTGAAGCAGGCTTCAGGCTTTGAGCTGTCAACACAGAGCTCAATGCAGGGCTCAAACTCACAAACTGCGAGATCATGACCTGAGTAGAAACCAAGAGTCAGACACTTAACCAACTGAGCCACCCTGGCGCTCTGAAGGTGTCAACATTTTAAAATTTATTGACTATAGGGGCGCCTGGGTGGCTCAGTCGGTTAGGCGTCCAACTTCCGCTCAGGTCATGGTCTCGTGGTCCGTGATTTCGAGCCCCGCGTGGGGCTTGTGCTGACAGCTCGGAGCCTGGATCCTGTTTCGGATTCTGTGTCTCCTTCTCTCTCTGACCCTTCCCCATTCATGCCCTGTCTCAAAAATAAATAAATGTTAAAAAATAATTTAAAATGTATTGACTATAAAACACTACTTTGAAAATGATTGCAGGCAATTTTGTGGGGGAAAAACAACCACCACCAAAAACAAACTAGTGAAAGCATATAAGAAAAACTATATCAGGGGTGCTTGGGTGGCTCAGTGACTTGAGCTTCTGACTCCTGATTTCGATTCAGATCATGGCCTCATAGTCATGAGATGGAGCCCCCATCTGAGCCCCCCCTTGAGCCTAGTGTGGGGTGCAGAGCCTCTTGGGATTCTTTCTCCCTCCCTCTCTCTCTGCCCCTTTCTCACTCATGATTTCTCTCTCTCTCAAAATAAATGAATAAACTTTTTTTTTTTAAAGAAAAACTACATCAGTTAGAAGAATTCCAGTGACTCAGGATTACAAAGACATGGTTAAGAAACTGATTAAAGTATGTGAATGCATATCAGTGTTATGCCCAGAATTCGTGATCCCCAAAGACCACTAGGGAGCCGAGTCCGATGCAAAAGCAAAAGAACCTTTATTCGAGCTAGCTCGAGCTCAATCCCCTACCTGCACCGACGCAGCGGTGAGATACCAGGGAGAGAGAGCGAGTTTCAAAAGGACAAAGGTTTTATTGGGGCCCAGGGGCAGTTGGTGAGGTAACGGCTGTGGCCTCAGCCGATTGGCTGGGGAAGGGTCCGAGTCCTGTTAGACAGGTGAGGGGGGGGGTTACTCAAGGGGAGGAGGTGTGGTCAAGGTGAAGGACACAGAACAAGATGGAGTCGGCCGGCGTAGGCCCGCCCTTTCATTCCCCCCTTGTCATGTAACTTACGGACCCAATCATGGGACCGGCTGCATTTATGGTGACAAGGGGAACAGTTTGGAAGTTTACGCTAAGTTCTGGGAAGCATGTGTCCCTGGGGTGGCTCTGGGAGGTCTAATTAAGTATTGTCCCTGAGCTGGTATCTATGATCTGCCAGGTGATGTTTTGGGGGGTGTGGGGACTCCCGGTAGCATGAGCAATGACAAGCAGAGTTAACAGAGTTACCAATATTAGGTGGGTCGAATGTGCTGTAGCTTGAGCTTGAGCTTGAGCGGGTTGTGTTGGTCCCGACTGATGGCCCATCGCGTGACGAAGTCCTTCCGGATCGAGGAGGGGTCCGCTGGCTGAACGTGGGTGTGATGGACCCAGGTCGCGATGCCGTCTACTTTGAGAGCGGTGGGGGTTGTCAGCACTACAATGTAGGGTCCCTTCCAGCGCGGCTCGAGAGTCTCTCGGTGGTGCCTCTTGACATAGACCCAGTCTCCCGGCTTGTACTGATGAGGTGTCGGGGTCGGGCCAGCCTCGTAGATGGCACGGAGGCGCGGCCAAATATCCTCGTGCGCCCTCTGGAGCCCTCTCAAGGAAAGAAAAAGTTCTTGATCTTTAAACTCTGCAAGAAGTTCAGCTCGAAGGCTGGGAATAACAGGGGGTGGCCTGCCAAACATGATCTCGTAGGGAGTAAAACCCAGAGTGTAAGGAGTGTTTCTAACCCGGTAAAGGGCGTACGGTAGGAGAGTCACCCAGTCCCCGCCAGTCTCCATGGTTAATTTGGTAAGGGTCTCTTTTAGGGTTCTATTCATTCTTTCTACCTGTCCTGAGCTCTGGGGCCTATAAGCACAATGTAATTTCCAGTTTGCCCCCACCGCCTTGGCTACTGCCTGTGTTACCTGAGAGATAAAAGCTGGTCCATTGTCTGATCCTACCATGGCAGGAAAACCATACCTGGGTAAGATGTCTTCTAGTAGCTTCTTAGCCACCGTCTGAGCCGTTTCATGCTTGGTTGGGTATGCCTCCACCCAGCCAGAGAAGGTGTCTGTAAATACTAAAAGATATTTATAACCATACTTTCCTGGTTTGACTTCAGTGAAGTCGACTTCCCATTGGGCTCCCGGTCTGGTGCCTCTGAGCCTGGTTCCTTTTTTATTTGATGTGGCTTTCGCGTTGGTGAGTTGGCAGGTCTTGCAGGCAGATACAACTTGCTCTATTTTGGTGTCCTGTTGGTGAATCTTGATTCCGGCATGTCGGATTAAGTCTTTTAATTTTCGGGCCCCCATGTGAGTAGACCGATGCATGTGCTCTAATATTGAGACTCCGAGCCGGTCTGGCAGCACGAGCTCCTTGTTAGGTGTATACCACCATCCCTTTATCTCCTGGGCCATGGGGAGTTTCTTGATCCGCTGTAACTCCTCCTGGGAGTATTTGGGCTGGTCTGGTAAAACTGGGTCTCCCGGGTCTGGTAGTTGTATGGTCATGGTGGGGACTGGAGTAAGGGCTACTGCCTTGGCTGCCTGGTCAGCCTTTCGATTACCTCTAGCTACTGGGTTATCAGCTTTTTGGTGCCCTTGGCAGTGGATAATGGCTAGCTTGGCAGGAAGCCATAAGGCCGTAAGCAGGTTAAGTATCTCCTGCTTATTTTTTATAGTCCGTCCTTCTGCCGTCAGTAATCCCCTCTCCTGATAAATTGCCCCATGAATATGAGCTGTGGCAAATGCATAACGGCTGTCTGTGTAGATGTTAAGCCGTTTTCCAGCTCCCAGCATCAGCGCCTTGGTGAGGGCTATGAGCTCCGCTCGCTGGGCTGATGTTCCGGAGGGTAGAGCCTCCGCCCATACGGTGTCCATTTCGGTGACCACCGCTGCACCCGCATACCTGTGTCCATCTCGCACAAAGCTGCTGCCATCAGTGAACCAAGTAGCCTCGGCATCGGGGAGGGGCTGGTCGGTCAGGTCCATCCGGAATCCATGTACTTGTTCCAGGATTCCCGCACAGTCATGTAGTGGAGCACCTAGGTCAGGGTCGGGCAGCAGGGTTGCAGGATTGAGGGCTGCACTGGGGTGGAACCGCACTCGTAGAGGGTTGAGTAGGAGGCTCTGGTAATGAGTCACACGTGTATTGCTCATCCATCTATCAGGAGGCTGTTTCAGGACCCCTTCAATGGCGTGTGGGGTTGTGATCCAGATCTCCTGTCCTAGGGTCAGTTTGTCTGCATCCTTGACTAGGAGTGCTGTCGCCGCAATAATTCTTAGGCATGGCGGCCAGCCGGCAGCCACTGGGTCTAGTTTCTTAGACAGGTAAGCCACTGGGCGGTTCCAGGGGCCTAAGGCTTGAGTTAGAACCCCTTTTGCTATTCCCTTATGTTCGTCTACAAAGAGGTGGAAGGGTTTCATAATGTCTGGTAGGCCCAGGGCTGGGGCACTTAGGAGGGCCTTTTTTAACTGATTAAAGGCAATTTCTTCTTTTTCAGTCCATTTAAATGTTTTCCCCTCTTTGGTAGCTTCATATAGGGGCCTGGCGATCTCAGCAAAACCTGGAACCCAGAGGCGGCAGTAGCCGGCTGATCCTAGGAATTCCCTCACTTCTCTTCGGGAGGTGGGAGTAGGGATCTTTAGGACAGTTTCTTTTCTGGCATCTGATAACCGCCGCTGTCCGCCCTCCAGGATATATCCCAGGTAACTTACCCTCTCCCTGCATATCTGAGCCTTCTTCGCGGATGCCCGGTACCCTAAAGCTCCCAGGGTAGCCAGCAGGTCCTGGGTCCCTCGCTCACAGTCTTTGGCCGTGTCAGCAGCAATCAGGATGTCATCTACGTACTGTAGGAGGGTGAGGCCAGGGTGCTCCCTTCTGTACTCACCCAGGTCCTCGTGTAGTGCCTCGTCGAAGATGGTGGGTGAATTTTTGAATCCCTGAGGTAGCCGTGTCCAGGTGAGTTGCCCACTGTAGCCCTCCTCCGGATCATGCCACTCGAAGGCGAACAGGGGTTGGCTCTGGGGTGCCAGCGGCAGACTGAAGAAGGCGTCCTTTAAATCTAGTACAGTATACCAGACCCTGGAGGGCGCCAAGGAGCTCAAGAGAGTATATGGGTTGGGAACAGTTGGGTGTATGTCCGCGACCCTCTTATTTACTTCCCGGAGGTCTTGTACCGGTCGGTAGTCATTTGTGTGAGGCTTTTTGACCGGCAGTAAGGGGGTGTTCCAGGCAGACTGGCAAGGAACTAGTACCCCTAGGCTTCGTAGTCTCCGGATGTGTGGCTGGATCCCCTTCCGGGCCTCCTGTGACATGGGGTATTGTTTGATCCTTACCGGACTCTCTCCTGGCTTGAGCTCTACCAGGACTGGGGTCCTATGAGCGGCTAGTCCCATCCCCCCCCCAGTCTCTGCCCAAACCGAGGGGAATTCTTGTAGCCATCTGTCTATATTATCCTCTCTCGGGAGCGCCTCCTGGTGGAGGAGGTATTCATCCTCCAGTTTCATGGTCAGGACCTGGATGGGGTGGCCCTTGCCATCGGTGACCTGAGGCCCCCCTTGTCTGAAAGTTATCTGAGCTCCAATCTTGGTCAGTAAGTCCCGTCCTAACAGCGGGTAGGGGCATTCTGGTATTACCATAAAGGAGTGGGATACCCGGCCCGTTCCCAAATCTACTGTTCTTCGGGTAGTCCATGAATACTGGCTCATACCAGTTGCCCCTTGTACCCAGGACTTCTTGCTGGCTAGTTTTCCTTGTGGGGTGCGGAGGACCGAATGTTGTGCTCCGGTGTCGACAAGGAAGTCAACAGGGGTCCCCTCCACTTTAAGAGTTACCCTGGGTTCGGGGAGAGGGTCCGAACCCCGACTCCCCTAATCACTTAGTTCATCTAGCTCTAGGACTTTTACTCGATCAGTCTTGCTTCCTTTCCCGCCGGCCCTTTTCAGACAATCTCGGGCCCAATGCCCTATCTCCTTGCAGTATGCGCACTGATCCTTCTGCAGCCTCTGCTTCCCCCCCTTGGTGGTTCTTTTACCTTTTCTTGTGTCGTCTGCCAGCTGCCGGAGATGGCGGTCTCGTTCCTCAGGGGAGTCAGCAGTGGTAGCTAGTAGTATTCTGGCCAGGTCTCGAGTCTGCTTACTGCTGGCAGTCGCCATGGCGCGGGCCTGCTTGTCCTCAGGAAGCTCCCGGTTATTATATACCTTTTCGGCTACCACCAGTAAGTCCTGCAGACTTTTTTCTCCTAGTCTATCTATTTTCTGTAATTTTCTCCTAATGTCTATGGCCGATTGGTTTACAAAGGCCATGATAACAGCTGCCTTGCTTTCCGGAGCCTCTGGATCCATGGGGGTATAGGTACGGAATGCCTCCATGATCCGTTCTAAAAAGGCAGCCGGAGATTCATCTTTTCCCTGTTGTACATTTCCTACCTTGGCCAAATTGGTTGGCTTTCTAGCAGCCATTCGGAGACCCCCCATTAGAGTCTGGCGGTAGACCCGGAGCCTCTCCTTACCTTCTGCCGTGTTGAAATCCCACTGGGGCCGAGTTAAGGGGAAGGAGGCATCTATCTGAGCCTGGTTGGTGGTGGGATTCCCGTCTGTGCCCGGAACTAGTTTTCGGGCCTCGTTGACGATTCTTTCTCTTTCTTCAGTCGTGAACAGGACCTGCAAAAGCTGCTGGCAATCGTCCCACGTGGGCTGATGGGTAAAAAGAACAGAGTCTAATAAATCAATAAGCCCTGCCGGTTTCTCGGAAAACTTAGGATTCTGAGCTTTCCAATTGTAGAGGTCACTAGTGGCGAAAGGCCAATAGTGATGGGGCTGGTTCCCCTCCGCGTCTGGGGGTCCGGTGGCTCGCAGGGGCAGAATAGTGGAGTCGGCGGCGGAGGCGGATTGCTCCCTCTGAGCCCTTTGTCTGGTGAAGGGCGGGCTTCCCACTGGAGCGTTTCCGCCTCCCGCTCTCGGAACAGCATCTGCCTCCCCCGGAGGGGGAGGATGGTGTTCTTCCAGCATCCTAGAGGGGTTATACGAGGGAGGAAAAATTAATTCTTCTTCAGTACCCCCCTGTAAGACAGGGTAGAGGGGTGCTGAAGGCTGGATAAGACTTTTCTTCTTCTTTGTCCCCTGCAAAGCAAGAATGGGTTTTGGCTCCGGAGGGAGCGGGGCTAGGAAGGGTTTAAGCCAAGAGGGTGGGTCTTCCACAAGGTCCTGCCAAGTGATAATGTAAGGGAGCTGATCAAGATGGCCCGTCTTAGGCTGAGAGATGATACTCCTGACTCGGTGGATGGTAGGGAGGTCGAAGGTCCCCTCTGGTGGCCATCCGACATTGAAAGTTGGCCACTCGCTAGAACAAAAAAACTGCCACCGACCCTTTCGGACTTCCACACTGAGGTTGTTAGCTCTTCCCCTCACATCCTTAAAGTGATCAATCATAATACTTAGAGGAGTAGTCTGAGTCTGTCCCATAACGTCCGTCCAGTAAGTCCACAGAACAAAACAGAGAAACACAAAAACAGACAAACAGAGGGCCCCTAGAAAATCTTCCAACTCCATGGAAGCAACACTGAAAGCTAGCTTAGACATTTGAGGGGATTCCACGTCCCTCCAAAACCGATGAGGGGATTCCACGTCCCTCCAAAGACGACGGCCTCACACCGACCAGCGGGAGCGACCCGCCTCGTCTCAGACCTTTGAGGGGATTCCACGTCCCTCCAGAAGGGAGAATCGGAACGTCTTCCGAAACTCCCGGCCCGTGGTCCTCCAGTGCGTCCACTTAGACCGCGTCGGGCACTACCAGAACTCCAGAAGTGAGCTCACACAGAAAAGACAGAACAAACAAACAGACACTAACCGTGGCCAGTCAGGCTCTCCGGGTCGGGGGTCCCTCAGGGGTCTTGGGGATCCCGGGCCGAGCCCCCAAATGTTATGCCCAGAATTCGTGATCCCCAAAGACCACTAGGGAGCCGAGTCCGATGCAAAAGCAAAAGAACCTTTATTCGAGCTAGCTCGAGCTCAATCCCCTACCTGCACCGACGCAGCGGTGAGATACCAGGGAGAGAGAGCGAGTTTCAAAAGGACAAAGGTTTTATTGGGGCCCAGGGGCAGTTGGTGAGGTAACGGCTGTGGCCTCAGCCGATTGGCTGGGGAAGGGTCCGAGTCCTGTTAGACAGGTGAGGGGGGGGGTTACTCAAGGGGAGGAGGTGTGGTCAAGGTGAAGGACACAGAACAAGATGGAGTCGGCCGGCGTAGGCCCGCCCTTTCAATCAGTACTACTTAATTATTCTGCTTATTTTATTTTAAAATATTCACATAATTAATATAAAGATTTTAAACATTTTTTAAATACATATGTACATACATTTTTAGCAAGAATTTTAATTGAGAATAGTTTTTAAATAAAGCAGTTTGTCATTCAATAAGTAAATATTTCAAAAAATTATATAATTTTAATTAGCAACCTCTTCATTCTCAAAAGCTTGATAGTTTGATAATAATTTATATGGTCACCCACAATATTGATGTGGAACTCCAATCATTGATTTCAGAATCAAAGAAAGGTCCTTCTTTGGTCTTTATTTTAGAGGTTCAACTCTATTTCTTTCATTGTTTGTAAACGTTGAATATTTATTTATTTATTTATTTATGTGATTATTATTATTATTATTATTATTATTTTATTCTCAAACTAGTTAACATACAGTGTAGTCTTGGCTTCAGAAGTAGAATCTAGTGATTCATCACTTACATATAACACCCAGTGCTCATTCCAAAAAGCACCCTCCTTAATGCCCTCACTCATTTTCCCTACCTCCACCTCCATCAACCCTCAGTTTGTTCTCTGTATTTAGGAGTCTCTTATTGTTTGCCTCCCTCTCTATTTTTACCTTATATTTCCTTCCCTTCCTCTATGATCATCTGTTAAGTTTCTCAAATTCCACATATGAGTGAAATCATTTGATATCTTTCTCTAATTTTGTTTAGCACAATACCCTCCATTTCCATCCATGTTGTTGCAAATGACAAGATTTCATTCTTTTTCATCACTGAGTTGTATTCTGGTATCTATCTATCTATCTATCTATCTATCTATCTATCTATCATCTATCTATCACATCTTCTTAATCCATTCATCAGTCGATGGACATTTGGGCTCTTTCCATAATTTGGCTATTGTTGATAGTGCTGCTATAAACACTGGAGTGTATGTGCCCATGTACCTCAACTCTATTTCTAAATAAAAAAACAATGTTTCATATTATCCTTTTTTTTGCCAGTAATTATCTATTTCATTGATTAATAAACTCAAACGGGGATTAGTTTCAGTTGTATGGAACAAAACAAGATAGAAGAAACTAAATAAAAATTTATTTCAGTCTCCAAATAAAAAGTAGTGGATAGAAAGCTGGCCATTGATCCAAAGTCTGTGCTCTTATTTATTGCTTGGTATGTAGGAGTTATAGTGCTTTCAAGTGTAAGTAAAGAAAATCCAACTACAAGTATCCCACTTAAACATAAGGAGTTTAATTCTCCATGTAATGATAAATCTGGAATTAGTGGAAGTTCCAGGGTTAGTTGATTTTGTGGTTCAGCGATGTCCTTAAGGATCCAGGTCTTTTTAATCTTTTAGCAATCTGTGACTGGAAGACAGATCAACAACAACCAGAGAAAAAGAAAAGGGTCTCATCTGTTGCATTTCCTGCTATTATCAGAGAAAACTTTTCTAAGAAATCCTACAGCAGATTTGCCTGTAGGTCTCATCAGCCAGAATTGGGTCACATGCCCATGCGTCAACAAATCACTATCAAGGGAAATGAGACATCATGTAATGTCATGATTATGACAACAGTCATAATTCACCTCTTGAGAATTAACCTTACATAAAGGAATGAAGCCCCAAACAAGTCTGATTTGTTATCAAGGAAGAAGGGGCCTAACTGTTGGGTACCTTATCAACAGTGTTTGTAACAATTAGCCATCTCCTAATTAGCTATCATGATCAATTATGTTGTGGCTTCCTTCCTTCAAATGTTATAATCACACTAAACCTGTGGGAATTTTCCTGTTAACCGCAGTTGGTAGACATGTTTTCATGTATTGCAAAATGAATCTTCAATGATGACAATAAAGCTTGAGACTCTTTTCTTTTCAAGATATCCTCACGTCTCTTGGATAAATTGGATACATACTCCACTACCATAGTGTTAATTTAAAAAAGTATTATTGAAAACCTAATATATGCAAAGTAATCCCTGAATTGTGGTGGGATATAGAATCAATAAAGTATGGTTTCTGTCTTTAAGGATCTTAGATTACAATAAGCATAAATATAATCATCATTATCTAAGCTCGTGACAATTTTATTGTCTAAGTAGAGTAAATTTCAGGAAGCATTGAGACCTGTTGGCCAGTTATTCTCCTAGGGAACAACTTAATTCCAGTTACATAAAAATTAAAAAAATCAGTACCTTATGTTCTTTCCTACATTTAAAATAAAATCCTAATCCAGGTTTATATAATAAAGATGCTGTCAAAATTGGCAATCTGTCTGGAAGAAAACAAAAATTAGATCTATTCCTTACATCATTCATTAAAATAAATGATAGATCAAAATTTAAGAAAAGAAAATATTAGAGAAAATAGGGAACGTGGCAGAAAACGAGACAGAAACCTAGAGCATAAAGGAGAAGGATGATATATTTCATCATATAAAAATAAAAATTAATTTGACAAAAGACCACACACAAATTCTAAATATAAGTGACAGTTGGAAAGAGCAATAACTGATATCACCGAACAAGGATTATATCCCTAAAATAAAAAGATTCCTGTATGTTTTTGCATGTGCAGGTGTTCTTCTGTACTATACAATTAACATGAGTGGGTGCTTGGAAAGTTCTCAAATCCTTTTTTAATTAGCTCAACTTAAGAGGTGTCTATCGCTGTACGTGCAGAGAAGGTTAGCCTCCTACCTAGGCAAAACACCAGTCAGGCTGCTACAGTTTTCACAACCAAATGAATAGTTTACTTCCATTTCTCTGATATCTAAAGCATATGTTTTGGACCTGAGCTAACATCACAGCCTAGATACAATACAAATGAAGCTAGAGAAAACAATTTTTGCTGACTACAAAGCTGCTTTGCATAAAGTTCTCTTAAGATATCTGATACTTGAGAAAGAGTTCTTTTCATTCTTTGGTGAAGTCATCAGGGAACAGCGTGCCTAAGCCACAGTATCTCATCCTACTATCCCTTTATGTTTTGCTATGTCTTTACTGAGAGGGTTTGTAATTGAAACATGCATTTGAGTGACATTTCTGTGCCATTTATAAAGCTGTAATTGATTAAATGACAAATTTTTACAATGTTAGCCAGATTCTCTACTATAGTCAGGTGATGAATTCATTCCTATTCAAATTTATTTCCAGGAATGAGGTTGTTTGTGCTGATGAATTTGTTCTTTTTCAAAAAATTATTCTCCCTGGGAAACTTAACATTAAGTACAATGTCCCAGTCCAGCAATTAGTTTCTTTCAGAAATCTTGTAAGATAATCATCTTTTTAGGTGGTCGCCTTTCTACTTCAAAAATTTTTAAACTAGATTCTACAGCTTTTCAATGTTTTTAATTTATTAAGTCACACAAGGTTTTGGAAGCAGAAAGTGAAAATCCCTCATCTTATACATAACAGAATAGAGGCTCAGAAATGCTAATTGGCTAGTTTAGTCTCACGCTAATATGCAGTTGAACCAGGGCTAGAGGCCAGTCCCTTGACTGGCAGTATAGAATTTATTCTGTGTTACCTTCTAATTTCCTGGCTAAGTTTTCAGTTTGAGATACTATTTTTCCAGAATCAGGCAAATTGTAGTTTCTAGGATTTGATAGCAAATCTCAATTTCCAAGTCTGTCTTTGGAATTAATTTTTTCTGTTTTTACTTAAATTCTAGTTGGTTAACATAGAGTGTAATATTAGTTTCAGGAGTAGAATTTAGTGATTCATTACTTACATGCAACACCCACTGCTCATCACAACTAGTGTTCTCCGTAATAGCCATCACCCATTTAATTCATCCCCCTGCCGATTTCCCCTCCCACAACCCTCAGTTTGTTCTCTATAGTTAAGAGTCTGCTTTATGGTTTGCCTCTCTCTCTTTTTTCCCCTATGTTCATCTGCTTCATTTCTTAAATTCCACATATGAATGAAATTATATGATATTCGTCTTTCTTTGACTGGCTTATTTTGCTTAGCATAATACATTCTAGCTCCATTCACATCACTGCAAATGGCAAGATTTCATTCTTTTTTTATGGCGGTGTAATATTCCATTATCTATCTATCTATCTATCTATCTATCTATCTAATCTTCTTTATCCATTTATCAGTCAATGGACATTTGGGCTCTTTTCATAATTTGACTATGGTTGATAGTGCTGCTATAAACATCAGGGTATATGTGACCCTTGGAGTCAGTATTTTTGTATTCTTTGGGTAAATACCTAGTAGTGAAAATTGCTGGGTCATAGGGTAGTTCTATTTTGAACTTTCTAAGGAGCCTCCATATTTTCTAGAGTAGCTGTATCAGTTTGCATTTTCACCAACAGTGTAAGAGGGTTCCCCTTTCTCTGCATCCTCACCAACAGCTGTTATTTCCTGATTGTTACTTTGATCCATTCTGACAGGTGTGAGGCGGTGTCTCATTATAGTTTTGATTTGTATTTCCCTGTTGATGAGTAGTGTTGAGCATCTTTTTATAAAAATGTCTTTTAGCCATCTGTTTTCTTTGGAAAAATATCTATTCATGTCTTCTGTCCATTTCTTCACTGGATATTTGTTTTTTTGGGTGTTGGATTTGATAGGTTCTTTATAGATTTTAGATACTAACCACTTATCAGATATGTCATTTGCAAATATATCCTCCCATTCTGTAGGCTGTCTTTTAGTTCTGTTGATTGTTTTCTTGCTCCGTGGAAGATTTTTATTTTGATGAAGTCCCAATAGTTCACATTTGCTTTTGTTTCCCTTGCCTCTGGAGATGTATCTAGTAAGAAGTTGCTATGGTCGATGTCAAAGAGGTTGTTGCTTATGTTCTCCTCTAGAATTGTGATGGTTTAATATCTCACATTTAGTTCGTTCACCCATTTTGAATTTATTTTTGGGTATGATGTAAAAAAGTGGTCCAGCTTCATTCTTCTGCATGTTGATGTCCAGTTTTCCCAACACCATTTGGTGAAGAGACACCATTTGTCTTTTTTTCCATTGGATATTCTTTCCTGCTTTGTTAAGATGGTGGAGTAGTAGGGGAACCCTGTGCTTGCCTCATCCCTCAAACACAGCTAGATAAATACAAGATCATTCTGAACACCCAATAAATCAATCTAAGCACAACTAGAGGGAGAGAAGAGGCCATATCATGGAAGGTAGGCAATATGGATTTGTGATTTGGGAGAGAAAAGGATCATGGGTGCTGCAGAGGGGAGGAAGCCCTTATCTTGGAGAGAGGAGAGAGAAAGAGAAAGAAAGAGCGTGAAAGTGAGAGCTATTGAGGAACACACAGAGGATCACATAAGAAAAGAACGTCCCCAAACCATTGAAAATGAGAAGGGCCTGATTACTGAGAGTCTTTACAACCAGGGAAGCTCAAAGACTGCAGTTTTAGAAGTCTACACCATGGCTGGTATGGAGCCCAGCAGGTACAATTAAGTAATTTTTAAAGGCAGTTCTTACAGTGGTTTAATCATATTTTAATGGTATCTATTAAGAGCAAGTAGACATATATTTAGATTTCTAATTGTATTTTTACTATTTAGTAGTGGTCTGGCCCCATATTAGTGTGACTTTGACTTTGAAAAACCCAAATATTATATACAGTTATAATATAATAGAATGTCACACAACATTTCTCCCCAAATAATTCATCAATCCTATTTTGTAAATGTTTCCACCAAGAAAAAAACACCACATGATATATAACTAGAGGAATAAATTTCAGATTTTTTCTTTGTGACTTCTTAATCTCCTATTTGACTGAAAACCTAAGAATTCTTGAATCTGGTGAGTGTTCTCCAGATTTCAGAATTCATTAAAAAAATTTTTTTTAATGCTTATTTATTTTTGAGAGAGACAGACAGAGAGACAGAGTGTGAGCGGGGTAGGGGAAGAGAGAGAGGGAGACACAGAATTCGAAGCAGGCTCCAGCTGTCAGCACAGAGCCTCATATGGGGCTCAAACCCATGAACTGTGAGATCATTACCTGAGCCAAAGTTGAACGCTTAATCAACTGAGCCACCCAGGTGCCCCAGAGATTTAATTCTTGATTCAAAACAACCAATTTCCTATGATTTTCTTTCTAATTCTATGACATACCATATTATATATTCTCTGATATCTGGATTGCTAGTCTCTCAAAGGCCATTTGCAGCTATATATAGCATTCAAGTATTTGCCAAATTAAAAAAAATGTTTTTGTTCTGAGGGTCGCAAAAAAGGAAGCCCTGACTAACTATAGCTGCCAAAGTGGCTGACCATTTCTCCCTGATACTCTCTACTGCAAATGAAGAATGTGAACAGGTGCACGGACGGCTGCCTTTCTCTAAAGGAAAAAAAAAAAAAGATTTTCCAACTAAACTACATTGCCAACCACACTAAAATAGGTTTTCTTGGAAAAACACAGGCCAAATTATTAGGGGTATCTTTTTCTTCATATTGATCCTGTTGAAGTCTCTGTAACTATGTGCAGAATTGGGTGAGGTGGGCAGTGTGAAACACTGCCAGCTTTGTAGTGAATCATCATAACCATTATTAACACATGTTTTCTAGAGCTTCCTGCAAGTCTGGATGGCACTGAGGTGGTTGCTATGGATTTACAGTGTTTAGTTTCCTACTGATGTGCAGGGTTGTGGGTGACAGCAGGTCATGGGTCTGCGGCAGAGGGAGTGGCTACTTCCCTCTCCCAACCCCAGCACAAGTGGAAGCTTTTCAGCTGGGAGACAAGGTTCTCACAAGACCAGAGTCAGCCAATGTATCAGAGACAAGAGAAACTTTAACAGTGTTGTAAAACATTACTCCGGAAAGAAATTTCTTTTGCTCTTCCAGCCATATTGTGCATGAGTCTAAGTCTAGATTTCTATGGATGGGGACTTAACCGATTACTACAGTGCTACACCTTGCTCCTCACGATGCCTTGAAAGTTCATTTATGATAAGGAGATGTCAGATTCTCAGTACTCTATCAGGTGATCCCTCTCTTTATCTTCATGATGGAAAATTTTAAGTAAAAACAGAAGAGAGAGGGGTGCCTGAGTGGCTCAGTCGGTTAAACATCCTACTCTTGATTTCGGCTCAGGCATGATCTCATGGTTTGTGTGTTCGAACTCCATCTGGAGGGACAGAGCCTACTTTGGGTTCTCTCTCTCTCTCTCTCTCTCTCTGCTCCTCCCCTGCTTGTGCTCTCTGTGTCTCTTTCTGTCTCTCAAAATAAATAAATAAAAAATAAAACAAAACAGAAGAGAGAATACTGTAAAAAACTGGTCATCCAGTTCCAAGAATTACCAGCAAATGGCCAATTTTATTTCAACTATAACTCTTATATTCCCCTAACGGATTATGTTGAAGCTAACTTCAGATAGCTTATTATGTTATGTTAGAATTCAGTGTGCATTACAAAAATAGGGACTATTTTTAGCATCATTACATTCCCCAAATTAACAACAATTTCTTAATATCACTAAATGTGTCCGGCAGTATCCAAATTTCCCCAGTTATGTCATAAATGTCTGTTTACAGTTGGTATCATTTGAATCAGGTCCCAGAAAAGGTCCACAATGCATATGTCTCTTTATAATATGCTTAAGGACAAGACTTCTAAACAACAGCTCCTCCTTCCTGGTTTTTTTTTTTTTCTTTTTTCACTTGCCCTTTACTTATTGAGGAAAACAAGTCACTTGTTTCTAGAGTTTCCTACGTCCTGGATTTAGCTAATTGCATTCCAGGAGGTGTCATTTACCATGTTCCTCTCATTCCCTGGATTTTCTGTGAAAGAGCAGGGAGACCTAGAGTGTTGATCAGACGCATGTTTGCTTTTTGTGGAAAGACCGCTTGCTTAGTAGTACAATATATTTCTTCTTGGATCACATCAGAAAGCTCATGATATCTGGTTATCTTTTTTTGTGATAATTGATCAGTGAGTGTAGTTGTTGTCAGTTGATTGATCCATTATAATTTCCTCAACAGCCCTTTACCTATTGGTTTTAGCAGCCATTGCTGACTCTTGCCTAGATTCATGATTTCATTAGGGTTGCAAAAGGGTTCTACTCTAATTCTATCATTTATTAGCCAGAATTTATCCTTAAAGAAGAATATTCTTCTATGAATTATTTTGATAATCTGGAAAATAGTTTGTACAATAAAGGCAAGGCAACTATTTTATTTTTTCCTTCTCCTTTTATTTATCTTGTTACCATTTTGAGGCAACTATCAGGCCCTCATCCTGACTAATATACACAAGAAGGTACACACAAATCAGAGAAATGACATAATACAATGGATAAGTCAGGGATCTAGACACGTAAGAATTAAGGGGTCTCATCTTTTCATTGCCTGGTGTGTTGCAGTTGGTTTATACATGTGACATTTCTGGTACAAGCAATTGCTCTGTGGGTTAAAGAAATACACTTTAATTATGAAGTTTGTATCTCTAGAAAGGAACTTAATTCTCTTATTCCAATCATTTCTGGCATTATCAGGAGCTCTGTCTTCTACCTTTAGTCATCATATACATTCTTAGTTCTGATAAATATGTTTGTAATGTCATTTGCCATTCATTCTATTTTGTGTTAGTTTCTTTTGTTCATCATGGAAAAACCCATTGAATATTTAGTTCCATTTTATGTACATAAATCAATTTTTTTGTCCTTTATCTTGCCCTCCAACTTAACCAACCTAGGAAACTGCTTTCAGTGAATTATCAAGCACTTACTCTGGCAGAATAAATTATGTATTTAGCTACTAATGTTTTTCCCTTTGATTCTGCTTCTTATTAGTTATGAGAACTGGGGCCACATGTCTTCTTTCTCTAGTCTCAGTTCCCTCATTAGTAAAATTGGCAGCAATAGGCCCAACTCCAGGGGTGTGCTGAAAATTAGCAAAGATAATTTATATGAAATGATCAGTCATAGAGCCGTTTTAATATTCATTCATCTTGGTGAGTATTTCCTGAGCTCCTTTCGTGGTAGCTTCTGTGCTAAGTTCTAAGGGTACACCAACTAAAACAGACCTGGGTCTTGCTCTCATAGAGCTTCAGTCTAATGGCAAATACCATTAAAATACAATTCAATACAATTGCACTGGGGTGCCTGGGTGGCTTAGTCGGTTGAGCGTCCGGCTCTTGATTTCGGCTCAGGTCATGATCTCACAGTTGAGATCAAGCCTCATTGTTGGACTCTGTGCTGATGGTGTGCTACTTTGGATTCTCTCCCTCTCTCTGCCTGTCCCTTGCATGTGCACACTCTCTTTCTCTCTCTCAATAAATAAATAAACATTAAAAAAATACAACTGCACTAAATCCATAGATGTTCTGCAAATGATTGCTAAATTTGACTTTTTTATCCATTCTGTTGTCACTTTATTTCTTATTTCTTCCCACTTAGAAGTTAATGTTTAATTCTGGCTCACTGCTATTTTCACTGTACATGTGTCATCTTGGCTTCCTCTATTGGGTTCCAAAGAATAAAATAACACTGAGTCTTACTGTAAAACTTGCTAAGTATTAAATACGTAAGTGAAATCATGCTGGGAAGCATAGAATTTCCATTCCATTTATTCCATCATCCATTTATCAAGCATTCAATGAGACTAGAATGTACAAGATGATTTTAGAAAAGATAGAGATGCTCAGACTAATTTGTTTTATAAGGCAACAGAGGCGAGTTAATCAGAGTTAGACAATGCCTCTTCAATGTTTGACTGGCCATTATTAACTGAAAATTGGATTAAATATTTGAGATGAAATATTTGGATCAATTGGTCTGATTTAATACACTAATAAGGCACTAATAACTTGAGACAGCTTAATCATACTTTTAAAAAGTAATTTCCTTTAAAATATAGGTAGGAATATGAGATAAGGAAATGAATAGGGAATATCACCTGCCAGAACTGCATCATGACTTCTTAGTCTATAGCTTCATAAGCAAAATTGTTCAGTTTTCTCCTTGTCCCCACCCTCATCTGTATTTCTTTTTTCTTTTCTTCTTTCCACCTTTATTAATTGGCAAACATATATTTGGCATGCTTGTTTTTTTTCACTCAGTAATCTGTGAGGATAAGAGTTATTCTTCAACCTGTAGTTTAAAATATCTACGTGTTTGTGTCTTTGTGTGCTTAAGATAGTCATTGAAATGACTCAGATATCTAATTTCTGTTCAAATGTGCAATTTGGATTCAGTCATGTCTTTTAATTAAATTTTTTGGGGGCGGTGATCAAGGAGAGTATATTATCTCATTGATATTTTAGTTCTTTTTCTTTTTCACAATTTGGTTACAATTCATTTTCTCCTAACTTTGTCATAACATTCTCATAACATTTCTCTTAACTTTTAGTTTTCAAGAGTGAGGGTGTGGTTATTTTTTTGCCTTTTTCTGTTTGAGGGTTATACTTCTTGACTCTGTTGATATCAGATTTGGTCAGTTGACTTGCTACCAAGAGAATGTGTGTGGAGAACATTTAGGAGACATCATTTAGTTCTATTATTATTCCTTTTCCTCCATTATGAGGTCAAAATAAGGGCTACTCTTTCAACCTGGGTCTCAGGATTAAGAAGCCATTCAGCAGGAACTGAAGCTAACACAGACATAAATGACATTATTCTAAAAACATCAGATATTTGGGGCCATTTGCTACTGTAGTGTATAACTAAGCTGACTAATACAAAGGAACATGGTAGTTTCATAGTTTCATAGCTGTTAGGAGGCAGGTGGATGGACTGTTAGTACAACATAGAGGAAAGAGTACACATTTTGGAATTAGATGTGAGTTTGACTCATATGAATTTTATTAGTTGTGAATACTTGGACTAGTTATTTTTTTTAAGTTTATTTACTTATTTTGAGAGAGACAGTGAGAGTGGGGGAGGAGCAGATAAAGAGGGAGAGAGAGAATCCAAAACAGGCTCTGCATTGCCAGTGCAGAGCCCCATGTGGGGCTCGAACCCACAAAGCCACGAGATCATGACCTGAGCTGAAACCAAGAGTCAGATGTTTAACCGACTGAACCACCCAGGCTCCCCTGGACTAGTTATTAAACTATCTGAAACACAGTTTCTCCCCTGGACTAGTTATTAAACTATCTGAAACACAGTTTTTTCTTCTATAAAATGGGGATAAACCCACTTCAAATTACTAACTTTTCTGTGAGGATTAAATAATTGTGTTTATGTAATGCTTACTGCTCTAACAATCAGATGGAAACTTGCATAATGACTCCACATTTATAGAAGTTTATTTCCTACTTGGATAAACTGCAAAATGGATGACCCTGATTGTCAGATGTTTTTTTCTCCAAGCATTGACTCAAAGTCAGTCTCCTTCCTTCCATCTTACGGCTCTGCTATCTGCAATACATGGTGTCCATGGTTACCCGGGAACTACGTCCACCTCAGTTATCCAGAAGGACAAAGGAATGTGGAGGACCTCAGGAGGGAAGTTTCCATGAGGTAGGCATGGAACTGGTGCAAATTGCTTCTGCTCACATTCCAGTGGTTAGAATCCAGTTACATGGTCACACCTAAGTACCACGTAGGCTGAAAAGGCAGTCAGCTCTGCTTGAGAAGAAAAGGAAATAGGTTTAAGAAACAGTATTCTCCAACACAGTGATATATGTGAAGGGCATATACTACTAATGAGAACCTAGCAGATACATAATAAACATTCTTTCTTGTTTGCTCCTCTAGCTTCCTTCAAGCTTTATTTAAATATCACAAAGAGTTTTGTCTCCTGGGGATCAGACACATGACATTTAAGATGGAATATATAAACCTTGCAGCCACAAAAAAATTCTTACTTCACGGGTCTACTTGCCTGATAATTCTTGATATTCACACAGCAACTTGCTTAGCGCAATGATCTTGGTTCTTTGAGAACCAGAGGTAATGTTACAAGCATTCACTAAGTGTTTTGTTGAATGCCTAGCTGAATAAATATACCTCTTTCATTTTATAACATATCATGACTGGGAAAGTGTTGCATGCTCTTGTAATGCATGCACTAAAACATGAGGAAATATATTGGCTCTCTAGAGACTATTTCCTTGCTGTCTGAGAATTGACATTTGACTTTTATATACCATGGAAAATGTCTGTATTTTTGATATGACCTTAAAGAACTTTACACAAATTTTCAATTTTATTTTCATTGTTTTTGAGTAATTCCCTTCAATTTACACTTTCATGATGTTGGATACATATGAAAGCTACTGATAATTTCTGCTCGTTGAAATCAAGATTGTAAGAATGTTTTGCAAACATGTAAATATAGGTTTGATTTTTAGTTTTTCTTTACCCCTTCTTAGTTAGTTGACCTTGGGCAATTTACCTTACATATTAGTGGCCTCAATTATTTCATCCATAATATGGGATGAGGATAAACCTAGGGTATATATTTATAGTGAGTTTTATTTATTTATTTAAAAAAAATTTTTTATTTATTATGAGAGAGAGAGAGAGAGAGAGAGAGAGAGAGAGAGAGAGAGAATATGAGGGGGGGAGGGCAGAGAGAGGAGAGAGAGAATCCCAAGCAGGCTCTGTGCTGTCAGCACGGATCCCATGAACACTGAGACCATGATCTGAGCCAAAATCAAAAGTTGGACACTTAAACGACTGAGCCATCCAGGTGCCCCTAGTGAATTTTGAATGAGACATAACATGTAAAACAATGAATACTTTTTTTGGTATATAGTAAATGCTCAGTAAATGGAAACTTTTCTATTAATATGATTAGCAATAGTGGTACTATTAATGATGAGAATAATGATAATAAGTTTAATAGAATGGTAAACTATTTTTAAATGTTGATTTTTGAAAGAGAGAGAGACAGAGCATGAGCAGGGGAGGGGCAGAGAGAGAGGGAGACACAGAATCTGAAGCAGGCTCCAGGCTCTGAGCTGTCAGCACTGAGCCCAATGGGGGCCTCAAACCCATGCACCCTGAGATTGTGACCTGAGCTGAAGTCAGATGCTCAACCCACTGAGCTACCCAGACACCCTTAGAATAATGAAGTATTACCAGAGAAAAGTGTATTTTTCTCAGAGACACACTATAGATGTGAAAGAGGAATGATGCTTAAACATCTTTTCCATTAAAAGCCATCATTCCTAGAGAAAACATAGAATGAGGTTGCTTCCTGTAATGCCCAGAGAGAGCTTTTGTTCTCACCTGAGTATTTTGACATTGCGTAATTGGATAGTAAACAAATTATGTCACATGCTTGGCTTGTACTTCTTCATAATTTTGAAAAGCCACTAGAGGGTGCTACTTTGTTAGGAAAATAAAAGCACCTCCCTACAGTAGCATTCAGTCTGCAGCGGCCACGTCTGATGTTAGGGGCCAGAACTGAGCTCTCTGCTGTGAGTATCCGGATACAATTTATTCATTTATTGTTTATGTCGGAAGTAAATAGCAATAGTTTAGGTAAGCCACAAAAGTTGATTCAAATAAAATCCTAGTCTTTTCTTTAAGTAAAGGTTTGTACCAATTCTGTATGGAAAAACTGTGAATATATCTTACCAAACAAAATAGTGAGGCTGTATGACTTTCTTATGAGAGATAAGCCGGCTCTAATATGTGTGTTGTGTTTTGACTAGATATCTGTTGCTTTAAGTTTGGTATAATGATTTTCTTCTTTCCTTGGTGGTTTTTATTAGAAGCATCAGTGAAGATCTTCTTGTATTATTTTTGCCCTCTGAAAAACAATATTTCAGTGATCCAAAGGTCACAAATATATTCAGGTGGGTGAGGTTCAGATAAACTAAGTAGGCGACCTTCATTTTCGTTACTCTGGGTTTAAAGTTAATGTTATGTCAGTGACAGTTTGTATGAAGTGTCAGCTTCAATTATGAGTAACAGCCGTTAGTCTATAGTTCATATTCAGCAGCAAGTGCATCTTTGTGGAGCCAATTATCTAAGGACAAAACACAGCACAGGGTTTAGTGAAAAGATTTCTGCAGATTAACTATTGTCCTTTCAGTCAGCCTTGAGGTAATGATAGAGACGGAAAAAGATTGTCAGTTGTTGGATGAGAGGAAAGAAATAGATGGGGAGACCTAAAAGAATTGTGTTTCTCTAATAGAAGTGAACTATACAAAAATTGAGGGTTTTCAGGGTATACATTTTTGATCCCTGATGGGAGAGTTAGCTTCCTGATGGGTATTTCCCTACTACATATTACTTCTGAAATATGAGTGGAGGAAAGGGTTTTTGTTTTGACGTGCGTAAGTGAAAGGAACAACTAAAAAGTTTGAGATGAAATTATCTGGAAGAGCCCAGCTTCTCAAGTGTTCTGAGCTCCTCTTAGTCAAGGAAACTCTTCAACAGTCTGGGTTGGGTTTGGTGATTAAACAGAACATAGTCAGGGAACTGGCTCATGGTGTGTGTGTGTGTGTGTGTGTGTGTGTGTGTGTGTGTGTGCATGCGTGCACTCCGCACACATCCTCTTCATTACAACTTCAAGAGGTCACATCAGTCAGGAGCTCAGTCTTATCCTATTTTAATTTTTTGTGTTAACGCAGCTTCTTCAGCTTGTTTGTCTTTTGGAACAGTTTTTATGAGTTAGGTAGTTAATGGTGGTGGTCAGAAAGGAGTCAGGAGACTCTGATTATTATTCGCCATTGAGATATTTTCAGTTCCATACTTCAAACCCTGTACAAAGAATTTGAGACTGGCAACAATTGGATGACACTGAAATGTGAAAAAAATATTTTTTCATCTTTCTCATTAATGTAGATCATGTCTTTATTTTCACTTAAGTTCACTTGAGGATAGGAATAAAAGGGAATGGGGTCATCTCATTGTCCATAGTAGGGGAGTAAGGAACTCTAATTTACCTTTCTCTGGATATCAGAAAGGTAATTATCAAGTCTGGGCTGAGGTTTCACTCAGAAAAACATCTTTGTTTTAATTTTCCAGCTGTATGAATGCATGGATTACAGAAAGTAATATTGAATTAGAAAGAATCTGGAGGTTTTAAGCTCTGTGGTTCTGATCTTCCATTCCTAGTTGTAACTGATAGCTGTACACTGAATAAACCATGGACATAACTATGTTTAGTGGTTTTTCTTTGTTGTTGTTGTTTTTGACTTTTTTTCGTTGTGAGAAAGAATAACGTTGATTTGGCTTGTATCAGAGGATTGTTAGGGGTGACATATTAAAAAATGCCCTAAAACTATAAAGGCCAATAGAAGTGTTGCCATGGTCTATGACAATAAGGTCATCAAAATGGGTTTTACTAGATTAATAGAATGCTACTAGGAAAATACCTGGATTGTTTTCCTATTTCTTGATTTTGTTTTCAGCATTCCAGCTTCTCATTCTATACATTGCTATCTTGCGAATAACCGTATTTATATTTCAGTCTGACAGCAGGTGCAAACATGTGATGATGAGGGGAGTAGAAAAAGGTGCGTGTGATACGCGGTGTCAGTGCCAACTCCCCGCCACTATGCTTTTGCTTGTGCTTGCCTCATAACTTTTATGTGACCTAACTCCTGCTTGGAGGCACAATTGTGTTCTTGGTTTCTCAACCTTAGATTCTCAAATAATTCCATGGCATCCCCTTTATAGACTTAAAACTGGAGTGGATGTGAAATTGGAAATACTGTACTTGAAACTCTTGTTTTTTGCTCAGATTTTCTCATTTGAAAACGTGAGGGGGCTAAGGTTTTTCAGTAGCTTCCTTTGGGGTAACTCCATGGCTCTGAAATCCTGGATGTAGGCTCCTCTTTATTAGTCACTTGACTGAATATTGTCAGGGAGTCCTCTTATTTTCCCTGGTACATCCTTTAAAAAGCCCAGTAAGGGACAGACTGGGTTTCCTTGCCTTAGATAATAATGTACATACCTATATATGTATACTTCAATTTTACTCATATGTGTGGGGTATGATAGATGGACACCAAAGAGATCAAAATGCTGCCTTTACCTTTATGATCAATGAAATTAATATTGGGGAATATGATGTGGGGAAGTGGCAACAATATTACCTTGATATCAAACTCCACCTATAGGCTCTCTCAGAACAGCTGGGTCCCTTGAGGATGTGGGGAAAGTGGCTGAGCTATACCTACCTAGTTCCTCTCCCAAACTCATCAATCAGCTAACTGATTCTGACTTTCAGGGGTGAGAAACCTTGGAAAAGCTTCATTAAAGAAACCTGAAGGGAGGAGAGAATGTCCCCACTGCCCACACCTCAAAATACTCTCCAGGGGTCTGTTTTTTCACTTTATGGAGCTTAGCCGTCAAGCCTGTGGAAAGCAGGATCTGTGATATTGTCTTAGGGGAGAAAATCTACATTCTTTCAAGATAGCCTGCTCCCACCATCATGAGGCTGTTGCCCTCACTGATCTCCAACTTTTTTGTGGATCTGCTTGGGACATTGGTAAGAGGGATACCATATTCCCCTAGTAAGGTCTAAAAGGATCAGTCTGTACTAATGCTGAAAATTCTCTCCCCTTTCTATTCTCAATCCAAATTATTATCCACCTACATTGGCCAGCCTTACTAGAGACTTTACAATGATATCAAATGACCACATGGAGCTATTCCAATAATAACATGCCAAAAAATTAGACATTCTAAATTTAAATATCAATCTCTGTCCATTCGTAAATTCCTCAACAAAAATCAAAGTTCAAATTAAAACAGTGCAAATGAAGTAAAACCCAGAATCAAATTATTTTACCTTTGTGATTTCAGAGAAATGAGTGAAAAAAGAATCATCCTTGCCAATTTCTGATTCTGACCAGCTTCAACAGAGATTTCTTGAGAGGGCGAGTTTCCATCAGCAACTGCAGCCTGAATTATTTCTCATGAAATGGGTGTAGATCCTTTAATGACTTCAGAAATTGCATTAATTCATTGCCAAGTTTCTGATATACCCAATTTTTTAAAAAGGGGTTCGCAAGATTATGACAACACTGGCCACACTCCCACTAAATTTAGAAAAAAGTTAATCCCTAACCCTAGAGGAATTTTTCCAGGGAAAATTGTGTTCTCTAAACTCAGTATTTAGTTATGTTAAAGATTCCAGAAGAGGCTCAGTGAGGTCTAGAACAGGGTAGACAGTCTTGATTTTAGTCTGAGCAGGATGCCACTCCTGTGCTAGTTTTTCAGAATCTATGACTTGGAAATTTGAATTCAATTGGGAGAAATTCACATATAAATATATTACCTTTGGCCCTTGGGAATTACCAGATCTTGAGAGAAAATCTCTGAACTGGTTTCTAACTCTTGGAAAAGGATGTTTGAGACATTATGGGCAAGCTGCGGAATTTGCAAGAGTTTCTACATTCTTATTTGGCATGCCATTGAGCCTTTTGTTTGGGGCCTCTTGATGGTGATTTCATGTGGATTTTGTCTAGTGACAAATCCCCACTCTCTCTGCGCCTAAGTGGGTGATTCCATTAGTATGGTTCTTGGTATGAAATTACTTAGCCCTTAAGGACTCTTTCACCTGGACAAAGTTTCTTTTTTCTTCATCCTTATTCCAACTAGCAGGTTTCTGAACTCACACCGGCACTGGTATTTCTTGAAGCTTGTATCTTTCAAGAGGTTTAATGAGGACAGGTATCTTTTTGTTTTCTTCAAGAAAATGTTATTTGGCACAAAAGATTTGAAGCTAAGACTCCAAACGTGTGCTCCAAAAGCACTCATAAAACTTAGGAACTTGTTCATTTAAAGCCAAAGCCTACATATATGGTTGAGAAACACGGTAAAATCAACAAAAACTGTTTGACATGTTGTCCATACACAATAGGTAGTTCAAGGTCGTGATGTAGTGGCCAGTGGTCGTGATGTAGAAATCTCTGTAGCCCATGTGACTTTGTTTAAGTCCTAGAGAACCTTGACTATGTAAAAAGAACCTCTCACTGTACAAAAATAGCCACATACCTGTGGACAAGCCACCAAAAGCTGCAGTTTTCCACCAAATGCAAAATGCCATACTGATCTCTTTAAAGTCCAAAAATCCAGGGATGCTATTTAGGCTGCACTGATTATAAGCACATCCCACAACTGTGAAAACCTGTTGCATGGTGCAGTATAAGCTCCTGCAAACCACAAAAATCAACAACTGACACAGCCTGATCACACCCAGTGCCTCAAGATTCAATGTTATTTTTGTTCCCTAAATTGCACACCATGCAATATTCCATTTCTGAGTATTTGGGATGCAGGGCACCCTATCCTAACACTCCCTTGATGCAAGCTTCCAAATGGTGAGCAGAAGCAGAGCCTGCCCTCTAAACCATGGGATTTGGAATAATGGAACCAAATGCCTACACTCTATGGTCAGCTGGATCACAAGGAAGGGGCAAGCAGAAGGAGCTGGACACCTCATGTCTGGTTCTTTTCTAGAACTCACCGATCAGGTAACTCGCTCCACTCATGCACAAGAAGCTAGAGGTATTCAGGGAAAATCTCTCCTCATGGAAAGCAGAGGAGTGAAGTTCTATTCTCCCTTAACAGGACCTGATTGGATTTTCCCCCTGTGGCCTCCTTTGATAGTATGTTCTTGAGACCAGTTTAACTCTCCAGAATGAAAACTCCAAACCAAACAAATAAACACAAAAGACTTATGTGTTCTAAGTAATTGAGAAACTCAACCATTGAATGGCTCAACTGATACATCATCAATTTCAATTCTGCTGCAGAAACTTTCTCCAGGTGCTTTACATATGTTAGCTGTAACTGATCTCTTCAAACACTCTATGTAACACATTTCTGGAAATGCCTGGTTAAGTCTCGTTTTCCAAAAGTAGGTTGGAGAGATTTCAAATAACACAAATGGAAAAAAAAAATGGAAGGAATAGGAAAATGATTCACAGTGCACAATGATGCAGGGAGATGTAATTATATTAAGTTAAATGAGGTAATAGTTGTGAAAGCTCTTGGCAAACTTCTGAAATACCATATGAAGATAAAATTTTAGCTATTACCTCCGTGAATGGATTGCAATTTGAAGTCTATAGTGCCTATCGTAAGAATTTTGGTAGGAACTTTAAAGTCTAGTTTCACTCTCTCTTAAAGAAACAGAGGCCTTGAAGTGAGTGATCTAGAGTCTGTAGTTACCAAATTAATGAATGGGCAAGTGGGGCCATAGGACAGTTTGGTTCTCTTAACGACTGGTGCCAGAAGCTGGTGTTTGCTCAGTTTCAGGTGAGATGTAAGTGTGTGAGACCTCACAAAGATGAAAATCTGACCATAGAACTGTGTTAGTGACATCAACTCTAGATATGAAGGAAAAAACGATGTGTATATTTTGGAACCTAAAAGGAATTAATCCTCCCCCCCCCCTTTTTCCTTTTCTTTATAATGTAAAGATATTATTTGATTAGAAACAACTTCTTTAAAAAAAGAAATGATAAAACAGTATTGCCAAAGGTCTCAATCTGCCTATGTCCTACTTCTATATGTATTTGGTGTACATAGAGATTTTATCCAGAGGACTAATTAACACATTGTTATTTAGTCATTTAGTTTGAAAGTTTAGTTCAATGATGCATTTTCTAATGCCCTAATGAAATACCCCTTTTGATGAAAAAAAACCTTCCTCATGGGACTTACGATGTAAAATTCTATGGTGCTTGTTTTAAAACCCTGAAATTGTTCCAACACAAGTGACATATTAGGGAACTGTGAGTTTGTCATAACGCAGTTTGTCTTTGCTTCTGCACAATTTTTTTTTTTTTTTTTTTTTTTTTTTTTTTGGTGAGAAACTCTTGTTGAATGCAGTCAACTGCAGCCAGCCGAATGCAGTGCGGGCACACGCACACACACGCACACACACTCTTCAACTATCAGTTACAGAAGCCACACCCACCTGTGTCTGGGGGTGGGGAACTTTCAGACCCATTTCAGATAACTCTTCACCATTTCACAACTCACAAGTTGCAACCCTTCTGCAAACTTCAGGTCTGTCTCAGGGTAAAGTGCCATGTTTATTGCGTTTTTATGTATTTTGTAACCATTTCACATGTACAAAACTGTGCTACCATTTTTTTTATTAGGATCCTACCTTTTTAAAAAATGTGTCACTGATGAAATTTCTGAGTGTTGTGCCCCTAACTTCCATATTACCATAAGCTCTGTAGTTTTTATTGTGTGGTTTTGCATAGCATGGAAATTTTAAGGAATGCAAATGTTGTTTTCTAGCAGAACTGACTGTATTTTAAATTCAGTTTTTCAGTCTTATTTATATGTCGGAGCACCAAGTGATATAATAATGTATTTCTCCTCTTTCTTCCCCCCAACCTTTTTTGATAGTGTTGTTAGTTTATTGCAAGATCTCTGCAAAGTGTCTGCTGGCTAGTTTCTGTGGGAAGCAAGCCAGTTTGGATTTACATGGGCAGTGAACAATTTCTTGCAGATATATACCTTTGAAATGAGGCAGAAATCTGCAGAAGTTGTCTTTAACCTCAGAAATACTAATTGATGGCAGTCATGCATCAGTGTTTTTCCATGCTTTGAATTTGAGAGGAACTTCGGCAGTCAAAAACTTCCATATATGATATTTAATAAATATATATGAAATATACATAAGGAAAAAATGTTTCCCCATGATTTTATTTTTATTTTGTGCATATGTCTCAGGCAAGGTGACTAATATCATATATAGGGTATATGCCTTTACTTTGATATTTATTGTTGTATTTGTCTCTGGAAACCTCTTTTTTAAACTTTATTGAGATATAATTGACAACTAAAATTATAAGATATTTAAGGTGTGCATCATGACGATTTTACATGTGTATACATTGTAAAAGGACTCCTCCCGTCTAATGAGTACATCCATCAGCTCACATATTTATCTGTTTTAGAAACTCCTTTGCTCTTGTATACTCCTTATCCCATTCATCATGCACTCTACCCTATGCACAGCCACAGTGCAGAAAGCATGTGATAGAACAAAATGTTCAATGATATGAGGGAGATATACTACCTGTTCATAAAAGCTGAGAAGAGATGTTAGTATTTTCTAACTTCCTTCTGTGTTCCAGGAACTTGGCTACCTAGTTCGCTGGTAATATTATCTCATTCAATGCTCACAATATCCCTTATAGTTTTCACTTTCCGTTTTAACAGATGAAGAAACCGAAGCTCATGGAAGGTCATTAGCTGTCTCACGTTGAGTGGTGTTAGAGTCCTGTGTCAGTTTGTGTTTTCCGAAATGTGAAAACAAAGATGAGAATTAGATTTGCAAGAGGTTTATTGAGGGAAATGCTGTGAAAGACAAAGAGAGGGAACAGGGAGGGTGTCCAGAGCATGATACATGTCTGACAACTGGGAAAGGAGAGAAAAGGAAGGAGGTCTTGGTAGGAAGACCCTCAAGTTGCACAGAGTTCTGAGAAAGTTTAAGCGAGGACAGTGACTCAGGGAATCCCTGAGCCAAAGATGCCCATTGGAGGAGTCCTGTGCTGGGTAGAAATGGCCCAGTTCTGGTATTCCTGCCATACTCTATCACCGGCTGAGAGCAACCCAAGGGAAGCATGGATGAGGTGAGCCCCAAGTTGGATCCACAGGTGTGAGCAGCAAGAGGCTGCCAGTCACCTGTGATCTTGTGAGCAGACTCTCTTGCAGGGACACCTGAGCTGTGCACCGCTATGGCCACCCATGGTCATAATGCAAGACAAGATATGCCTGAGTCCAAAGTTCTTCTCTGCAGGGTTAGTGGCAGGGGTCATTTCTCATCAATCGAAAGAACACCCTTAATCATCTCCAGATAATATCACCTAAGTAAAATTTGTGGGTTTGATAAGCAAACACGGTTTCGGGATAGTTTCTAAGTCTCCTTGCTTTCACCAGTTTGCTTTATGTAAGTTTCTCCTAAAGAGAAATTTTGTAGCCATCCCTTAAGAGCCAGCAACAGAGAAGCAGTTTTCTGAAGCAATGGTTCTTCATCTTGGAGGCACATTACAGTTAGGGCAAGGGGATGGTTAATGTTTCCTATGGCCAGTCTGCACCTCCAACCAATTAAATCAGAATCACTTGGGGAAGTTAGGCATAAGTATTTTTTTAAAAGGTTTCCAAGCGATTTCAATGTGCATCCAAGGTTAAGAGCTACCGTTTAAAGGATAGAAGAATACATATATCTTTGAACATTTTTCTAAGTACCCAATCTTTCTACCAGTCCCACTCATAACCTACCCCAAGGGTTACCTAATTATTTCAAGAATGTTCCCAGAGACCGACAAGCTTAAAAATTTGTGCGTGTGTGTGTGTGTGTGTGTGTGTGACAGGAATCCTATATGAGATTTTCCTATACCTAATTTGTATTTGCATTTGCATTTCTGTTTTTGCTATACTTTAATTTGAACACATCTGCATATTTGTAATAAAACAAAAGTTATGATACAAATTATAACAAAGAGTTCTGGTTTTCTGGCTATAGTGAGCAAGGCAGCTTTTGGAGATGCCCAGAACTCTGGGGAATTCTGAAGGTAGAGGCAGAGAGAAGCCCTTCTGTCTTTATGTGGAAAGGAATATTGCCATATTTCCCCAAAACGTGAAAGAAAAATCAGAAGAGAGTTAGAGTGTGGACTGAATTGAATAGACTTCAGATTGGTGTGTTTTATCTATGAACTTATTTTTATCTTAAATGAGTATCAATGAAAGTAATATGTTCATTGTAAAACTTTGGAAAAAATACAATGTAAAGAGATGAAAATAATATATTTAATAGTAATATTAGTTGTTTATTCAGAACTCTAAGCTGGTCAATATATTTGCCTCCAGTAAGCTCTAAACTTGTTAGATTAGGATGGATTGATCAAGGTGTAGCCATTGGTACCTGATCTCCATTGTGGTATTAATTTTCCTATGTTGTCAAGAAAAAACAAAACAAAACACAAAAACCCAAACTGACCATTTGCAGTGGTGGGCCAAGATTGGAGGTGGAACAGTGGAAATTTCTAGAAACAGGCAATAAGGGGGTATGTGGTTTGTAGAAAAGTTAACAACAATAACAAACCTAACTGAAAATTTATTTTTAAAATTATCACCATGCACTGGCAACTGAAATAACATCAATGGTATAATACTCCTCCCTAAAATATGTATATATATATTTACTTGGTCTAAGTTCTGAATTGCATATTATCATGTTTTTATACTTATCCTTTAATACACATTGTATTCTATGTTTAATTCTTCATGGCATATTCCCATTTACACAGTTGGCCTTTGACATATGTGAAATTAGTCACATCCCTTGTTTCCAGAGTTTTCTTGTAAAGGTTTGGCCTTTTTCTAGCTTGCCTGGGGCACAGCTTGTTTCCAACTTCTGAGAATACATATTTCTGCATTTAACCAATAGATTGAAAACAAACAATGGTGGCACAGTGAGCATAAAGATGATGAACTAGAACTTGAATTATTTAAATTTTATTCTGAATGATGGAGTTTTCATTTGTGTTTAAACATTAAAATAGTGTGGACAGAGAGATGTAATATTTTTGTTTGGAAAATGAAAATTTTAGTTCTTACATAAAATGTTTTGTTGAATTTAGGAGTGCCTGAGTGGCTCAGTTGGTTAAGCATCTGACTTTGGCTCAGGTCATGATCCCACAGTTTGTGAGTTCGAGCCCCACATTGGGCTCTTTGCTGTGAGCACAGGGCTGGCTTCAGGTCCTCTGTCTCCCCACCCCCACCCCCCGCCCAGCCCCTCACTCTCTCTCTCTCTCAAGAATAAATGAACATTAGGGGCGCCTGGGTGGCGCAGTCGGTTAAACGTCCGACTTCAGCCAGGTCACGATCTCGCGGCCCGTGAGTTCGAGCCCCGCGTCAGGCTCTGGGCTGATGGCTCGGAGCCTGGAGCCTGTTTCCGATTCTGTGTCTCCCTCTCTCTCTGCCCCTCCCCCGTTCATGCTCTGTCTCTCTCTGTCCCAAAAATAAATAAAAAACGTTGAAAAAAAAATAAAAAAAAAAAAAAAAAAAAAAAAGAAAAAAGAATAAATGAACATTAAAAAAAGAAATGTTTTATGGAATTCAAATCATGTCTTTAACATTGAAAGTTTTTCAATTTTTTAAAAAGTTTATTTGTTTATTTTGAGAGGAGAGAGGGAGGGAGGGAGGGAGAGAGAGAGAGAGAGAGAGAGCAAGCAAGTGGGGGGAGGGGCAGAGAGATAGGGAGAGAGAGAGAATCTCAAGCAGACTCTGCACTATCAGTGTAAAGCCTGACACTGGGCTTAAACTCATGAACTGTGAGATCATGACCGTAGCAGAAATCAGGAGTTGGATGCTTAACCGACTGAGCCACCCAGGGGAGTTGGGGGGGATCCTCAATTTTTATATTTGTAAGTTGCTTTAGAACCAAAGAGCTAATCAAGGAAATGTAACACTGCATCAGTACGACTAAGTAGGTTTAGACATTTTAGTTTTACTTAAAATTCATTTAAACTGGCATGATTATATTTTCATGAAATTTAGAAAAAAGAAAAGTTCACTGTCTTTGTATCTTTTCTGGCTGTTTCTCATTCTATTTCAATATTATTACTGAAAATAATTTTGTTTAGAAAGTAGGGGAATGTTGAAAATGCTCTCCTCTCAGTGCCAAATAATCCAGGTGTGATAGTGCTCAACTACTTTTGCAAAGCGCTTGAAAGTCACTGCACTGGGACTCAGACTTTATCCTTCATCGTGGCTGTTTTCCCCCTTTTTCTCTTCCTCCCTCCTACTTTGCTTGCTTCTAGCATTCAGTCTCCTAGGGCAAGAAATGTCTCCTAGAAAATGTAGAAAGAAGTCACTAATTATATTTACAGTTCTGGTTTTCCTGTGTTGTCAAAGAGGCTTAAAGTAATCTTGCCTCAGACCTGATCAAGGGTTAGCTGAGAAAGCCTGAAGACATCAGTGAGATTGATTTGTCCAACACTAAGGGAAGTGTGATGAGTATTCTAAGAAAGATAATCTGATTTGGGGTGTCCAAAGGAGACTGGTCAGATTAAATGGTCAGTATATACTATAAGATCTATTCAACAGCGGTGTTGAAACATTTCATTGCCCTTTAGTTGGTAAGCAGAGCTGACAGCTTGGGTTTTGAAGTGCATAGTTGAGGGAGAAAGGAAAAAATGGTACCTAGATTTATGGTAAAGCATGGAAGTGAGAAGTTTAAGATTGGAGGAGTTATTTCACCCCTGTACTTATGCTTCCAAATAGAATGACATGAAAGCACTTTTGGACAGTGCATCTTTCATTTATACACATTAATGCAAAGACTTGGAGTTGATGTTCTAGGTTCTCATTTCATTTCTGTGCGAAATAAATGCATGAATAAATAGGACAAACTGCATAATATCTAGATAAAGATAGAGTGAGTGTCAAACTCCCCTCCCCTTACTTTTTTTTTAAAAGTTCATTTACTTTTTTTTAGTAATCTTTACACCCAATGTGGGAGTTGAGCTCATGACCCCAAGATCAGGAAGTTCATGCTTTTCTGATTGAGCCAGCCAGGTGCCTCTCAAACTACTTTTAATGGCATTTTCAAGAGTGACTCAAGCTTGAAGCATACTACAAAAAGTATCCTGATTCATGTGGTGTATGTTAACAGGATATAACTCTTGAAATCATAATTGGTTTTTCTTTTCACAAAAATAAACTAGAGGGGACTATCTTTAACGAAAACACATCACTTTTGAGACTCAAATACTTACAACACATTCCAAATGGAAATAATTAGTATTGTTATTACATATGTATTACATACATACATTGTTCACATGATCACTACCACTTTAATGATCATAGATATTTTAATTTCTTGACTTTTATTTATTAAGCTATCCTTCAAATATATAAAAAGTTAAGAGAATATAGCAATTACCTATGTACCCAACACTCAATTTTACACAAGTGTAGTATTTTGACATTTTTCCTCTTAAAGCTTTTTTGAAGAAATTAAACATCATGGTAACTGTTCAATTCTTTATTAACTTCTTTCTAGTCTTGTCTCCCTTCTTTTTCTCTTTCCCTAAGGGTAAACACCATCCTGTATTTTGTGGCTATCATTGTCATGTATGATGGGGGTCACTGTCTGTGCCAGGGCTGAGCCCGGTAGACCACGACTTTAGCTCTGCTCACTGCTTTGCATTTCAAGTCTATATAATTTGTAATCAGTCACCTGTTAGGCATAGACACTTCAGATCCTCTTGTCATAACTTGTCTTTGGGACTCTCAACCATTATTTTTTTTGCCACAGACACTGCTTCATTGAGCAGCTCTCTTTGGAAAACCCAAACAGTACCTTCACACAGGTGCAGCTACATAGCACTCACCATGCACTCTCTCATCCCCAGCATTTTCACTCCTGATTGAAGACAGACAGGTGATGCTATGGTCCCAAACATGTATAGCATGGAAGTGTGTGTGTGTGTGTGTGTGTGTGTGTGTGTGTGTGTGAAGGAGTTTGGGGGAGAGTTAAAGACCTATGTAGTAAAGCTTTAGGCAATGGGAGATGGGAGCCTGCCAATAAATTCTTCCTTTCTTGCATGGGTTGGAAGTCATTTAAATAGTCTCTCAGAAGGCAGTCTTATGAGATGATCAATCAGTCATTTTTAATACCTTGAACTGGCTTTTCCTTCTTCCCTGTCTCATTCTTCTTTTCCTTCATTTCTGTTCCATGGGATTGTACTACCTAATAACGTAGCCTTTGCTCAAGGCTATGCTTTCTTGGGAGGCCCGGTTAAAACAGAGATATTTATCTTGTTCTAGCTCTGTCTCTTTAGCTTTATCTTTCCATATTTTATCTGTCATTGCTATCTGTTTGGAACAGCGGTGGTATATCTTGCTGTTTCATCTTGACTGGAAGCCATTGATTCTGTATTTGCAGTTTTTCTTGCTGAAAGACATTAGCATTATTTTTATATTCACCAAGACAATTTTAGCATTAGTTATTCATACATTTCCTATTACATGTAAAGCAATATGAACAAACTTAGAGCAGGAAGCCTGACATGAAGAGGAGCATGATGAATATTAATTACATTTCTGTACCTTCTTCTAAAATGTTATCCCCAAAGGTCTCAGAAATTGGACAATGTTTTTTATACTTTGTACCTATTTCTACTCCCATTGATACCTAATGTTGGGTATTTGTTCTTTTCCTCCCATAGATGTAATTGTCTTTCTTCCAGGACTGTGAATTTGGGAGCAAGACTTGTGTCTCATTCATCTCTGCAAACATGTAGAGTCTGGCCCAATTGATTCTTAATGAATGTGGAATAGATGTGACATTTGGTGTGTGCATAAACAAGCATAAACATTTTGGGTATTTTTATGCAATTCTCTTGACTTCTTCCCTGAACATGGAAAGCTATCAGTAGATTGTTGGCAGTTCACTGTTGGGATGGCATGTGTGTTTCCTGCTGCTGAGTGCAGCTGTTTGAGCAAATGTACTTGCTGATATGATAGTTCATCTGGAAAAAGGAATACTCTGCAAATAGCATACTTCCAGTAAGTCAAGACATAATTCATAATGAGGATTATATAATATCACAAGACAAGTGTCTCATTAGCAATAAAAGCTATTAATGTCACTCTCCTTAATGAAGGACTGAAATAATGTTGCTTGTTAGAATAGAAAGGGCAAGACTGATCCAATCAACATTGTGGTTGAATTGGTGATTCAACCAATTGGATGTTGGTGGTGAAAAAAAAAAGTTGCAGTCCAAAATGACTCCAAGGTTTAAAACTCAGATAATATTAAAGATAGTTATGGCATTTTATGACACAGTGAAATAGGAAAAAAGATATTTAAGGAAAGTAGATGAATTTTGTTTTTAACTGACTTTAATACTAAAGAATAAACATTCTTTTAAGAATTCATTCAGTTTATATGGAACACCTATTGTTTTCAGACATTGTGGTATGCTCTGGGCACACAAATGATATTGTCTGTCAGGCATTCCCTTAAAGAACTTTGTGTCAACAAATTTTCAGGTGACTCAAACTTAAGTAGAATAGCAATTCTCTTAGATGAAATAATATGAATTAAAAATTCATATTATTGAATTGACAATGGTGATTCAAAATTAAAGAGATGAAATTCCATAAAAATAAATTTGTATGAAAAAAACTTCGTGTCTGTTAATGGTATGACATGGCTACCTCCCCAAATCAAATATATTCTTATGGTATATTAATACAAATATACAATAAACCAAGGATATATTGTATGTTTGTAAAATAAATAGATGCATAAATGATAATCCACTGTAAACTTTTCAGATCACTTCTAGAGTATTGTGTTCAATTCTCGGTGCTTCATTTTAAGCACTAGTCAACCAGATAAGTTTAATTCTGTGTCAAGTCAAGAAGGGTTAGAGGACCTAGTCAAAATTAGGAGAAATATTGCTTTGAAGTGCACAACGCCAATGTTAAAACTGAGGCCATTTAGGTAGCAATCCTAGGGAGGAAGACTCCGATACATTATAAGATGTAACAGTCTAATAATTGGAGCTCTCCTGTGTGAATGAGAGCTGTTCAGGCTAAGACTGGATGAAGAGGAAGTAGCAGAAGGCATCCTATTAATAGGCAGTGGACTTTTTTATTGCTTGCATAAGGTTTGCAGGTACGTATTAACATTTTAGCAGCCAATTATTTCTTCATTATAAATCTAAAGGAAAAAAAGACACAAAGGAATATATATATATAATATATATATATATAAATATAAAAAATATATATTATGTATAAAATCAATGGCTAAAATAGGAGGAAGTGGATCCATAAAATGACTTTGTGCTGTAGTACTCTGGGCATTTTCTTGTCAGTTGTGCTGTGGGGTGACATTCTTACAGAAGAAAATAAAGAGAACATTAATTTACAAAGTTGGCTGGAGAAAAGGTTATTATGGCTGCATACAGATAAAAAGGTCACATTTAAAGTCTGCTATCCTATCCTAGGATGTTAAAAAGAAAACCTATAGAATTCCTTTAATAAGGGGATGTTAGAAGAACAGGTGGTATGTATATGTTAACTCTTTCTATCCCAGATGAATATATCCCAGTTTATTAGCAAAGCTAAATAAATGCTTGTAGGCAGGTCCCATTGATGTTGCAATTGTTCATAATTACTCATTCATCTATTCATTTATAAAACATTTACTAAAAGGGCTACAAAAGGCCAGGAAATAAAAAATAAACTATGTCTGCAAAATAACTGCAATAACTGAAATTGTAGGAAGGGAGACAAGAAGTAAATGAATGATTGTTATAGGCTGTGATAGGTCATATGTCAGAAGCAGTGGCAGCCCTGATGAGGGTGATCAACTCTGTATGTATCTGAGCATGATTTACTGAAGTGCTCTCGAAGAATGAAGTTCATATGGAGGTGGAGGAATAAGAAAGTATAAGAAAGAAACGTACGCAAATACATCAGTATAATGGACTACAATCGAAGTGTTTTTAGGATTCTGTGAGTAACTTAATTCAGTATACCAACAACACTGATACCCAATAATTATTTTGTACTTATTATGTCCCAGGTACCAGTCTAAACACATTGTATGTATTAACTGATAAAATCTTCAGAGCAATCTAGAGTAGTCTGGTTCCAAAATCTTTACCTCTAAGTTCCATGTTACAGACTTTTTAAAAAATTTACTTTAACTTTTAACTTTTTAATTTTTTTATTAGAGAGAGAGAGAGAGAGAGAGAGAGAGAGAGAGAGAATCTCAAGCAGGCTCCATGCGCAGAGCCTGATGCAGGGCTTGATCCCAAAATGAAGAGATGGACACTCAACTGACTGAGTCTCCCAGGCATCCCCATATTACAGACTTTTTGAAGAGATGGCTCAAGAGTTGATGGAATTTTGATTTTGACAGTATGGGAAATTAGATGCCTTAAAACTAAGTGAAAGACGAATGTTGGAATTTCAGGGCATAGCTGGAATATTTACATGCTGCTTCTGGGAGGGTAAATTGTTATCAACACTTTGGAAAAGAGTTTTCTACTTACTGTCTTGTAGAATTTCATTGGTTCAACCCTAGTTCAGACACAATTTCATTTCTGGGTGTGTTCCCTAGTGTGATTCTTGAACATGTGCCCCAGGAGACAAGTAGAAAAGTGTTCATGGCAGCATGTTAGTAATGGTACAGAGACACAAAGCAAACACTCAGATGTTTGTTTTCAGTGCATCAGCAGTAACAGTAGGATGGATAGAAACATTGTGGTAAATGTACAGTTGACCCTGGAACAATGGGGGGTGGGTGAGTTAGGGGCTCCAACCTCCTGCACAGTTGAAACTTTTGACTCCCCCTAAACTTAAATACTAATAGCCTGTTGTTTACTGGATGACTTAACTGATAACATACACAGTTGATTAACACATATTTTGTATTCTCTATGTATTTTATGTTGTATTATTATAATAAAGTAAGATAGAGAAAAGAAAATGTTATAAGAAAATCATAAGGAAGAAAAATATTTACAGTACGGTCATATGTTTATTGAAAAAAATCTGTGATAAGTGGACCCATGTAGTTCAAACCTGTGTTATTCAAGGATCAACTGTACATAATAGAATACCACAGTAGTAAAAATGAATGAGTTAGGGTGCTAGTATAGATAAATCTCAGGAAGGTTATACTGAGTAAAAAATGTACATTTCAGAGTACTGAAAGAGCACTTTTGTGTAAAGCTCAAAATATGCTAAAGCAAGTGATACATTGCTTAGAGATACAAACATATGTGGTAAAATGATAAGAAAAGCAGGAGGTGATTTTTAAAAATTCAAAATGGTGTTTCTCCAAAATGAGGACAGGGGAATGAAATATGGTAAGAATGTGTGGATAAATGTCACAGTAAAGTTCAATTCACACTGCTGTTATTCTTCATACATTATATGTTTTAGAAACTGTCTTTTGTAGGTACTCAATGATGATTGCATTTAATTAATTTTTTAGCCCGTGTCTTTTTACATTTTAATACTTCTGAAATTGAGATGCATCTTAAAATTGATAGTATTATGCAGACGTAAGGGTCAGCATTTTTCTTTTTCAGTTTATAGAAAATAACACAGTGCCTTATAATTGAGGGCATCTGAGATCACATGAAATATAGTAAGAAAAATAATACTCTGGGAATAATTTTGATAAATGCCCTTGAGACTATGTAGAGAATGTGTAGAAAAATAGTAGGAGACTGTAGTGGTATATGGAGCCAGATCACTGAGGAGGTTGCTTGCCACTGCTGAAATTGTTCATCCCATAGGAAATGGGAAATTATTAGTGTTTTTTATGGAGGAAAATAACATGATAGGCTTATATGACTTATTTGAAACTTTATTATGACATTGTCTTAAACTGATCCTTTTCATTCATGCTTCAATTTTCAAATAATAAATATTATCCTTAAAAAAACAGTGAACTTGGATGACAATGAATGCAACATTGGTTTATTTTTATTTTTTATTCTTATTTATTTATTTATTTATTTATTATTTTTTAAAATTTATATCCAAGTTAGTTAAGATATAGTCCAACAATGATTTCAGGAGTAGAATCCAGTGATTCTATTCCTACATATAACACCCAGTGCTCATCCCAGCAAGTATCCTCCTTAATGCCCCTTGCCCATTTAGCCCATCCCCCCACCCACAATCCCTCTAGCAACCCTTAGTTTATTCTCTATATTTAAGAGTCTCTTATGTTTTGTCCCCCCCCCCCCGTTTTTATATTATTTTTGCTTCCCTTCTCTTATGTTCATCTGTTTTGTATCTTAAATTCCACACATGAGTGAAGTAATATGATATTTGTCTTTCTCTGACTGGCTAATTTTGCTTAGCATAATGGAACTCAAGTTCCATCCACATTGTTGCAAATGACAAGATTTCATTCTTTTTGACTGCTGAGTGATACTCCATTGTGTATATACATACCATATCTTCTTTATCCATTCATCTGTCGATGGACATTTGGGCTCTTTCCATACTTTGGCTATTGTCAATAGTGCTGCTAACAACACTGGTTTTTAAAAGTAATATGGATCCTATGTGGGGAGGCTGGACTTAAAACCCCCATCTGACAGCAAATAGGTGTCCCCTTCTTCCTCTTCTGGGGCTGTGTCAGAGGAGGACTAGTGAAGAGTCAGGATTTTCATCATTGCCCAGAGGTAATGAGGCCACCTCCAATGCAGTGCCAATGTAGACCATGTGGGATGCTGGAATGCCCACCCTGTCTAGCAGTAATGAGGAGCCTTCCTTGTCCCCCTTAAGGTCAATGAAGACCTGGACGTCTGCCTCCACCTGGCTATAACAAGACAATTCTCTCCACCAAGTCCGCTGAAATGGAAGGTTTAAATAAGATTCAGAGTTTTGTAACATTATGGAAATATTCAAGTTTCAATTTAAAAAACCCACACAGCGTATTAAGAGCCAAGATCTCAAACTAAATGAAAGAAGGCAATAAATAGATGCTAATACTGAAATGACAGGGATGTTTGAATTATCTGACAAAGCCACTATTATCAGATATTTCAACAACCAATTACAAACACATTTGAAACAAATGAAAAATACAGAAAACCTCAGCAAAAAATACAAGATATAAAAAAAGAAGCAACTGGAAATTTTACAACTGAAACACACATAACTGAACAAAACAAAACTCAACTTAGTGGATGGGCTCAACATCACAATGGAGGGCACAGAGGAATGAATCAGTGAACTGGAAGATAGAACAATAGAAATTACATAATCTGAACAACAGAGAGACTCTGGGCCAAAAAACAGCAGTCAATCAAGCAAACAAACAGAGCCTCAGGTATCTGTGAGACTCTAACAAAAGTTCCAACATTAATATCTTTAGAGTCACAGAAGGAGAGTAGAAAGAGGATGGGCTTGAAAGAGTACCCAAAGAAGTAACTTGCCTAAGGTCACACAGTTAGCAGAGTAAGGATACAAATCTTTAATTCCAAAGTTTATGCTTTTCATATTCCATATTGCCTCTATTTGGCAAATCATTGAGGGAAAGGGCAATAGTTTATCTTTGGAATAGTCTCATAGAGAAGAACTGTGTAAAGGTCAAGTTTGTCCCTGTAAGAGGAATGTAAGTCTTTTTATTACTTAAAATGTAACATTTCAGGACACCTGGGTGTCTCAGTTGGTTGGCTGACTTTGGCTTGGGTCATGATCTCATGCTTCTTAGGTTCAAGCTTCATGTCAGGCTTTGTGCTGACAGCTCAGAGCCTGAAGCCTGCTTTAGATTCTGTGTCTCCCTCTCTCTCTCTGCCCCTGCCCTGCTCACACTCTTGTCTCTTTCTCTCTCAAAACTAAATAAACATTAAAAAGTTTAAAAAAATTAAAATGTAGGAAAAAAAAAGAGTATCCAAAGAAATCACAGCTGAAACTTGCTAAATTAGACAAGAGACATCGGCCTATGGATTCAAGAAGCTGAGTGAATCCCCCAAAGCATAAAACCAAATAAATCCACTCCAAGATACATCATAATTCAACTTCTGAAGCTACAGACAATGAATAATCTTGAAAGCAACCAAAGTAAAATGACAGTTTATCTATAGGAGAAAAAAGGACACGATAATTCAAATGACAGTGGATTTATCACCACAAACCATGAGGCCAGAGGAAGGGGCATGATATTTTTCAAGGGGTGAAAGAAATTTTAGAATTTTATACCCAGAAAAAAGTCCCTCTAAATGAACAGGAAATCAAGACATTCTCAAATGCAAGCAAACTAAGAGAATTTGTCACCAGCAGATCTGCCTTAAAAGCATGGCTTAAAGAAGTTCTCTAAAGAGAAAGGAAAGGATAAAAGAGGAAACCATGGAGGATCATATGGGAATAAAGGATATGATAAGCAATCATATTACTAAATACAATAGACTGTACTTCTTTTGTGTCTTCTAAATTATGTTTATTATTGAAGCAAAAATTATAACACTGGCTGGTATTATTCTGAACGCATGTAGAGGAAATATTTAAAATAATTATAAGGAAGGAAAAAAAGGAACATAAATGTGTGTAAGGCTTTTATACTTGAACAGATAAAATGATAACATCAGTAGACTGTGTAAATTATACATAAATAAAAGTATATAGAGCAACCAGAAAAAATATATATAAAAAGATACACTCAAAAACACCATGGATAAATCAGAATAGATTTCTAAAATAATGTTCAAATAACCAACAGAAATTTATGAAGAAGGGAACAGAGAAGTGAAATCCAGGGAGAGTAGTCCCCAAAAATAAAATGGTAGACTGAATTCCTAAGATATCAGTAACACATTTAACACATTTGTGTTACACATTTGTATTAAATGTAAATGACCTAAATATGCCAGTTAAAAGAGACGTTCTTAGAATGGATTAGAGAGTGACAACTCTACATGCTGTTTCACTTCAAAGATATGATATAGAAATACTTCATATATATGATGATATAAGAAGCTTGAAAGTAAAAGGATGAGAAAAGGTATACCATGAAAATATTAATTAAAGGAAATCAGGAGTGGCTATATTAGTATGAGGTAGAATAGACCTCAGAGCAAAGAAAATTATTAGAAAAAGAGAGTCTATTCACCAAAAGATGTAGCAAACAATAGAGCTACAAGTAAGGTAGAGAGAAACTGATAGAACTGAAAGGAGAATAGACAATTTCACCATTGTGGTTGGTGACTTCAAGACCCCTCTTGCAATAATTGATAGAGAAGGTGAGACAGAAAGTTAGCCAAAATATAGAAGAACCCAACAAGAACTCAACCTGACAGGCTTTAGAACTGACATTTATAGAACACTTCATTCAGCAACAGCAGAATACAAAATGTTTTCAAGTGTCCATGGTACATATACTAAGATAGACCATATCTTGGCCATAAAACAAACTTCCACAAATTTAAAATAATTGAAATCATGAAGAGTATGTTCTCTAACCACAATGAAACCAAGCTTGAAATCAATAACTTCTGATGATAGGAAAAACTCCAAACACTTGGAAACTAACACACTTCTAAATAATTCATCAGTCACAGAGGAAGTCTCAAGGGAGGTAGAAGAAACGCACTGAAGTAAATGAACATGAAAATACACCATATCAAAATTTGGGACACAGCTAAAGCGGTGCTAAAAGTGAAATTGATAGCACTAAAAGCATATGTTAGAAAAGGGGAACAGTCCAAATCAATAATTTAATGTCTCCTCTCAAAAACCTAGAAAATAAGAGCAAAATATACCCAAAGCAAGCAGAACGAAAAAGAAAAAATAAGAACAGAAATCACTGAAATTATAAACTTGAAAAACAATAGAGAAAATAAATGAAAATAAAAGCTAATTAAATGAAATTGATAAATGTGTAGCAAGACTGACAAAGACAAAAGAAAGGCAACACAAATCACCAATATCAGAAATTAATAAAAGGGGAAATGCCAGGTTACAATAGTACTTTATGATGAAGTCAGAGACACAAGAGAATAAATACCAAGGAACCACAGTCCATCTCTATGGATATCCAAAAGTTGTAGCAGCATGTGTTAAAACAACATATGTCCTCCATTGAATTTCTTTTGTGCCTTAAAAAAAAAAATCCATTGGGTGTATTTGTGTGTGTGTTTATATTTGGGTCTCTGTTCTTTGACCAGTCCTTTGGCCGGTCTTTTTCTGGATATTTCTTGATACTACCTTAGAATTAAATTAACATCTCACAGATAGTAATGGTTATAAAGATAAATAAAAATGGGCACCTGGGTGGCTCAGTCGGTTAAGCATCTGACTTCAGCTCAGGTCACGATCTCACAGTTTATGAGTTTGAGCCCAACGTCTGGCTCTGTGCTGACAGCTCAGAGCCTGGAGCCTGCTTCAGATTCTGTGTCTCCTCTTTCTGCCCCTCCCCTGCTTGTATTTTGTCTCTCAAAAATAAATAAATATTTAAAAAATTAAATAAAATAAAATGATTGTAAAGGAAAATATCTACCTTTGGAAAAGACAGCTGATTTGTTTTCTATGCACTGTGTCTGTTCCCCTTGCTATGTCTTTTATTTTTAATGTTATTTTTGAGAGAGAGAGAGCACAAGCAGGGGAAGGGCAGGGAGAGATGGGTACAGAGGATCCCCAGTGGGCTCTGCTTTGTCAGGAGAGAGCACTAGGTGAGGCTCTAACTCACACTGACTGAACCACCCAGGCCCCAACCCTTTGTCTTATGTAAAATGCCTTGTAGATGCACAGGATCAGGTATGCATTGTTTAATACAGAACACTCATTCTGTAATAAGCTTTGAATGTTGATGATATGGACATTAGACATCAAAACACATTGCTCTTTCTAAAGATGCTTCTGATAGGTTAGAATAATTAATTCTCATGATCCATAAATCAGATGACCTCTAGGGAAGAGAATCACTGGAGATATTTTGTTCTCCATTTGAAGCCAAGAGGCCTAAGATTTCCCTCGCACATTCAGCTCACATCTTCATCACTAGGAGTGCTATCTGACCTATGTGCAATGAATGTGCAAGAATATTCTATGTGTGAAGGCATTCTGGAGCCCTGTCTTCAACTAAGGATTTCTTCCTCTCATTCCCAGAGAATGACCCCTTTCTTTTCCTGGAACTAAAAAAAGTCAGTATTTTTTGAAACCAGTTTTGTTGAAAAGGTATTTTCAAATCTTTTTCTTTAGAGGGTTTAACTCATTTTTTAAATAGGTAAGATGAAAAACATGTTGGAACTGGCTTGGTAGATGATATTTAAGTTCTTGAGTGACTCATTTTTATCTTTGGTATCTACTAATTAAATTACCTAAACCTTTTAGCCAAGGGATTTCATGTCCTGACTTCGAATGTTTGCTCGTGCGTTATAGACCATGGTCAGGGATTCCAGTGCTGTTTTCCATTGTGGTAAATACCCACACAAGGAACAGGAATCATGTGGATTAACTCTCTTTCTTGCTAGATAGACGGAGAAATATGATAGATAGATAGCACTTTCATTTGTGTCTAAGTTCCTTTCACTTGTCTACCTGACAAAGAGATAAATATGACAGCTTCTGTACTTAAAGAAAACAAATCTAACAATACAACCTGTTTTATGTCTTTTAATAAAAAAAAACAATCCATTTGGTTGAAGAGGGGTCCTTCCAAAATAACATAGCATTACCCTTCGTAGTTTGTCCTTAATTTATTATCTCAATCTTTTTTTGTAAGCTTAGAAGACTTCACTTTGTAGTCTTGTCCATCTGTAATGTAAGTATTATTTGTTTCAACTATTGTAGTTTGAGAGGGCCACACAAATAGCCACAGCTTCTCTGAGTGCTGACAGACACTGGTAAATAAATCAAATGGTATTGATTTTATGTCCCCAGGGAACATAATCACAGACTGTTTCTCTTATCCTCAATTACTTGGGTGGTATTGTAAATATAGACTATTGGCTAAAGTAGAGTCCGGCTGAGAGTGTATGTATAACTTTGTACAAATTTGTCACCACTGCCAGAAAAACAGAAGATCCATATTTAACTGCAATATGGGCAGTAGTGTCACATATGTCGTAAAACAAATGATTATCTTCTGTGTTCCAAAAATCTATGTTTAGGATTTTCCCCCTCAAATTAAAGAGAAATGTGTCATTGGATTGTGTATATGTATATTGCTAAATTAGCATTTCAGAGTATAAGGTTATTTCATTGAAAATTTTTTTATTGTTTATTTACTTTTGAGAGTGGGGGAAGGGGCAGAGAGAGAGAGAGAGAGAGAGAGAGAGAGAGAGACAGAATCTGAAGCAGGCTCCAGGCTCTGAGCTGTCAGCACAGAGCTTGGCACAGGGCTCAAACCCATGAACCGTGAGATCATGACCTGAGTCGAAGTCGGACGTTTAACCGGGGCATCCCAAGAGTATAAGGTCATTTCTAACAAAACAAATTAAAAACCTGAATTCTTAAAGGTGATGTTAATTTGGTTTTAAATTTCTTGTATTAACATGGCTAGTTTTTTGCTCAGCTTGGACTTTCTGAAGGGTGTTAGAGTTTTTGTAAGACTTCAACATAAGTGGGTAAATGTAATGATTCCTTTGTATCTTATATATAGAGTCTTTAATAAAAACACCCACAAACTTGTATTGAGTGCCTATCTTGAATGAAAAACTGTACTTCTTAGTGGTGGGGGGAGGGAGTTGTGTGTTATAGCAGTCCCTCTTTGATAGCTATATGCAGGAGAGGCAACATTGTAGGGTTGTTATGCTTTGTCCATGGCTCTTGTCTTACTGTGTCATCTTGTGGGCATATCAGGTGGTTTCAGTTCTTGCAACTCTGCCTCTCTTCCTCAAAAGCTGCCTGTCCCTATCTCACTAGTGTGCTTTCTTCACTATGCAAAACGGTGAGCAGTTATTTGCCCTGATCAAAGAGGGTGTGTGTCCAAGGCTTGCTACGATTCTATATTATCATGTTTTCTGAGTCCCTTCTGGGGAGCAAAACAAACCCGGGGATGATGGCAACATAGAAATTTCAGGTGTTGTAGAAGATATATAGGTTAGTGATTTCATGTGGCTTTTCTGATATCACTGTGTTATCATACCATGTGGATAGCCTGCATTTTCATAGAGTCCAAACTATACTTTACAAATGAGCATGTTTTAAATTAAGGTCATAATCATGATATTAAAAAAATAATTAGAAGTATTAAATCTATGAAATATTCTCACTTAATTCTTTTCTTGCAATTTTGATATAAGTTGAGTAAATAATATTATAGTAAAAATGCATGTGTAATAGATTATGCTTTACAATTAGACCTTCAATTTTGTGGAGTATTCCTAAGTACTCTGGCAATTCTTTTTTTAATTTTAGAGAGAGAGAGAAAGATATAGAGAAAGAGGGAGAGGGGCAGAGGATGAGAGAGAATCTTTAGCAGGCTTCAGGCTCAGCACAGAGCCCAATGTGGGGCTTGATCCCATGACCCTAGGATCATGACCTGAGCTAAAATCATTAGACACTCAACTGACTGAGCCATCCAGATCCCCTCTTTTCCTTTTTTAAAAATTGGAATCATTTAGAAAGTTGGGGATAGTTGTTATTTTTTCCACATGTTCCTGGATTTTTTAACGCTTATTTATGTATAAATTCAGACATATTCCTTGAATTCTGATTGTGGTGCCAACTCTCAGTCTAGGGAGCAGGGAAATTTTCATGAAGAAGAAAAAACTAACTGATCGTTTGGGATTTATGAGTGAATAACTAGACATTATACAAATCTTATTCAACATACATATTATTGAAATGAAAAAAAGGGAAAAACAAGCATACACACACACACACACACACACACACACACACACACAAATAAAAACAACAAAACAAGCATCAGCAGATATAACTCAGGGTATATAGTCATTAACTTTCTAAACTCCCTATCCAAAGCTGACCTTACAGATGCCCACCTTTGCTGCACTGCTTCCTCGTTTACAAGATCACTTTATATATCTTTTTCAACAAGGTTTTCTCAGTGTGTTAAACCTATTGCTTGACAAACTCTGCAAGTCAGATGGCAAATTTGCATTTAAACACACTCTGGAAAGCTTTTTTTGGGGGGGGTATCAATTCATTGGTTCCATCTTATTAGTGAAACAGCATGGAGCGCTTCTTAACTACCAGGAGGTATTCACCCAGGTTTAATTATATTCCCCATTTAAAAAGTAGATTCTGTAGTTTTAACCTGCAACATTGTGAGGGATTTCATCTTAGTGGATGCTTGCAAATGCAATATATAAATTCCTTATTTTCCATGTAATGTTGTATATAATGTAAGTCTCCAAGGAATCCAAACTCTTAAATGAGTCATATTTGCTTTCTTCTCTCTCTTATTAAAATGGAAGTTAAAGACTATGAAAATATACCTGTGCAGACAAATATATTATCCAGTTGAAAATAAAATTAGGCTAAGAAATATATAAAAAAGGGGCACCTGGGTGGCTCAGTCGGGCGTCCGACTTTGGCTCAGGTCATGATCTCACAGCTCGTGAGTTTGAGCCCTGCGTCAGGCTCTGTGCTGACAGCTCAGAGCCTGGAGCCTGCTTCGAATTCTGTGTCTCCCTCTCTCTCTGCCCCTAACCCACTCGTATTCTGTCTCTGTGTCTCTCAAAAATAAATAAACATTAAAAAAAAGGAAATATAAAAAAATACTGCTGGTCTACAACAGTTTCACCACCTTTCTGCAGTTATCAATAGTTTTTATAAAATTTGCTCTCTTTGTGGTGATACTGTTATTCTAATGATTTTTTATTTACAGTCAGTTTAGAACTTTCGTCGTTATGAACAGAGCTATGTTCCAGAGCAAACTGTTTTCATTCTGCTCACTATCAACAAATAGTTTTAGTAGTGGTCTATAGTCCTTTTTGCTTTCGCTTTGTTTTGCTGTTTACTATCATGTATTCATCATAAATTGGTGGCCTTTGGACTGCAAACTGTTTTATTTTGTCAAGTCAGTGTTTCTATTTTTATTTTTATTCAATTTGTGTCCTTATAGGTGAACGTGTACCTAAAGGATTTGCTGTAAAACAACGGCAATCTCTTTTATATATAGCCTATTCATTTTAAATGCCTATACCTGGCTGGCATTTAATGGCATTTAAGTTTGTCAAACTGGCTGTGGAAGCACTCATAAGAACAGGGATAAGTGGCAAAGATTGAAAGTGGCAAAAAAAAAAAAAAAAGGGTAACCATTACATGTAAATACAGCCTATAGGATGAATCATTTCACAGCAGAAGCAATTAGGGAGAACAAGAAGCAATCATCTATTCTTTGTGGAAAAGTGACTGACAGAACTGAAAACTTTTGATTGTGATACTGGAGGATCAGCATCAAAGTTAGATGGTTTTTAGCTTCATGCACATTCAGAAGACGGCTAGGAGTTTGTTAGGAGAACTAAGAGCCAAGCACAGTGAAAGCGAGGTTGATGAGATTATGGCCGCAAGCTATACCTAGCTTTGTGGGTTCCTGGCCTATTTGAATCTGCACAACATCAAAGTGAAGAGAGAGGCTGCAAGTGCCCATAATGCAATTTCTTAGAAGAAGGAAAATTCTTCACTTAATACAGATGAAACTGTTCCATTTTGGGGGAAAAGATGATGATAGAATGTATATAGTGAGGTGGTGAAAAGTAGGTAGGATTTTAAAACTTGCAAGGACCAGTGCAAACTTCCATTGGGAGAATGTATCCTGGGATTGCAGTGAAGCTTCCTTTATCTCCAACAGTTTTTAAGATTAGGACTATTTCATAGTTTGCAGAACATATGTGCAGGGGAATAGATTTGTCTTTTGGCGCAGCCGTAGTGATATCATATATGAAAGCAAAAATGACATCCATGACTGAAGTCTCAAAAATGCTGCGGGTATGATTTTGCTGTGGGTTAAAAGTTTTTAATTTCTAAAATTGTGGCTAAATATTCATAATGTAAAATTTACCATTTTAACTTTATATGTTTAAGTGTACAATTCTGTGGCATTAAGTATGTTCACATTGTTGTGCAATAATTATCACCATCCATTTCCAGAACTTTTTCAGCTTCCTCAACTGAAATGCTGTCCAATTTTACACTAACTCCCCATTCCTCCCTCCCTGTATCACCTCCTACTCCTCACCCCTGCAATCCCCATTCTAACTTGTCTCTATAAATATGACTGTTCTAGGTCCCTCATATAAGTGTAATCATACAATATTTGTTCTTTTATGACTGGCTTATTTCACTTAACATGATGTCTTCTAGGTTCATCCGTGTTGTAGCATGTGTCAGAATTTTCTTCCCTTTTAAGGCCAAATGTACCAAATTTTAAGGCCAAATTCTTTATGGATTCATCTACCGATGGACACTCAGGTTGCTTTCACCTTTGGCTATTGTGGATGATTCTGCTATGAATGTGGGTGTACAAATATCTATTTGAGTCTCTGCTTTCAGTCCTTTTGGGTCTATAGCTAGAAGTGAATTGCTAGACTGGAGTTAGTGGGCGGGGCCGCAGGAGGGCACCTTTTGGGATGAGCACTGGGTGTTGTATGGAAACCAATTTGAAAGTAAATTTCATATATTAAAAAATAAAAATAAAATAAAAAAAAAAGAAGTGAATTGCTAGATTATATGGTAATTCTATTTTTATGTTTTTGAGGAATGACCATATCATTTTCCACAGTGGCTGCACCATTTTACATTCTCATCAGCAGTGCATAAGCTTCCAGTCTCTGTACCTTCTTGCCAACCCTTGTTATTTTCTGTTTTTTTTTGTTTTGTTTTGATAGTAGCTATCCTAATGGGTATAAACTTGTATTTCATTTTGGTTTTGATTTGCAAAACTATTGAAGTGCTGTTTAACACTTTTTCATGTGCTTAATGGCCTCTTGTATATCTACTTTGGAGAAATGTCTATTAAGTCCTTTGCCCATTTTTGAATTGGGCGGTTTGTTTTTTGATTTTGAATTATAAGAATTCTTCATATATTCTGGAATTAATCCCTTATGACATGCCTGATTTGCATATATTTTTCTTCAATTCTGTGAGCTGCCTTTTCAGTCTGTTAATAGAGTCCTTTGATGCACAGAAGTTGATAATTTTGATGAAGTCCATTTATCTACTTTTTTCTCTTGTTGCCTGTGCTTTTGGTGTCATGTCCAATAAATCATTGTCAAAGACAATGCCATGAATTTTTCCCCTTTGTGTTCTCCTCAAAGTTTTAGAATTTAACTTCCCACTTCTATGTATTTATTTATTTATTTATTTATCTATCAAATTTTTGTTTAAATTCTAGTTAGTTAACATATAGTGTAATATTCGCTTCAGGAGTAGAATTACTGATTCATCACTTACGTATAACACCCAGTGCTCAACACAAGTGCCCTCCTTAATACCCATCACCCATTTTGCCCATCCCCCCCACATCTCCATCCATCCACCCTCAGTTTGTTCTTTATAGTTAAGAGTCTCTTATGTTTTGCTTCCCTCTCTCTTTTTTCCCCCTTCCCCTATGTTCATCTGTTTTGTCATTTAAATTCCACACATGAGTGAGATCATATGGTATTTGTCTTTCTCTTTCATTTCCTACTTTTAGTTATTTGATTCATTTTGAGCTAATTTTTGCATATGGTTTAAGGTCATTCCCCCCCCCCACCCCCCCTTTTTTGCATAAAGATATCTACTTTTTCCGATGGCATTTACTGAATAATTTTTAGTTTTTAAAAGGAAACCTTTGATTTTTATCATGCCCTTTGGTTATAATTAATGTTTGCTTCTATTTGTCACTTTTTTTTCCTCTAGGTTTCATGTGAAGAGAGCATATTCACTGCAGGAATGTCAGAGAAGCACACACACACACACACACACACACGCACACACACAGAGAAACATACACACATCAATAAATATATAAACCACATGAGTTGTGTTTGCATGAGATTCCTAGGCTGTTTGGGAAAATTATAGCAAGTAAGATATTATGGAACATACAGACATCGTTGAATTTAGGAAAAAACTTATATAATATTTTGCAAAAAAGCAAAGGTAAATACCTTACCTTCTGGTTTAATTTCTACTATATATATTTTTGTGATTATAAGAGAAAATACTTGTTTAATCAATCTCAATATTCTTCACATTTTAAAATACAATGGCCGTGGGCCATGTGTAATAGATGAGTGTAAACACCACTGACTCTGATGCACACATTTTATGATTGAGCATGTTATTTATTTGAAAAAAATTAAGACAATTGTATCTTTGATAGTTTTTTCTTGAATAATTTCACATATAATTTGGACTAAAGTTATCATGAGTTATGAATAAATATTTTGATAGATTGGGTTTTCTGTAAATATTTTACAAATGTAACCTCCCAGTGAGAAGCCTCAGGTGAAATTTAATAAGATTTATTTTCTAATAAGATTTGCTACTATTTGGCTTCCTTGCAGAAGCTGAAACTTCTGGACTTAATCCTTTTTTTTTTTCCAACTTTATTTGCTAGGAATTTGTTTTATGATTAAATATGCTGAAAAGATTTAAGTAATTTAATAGAAAAAAGTTATATAATAGAAAGTTTTCTCTTCTGACTTTATAGAATTGTAAGCAATTTATTCCTATTTCAAGAGAAGTAGATCATGAATTTTGAATCTAAATGGTTAAAAAAAACTTATAAAAAGAATGCGATATGTATTGACCAATTTATTTGGAGATAAACTTTAGTTTAAAAAAATTTTTTTAAAGTTTTATTTATTTTTGAGAGAGAGAGAGAGACAGAGTGTGAGCAAGGGAGGGGCATAAAGAGAGAAAGAGACACAGAATCCAAAGCAGACTCCAGGCTCTGAGCTGTCAGCACAGAGCCCGATATGGGGCTTGAACTCACAGACCGTGAGATCATGACCTGAGCTAAAGTCGGAAGCTTAACTGACTGAGCCCCCGCCCTGGTTCCATTTGCTTCATACTGTGTTACATATTTTGTTATTTCAGCAAAGTGGCAAATATTTCAGACTTATTGTACAGGAAAGTATTTAATTTCACTATTACCCATCAATGATTATTTAGCCACATATAGGTTAATAGCTATTTTTCCTCAGCACTCTGAAATTGTCTTCTGGCAAGTATTATTACTCATGCTTTAGTGTCTATATAGTTGTTCCTTTGTAGATAATTTGTATTTTCTTTATATATTTTGTGTGATGCACTCCTTAGATTTGATGTTCTCCATTTCACTAGATGTAGGTCTTTGTTTATCCTACTTGGGACTTGTGCTCCTTCAGTCTGAGAATGGCTCCTGTCTTTCTTTAATTCAGAAAAACTTCAGTTGTTTCTTTAGATACAATTTTTACCATTATTTGTGTTCTCTCTCTTGGGATTCCATTACACATATCTTAGAACTACTCATTCTATCATTCATGTAACTCACATAGTCTCTCATATTTCTCATCTGTTTGTCCTTCTGTTTTGTATCCTGGATAACTATTTTAAATCCATTCCAATACAATAATTTTTCTTTCTAGCTGTATCTAGTCAACTCTTCAACCTGTCCCTTGAATTATTTATTTCGATAACTCTAATTTTCACTTCTAGCATGAAATTTTTTTCTAGATTTATAGCTTTTCTTACTCATAGCTTCTATTCCTATCTTTTCAAGGTTACCATATTCAGTTTTGTGGTGCACATTCCTTCATTTCTTTGGATGACCCTTCAAAGGGTTTTATTTTCTCATATGGTTTGTTAATCTTGTGAGCTAGTCTTCATCAGGTGCTATTTTTCATGGGACTCAAGAGTATTCTACATGATGGAATTACTCCATCCTTGTTCCAATTTTGCCTCTGTAGAGGCTCCAGCTGCATTATTGACAAGTTCACCCAAATGTCTCACAGACACTTAAAAGTCAATTTCTCTAAAAAGATCTCATCATCTCCTCCACCCTAGCTTTGCTTCTGCTCTTATGTATTCCCTTTCTTAATGAAAGAGACTATATTAGTTTGCTAGGGCTGCCCATAACAAACACTACAGTCTGGGTTCATTAAGCAACAGACATTCATTTTGTTGTAATTCTGGAGGCTAGAAGTCCAAGATCAAGGCGTCAGTAGGGTTCACTCTTTTGAAGCCTCTTTCATTGGCTTGTAAGTGGCCATCTTCTTCTTTTGTCTTTACATGGTCTTCCCTCTGCGTGTCTGTGTCCTAATCTCCTCTTCTTATAAGGACCCCAGTCATATGAGATTAGGGCCCATACTAATGACCTCATTTTAACTTAATTACCCCAGTTAAAGCCCTATATTCAAATACAGCACATTCTGAGGAACTGGGAGTTAGAACTTCAACATACGAATTTGGGGAACAACATAATTCAGGCTACAATAGATACCAACCAGTTACTCAAGCAAGAAATCTGGACATTTATCACAATCATTTATTACTCTGTATCTGTCCTCTCATTTCAAGCAGTCACCATTTATTCCTACTTTCTAAATATCTCTCAAATTTATCACTTCTATAAATCTTCACTGTCACTTCCCAACTTCTGGCCATCATTATTTTTTTCTGATAGATTATAGAAATAATCTTGCTGATTACTTTCCCTCTAGGATTACATTCTTCTACTCTTTCTTCCACATGGAAGCCAGGGTAGTGTTAAAAAATATGATTCTTATAATTATATTATTGTCTTTCTATTAAAAATAGAAATACCATAAGATCCTGTAACTTCACTACTGGGTATTTACCCAAATAGAGAGTGGAATATTACTCAGCCATAAAAAGAATAAGATTTTGCCATTTGTGACAACATGGATAGACCTAGAGGGTATTATGCTAAGTGAAATATGTTGGACAGAGAAAGACAAATTCCGTATGATTTATATGTGGAATCTAAAAAATAGAACAAGTGAACAAGCGAAAGCATTAACAGACTATAAATACAGAGAGAAAACTAGATATTGCCAGAAGGGAGTTTGGTGGGGGGTGGGTGAAATAGATGAAGGGGATTAAAAGGTGCAAGCTTCTAGTTATAAGATAAATAATTCACGGAGAGAGATTGAGGGAAGATGGCGGCGTAGGAGGACTCTGGGCTCACCGCGTCCTGCTGATCACTTAGGTTCCCTTACACCTGCCTAAATAACCCAGAAAACCACCAGAAGACTAGCAGAACGGAGTCTCTGGAACCAAGAGCAGACAAGAGGCCCACAGAAGAGGGTAGGAAGGGCTGCGAGGCGATGTGCACTACATGGACTGGCAGGAGAGAGCCGGGGCGGAGGGGCAGCCCACCAGCCAAGCAGAGCCCCCGAGTCTGGCTTGCAAAAAAGGAGGGGCCAGACGGAATGTGTTCTGACCGCAAGCAGGACTTAACATCTGGAAGGTTATAAGTTAACAGCTCTGCTCGGAGAGCGGAAAGGCTGGAGGACAAAGGGAGGGAGAGTGGCTGAGCCCCGGGATGACAGAGCTCAGTTTGGCGGGGAACAAATGCGCTCGCCAGCGCCATCTCCCTCACCCATCCCCCAGCCAAAATCCCAAAGGGAACCAGTTGCTGCCAGGGAACTTGCTTGCACTGCGCGCAAACACCCAACTCTGTGCTTCTGCGGATCCATCCCTCCAGCGTCGGGCCTGACTCCCTCCTGGTGCCGCAGGGCCCCTCCCGAAGCAGACCACTGAAGGATAAGCAAGCTGAGCCTGCCCCACCCACCCCTGTGCACCTTGCCGATCCGCCCCAGCTAATACGCCAGATCCCCAGCACCACAAGCCTGGCAATGTGCAAGTAGCCCAGATGCGCCATGCCACCCCACAGTGAATCCTGCCCCGAGGAGAGGGGAAGAGAAGGTACACACCAGTCTGACTGTGGCCCCAGCAGTGGGCTGGGGGCAGACATCAGGTCTGACTGTGGCCCCACTCACCAACGTTATTCAAGACAGCACAGGGGAAGTGCCCTGCAGGTCCACACCACTCCAGGGACTATCCAAAATGATGAAACATTATTCCCCTCAAAAGAATCTCCAGGAAATAACAACAGCTAACGAACTGATCAAAAAGGATTTAATTTTTTTTTTTTTTTTTTTTTTTAACGTTTATTTATTTTTGAGACAGAGAGACACAGAGCATGAATGGGGGAGGGTCAGAGAGAGAGGGAGACACAGAATTGAAACAGGCTCCGGGCTCTGAGCTGTCAGCACAGGGGCCCGATGCGGGGCTCGAACTCACGGACCGCGAGATCGTGACCTGAGCCGAAGTCGGCGCTCAACCGACTGAGCCACCCAGGCGCCCCAAGGATTTAAACAATATAACAGAAAGTGAATTTAGAAATAGTCATAAAATTAATCACTGGGCTTGAAAACAGTATAGAGGACAGCAGAGAATCTATTGCTACAAAGATCAAGGGACTAAGGAACAGTCAGGAGGAGCTAAAAAAATTCTATAAATGAGCTGCAAAATAAAACAGAAACAACCACGGCTCGGATTGAAGAGGCAGAGGAGAGAATAGGTGAACTAGAAGACAAAATTATGGAAAAAGAGGAAGCTGAGAAAAAGAGAGATAAAAAAAATCCAGGAGTATGAGGGGAAAATTAGAGAACTAAGTGATGCACTAAAGAGAAATAATCTACGCATAATTGGTATTCCAGCGGATGAAGAGAGAGGGAAAGGTGCTGAAGGTGTACTTGAAGAAATTATAGCTGAGAACTTCCCTGATCTGGGGAAGGAAAAAGGCATTGAAATCCAAGAGGCACAGAGAACTCCCTTCAAACGTAACTTGAATCGATCTTCTGCATGACATATCATAGTGAAACTGGCAAAATATAAGGGTAAAGAGAAAATTCTGAAAGCAGCTAGGGATAAACGTGCTCTAACATATAAAGGGAGACCTATAAGACTTGTGACCAATCTCTCTACTGAAATTTGGCAGGCCAGAAAGGAATGGCAGGAAATCTTCAATGTGATGAACAGAAAAAATATGCAGCCGAGAATCCTTTATCCAGCAAGTCTGCCATTTAGAATAGGAGAGATAAAGGTCTTCCCAAACAAACAAAAACTGAAGGAATTCGTCACCACTAAACCAGCCCTACAAGAGATCCTAAGGGAGATCCTGTGAGACAAAGTACCAGAGACATCGCTACAAGCATGAAACCTACAGACATCACAATGACTCTAAACCCATATCTTTCTATAATAACACTGAACGTATATGGACTAAACGCACCAAAAAAAGACATAGGGTATCAGAATGGATAAAAAAACAAAACCCATCTATTTGCTGTCTACAAGAGACTCATTTTAGATGTGAGGACACCTTCAGATTGAGAGTGAGGGGATGAGAGAACTATTTATCATGCTACTGGAAGTCAAAAGAAAGCTGGAGTAGCCATACTTATATCAGACAAACTAGACTTTAAATTAAAGGCTGTAACAAGAGATGAAGAAGGGCATTATATAATAATTACAGGGTCTATCCATCAGGAAGAGCTAACAATTATAGATGTCTATGCGCCAAATACGGGAGCCCCCAGGTATATAAAACAATTACTCACAAACATAAGCAGCCTTATTGATAAGAATGTGGTCATTGCAGGGGACTTTAACACTCCACTTATGGAAATGGATAGATCATCTAGACACACAGTCAATAAAGAAACAAGGTCCCTGAATGATATATTGGATCAGATGGACTTGACAGATATATTTAGAACTCTGCATCCCAAAGCAACAGAATATACTTTCTTCTCGAGTGCACATGGAACCTTCTCCAAGATAGATCACATACTGGGTCACAAAACAGCCCTTCATAAGTATACAAGAATTGAGATCATACCATGCATACTTTCAGACCACAATGCTATGAAGCTTGAAATCAACCACAGGAAAAAGTCTGGAAAACCTCCAAAAGCGTGGAGGTTAAAGAACACCCTACTAAAGAATGAGTGGGTCAACCAGGTAATTAGAGAAGAAATTTAAAAATAAATGGAAACAAACGAAAATGAAAATACAACAATCCAGATGCTTTGGGATGCAGCGAAGGCAGTCCTGAGAGGAAAATACATTGCAATCCAGGCCTATCTCAAGAAACAAGAAAAATCCCAAATACAAAATCTAACAGCACACCTAAAGGAAATAGAAGCAGAACAGCAAAGATAGCCTAAACCCAAGAGAAGAAGATAAATAATAAAGATCAGAGCAGAAATAAACAATATAGAATCTAAAAAAACTGTAGAGCAGATCAACGAAACCAAGAGTTGGTTTTTTTGAAAAAATAAACAAAATTGATAAACCTCTAGCCAGGCTTCTCAAAAAAAGAAAAGGAAGATGACCCAAATAGAAAAAATCATGAATTAAGATGGAATTATTACCACCAATCCCTCAGATATACAAGCAATTATCAGAGAATACTATGAAAAATTATATGGCAACAAACTGGACAACCTGGAAGCAATGGACAAACTCCTAAACACCCACACACTTCCAAAACTCAATCAGGAGGAAATAGAAAGCTTGAACAGACCCATAACCAGCAAAGAAATTTAATCAGTTATCAAAAATCTCCTAACAAATAAGAGTCCAGGACCAGATGGCTTCCCAGGGGAGTTCTACCAGATGTTTATTATTTATTTATTTATTTATTTATTTATTTATTTATTTATTAACGTTTATTTATTTTTGAGACAGAGAGAGACACAGCATGAACGGGGGAGGGGCAGAGAGAGAGGGAGACACAGAATCGGAAGCAAGCTCCAGGCTCTGAGCCATCAGCCCAGAGCCCGACGCGAGGCTCGAACTCGCGGACCGCAAGATTGTGACCTGAGCTGAAGTCGGACGCTTAACCGACTGAGCCACCCAGGCGCCCTCAGACGTTTAAAGTAGAGATAATACCTATCCTTCTCAAGCTATTCCAAAAAATAGAAAGGGAAGTAAAACTTCCAGACTCATTCTATGAAGCCAGTATTACTTTGATTCCTAAACCAGACAGAGACCCAGTAAAAAAAAGAACTACAGGCCCGTATCCCTGATGAATATGGATGCAAAAATTCTCAATAAGATACTAGCAAATTGAATTCAACAGCATATAAAAAGACTGGTTCACCATGATCAAGTGGGAATCATTCCTGGGATGCAGGGCTGGTTCAACATTCGCAAATCAATCAACGTGATACATCACATTAATAAAAGAAAAGATAAAACCATATGATCCTGTCAATCGATGCAGACAAGACATTTGACAAAATTCAGCAACTTTCTTAATAAAAACCCTCGAGAAAGTCGGGATAGAAGGAACATACTTAAACATCATAAAAGCCATTTATGAAAAGCCCACAGCTAATATCCTCCTCAATGGGGAAAAACTGAGAGCTTTTTCCCTCAGATCAGGAACACGATAGGGATATCCACTCTCACTGCTGTTGTTTAACATAGTGTTGGAAGTGCTAGCATCAACAATCAGACAACAAAAGGAAATCAAAGGCACCAAAATTGGCAAAGATGAAGTTAAGCTTTCACTTTTTGCAGATGACATGATAGTATACATGGAAAACCCGACAGACTTCACCAAAAGTCTGCTAGAACTGATACAGGAATTTAGCAAAGTCGCAGGATACAAAATCAATGTACAGAAATCAGTTGCATTCTTATACACTAATAATGAAGCAACAGAAAGAAAAATAAAGAAACTGATCCCATTCACAATTGCACCAAGAAGCATAAAATACCTAGGGATAAATCTAACCAAAGATGTAAAAGATCTGTATGCTGAAAACTATAGAAAGCTTACAAAGGAAATTGAAGAAGATATAAAGAAATGGAAAAACATTCCATGCTCATGGATTGGAGGAATAAATATTGTCAAAATGTCAATATTACCCAAAGCTATCTACACATTCAATACAATCCCAATCAAAATTGCACCAGCATTCTTCTCGAAGCTAGAACAAGCAATCCTAAAATTCATATGGAACCACAAAGGCCCCGAATAGCCAAAGTAATTTTGAATGTTTTTTTTTTTTTTAACGTTTATTTGTTTTTGAGACAGAGAGAGAGAGATAGAGCATGAACGGGGAGGAGCAGAGAGAGAGGGAGACACAGAATTGGAAGCAGGCTACAGGCTCTGAGCCATCAGCCCAGAGCCAACGCGGGGCTTGAACTCACGGACCGCGAGATCGCGAGATCGTGACCTGAGCTGAAGTCGGACGCTTAACCGACTGAGCCACCCAGGTGCCCCCAGCCAAAGTAATTTTGAAGACCAAAGCAGGAGGCATCACAATCCCAGACTTTAACCTCTACTACAAAGCTGTAATCATCAAGACAGCATGGTATTGGCACAAAAACAGACACATAGACCAATGGAATAGAATAGAAACCGCAGAACTAGACCCACAAATGTATGGCCAACTAATCTTTGACAAAGCAGGAAAGAACATCCAATGGAAAAAAGACAGTCTCTTTAATAAATGGTTCTGGGAGAACTGGACACCAACATGCAGAAGATTGAAACTTTACCTCTTTCTCACACCATTCACAAAAATAAACTCAAAATGGATAAAGGACCTGAATGTGAGACGGCAAACCACCAAAACCCTAGAGGAGAAAGCAGGAAAAGGCCTCTCTTACCTCAGCCGTAGCAATTTCTTACTTGACACATCCCCAAAGACAAGAGAATTAAAAGCAAAAGTGAACTACTGGGACCTTATGAAGATAAAAAGCTTCTGCACAGCAAAGGAAACAACCAACAAAACTAAAAGGCAACCAACGGGATGGGAAAAGATATTTGCAAATGACATATCGGACAAAGGGCTAGTATCCAAAATCTATAAAGAGCTCACCAAACTCCACACCCAAAAAACAAATAACCCAGCGAAGAAATGGGCAGAAAACATGAATAGACACTTCTCTAAAGAAGACATCCAGATGGCCAACAGGCACATGAAAAGATGCTCAACGTTGCTCCTCATAGGGAAATACAAATCAAAACCACACTCAGATATCACCTCACGCCAGTCAGAGTGGCCAAAATGAATAGATCAGGAGACTATAGATGCTGGAGAGGATGTGGAGAAACGGGAACCCTCTTGCACTGTTGGTGGGAATGCAAACTGGTGCAGCCACTCTGGAAAACAGTGTGGAGGTTCCTAAAAAATTAAAAATCGACCTACTCTATGACCCAGCAGTAGCACTGCTAGGAATTTACCCAAGGGATACAGGAATACTGATGCATAGGGGCACTTGTACCCCAATGTTTATAGCAGCACTCTCAGCAATAGCCAAATTATGGAAAGAGCCTAAATGTCCATCAACTGATGAATGGATAAAGAAATTGTGGTTTATATACACAATGGAGTACTACGTGGCAATGAGAAAGAATGAAATATGGCCCTTTGTAGCAACATGGATGGAACTGGAGAGTGTTATGCTAAGTGAAATAAGCCATACAGAGAAAGACAGATACCATATGTTTTCACTCTTATGTGGATCCTGAGAAACGTAACAGAAACCCATGGGGGAGGGGAAGGGAAAAAAAAAGAGGTTAGAGTGGGAGAGAGCCAAAGCATAAGAGACTCTTAAAAACTGAGAACAAACTGAGGGTTGATGGGGGGAGGGTGGGAGGGGAGGGTGGGTGATGGGTATTGAGGAGGGCACTTTTTGGGATGAGCACTGGGTGTTGTATGGAAACCAATTTGACAATAAATTTCATATATTGAAAAAAAATACAAGAAAAAATAATTCATGGAGATTAAAAGTACAGCATAGGGAAAACAGTCAATAATATTGTAATAATGTATACTGACAGATGGTGACTACACTTACTGTGGTGAACATTGGTATCATATAGAACTGTTGAATCACTATGTTGTGCACCTGAAATTTATATAACATTGTATGCCAACTATACTTAAATAGTAACAATAAAACATGTAATTCTCATGGTTATATCCTTGTCTGCCACTGCTAAAAAGCTTCAGAACTCCAAACTCCTTTCCATGGTTTATGAATCTTTGATCTGAAAGGAGCCTGCTTTTCTCCTTAATCTCATTTTTGTCTTATACTTTTTACTTAGCCATTTTTAGTTCTCTGCATAGAACATATTCTCTCCAGCCTCTGGCAATTTGCATTTGTTCATTATATATGAAGAAGTCTCCTTTCTCCCTTTCACCTTAGTTTTGATAACGCCTACATATCCTTTCAATTTTGGCATAAAAGTTTTTTTGAGGGGCGCCTGGTGGCTCTGTCTGTTGAATGTTTGACTGGCTCAGGTCATAATCTCTTAACCGGTAGGTTCAAGCCCTGCATCAGGCTCTGTGCTGACAGCTCAGAGCCTGGAGCCTGCTCTGGATTCTGTGTCTCCCTCTCTGTCTGCTCCTCCCCCTCTTATGCTCCAATTCTCTCAAAAAATAAAAGTAAACATAAAAAATATTTTTTAAAAAAGTTTTTTTTTGATGAGGAATTTCATCATCCTTTAAGCCAGGTAAGTTGTTGCTTAAACTGTCTGCCACCATGGTACATGATACACCTAATTACAATTGCTTGTTTACTGGCTGTGTAACTTCCAATTCTGGAAGCTCCATTAGAACAAGGATTATTTGGGGCACCTGGGTGGCTCAGTCGGTTGAGCAGCCGACTTCGGCTCAGGTCATGATCTCGCGGTCTGTGAGTTTGAGCCCCGCGTCGGGCTCTGTGCTGACAGCTCAGAGCCTGGAGCCTGTTTCAGATTCTGTGTCTCCCTCTCTCTGACCCTCCCCCGTTCATGCTCTGTCTCTCTCTGTCTCAAAAATAAATAAACATTAAAAAAAAAAAAGAACAAGGATTATTTGTACATGGTTCCCAGTTGTGTCTAAGTAGTGCCTAACCCATTGTACTTAATCAATACTGACACTTGGCATACACCATATCATTGTTACAGAACTGTGGAGCAAATGGCACCTTATTTTTCACATCATCCTACTGAAAATGTTCAACCCTACTGTTCATTCTTGCTTTATTTTTTTATAGAAGTATCCCTATCTGATTGTGTATCTACAGATTGATTTATTGATTGTCTTTTTCTCTCTCCCTACCACTCTCTACAAGTGTGGGTCTGGTACTCTAGACTAAGCATAGAGAAGAACTGAAGGGTCCACTTACGTTTTTACATGTCTGTTGATCGAAAACATTTTATACAAAGTAATTTCTGGTTTTGTACATTTCAATCTTTGGTGCCTTCCTTAGGACATGTTCATATCACTCCAGCACTTCCATGTCATGAGGCTAGGTGAATTGGTGTTGTGAGTGATGGGAGCATTTCTGGAATTATCCCTGCATTGGGATAGCTACAACAACCCTGTGGTGACAGAGACGGTTTGAAGCTTAGACACATACCCTGTTACACCTGAACAAAATCTATCCCCAAATTTCTCCTGAGCCTTATCCCTTGAAATGCCTGTGACCACTGTACTGCCACTGAACACCAGGGGAAGTGAGAATGGAAAGCAGCCTTAATGAGTTGTGGTTAATTTTCTTTCTACTTTCTCAAGTTTTACAAAACATGACGATGTGAACATATTGCTAGGGGGCTTAGAAGGGTCCTTGCAAATGAGGGTCTTTGATGCTTAACTTCATCATTTCAAGATAAATATAAACACCTGAAGGCAAAGCTGGCCTGGTTAAAGTGGGGATATGAGTGGAATTGGAGGCTGGGGCCAAACCTAGTGAAATCCATAAGTTCCTCCCTTCCCCCTCCCCAAATTCTTCCCTTTCCATTCCTAGAAAAACCCTAAGAAATCTGTATCTCTGATGGCAGATGAAAACAACTTCCTTATACCATCTTACTTTCCAGTGTCTTTTCCTTTAATATATAGCTTAAAAATTAGATTTTCAGAAAGGAACATTAATTTTTTAAATATGGAGAGGAAGCACAATTCTTTCCAGCAGAAAACTCTTTCATAAGACTAGTCCTGTCCTTTATTATCAAAAAGATAATTCAAATCTCCACTCTTGATCTGTTGGAAAATAGCCAGACTTTCAAGATCCTATCAAAACAAAGCAGCAAAGAACCTCTTTTGAAAGGGAAATGATGAATTGGTGCAGAGTGCTGCTGTGAAGGCAATGAAGGGTGGTGCAATCAGGCTGTGATTATAGGTATATTACCTCTGTCTGCCGAGCCATCAAACCAGCAGTAGTGATTAGGTTGCACAATATAAATGCCTGCCCATATGAACACTATTTGGTAAGTAGCGCATGAAAGTTTCCAGCCACAACCAGGTGATATTATTCAAGAAGAGATGATTTCAAGACTCTCCATGCATGCAATAGGCCTCTTAACGTGGAAACTGTTTTCAGATTCAGTGATATTCAGGTTCCTGCTGCGACCTCGCAAGCAGGCAAAGAAAGGATTCCGAATGAAGCTATCATCCAAGAATGAAGGTTCTTTTGTAACTGAACTGTGCCAGGTGGTATGTAATTTAATCTCTGAAAAGAGAACCCCTGCCTTTTTGATTAAAAAAAAAATGGAATCTGTAGTCTAATATTTGTCAAGGTTGGTAAAGATAGTGACACAATAAAACACAAATATATGGTTAATTTATATAGTGTGGAAAAATGAACTCTGTTCTTGGTACCAGGATATGGGGAACCCAATGAAGTATCTTCCAAGAATTTAGAAAGCTAGCATGTCTTCTGGGAGTTAAAAGAATCAGGTCCAAATATAATAAATGTGATTGGAAGAGTAAATAGGTAGGCAAGTAAAGGAGCAACTAAAACACCAATGAAGGTGAACTGGACAGAGTCATTTATAGGAGAAAGTAGCGGAGTGAGACTGTAAATGGGGAGAGGAAACTTCAACAGTGATTTTATGCTCAGTGCGCAGCACATGAGACAGTGATGGGTCTTGGATGCACTGATGCAGGACAGTTAAAGGAGCCCATGTTAACAGTGCCCATCTAAGCAGCATCCGGTGGCTTGGCCAAGTAGGTATGTATCTCTTAAGATAAGCTTCACGAGAACAGGAAGTCTACATTTTTTGTTTACTGGCACATAGTAGGCACCCACTGAATACATGTGGAATGAATTCATGAAGAAATAATGGTAGCAAATCTATCCTTTCCTCGAGAGCTGTATCTTGTCAACTAACTCCTCTTGTTCTGAATCTATGTTTGGTAGGCAAATTTCTGATAATTTGTATTGTGATTAGCTTGGTTGTAGGGAAAAAGTTCTGATTTGGTCAAATTGTCATTTTACTATCAGAAATCTTTGTTATTCTGGTATGATTCTGGAAACCTGATTGATCACAAATTGAGGTATTCTGCACAGTTTATGCCTTCATTTACCATAGAAAACAATCATCTTGGGAATATGGTTGGCAGTTGCTGGTTATTTAGGTGACAGTCCACTTCATTAGGCAGCTTCTTAGAATGTGTAATATTTCCTACTAGTATTAACTTTTTAGAGAACTTTAAAATTATTTTTAAAGATATAGGGTTTAGCACTGCAGAGAATATTTTTGTTTTGTGTTCATTAGCCACAAAGTATTTCCTAAGGAGAATCAATTATGTTATTGCAACAAGATCAGGGGAGAGGTGGTTCAAGGCGCCTTTCTACAACATAGATAGTTTAGGGATTTTAGAAGTTGTGGTAGGTCCTATTGTTATTTCTCTGGTTATTGAAAAAAGTCATCCTTCATTATTACTGTATGTTAAAGATGTGGGACAAATATCAACAGACAGGAGAAAAATAATAGTCTAGCAAGATGTCCAAGATAGGAAAGTATACTATTGGAAAGGAAACCACTGCTTCTGATCATGATTGCACCACTAGAATAGAAAGATTCTATTATTGCTCTTGCTAATCACATTCACCAAGATGCTCAAAACAGAATTCCTGAGCCCTGGTGATGCTGGGAAAATTGGCAGGAGCAACAGAGGAGAATATTAATGCCTCTTGCCTTATCCAGGGTTTTGTAATTAGAGAATATGCAAAGTGACACATTATTTTTTTTTTAACATTTATTCACTTTTGAGAGACAGGGAGAGAGAGCACAAGTTGGGGAGGGGTAGAGAGAGAGGGAGACACAGAATCCGAAGCAGGCTCCAGGCTCTGAGCTGACAGCACAGAGCCTGATGTGAGGCTCGACCTCACAAGCTGTGAGATCATACCTGAGCAGGAGTTGGATGCTTAACCCACTGAACCACCCAGGCACCCCCAAAGTGACACATTATCTTGTTGGACATTGAAGATTATTGTATCATTGCTCAGGTGAAAAACACTATTAGGATTGTTGTCATGATTTTATTTTTTCCCATTACAAATTAAATAACCTATGGTTAAGGGACACTTCATTTCCTCATGTTATAAGTATTCAGGATTATTATTATTATTATTTAAAATTTATTTTGAGAGAGAGAGAGAGGACATGAGAGAGTGGGGGAGGGGCAGAGAGAAATGGAGAGAGAGATTCTCAAGCAGGCTCAATGCTATCAATGCAGAGCCCAACGCAGGGCTCGATCTCACTAACTGTGAGATCATGGCCAGAGCTGAAATCAAGAGTTGGGCACATAATCGACTGAATCACCCAGGCTCACCTTGAGTATTATTTTTACCTGTAGTAGGTTGTGAAGGCCACTTTTCTAGTTTATTGCAGTGATTTGGACTAGAGAAAGTAAATGTAGTTGAACTCTGGGATAGGTAAAGAATCTCTAAATCAAAAAATGATATAATCATAGGCATTTAATAAACATTTGTTCCTGAGTTTATCATGGCTGTCTTACTTCTAAGTAGGAATGATAAATATGCTGACCTTTTAAAGCTATTATTACCATTATCAGTTCGTTTTTTATTTTAAAAATAAGGTATGAGTTTACTTTTGTTGAAATGCACATTGTGAGTTCAATGAATTTGATAAATGCATACTCCATTGTAACCACACTGTTGTCAAGATATAGCATATTTAAGGTTCGTAGCATTATGAATAAAACTGCTAATCTTATACAGGTCTTTTTGTGGATGTATGTTTTTATTCTATTGGCAAATACTTAGAAGTGGATTTACTGAGTCATAGGGTGGGAATACATTTAACTTTGCAAGTAATTGCTGAACAGTTTTCCAAAATTATTGCCCATCTTATATTCCCACCAGCAGTATGTGAGTATTCTGGGTGTTCCATATCCAGGCCAACATTTGGCATTGAAAATCTTTAATTTTATTCCCCATTCGAATGGATGTGTACCGATGTCTCATTGTGCTTTTAGTTTGTATTTACCTGGTGACTAATACTGTTGAAGACATCTTGATGTGTGTATTGTCTATTCATATAACTTCTGTGAAGTGTCTCTATAAACCTTTTTGACCATTTTTAATTGGGGTGAATGGAAGTTTATCATTGAAGTTTTCTTTCACTTTACAGGAAGGGGCATACTATTGTGATAAGTTAAAAATTAATGGTGTAATTTCTAATGAAACCAACTAAATAACAAAGAAATAAAGCTAAAAAACCAAGAGAGGAGATAAAATGGAACAAAAAACTACACTTCCTTAGTCCAAAAGAAAGCAGGAAAATAAGAAAAAAAAGAAATAAAGAACAGATGGAACAAATGCAAAAGAAAATAGCAAGATAATGGACTTTAGCCCATACATATCAATCAATTGCACCATCAATTATTTATTTTGTACTATTTCCTCTTTCTGAAAGTAGATTTACATTACATTAATCTGCTTGATGTTTTCCCACAGATCCCTGAGTCTATGTTTAATTTTTTTAAATCTTTTTTTTGGGGGGGGTTCTAATACCCTCTTGTGTGTCCTCCAGAGTATCAGCTGGGCTCAAAACCCTTCAATAGCTCTTCTCTGCCAAGCCTTATGCTTTCCCCAGCCTATACACAGCTTAACATACAGCTAAGGACAAAATGACCATGCCCTTGTCTGCATCTCCATTTCTGGGCTGCAATATAATCTTAACTGATTTCTTTTGAATACCTTTTAAAATACTGTTCTGAGGGTCAGCAAGAGATGGAATAGGGAATATCAGAGGAATTCTATGTATACAGGGAGAAACAAAGGAGTCACAAAATGATTAAGATTTCTGTAGAAGGGGCGCCTGGGTGGCTTGGTCGGTTAAGCGTCTGACTTCGGCTCAGGTCATGATCTCACGGTCCGTGAGTTCGAGCCCCGCATCGGGCTCTGTGCTGACAGCTCAGAGCCTGGAGCCTGTTTCAGATTCTGTGTCTCCCTCTCTCTCTGCCCCTCCCCTGTTCATGCTCTGTCTCTCTCGGTCTCAAAAATAAATAAACGTTAAAAAAAAAAAAATTAAAAAAAAAAAGATTTCTGTAGAAAACTTTGAGTGAAAAAGAATGATCTTAATTTAGCGTTTCTGGTTTGTTATGAGTTTTTGCTATCTGGACCAAAATCTTACAAAAGTGGAATTTACTAATACTTAGTACTGAAATTCAGCAGCATACGCTGGTACAGGGAGAGTGGTTGTTAACACATTGAGCACTTCCATATATGATAGTACATTGCCTCTGCTTCCAAACCCTCCAAGTGCCTGCCTGCTGCCCCAGCTGCCCCTGTGACCCAGCTCCTCATTCCAGAATTATCCATACCCACCCACAGTCCATCAATTTAAGGATTAAGATTTGGCTCAGAAGGGGCCTACTGGAACCTATTCCACACTACAGTCCATATCTTATGCCATATTATTAGTGGTTAAATATTCTAAGAGTGCCCTTATTCATACATATGTTATGATTAAGCATCTCCATATTAACAGAATGGTGTTAAGCTTTTAGCTCTTTGAGCTTATTGGAAAAATACAATAGCTGCTGTACAGGTATTGTCTTTTTAAAAAAATTAAAAAAAAATTTTAATGTTTCTTTATTTTTGAGAGGGAGAGAGAGCAAGCAGGGGAGAAGCAGAGAGAGAGGGAGACAAAGAATCCGAAGGAGGCTCCAGGTTCCAGGCTGGTCAGCACAGAGTCTGACACGGGGCTTGAACTCACGAACTGCGAGACCATGACCTGAGCCGAAGTCAGACGCTTAACTGACTGAGCCACCCAGTCACCCTTCTTTTTTTAATGTTTATTGATTTACTGAGGGACAGAGAGAGAGAAGGGAAAAGAGAGAGGGAGACAGAGACTCCCAAGCAAGCTCTGCACTGTCAGTGCAGAGCCCAACACAGGGCTCAAACTCACGAACCTCAAGATAATGACCCGAGCTGAAATCGAGTCGGTTGTTCAATCGAATGAGCCACCCAGGTTCCCCTGTCAGAATATTTTCTTGATTTTACTGCCACACATGCTTTTTGGAAGTTCATACTAGCCATCTTCCTAGCCTCAAGATTACATGAGTGATATGCAATCCATCCGTTCCCCGTTTTAAATTTGAGAGTTTATCCCTGAATTAAACCAGGTTGGCAGAGTGGTGTGTATTTTAGAGTGAATTGTTTTATCGCCTTTTTTGAGTTGTTTTTACCAAATTGCAGTTGGTAGTATACCATTAATTTGCACCGAACAATGTTTTAAGAAATACCATTCATTTCACTTTCTATCAAGATGTATTCATCATAAGAATTCGGGGGATAAACTCTTTCCAAGGCTTACTGGGCCGGGGGATAATTTTGCTTCTTGACAGTTGCTATTTGTTTTCATGTAAGGAAAACTGTATTGAATAACGAATTGTATTTCTCTTTCTGGATCAATCATTAACAATCTCAGAGCCCAAATTGTTTCTCACTTTTGTTAAAATCTTTTTTGAATTTAATTATTTATTTTTTTAAATTTTCATCCAAATTAGTTAGCATATAGTGCAACAATGATTTCAGGATTAGATTCCTTAGTGCCCCTTACCCATTTAGCCCATTCCCCCTCCCACAACCCCTCCCATAACCCTCAGTTTGTTCTCGATATTTATGTGTCTCTTCTGTTTTGTCCCCCTCCCTGTTTTTATATTATTTTTATTTCCCTTCCCTTATGTTCATCTGTTTTGTCTCTTAAAGTCCTCATATGAGTGAAGTCATATGATTTTTGTCTTTCTCTGACTGACTAATTTCACTTAGCATAATACCCTCCAGTTCCATCCACGTAGTTGCAAATGGCAAGATTTCATTCTTTTTGATGGCTGAGTACTACTCCATTGTATATATACCACATCTTCTTTATCCATTCATCCATTGATGGACATTTGGGCTCTTTCCATACTTTGGCTATTGTTGATAGTGCTGCTATAAACATGGAGGTGCATGTGTCCCTTTGAAACAGCACAACTGTATCCCTTGGATAAATGCCTAGTAGTGCAACTGCTGGGTTGTAGGGTACTTCTATTTTTATTTTTTTGAGGAACCTCCATACTGTTTTCCAGAGTGGCTGCACCAGCTTGCATTGCCACCAACAATGCAAAAGAGATCCTCTTTCTCCGCATCCTCACCAACATCTGTTGTTGCCTGAGTTGTTAATGTTAGCCATTTTGACAGGTGTAAGGTGGTATCTCATTATGGTTTTGATTTGTATTTCCCTGATAATGATTGATATTTAGCATTTTTTTCATATGTCGGTTGGGTATCTGGATGTCTTCTTTGGAGAAGTGTCTCTTCATGTCTTTTGCCCATTTCTTCACTGGATTATTTGTTTTTTGGGTGTTGAGTTTGATAAGTTCTTTGTAGATTTTGGACACTAACCCTTTATCTGATACGTCATTTGCAAATATCTTCTCCCATTCTGTCAGTTGCCTTTTAGTTTTGCTGATTGTTTCCTTTGCTGTGCAGAGCTTTTTATTTTGATGAGGTCCCAGTAGTTCATTTTTGGTTTTGTTTCCCTTGCCTCCGGAGACGTGTTGAGTAAGAAGTCGCTGTGGCCAAGATCAAAGAGGTTTTTGCCTGTTTTCTCCTTGAGGATTTTGATGGCTTCCTGTCTTACATTATGGTCTTTCATCCATTTTGAGTTTATTTTTGTGAATGGTGTAAGAAAGTGGTCCAGGTTCATTCTTCTGCATGTCACTGTCCAGTTTTCCCAGCACCACTTGCTGAAGAGACTGTCTTTATTCCATTGGATATTCTTTCCTGCTTTGTCAAAGATTAGTTGGCCATACATTTGTGGGTCCATTTCTGGGTTCTCTCTTCTGTTCCGTTGATCTGAGGGTCTGTTCTTGTGCCAGTACAATACTGTCTTGATGATTACAGCTTTGTAGTATAGCTTTAAGTCTGGGATTGTGATGCCTCCTGCTTTGGTTTTCTTTTTCAAGATTGCTTTGGCTACTTGGGGTCTTTTCTGGTTCCATACAAATTTTAGGATTATTTGTTCTAGCTCTGTGAAGAATTCGTGTGTTATTTGGTAGGGATTGCATTGAATATGTAGATTGCTTTGGATAGTATCGACATTTTAACAATATTTGTTCTTCCTATCCAGGAGCATGGAATCTTTTTCCATTTTTTTGTGTCTTCTTCAATTTATTTTGTAAGCTTTCTATCGTTTTCAGTGTGTAGATTTTTCACCTCTTTGGTTAGATTTATTCCTAGGTATTTTATGGTTTTTTGTGCAACTGTAAATGGGATTGATTACTTGATTTCTCTTTCTGTTGCTTCATTGTTGGTGTATAGGAATGCAACCGATTTCTGTACATTGATTTTATAACCTGCAACTTTGCTGAATTCATGAATCAATTCTAGCAGTTTTTTGGTGGAATCTTTTGGGTTTTCCATATAGAGTATCATGTCATCTGCGAACAGTGAGAGTTTGACCTCCTCCTGGCCAATTTGGATGCCTTTCATTTCTTTGTGTTGTCTGATTGCAGAGGCTAAGACTTCCAATACTATGTTGAATAACAGTGGTGAGAGTGGACATCCCTGTCTCTTTCCTGACCTTAGGGGAAAGCTCTCAGTTTTTCCCCATTGAGGATGTGTTTTTCACTTTTAAAAAGTTTTCATTTTATCTTTATCTTACTATTTTTAGAAAAATCTCATATGGCAGATATTTTTTATAAACTTCCTCAGGTCATTTTTAAACAAGGGTGAGTATAATTAAGTAAGTAGAATATACAAATGAAACATAATAGGCCTTCACAAAAAATTTTCTCTTTATGTTGAGAAAGCTGGAAACTAACAGCTAGATTGCAAGAGCAGGGGCTTCCTGTGGTTCTGCAGAGTTTCATTGTTAACAGAGCTTGCACATTGTATGTCACTGATTCAGAGATGCACATGTTTTCCACAGTTTATAGTGAAAATCTAGATGCATTATATAATTGGTAGTGTCATGAATTAGAGGAATATGATGTTTATATATTTTTGTGGATGGTAAAGAAAAAGGAAGAAGCTGTCTCATTTTATAAACTAATTGAAGTCTTGCCTTTCCCACTGTGTATCACAACCTGTATCTCTCTCCCCATCCTCTGGCAAACCTGATGCACTTTTCAAGGTTAAGTACAGATATCACCTTCTCCAGGAGGCCTTTCTTGATCCCTCAGTTCAGGTTAGGGTACTTTTTATGCTTTCAAGCATCCAGTGCCTTGTCTACTGCACATACCATCCTCATTCATGATTACTTGCTCAGGTGTTTGAGAAGCAGTATAGCAGAATGGTTAAGCATTTGGTGCCTGGAGGTAGACGCCACTGGATTTAATTTTACTGTTAAAATTCTTGGGCAAGTTGCTTAAACTCTGTCCTTCTGTCTGTTAATCTGTAAAATAGAATTATGGTGATTTATCTCCTGGGATGATTTCAATGATTAAATGATTTAACACGTTGAGAACAGTGCTTGGAATAGAACATGTTTTTCCTCCTTTTTCTTCTTTTTCCCTTCTCCTCCTTCTTTGTCTTTTTGTTGTCATCCATGTTAGAATGTGAGCTCTGGAAGCAGAAAGTACCCAATCCCATTGAAGTCTTTCATTTCTAATTTCTTAGAACCCACAAGAGTGCTTGATACAGGAAAGTTCTTACTAGATGCTTGCAAATAAATTAAGTCCTGTATTAAATATGGATTTTGGGTGACGTGTCATGGTTTAGTGAAAAAACTAAAAGGTGTTTGTGAAAATGCTTTAGGAAATTGAGCTGATATAATTATCAGCATATCTTTCTAGATGATGTAAAATCATTATCTCTATGGAAAAGGATTTAATTACTTATTTAATACACATTAATCCAATATCAGATACTGTCCCAGCTACTTGGGAATGCAGAGGTGAAAAAGAACCTCTGCCTTTAAGGAATTAAGTATATAGTGTAAGAATTGTTAGCATATACGTATTTTTTACACTGGGCATTTGATTTGTAAGGAAAATTTCCTTAAATCTAGCAGTTTGTGATAGTATATGCAGAAATACAAAAGTTTATTATTCCATGAATTTATTTTGTATCTCAAAGTTATTAGGGTGATACAGAACATATTAATTTCTTCCCCAAAATTAAAAAAAATTACCCATATCCTTATTTAGTCTCTGATACATTAAAAAATTGGAATTGAGTGGCTAACTGTTGATTGGCATTTTCTTTAGATTGTCTGAAAACCATTCATGATGTTGGGTAATTGTCTTTGAAAAACCTCTTGCATTTCTTGGCTTCTTTTAGTAAGTTATGTTTGATCTCACTTAAAACGACTACAAGTTGCTACATTGAGATTTGGGCTCTCAGTCTCAAGTTTTTCCTCTGGTATCCACTTAACTGAATTGTCTGGTACATAAAAATAGCTCATTAAAATAAAGTCCGTGCTTTTGTGTTCATGTGTATTTCTTTTTTTTTTTTTTTTTTAACGTTTATTTATTTTTGAGACAGAGAGAGACAGAGCATGAACGGGGGAGGGGCAGAGAGAGAGGGAGACACAGAATCAGAAGCAGGCTCCAGGCTCTGAGCCATCAGCCCAGAGCCCGACGCGGGGCTCGAACTCACGGACCATGAGATCGTGACCTGAGCTGAAGTCGGACGCTCAACCGACTGAGCCACCCAGGCGCCCCAGTGTGTTCATGTGTATTTCTAAAACAGTGGTAGTTATGAATTCTCCTTTTTTTAAAGAAAAGTCCTTGGGCACCATTGACTTGTATGGTGGAAGGTTTTTTCTTGAGAGAGATTCTTACACAGTTGTTCTTTCATGAAGATTTTCTTTTTAACCTTCAGTTATTCCATGTGTTTTAGTGCATACTCTTAAGTTTTAGCTGATGTAATTTCTCCTATGGTACATAATGCAAGAGATGATTCCTCTAAAATGTTATGAGTACTATATACCAATCCTGAATTCTGGGGCAAGATCTCATCTCCTGAATATAGTTATCATTTATGGTCTTGCCAGTTTTCCTTCTTTCCACTTATTTATCCATCTGGCATTATACTACTGAGCCTTACCATTTATGAATCATTGGCTTTATTCACACCCAGTTGTCTATGACTCACTAGAAATCTTTGCCAGATTTCTCAGTATTTAAGGGATATTTTCCTGTTTTATGTTCTCTCATTTTAACAGGGACAGTTGGCACATATGCTTCCTTATACTGTAATTTCAAAAATGGATGCCAGATTAAAAGTGTTTTCCATATTTACACATGTAGCTTCTTGTTCTAAAAACTCATAAATTAAGGCATTTTGGGGGCCTGTATGTCAAATGTAAACAATGTGAACTTCTCTAGACAAGACATTAGAGTGAATAAAAATGTACTCCACCTCTGTAGGGAGATTGAGAATGTTCACTCTCTCTTGATAAATTATAATTCCTGAGAATTTCTTCCTTATTTCAGTGACAAAAGCATAAGCTTTGTTACTTGCTAGCTATCTCTGTGATCTTACACATTTTTATACATCTTTATACATGTTTCCTCATTTGTAAATATTTATATCTATAAGGTTCTCTCTTAAGTATTGTAAGGAATTCTTTATGTGGAGTTTGTTCCCTGGGAAATATTTTTATTGATTACAAATAGCTTAAAAAATACTTACTTAAAATATAAATATATGGAGGCACTTGAGTGGCTTAGTTGGTTAAGCGTCCAACTTAATTTTAGCTCAGTTCATCATCTCATGTTTCATGGGATCAAGCCTTCCTTCGGGCTCTGCGATGATAGCGTGGAGCCTGCTTAGATTTCTCTCCCTCTCCCTCTCTCTCTGCCCCTCCCCCACTTGCATGTGCTCTCTCTCTCAAAATAAATAAACATTAAAAAAGATGAACATATGGAAGGAAAGACTGTGATATATATATATATATATATATATATATATATATATATATATATTTTCAGCTATTGGAGTACCTATACATAATCATCTCACATTGTTTCTTTGGGGGGGGGAGTGTTGAACAAAGTATTATTATCCTAAGTATATGAAGAGAGCCTATAATTTAACAGAGTAAAATCCTACCAGTATAAAAATGTTAAAGATATGAACAGACAATTCTTGCAAACACAAACACATAAAAAATTATAATTTGATTAAAAACACAAGTAAAAAATATTCAGTCTCCACGATCAAAGAAACACCAAATAAACAAAAAATTCCATTTTGTATTTGTAAATTGATAAAATAATAATAGGTAGTGTTGGCATGATTTTAGAAAATAGACATTCTTAGGCATTGTGATTATATTATTTCTAGGAGTCAATTTGGCATCATGTGGCAAAAGCCTTAATAAATTTCTTTTTTTTGAAGTTTATTTATTTGAGACAGCAAGAGAGAGAATAAGCATGGGAAGGGGCAGAGAGAGAGAAGGAGAGTGAGAATCCCATGCAGGGTCTGCTCTGTCAGTGCAAAGCCGACGTGGGGCTGGATCTCACAAACAGTGAGATCATGACCTGAGCTGAAACCAAGAGTCAGACGCTTAACCGACTGAGCCACCCAGGCACCCCCTTAATGTATTTCTAATATGCTATAAACCTACAATTTATTTCTAGAAATTTATTCTATTTATATTCACATATATTTATATATGTACGTATACCTATCAATTGAATGTCGTTATTAACAGCAGGAAATCAAAATAATAGAAATCTCCATCATTAAGATGTACAATATATTTCTCCTACTGCCAGTAAAACTGCCCTTCTTTTGGCTTTCTCCATTTCAGTTAAGGGGAAATTACTCAGGTGGAAAAATTTGGTATCATCTGTTTCTTCTCCTTCCCTCACCTTCCACATGGGGTCAATCCTCAAATCTACTTCTTGATATTCTAGGCTGAGATCCTTTCTTGTGTAACAGGGTTTAGAGAAGCATTGTAATTTAGTAAAATAACACACTAAATTTGCATGAGAACACCTGAATTCACGGATTACTAGCTATCGCTACCTGAGCAAGCTCCTTGACTACCTTTTCTTGTGTAAAATGGGAATGTGACATAGAAACTACTGATTTACTGACTTTGCAGAGTTGCTTTGAGGCTGAAACAAGGTAATGGCTATGAAAGTGCTTTGTATTTTGTACCACAAGCCTTCATTTACCCTTGCCTGTGGCTATGCTCACTGTAATAGAGAGGGGGCAGTGGCGAGCAGGACCTGGTGTTGAGTGTCTGTATGGGACTGGGGATTGCCTTGTCGCTGAGTCAGGTTGAGATTCATTTCCACTCCTATCCCCCACAGTGGAAGAATTTTGCAGCGGGTGGGGAAGATTAAATAGAATAAACAAAGAGCATAATGTATAGCCTCATTTAAAATAAAATTGCTTTAGGTTAATAGTATTAGAAAAGTTAGAAGGAGCATGTGTGTCTGCACAACTGTGCATAAATGTGCGGGTCACATTGGGTCAGAGAGAAGAAAAAGAGCAGAGAGGCTGGATATAACAACCGACTTCTTTTTGGATGCTCAACTAGTATAAATAATTATCTCTTTAGGGCTATGGGATTTTTTTAGTACAAAGTTTGGACCTTGGGTGATAGCCTTATTCCTTGAATGTAGCTTAGAAGAGACTTTTCTTATAAGGGGTAATAACAAGGAAGATGGAGCTCTATCTAATGTACTTACTTACTGTCTGAAATTATAATAATCTCCCCACTGTTTTTATTATTTTGTTGTTGTTGCTATTATACTTGGATTTGAATACATTTTGACCATGATATAAGACCTGTTCTTTAACAGCAATTGGAAGCTATGTGACCTTTCTTCCTATCATATCTTGACAAAGCTTTCTTGTAGATGTTTGGACATTTTTTTTCAAACAGAATTTTAAATTCTTGTGAAATATCACATACTAACATAAGTTGGAAAGATGTGATCCAATGTAGTTAAGTGAGTGAGTTGACTAAGTTTATTTAGCAAGAAAATCAATATTTTAAAAAAAATTAGCCCAGTTACGCTGAATACGTTGTGGTATTTGTACAACTGGTTTTCCTTAGACTCTGGATTCCCTGGTATTAACTGTTGTTCCTATTTTCCCTGAGCTCACATCAAATGGAGTCCACAAGCAAAAACACTGGTGTCTACCTATAGTTGTTGTCGTGGCCTAAGTAGCTTGATTAGCTCCATTAGCAGGGATGCCCTGCAGGGAACTCTAGATAAAAAACATTAAAAACTTGGATTGTCAACAAACTCTTAGTCCTAGCTGGGCCTTGTAGCCAATTTATAAATTGATTGTCTCAAGTAATTGGATTTACTGGGGTGACTACATCAGTATCATATCAGAACTCTGCTTCTTTCTTTTTAAATACATGTAATAGACTTCCACTGCATAACTCATTATTCCATGTTTTATGGAATAATGTAGATTCCTACTGAAAGCACTGTTTGGTAGTATGAAAAAGCATTATAAGTCACTGGATATAGCCAATATGATTAAAAAAACCTTACTCTTAGCTAAATTAATGAAAAGTTCACAGAGAAAAGGCAATAAAATATCTCTATCCATAGTCCCATATTCTGATTCTTATATTCTGATTCTTATATATTTTTTAACAGTCAATGCTTTGTAAGTTAATGTGCTTTGCACAGAAATCAGAAAAAATCAAATTGAATTTGGAGAAGTAACATTGCCTTCTATGTACCATTCTTTGGTAAAACCATTCCACAGACTTCACAGGCCATAATTTCAGATTTAAAAATGATTTTTAAGAGTTACTTTGTCGTAAAAGTTCTATTTGATTTATAAGGTTAATGTGATCCTTCCCTGATTTAATCAGAGATTTTCTTTTGGTTTTCAACATTCAGATTTCTCATCACAGTAGTGGCAAATAATAACATTTATTTTGTGGGGTTCTTGTATTGATGAAATTAAATGAATGTATGTTAATGATGTGGAGCAGAACAGGTGCTCAATACTTGGAGAGAGAGAGAAAAGGGGGGAGAGAGAGAGAGAGAGAGAGAGAGAGAGAGAGAGAGAGAGATGGCCATTTATCAGTATCCCTTTTCCCTGACATTGAACCAATTTTCCATTCATGACAAAGTATCTTCTGCATCATAAGACCACATTAATTTAAATTCTCAAAGCATTCCTCATTAAGCAATGCTGTCAAAGTCTTCTAAGTAATCCAAATTAAATTACAGATTATCCTCTTTTCTACATGCTTATTTATTTACTTGTTTGCTTCTTCCTTCCCCCTCCCTTCCTCTCTCCTTCCATTCCTTCCTTCCTCCCAAGAATAATGGCAGATTAGTTGGGCAAGAGTATTTTTTAAAAGCGTTATAGCCTTTCCCAGTTAGTAGGTTGCTCCTTGCTCCTGCTTAAGTGTGCACTGATATCCTTCCTTACAGTAGGCATTATCAACTTGCCAGATAGGAAAGAGAGACTTGCCTTATTTTAAGGGTATACTTAAGGTATATACTAAATATAGTATACCTCTGTATGCTATTCATGTTGAATTACAACCCAGAGGAGAGAGGTTAGGTTCTTTACTGCTTTTTCTCAGTATTTTGTGTATTCTGAATATGTCTTAGCTAGTTTCTGCTACTTTGCCAACTATCACATTCTGCACCAATTTGTGTGGTAGTGATTCCATGACATGTGGGTTCTCTGTGGTTTCTGTGACTTAGCTCCTTTCTTTCCCTGACTTTTAATGTTCTCATCCCTTCTTTTTATTAACCTCCTTTCTTATTGTAGAAATCCAAGGCAAATCCCTGTTCCTCCCAAGGACGTGTCTGCCCACATAAGACCTGAGCAGTCTGCCTTTCCTTTGAACCTCTGTGGCCCTGGCGACTGTGCCATTTCTTTGCCACATGTCATTTACTATCTCATATTGCCAGTGTTCTCATAATTTGAATTTATCATCTTTCACACCCAGTCCATTCCTCGTGCAGGGTTTCTTTCTTGGTGAATGATGAAAAACCATCCAAACAGGTGTTCAAGCACAAACTGGGCATCACCTGTGACTCTCTCATCTGCATCCTCAACATGTTAACAAAAAATCTTGCGCTCTCTCAATATCTCTGTCCTCTACCATTTTTTTGGCATTGTTCCTTAACTTAAGGTGTCACCATCTCTTGCCTAGATTACTGCTACAGCTTTCCACAGCTGGTCGGATTCCAGCATTGCTCACATTTAATCTGTTCTCCCTCATGCAGCTGGAATGATATTTGCTGAAATGCAAATGTGACCTTTTTGCTTTCCTGCCTAAAATTTTTCAATGGTTTTGAAATGCTTTAAAAATAAATTCCAAAATTTTTAGCATGGCTTACGGAATCCTTTATGATTTAGACCACTTAGCTACCCAACTTTATATCGGGAACTCTTTCCACATTCCACTCTAAGCTGCTGCCATACTGAGACGAACACAGATATTGCCTATGATGGTGAACGTGGAATGAACTTTTCCTATTGTCTTAGAATTTTTGCTAAAACCTCAAGGTTAAGGGTAGTAGGAAATAGGTATCTATGATTTCTAGAGAGAGCTGCTAGACATTTCTAGAGAACTTTCTAAAATATAGCAGTGTAAGTTTGTTACTATCATTTTCTATAACCCATCTCCTGCCTATACAGGAAAAAATCAAATTCAAAAGACAGTTTGTTGAAAAGTAGGGGAATTTCTAGTGGTAGATGATGCTATGGTATTTTCCCTCCTCTTTCCATGGAAATCAGTGGGACTATGTCCTCTTCCCCAAGACATGCAAGAAGTTATAAAGAGTATCAGAGGCTAGAGGTGTCTGAAAGAGGGAACCCACATCTCACAACCTTGCTGTATATTTACTGTACATAGCATTGCTAGCTTGGGCTCTGGTGGAGAGTGGAGAGAATTCATCCCTGGGGATTGGAAACATGTGAACACAGAGTCTTGTAATTGCATTCCCCTGGTGAATTTGAACAGCAGGAGGCTGACTGGAGTAGCAACGTGAGGGGGGCCTGGTAACAGTTGGTAGAAGGAACATTTTTCAGGGAAAAGATGTGGGAGTTTCTCGTGGTCCACGCAGGTGTCATGGAGGGGAGGACCCAACTCCCACCATATGTCATTTATAAACTCCTTGAGGGAGTCTGCCAAAAGTTAGTGGAGGGAGTGTGTTGTGTGTTTGGAACAGATGTAGTGCAGAGGTCCTTGTGGAGACCAGGGAAAATGTCGAGAGAACATCCTAGCATCTCATGAGACAACCAGCATTTGAATGCTGTCTATAACTGAGGGCCTGATAGCCAGCTGGAGTTAGCCAAGAGCGAACTACAAGCCTATCTGCCAGATAAGAAAACCTCTGCCCCATGTTTCTAATCCCTCCCCTTCATATCCACTGCTCCCTTGAGAAGCTTGGAGGCATGTGGAAGACTTAGAGTTGGGAAGAGTTAACAAGGGGACCTAGCTCCCTGCCCATTGCATGTATGGGAGGCTTGAGCTGGAGAGAGGAAAGTGTGAGTGGGATGTGCTTAACTCATTCCTTCAATAAACATTTATTGGACATTTATTGTATTCCTGCCACTATTCTGGACACAGGGAATACATCAGTGAACTTTAAACATAGAAAGAATTTCACTTCTACAGACCTTACAATCTAATTGAGGAGGAGAAATGACCAAATTAAAACAGTAAAAATACACTAAATATGTAAAAGGTGATATTTGCTATGGAAAAAATGAATAAAGTAGGAAAAGGAAGAGGACATGAGGGGAGGGAGTTCAGAGTGGAAGAGATGAGCAGTGTTTGCCAAGCAATAAGGACAGCCAGGTTTGCTGAGAATTGGATGTGGGGAATGAGACAGAGCACTAGTGTGATTTTTGACCTGGGCAACCGTGGGCTGAAATTCTTATTACCTGAGAAGCGTTCTGCTATAGAAGGAGGAGCAGGATGGGGCAGATTAATTCTCAGATGTCTGAGAATTCACATCTGAGTGCAGATGTCATGCAGGTGGTTGAAGTTCAAGGGAGAAGCCGGGATGACAGAGGGAAATGTTGAAGTGGTCAATGTGTGGCTGGCTGTTGTAGAAAACTGTAAGACTGAAGTCTTAATATGGCTCTGGATTTTTCTTTAAAGTTTATTTATTTTTGAGATAGAGAGAGCAAGAGAAGGGCAGAGAGTCAGCAAGAACAAGAGAGAGCAGGGGAGGGGCAGGGAAAGAGAGAGAGGGAGACAGAGAACCCCAAGCAGGCTCTGCACTGCCAGCACAGAGCCAGATGTGAGATTCAAACCCCTGAACTGTGAGATCATGACCTGAGCTGAAATCAAGAGTCACATGCTCAATCGCCTAAGCCACCCAGGCACCTGGCTGTGGAATTTTTAAAACCTAAAATTGAAATTATTTTCAGAGCTGAAAATGATTGAAAGGCTATTAGGATTGACCCAGGATGGCTTTAAGGGGCCAGGTGCAGGGAAGATCCAAAGAAGCATGATAGACCCAGCAATAGCAGGAAAAGAATATTTCCTGTTTATAGCCCATCAAATACAGCTCATTTAACAAACCAGTTATTCCCTAAATGGACCTTGCTCTCTTGAATCTTCCCTCATTTGCATGACTTTCCTCGCCTGGGGAGTCTCCATACCACCTATACTTATCTTTGCCTGGACAGCTAATGTGTATTTTTCTAATACTTTGTGAGAAGCATTTTCTTACTCTCTTGTGGCTGAATCAGTTTGCTTCCTATGAATGCTAAGACCCTTCCTTTCATGACACCCTTTACTTCTCTTTTTCCCTTTCTAAACAGTGAGTTCCTTGAGGGCAGGGCATGTGTCTTATTAACCTCTCTGCCTCTAGTGTCTAGTGTAGGACCCATGCAAAGTAGATGCCCAATAAATCATTATTAAATGTAAGAGAGATGCCACACTTTGTACGTTGTATTGTTTTCTATGGTACTTGAGTAGCTTGTATCACACTTAGGAACAAATCTGTAAATGTCAGTGTTGTAGAAGAAGTGTTGCTCCTCCATTTTTCTCACTATGGGTCCCAACCACTTGATCCTATAAGACAGTCAAAGTCCCAGGTTCTCTAAGTGCTGGTGAGTTTCTTTATCTCCAAACTTTATGAAGATGACAAAAGGATTTGTTTTTTGTTTTTGAACTGAATATATGGGTTTATTTATTTATTTATTTATTTATTTTTAAATATATGAAATTTATTGTCAAATTGGTTTCCATACAACACCCAGTGCTCATCCCAAAAGATGCCCTCTCCAATACCCATCACCCACCTTCCCCTCCCTCCCACCCCCCATCAGCCCTCAGTTTATTCTCATTTTTTTTTTTAAGAGTCTCTTATGCTTTGGCTGTCTCCCACTCTAACCTCTCTCTTTTTTTTTTTTCCTTCCCCTCCCCCATGGGTTCCTGTTAAGTTTCTCAGGATCCATGACTAAACTTCTCACTAACGACAAAATATACCCAAGTTAGCATCTTACTCTTTGGTCGGTACACTTCTTTTCCTCAACTCTGTCCTATGATGCTGATATTCCCTTCTGGCATTACTTTCCAGAAGTTCTGTGCTGTGATTGGCATTGTATAATTTAGGATAGGTATAGTGGAATGTTACAGAACATCTAAATTAACATTACTTACTGAAATAACATAGTTTATTTTTCTCTATGACAACAGAAATTCAGAGATAGTACAGGGTGGATTTGGTGGGTCCATAGTCACTAGGGGCTCAAACTTTTTCTCAATTTCTGGTTCTCCTTGTGCTTAGCATGTGCTTCCAACTTTAAGGTCACCTCATAGTCTAAGAATAGTTTTGATGCACCAGCCATCACGTTCACATTACAGACAACAGAAAGAGGAAGGGATAAAGGAATGGTAACGGGACTTTCCTTCCAAAGGAGGCAACTACTTTTATTTTATTTTTTTAGGTTTATTTATTTATTTTGAGAGAGAGGGGGCGGAACACAAATGAGAGCGTGGGGGAGGTGCAGAGAGAGAGGGAGAGAATCCCAAGATGGCTCCATACTGGGCTCCATGCTAATAGCCCAAGATCTCATTAACTGAAAGATCATGACCTGAGCTGAAATCAGGAGTTGGACGCTTAACTGACTGAGCCACTCAGGCAGGTTCCCCTTGGAGAGAGCTACTTTTTTTTTTTTTTTTACTCACAGAAAACACATATAATTTATTAGATGGACTTAAAAACCCACACAAATCAATTTTAGGCACTTCTTGGGTACAGACTGTGGGAAACTTCTTTAAAAAAAACAGGATATCTAACAGGCAAAACCATACTTTAATTTTTAGAAGAATACAACAACAACTAGACAATTGATTTAAAAAATTGCATAAGCAAACCAACTGTATCCTGTTATAATTTCTTCACAGTTTCACACACCATTTTAGGATTTAATAGAAACAGCCATTTTTTAGCATTCAAAATTTTAAAACTCTCTTTCCTTTACTTCACCAATATGATCTTAAAACTATCATATATTCTTTGAGGGAACATGATATAGAAGTTCTACTTTTATATAGGTAGAACTTTAAGTTAGTATTTTCTATATTGTGTCTGTATCTGTACAGAATCAACATATGATGGTTGATGATTTTGATGTCTTCTAAAGTCCATTTCAACAGGTTTATTTTTAAAAGATAGGCTTCTCTTTACTAATTCTTTTAGACATCTAATGTTTATCTGTGTTCTTTAAGTAAACATGAGGAAAAAATAAAATGTGAGCTATGGTTTTAAGGATATCTTCAGGTTAAATACTATATATATATATATTTGGTTTGGCATCTTTTTCTAACTCAAATAGTTTTATGGGTATCCTCCAAAATGTAATCATTTTTTGGTGGAAGATAACACACACATAATTTAATCCCTTCCATGCCTAACTAGCAGCTTAAGGAGCTTGCAAAGTCTAGGTAGTTCTGTTATCTTTCTGAATCTGCTTTTCAGCATATGAAGCTAAAATTAAGAAACATTAAAATGTTAAATACAGTATGAAGGATTTTACTACTGGCTTTTATTTGCTGTATATACAGCAAGCCAGTCTTCTGATATACCCCACAACCCTGACAATACACTCTAATGAGCAAAGTACAAATCAATACATCAACCCAGTAGTGGGGACACAGCAAAAAACTAGAGAACCTACTTAGAAACTGGTGGTTTGGGGAACAATGGCTGTAAGGCAAAGTTTAGAATACCTCCAGGACTGAGTAACATACCTTCACTGATGGTGAATGCAAATACAGGAGAGCAAGGGTTGGCTGAGCTATGGGAAAGCTGATCCTGAAGCAGGAAGTTTTAGAGTACATGTGGACATTTGGGAGGGGTTATTAAGTCATGCAAAGAAACCTTGCCTCTACCTAGCCTTAAAAGAGGGACTGATGCTGTGATACAACTGGGAAATTGAGAGAAGATGACCCCAAAGTTCACAGGATAATCTGGGATGTGCTGCTATCCTCTATATACAAAGTAGAACACATTACAGATATATTCCCAAAAATGCCTGCAGAAAAAACTAGAAACCTATCTATAGGTTTTCTATTTACACTACTATAAACAGATTTTGAGGTTGTCTATACTGTATGTGGTTGCTGTAGTCACAGCAAGAAATGTAAAGTGCCTACGAGAAAGGACAATAAAATCCCATTTCCAGGCATCTTAATTTTATACATTCAGACAATAAAGAAAAGAACATCTCAGGGACTTCCTGCCTTTTCTCAAGCTCCCTGTACTTTTCTGTAACTACCTACTAGGCATTTCTTAAATGCCAGAAACAGACACTCTTTTATCTCATGCCACACTTCTAAAATCACCTTAACTATCTGCATTAAAAATGCCAGCCAGCAGGCTAAAGCACTTTATTCTTAAGGCAAAATGTCATATTCCATACCCATTCCCTCCGTCCCCCAAACCACCTGCCTTCACTATATTCTTTGCCCATCATGAGAGCCAAAGAAGTCAGAAAGAACTGAAAATTTTCAAACTAGACTCCTCAGTATAATGTGTAAGATATACTTTATAAATGCTATTACCACAAAATTAAACTCATTAAATGCTTATAGCATATGGTTACTTTTACTAAGATATCAAGAATAATTGTATGACTTTCAAAATTAATATCAAACATGGGATATTTAATCCAGCCACAGGTACAGAGGTATGAGGCCTTGTTCTTTTCAAAGGTAAGCATGACTCTAAATAAGATGATTGTTTACCCCCAAAAGTAGCATATTAAAAACCAAAAGCATTGCCCTTCACTTAATTCTACTTAAACTACATATAAATTGCCATTATAACTATTCATAAGGCTCGTAATCATATTTGGAAAGAATACTGTTAAAATTATCTTGATGTATATTTATACATGAATTAAAAATTTTTCCTCATTGTAATTTTGGTTTTATATACAAGCATACAGGTACAACCTTATTTCTAATGCTTGGCCTAGAAAGGTAGAATGTAACAAAAAATAATGTTTTATAAATGTGGTACAAGATTTCATGTATTCTCATGATGCCATGTCAATAACCTACTACACTAAACCACTGTAACAATGCAGTTCATGCTTTAAACATCCAATTAAGAATAAATTTTAGCCAACAGCTTGTTGACAAGGGAATGTGCTGGTATACTGCTGAACTCATGTGGCAGCAACCCACAAGACTAAACCATGAAAACTTAAATTAAAAGATAAAAAGGGTAAAAGATGTAGAGTTGCTGGACTACTTTACAGAATATTTATCTCTGATGGAAATGCAACATCTGCAAAATGGGCTTGGGTTTTTAAGGGAATTTTTAATATAAAACAAGTAATTCCTAATAGTGATTTGAAAACTATGAGAACATATGAACAAATAAAGCTTAGTAATTTAGAATTTACTTTTGTAAAAGCAAGCTGACAAATATTAAAATGTTATACTTGCATTATGAACATTATAATATAAATATAAAACACAAAAAATCCACTGTTAAACACTGATCTCCCATGCTTGGATTTAGCTACTGAGTGTATTACATTTTACAGAAAGAAACTTTCAAAGTTTTGCCAATGCTTGTAGTATATACTATTACTCTTCATCAAAATCTCCATGAAATCCAAAAGGCTCATATTAAAGGTAGTTACATATTTTCTTGAATACTCTAAAACATGCCAGTTTGGATCAGCCTTCAGATTTTTAGGGCATGAAAGATATACAAAGAGAGTACCCCAAAATATGTGTGAACACATTTAGGATAAGTCTGTTTACAATTACAATAAAAATACCTTCAACCTTCATATCTTTCCATTTTCAGTGAAAAACAAAATACCCTAATCAAACATAAGATATTTGGGGCCAAGTTAGTTCTTTGTAAAAATAATTTGTCATGTGTTGATCAACTTTTAGACCAAACTCTTAAAAGCATTAAAAGAATTGTATTTTATAGTTGTCAATGCATTCACGTTGGTTAGTAATAAGTGAAAAAGAAAAAAGTGTAGAAACAAAAAAATCTCAAACTATCCCAACTCCAGAAATAAGAAATTTTCAAATTAAGAAATAACATTTGTTGCTTAGAAAATAAGTACTTTTCATCTCAAACTCACTCTAAATGCTTGTATGATTCAATACCTAAGAAGACTCTAGGTCAATTATTTCATAATATTTATAGGATGATACTTCTCTGGGTAGGCATATTTTACACAACAGCTTCCAATTAATGCTGGAAAAAAAATCACTTGATAATTTAATCACAATTAATGATTGACCGATTAATGGATTAACAGTTTTCTCAGTAATTTAGATGGCATAGATCCAATTAAGGGGACAAGAATTGCTCGATGTGAAATTCTGTCCATTTGTAACACTAAGCCAAAAATTTGCAGATACTCGACTCAGATTACATGTTTTCATATACGTAATGTGATCAACAAAAAAAACAGGTACAAATGTCGAGCTTTCTTCTTTTCTTTCTTTCTTTCTTTCTTTCTTTCTTTCTTTTCTTTCTTTCTTTCTTTCTTTCTTTCTTTCTTTCTTTCTTTCTTTCTTTCTTTCTTTCAGAGAAGCTCAATGATTTTGGGGGTTGGTTAGTACAATAAAGAGAACACAGGGGAAAGCACAAAATGGCACTTAACACCACTGCCAGTACTCATCTCATTATGGTTATAACTAAGGATAATATTACCTTTTGTGTTATTTGCTTTTCTTTAGAACATAAATCAAAGCCATAAACTTGAACTTGAGGAATATACACAATAGATACACAACTTAATGCAAAATACTTTTCATAAGTAACCTTACATTTTAAAATATTGGAAACTGAATATCTGTGCTGATTTGTATTCTGACTTAATGGAACAAGAGAACAACATTCAACTAAGGTGGTTTACACTGACAATAAAGCTCTTAAAGTTAAAAATGTCTTCCTCTCCCTTTGTGCTTACCACAGGCTGCACAATGTCCTGAGAGGATTCATTATGAGAAAAATGGCAATCACAGCTTTAAAGACCTTGCTTTGGAAGGGACTAATGAGAAAGCAGATTGGAAAGTGAGACTTCATCTTTGTTCTCAAATAAGTGGTCTTAATTTTTCTTATAGAAAAAGTTTAAATCAGTTTATTATAAATATATCTAAACCATTAATTTTTGCAGCTTCCAGATAAAGTCCAGCACTTAGTTTATACAAAGTCTATGAGAAGAGGTCAGTAGGGATCATCTAATCTTAAATTGTGACATCATTCATTCAAGTCCTTGGCATAATCCCTCGCCAATAAAAGCACAGCATGCTTGGATATGCCACTGGTGATCTTTAATAGAAGTTAATTTCAAAAACTGGGAGATTTCTGCTACAGTCATTCATTCTTTAACATCTTGTTTATTAGCAAAAATCAGCAATCCAGATTTCCTTAGGTCCTCATGGGCTAACATTTTATAGAGTTCTTCTCTAGTTACAGAAATTCTTTCTCTGTCTGTACTGTCTACAACAACAATTACAAACTCTGTGTTAGTATAGTAAGTGTTCCAGGAAGAATGAAGAGATTCTTGACCACCAATATCCCACATTAAGAAACATGTTTTATTAATCATTATTTCTTCGATATTACTTTCAATTGTAGGTGATGTATGTACAACTTCATTCATAGAAAATTGGTAAAGGATGGTAGTTTTCCCTGCATTATCCAGCCCAACAATGATAACTTTGTGCTCCTGGTGATTGAACAGTCTCCATATCCTGGTGAAGAGAATTCCCATTCTTGGGCAGCGGACCCCCCTCCAGCCACCCTGGCCGCCTGGCCTCCCCTGGCTCAGACTGAAGGGAGGAAAGGAACACGCCCGGGGCATCATCCCCTGCTGCTGCTGCTCCCGAGCTCAAGCTCGTGGCCAGCTCGTTCCTGGGAACCGGAGGAAGCTGAAGCCCAGGACGCCCTGCTGTATGTGAGGCCCCAGGAGAGAGCTACTTTTAATCAACCTTCCCAGAAGTCCCACTCAATACTTCTGTTTTTATTTTATTCTCTAGAATTAGTCACAAGACAACTGCCTGCTCTAATGAAGGCTAGGAAATACTGCCTTTTAGCTAAACCTTGGGTTCTATTATGTACAGAAAAGGAGATTGATGGCAACTGAGAGCAGAGTCTCTCCATGGCTGTATTCTTGTATTGGGGTTTACTATTTACCACATGTCCCTTATCTTACACCTTGATCTCCCCAAGTACAAAATCTTTACTTATTGATTTCCACAGAATGCCACACTTCTCTCTGAAAATCTTGACTGGTGGTTTTGTTTGTTTGCAGAGGAACAGCTATGGTCAGCTTGCCTGGCTTTGCCACTCCCTTTCTAACCACAAGGGTCCATTCTGCATCAATGTTCTCAGAGTCAGCTGCATTGTCCTTGGAGGGCAGGCACAGAGGGCAGGACTTTTTTATGCTCCATTTCAGTTAATATTGTCACTTTTTTGTCAGCATCTGAGCTGAAAATCATGCCTTGGCTTTGCAATATTTTGATACTTTCTGTGGCCAAAGGATGAGTGGGTGGAGGGTCTCACTGTGTACTGAAGTGTTGGCAGACTATTGCTCATTGGTACCAGGTACCATTTCTTGCTGCTTCTGATTTGTAGGTTGGCCACCTCTTCCTCCCCTGCTGGTCCCCTTCTGCCATGTCTAGACATAATCCCTTCAGTGAGTTGCTGCTGCCTCCATGAAAACTCCCTCGGAAAGACAAGCCCTTGATGCTCTACATCAATATCACATCAAACTCCATGGGTTTATTACTTTACTGAAAGATTTGAGTAACTGTGTTGAGTTCCAGGTAGATGGTAGAAAATGGAAGCTATGTTATAAAATAGAACTTTTCCATGGTCAAGGAAGAACCATTTAAGATACTCAGTCTTTCAAATGGAGCCTTTCTCCATTGCTTGTGTGTATTAAATTCTTTCTTGAGAGTGATTTTTCTCTGAACAGTGATGTTCTCTGAACATCTTTGTAGAAACCTCTTCTCCTAACCATAGGAACTGGTTTCACACCAGAACCTATTCCTATCCTGATTCCTCCAGCAGTTCATTTCTCCTTCTCTAAAGTACTTTCCAACACTTCTCTGGAAAAGGATAACATCTGAGAGAGTTCATTGTCACCTGTGACATTCCAGGTCCCACAGAATGATCCAGAATAGATCTCCAATGTTTCTCCAAAGGTGTGGATTTATTCCGATTGTTTGGTAGATAACTATACCCTTTCTACAAGATGCACACAAGCATACGCATATATACACATGCACACCTCTCTATCAAAGATAAATAGTATAATCGATCTATAAGGTGGTAAGCAAATTGCCTGAGAATTTTCATGCTCCAACAAGAATCACTGGAAAAGGCTTTGGGGAACTTCACTGCTGTGGGCCGGGTTTCCATTTTGCATTCTAATACAAGGTTGCCTTGTTTCAATAGTGAAAGGCATTGGAAGAACTCTATGGATGTGCTCTCAGAGGCCCAGCCATTTGTTTCTTTTGTTGATTTTGGGGTGCACTTGTTTGTAAATGAAGGTGTACTGATCTAGAAATAGGAAAATTTGCCTACTCTTTCAAGAGGTGAGTTTGGAAATTTTTTTTTTTTTGTCTTTATGGTTTAGAAAATAGAATGTAAGCATCTAAAGACCTCAAATGGGAGAGATGGAATTGAATTATTATAGTTTAGCTATCCCATTGTTTGCATTGCTGGAGAACATTTTATTCACCACACAAAGTAACATTTTGACAAAATGAAAACTTAATACATGGTCAAGTTTTCTTTTCTTTGTTTTAAATAGACTTTATTTTTTAGAGCAGTTTTAGATTCAGAGCAAACTTGAGCAGAAAGTACAGGTTTCCCATATATCCACTGTATGATTAACTATTTTTTTTTAGGGTGGGAGAGGCATAGAGGGAGAGAGAGAATCTTAAGCAGGCTCCATACTACTTGGGGCTCCATCCCATGATCATGAGATCATGACCTGAGCTGAAATCAAGAGTCCAACACTTAACTGACCTAGGCACCAGGTGCCCCGGTATGTGGTTACCTTTTAAGGTGTAATATTAATTTCTGTTTGTGCCACAAATTTATGATGAGATTCATTTCACTGTTGGATTTTAGTACTGGGTAAATCAACTTATCGGTAACAATAAGGATAGTAACAATTGGTAACAATTGAGGGTAGTTGTTAACTGTCCCCACAATGACTTCAGCAGTATTCTTTTTCTCAACATGTGTATTATTTGATAACTCTTCCTGCTGCTCTTGGATTGAAATAATTTACAGGGAAATGGCTTCATTCAAAGACATTTTCTTTATATGGTGAGTAAATATTTTTAAATGAAAGCAGTTTAGTTATCTGAAAATTGTTACACCTGACAAAATAATTGGGTATGCATTGAATGGGAATCCTTTGGACTCTGCTATTATGGAAGGCGTTTGTTGCCTGGGTCACTCTTAAGGTAGTAACTGTAATCTTGAAACTCCTTCATCTACCTAAGTAAGGGCTAATAGTGAAACTTGCTCTGCTACTGTAAAATGTACTTATGTTGATAGTTTTTTAGGAGATGTCCCTGAGGTTCCATTTATCACTAGGAAGAAAATGTTAGTGCCAGTGCTTCACAGAGAGTTCCAAAGCTTACATTGAGAACCAAAAGCTTCCATTTATTTTATCCCACATGGGTTGATGAGCTCTCCTTAGGGACATTTTTTTTTTTAGTCTTGTAAAGTAGTGACTTGCATTTTCATTCTTTTCCCCTCAAAGTTTCTAATTCTTTTGAATGTTAGTTATATTGTGTTTATGCAACTGAGAGGAGGGATATGGAAGTATAAATTAAGATTATTTAATTAATTTATTTATTTTAAAAATGTTTATTTTTGAGAGAGAGAGGCAGAGACAGAGAGTGTGGGTGCACATGCGTGGGGGAGGAGCAGAAAGAGAATCCCAAGTAGGCTCAAAGCTGTCAGTGCAGACCCTGACATGAGACTCGAATCCACAAACTGTGAGATCATGACCTGAGCCGAAATCAAAAGTTGGATGCTTAACCGACTGAGCCACCCAGATGCCCCTGAAGATTATTTTAAAAAGTATTCTGCTTCAGGGGCACATGGGTGTCTCAGTCGGTTGGGTGTCCAACTTTGGCTCAGATCATGATCTCACGGTTCATGAGTTCGAGCCCCACATCAGGCTCTGTGCTGACAGCTCACAGCCTGGAGCTTGCTTCAGATTCTGTGTCTCCCTCTCTCTCTGCCCCTCCCCTGCTCATGCTCTGCCATTCTCTGTCATTTATTTAAAAATAAATAAACATTAAAAAATTTTAAAAAAGTATTCTGCTTTATTATTTTTTGTGCTTATTTCTTCCCTGTGGTCGGTTATATTAAATTTTCTGGACTTCATATATATTAATTGAAATACTTCTCTTTCTTTCTCTACCCTTTCTAAAATCTTGATAAAGATTCTTCTTATGTCTCTTAAATGCTGTTGTCTCCTTAGGAAAAAGAAACCTGGCCTAAACTGTCATATAAATTTTTCATAAATATTTGCCTGGAGTGGAGAATGTTTTGCAAAGTTGAAGCATTTTGCTGAGTGCAGCACATGTGTTGTATCCCTTCTTTCAACAATTCATTCATCAGCTCTGTTTTAAAGAATGAGTTTTCCAGGGTATTCTAGACACTGGGGAGATAAAGTGAGACAGGTATGATTGAGGCCTGAAGGAGCCTATGGTCTAATGGGAGAGACAGATTTGTGAATCAACTATGCCAGTCCTACGGGATAAGGGCTACAATAGAGGCCTGCTCAGTGACAACATAGATCAAATGGGATCAAGAAGGATTCTGGAATGGTTCCAGAAGTAGGCTGCCTTTGATTTGAATTTTGAAAAAGTAGGTAGGAATTAGCTTGAAAAAAGAAAGAATAAGCATTTGAGTGGAGATGTATCTGTTTAAATAGTTATAAATCCACTGATGTGGGGCTAAGGAGAAGAAGAATGTGAAGGAGTGATGGATGAGGTTGGAGTAGGTAGGCACCTGTTATGAAGAGCTTTGCATATAAGTGAGGAATTTTGAACTTGAATATGAAAATTATAGGGATTTACAAAATGGTTTTCAAGCAGAGGTGAGAAATGATATTTATAGTTAGGAACATCATTCTGGCAGCAATTAGGAAGAGAGGTAGAAGCAGCACAGCTTGAGGGAAGGCCAGCTAATTATGACAGTGCCTCAGTATCCAGGAGAAAAGAGATGAGATTTTAATCTAAGCAGTGATGGCAGAAGTAGAGGAGAAGGAACAGGTTAGAGAGATGTGAAATGATGTCTTTGGTATTTCTTCTACATCCCTGGATGAACTAGTAGGTTGATGATGCTAATACATAAGATGGGAAATGCAGAATAAAAAACAACCCAGGTTTTTTGGGGACAGATGATGTTTTGTTTTGGACATGTCCACGTAAAACAGCAATGGCATATGCACTCTAAAATTGAATATATGTACCTGAAGCCAGTGGAGGGTTCTGAGCTAAAGATATAGATGTGAAGTCATCAACCTATTTGCAGATACTGAAGCTTTGGTGTCAGCGAGGAAACTTGGGGTTTCCTCTTTGCGTTACTCTTCATATTTGTGAGGCATGTGGGAGATGACCTCATGTGATATATTGAAAACAAATGGCTCTTCCAAATTATGGAAAGAGCCTAAATGTCCATCAACTGATGAATGGATAAAGAAATTGTGGTTTATATACACAATGGAATACTATGTGGCAATGAGAAAAAATGAAATATGGCCTTTTGTAGCAACATGGATGGAACTGGAGAGTGTGATGCTAAGTGAAATAAGCCATACAGAGAAAGACAGATACCATATGGTTTCACTCTTATGTGGATCCTGAGAAACATAACAGAAACCCATGGGGGAGGGGAAGGGAAAAAAAAAAAAAAAAAAAAAAAGAGGTTAGAGTGGGAGAGAGCCAAAGCATAAGAGACTGTTAAAACTGAGGACAAACTGAGGGTTGATGGGGGGTGGGAGGGAGGGCAGGGTGGGAGGGAGGGCAGGGTGGGTGATGGGTATTGAGGAGGGAACCTTTTGGGATGAGCACTGGGTGTTGTATGGAAACCAATTTGACAGTAAATTTCATATATTAAAAAATAAAAAAATAATAAAAATAAAAAAAAATAAAAAAAAAAGAAAACAAATGGCTCTTAGAACATTATCTTATACATCCATATCATTATTGTACACTTATCTCCTGAATAGTAAACTGTGAATAGAGTTTTGAGGGGAAAAGTAAAGGGAGGAGGAGGGAGGGTAGAAGGAAGAAAAGTTGAATAAAGACTTGTGTCTTTCAAACAGAATACCTTGTGAAGTTATGGAATCAAAGACAACATAGGGTAAAACCCTAGATCCTTTCTCTGTAAACCTTGGGATAAAATTTGATTTACTTTAGGAGTGTCCAGAGGCATTTCAAATCATCTGCATTATATGTTTTGAAGATAATTTTTTTTAGAGTTTCCACAAAGATCCACTTTAGGGTTTTTTTTGGGCCTATGCTGTGGCAGACTTGCTTCCATGGGATACACTTGAAAAGGTCCCGGTGCTCAGAGGCCTTTGGGAATCACATTGAAGTTTTCGGATTGTTTGCCCACATTAGTTCTATTTGGCCTAACCTGTTATTGGCCAGGAGCTCAACCTACCCCTGAAGAAACAAAAGGACAGGGTGACATTAGTGCTGTAATATTCACATTGACCCTACTATGCCTCCACAGTGATTCATCCAGGGTTTTGGGTATGAAGGAAGAATACATGGAAAAATTCAAATTCAAGACACGTGAGAATGTTTATTTAAGAACCTGTATTTCTAGCCTCAGCATATAACATTTGACTCCCAGTGGATGAGAGAAGTCACCATCTTCTTGGTACGGCAGGAGTATGAATTTATGCGTTTAGGTCAAGTAGCCTATTATTCCTGCCTCTCCCTAGCCCCCTTTGAGATCACAGATGCCTCTTAGATCTCAGCTAGTGCTCTCTCACTTTGTTTGTACATCCCTTTTAGAACTCTTTATGTCCTAAAACATGTACAATCTGTCTGTAATTATTACTTTCTTAGGGTTGGGAAATTCTTTTCTTGTTTATAAGTTGAGCCACATTGGGCATAATCTAGAACCCCTAAAAATACTGTGTAGAGCAATAGCCTTTACTAGTCAGGCTTCTCTGTTTTTTGTTTTTTGGTTTTTTTTTTTTTGTTTTTTTGTTGTTGTTAACATCATTTATAAACAGACTCTTAAAACTTTTCAGCACTTTCTCTTAGCAAAATTATGATAAGGAATGACTAGCCATGTACTGCTAAGATGGGTTACCTTAATAAGAAGAAATAGAAAAAAAGGAGCTAATTAAAGCAATGGTCATGTCTTTAGACAAGACCATTGAGAGAAGACATGCAGGAGGTGGAAGTGGTTCAGTGAAAACAAAAGTTCAAGGCTAGTAATTGGAAAGCAGCATCTACTTTTTCTTCTGAATTTAATCCCATCAGACGGTCTACTGTGCAAAAGTGTCTAGTAAGCTGTCAGCCACCAACTTCATATTCTCTCTCACTGGGTTAGGTTTGCCTTCCTCTTTATGATCAGCAGATGGAATCCTCAATTAATGCTAGATCTACTATTATAGAAAAAAATATCCAAAGAGTGAAGGACTCCCTGGAGCCCTTACAAAAAGACAATGGTGAATGATTAGGCAGTACACACATCTCAAGTTCTTTGGAACAATGTTGAGTGATAGACACAGGGATAGGAATAGTAATAGGAGTGGGCACCCTGGTCTCCCTTGCACACTGGGACAAAAAAACAGATCTAACAGCACCAGACATCAGACTCCAGGAGAGGGAACCTAGCTGTGAGTTTATAAACTACCTGCTTAGGGAAAACCAGCCCCTATCCTGACATAATCAGGGGTATAATAAAGATCACCTAGTACATATTTGTTCCCTGGCCCCATTTTTCCACCTCAATATCAGGTTGGGAGAATATCAACCTTGCCCTAGGCCTGATCCAGGCCTTGTGGTGGCAGTTCCATGCTTTGGTGGCCCATGGGCCTGATTTACCAACTCAGTGTTCTATGGGGGTTGCTTTAGCCCCTGGTCCCAGTTGTTTTCCTGGTGCCCTAAAAATTTCTCTTTGAGTGGCCAGTCTGTGGCAATTGGTCTTGGGCAAATCAACCCTTCCCTCTTATGTCATTCCTATAATCTCTGTAATACCCAAATAACTGTGCAGCAGGAATTGAGAGGAAGAGATCCTTGGAACATCATAGTCCCTTCCATGTGGCACTGACAGTCATGATGGGACTGCCTTACAAGACAGACTTGATTTTCAAAGAAATTTCGCATGATTTCAAAAATCCTTCTTTAATAAAGTGTTTATATTTTTCAGTCAGTGGTGCTAGCGCTTTGAGAGCCTTAGCTCTTAGCGAATCCATTTGCTAAGCAATTTAAAGTTTATATAACTAACAGATAATGGGTGCTTACTAAGTGCCAGGTACATAATGTGGCACTGTCATTATGTTTATTAAAGATAAGAAAATGGAGACTCTGAGAAATGAACTCACTTACCCAAGGCAATGTAGCTAATAAATAGTCAAAGTGAAGTTCAAGACCAAATAGGTATACCTGGATCCAAAGCTTACTAAAACTATGGCTTGTGCAAATATAAAGGCCGTACTTAGATTTATGCTAATTTTCAAGGGTCTTATATTGCAATAACTTTTTACCTCCTTCTGATTCCTCTAACATGTTATTTCATGAAATGTGCATTTCTTTAGTTTTACCCCACAATCATCCCACAAAACATGGATTAGCAAATAGAACTCACTGAGAATTTAATGGAGGAGTCAAAAAAGGGCTTTTACATTATTGGAACATACTTGATTTTTTAAAAAAAATGTTTATTTATTTATATTGAAAGAAAGAGAGAGAGAGTGTGTGTGCACAAGTGGGGAAGGAGCATAGAGAGAGAGGGAGAGAGAGAATACCAAGCAGGCTCTGCGCTGCCAATGCTGAGACTGATGTGGGGCTCGATCCCACAAACTGTGAGATCATGACCTAAGCCGAAATCAAGAGTCTAATGCTTAACTGGCTGAACCACAGAGATGCCCCGTGACACACATGATTTTAATTGTCAACATAGAACTAATTGAAAAAAAAACATTTACCTTTTGCCTCGACACTGTGAAGAACTTCTCATCGCAGCCTTTCTTGCCCTATTGGACTCTTCTCTTCCCTTCTCTCCTTCTTGCAATTCCCTTTCAGGAATAAGCAAGCAAGCCAGGAAAACAACAACAACAAAAAAACAAACAAACAAAACTAGTCAAGAAGCAAATCTGTCTTTCTTTTAAAAAAAATGTAGACAAAGCAACTCTTCTCTTCCTCTGAAAATTTGGTATCAGCCAAAGCCAAGGTGCTCAATATTTTACCTTCTTACGTGAGTAATTATGGATGTATTCCCCTCCCTTTCCCTCTCCCTCAGAAAACATTTACTCTATAAGGTGAATACAGAGTTTGTAATTTTATGATCAGTAGATGTAATACTCAATTCACTGTAAGCAATGGATAAGAATTAAAAAAAAAATTAAATAGGGTAAATGCATGATCAGGTCTATATTTAAGGGAAGAATAAAATATAACCTTCTTTTGGTTCAGATTATTCATGTATTTCAAGATATAGCATATCAGGGCTGCTATTATTAACAATACTAATCAATGTTTTGGATATATTCAGAAGAGTAGATTAATCAATCTTTCTTGTTAATAGTATGATGAATAATACAATCCAGTATCCCAACATATAGGACTTTTCTAGAGGAATTCACTGTAACTGTGACAAAATTAAATGCCTGGCTATTACTTCATCCTGGTGTTAAAAACAAAAGCTGACAGTCAGATTCTCTGACACATTCATTAACCATAGACAAGGGAACAGCAGAATTTGCTTAAATAAATGCAAATGGATCCCATTGTCCTTAAGAGTGAAGACAACACAAAATAAGGAGGACATTTTGGCACTGCTTAAATAGATATTTCTTTTCTGTGCAGAAATAATGTCTTTTTCTCGTGAATTGTACTGAGGTGTCCATTTTGCTTAAATCTTACATTAGTGGTATGTGTGGTTTAATTCTGGTCAAGATGAGGACATTTGAAAAAAATCTCATAAGAAACTTATCCAAGTCTTATTTTTAAAAACAACCTTTTATAAAAAGCTAGATCAGTATATTATGATATCCTGTATTCTTATAATTACTATTTTCAAAAATGAAATTAAGGCACTCCTGCTGAGTAGATCTCTATTATAGTAAATCTTGTTAAGAATTGTACATGAAACTAGTGAAAAACTATTACCAAAAATGTAACAACTGCATGTAACAAAATCCTGAAATAATATGATTATAAGGTAATCATGTCTTCAATCAAAATTTCCATTATTAACATTTTGGGGAATCCATTGTGCCTTTGCACATGTTCTTTCCTTTGCATGTGTTCTTCTGGAAAGGCTCTTCTTCCCCATTTTTCTCATGGCTGGCTTCTTTTCCTTTTTTACATCTTTAAGAGCCTCAAAAAATTAAAAATAGATCTACCCTATGACCCAGCAATAGCACTGCTAGGAATTTACCCAAGGGGTACAGAAGTACTGATGCATAGGGGCACTTGTACCCCAATGTTTATAGCAGCACTCTCAACAATAGCCAAATTATGGAAAGAACCTAAATGTCCATCAACTGATGAATGGATAAAGAAATTGTGGTTTATATACACAATGGAATACTACGTGGCAATGAGAAAGAATGAAATATGGCCTTTTGTAGCAACGTGGATGGAACTGGAGAGTGTGATGCTAAGTGAAATAAGCCATACAGAGAAAGACAGATACCATATGTTTTCACTCTTACGTGGATCCTGAGAAATTTAACAGAAGTCCATGGGGGAGGGGAAGAAAAAAAAAGGGTTAGAGAGGAAGGGAGCCAAAACATAAGAGACTCTTAAAAACTGAGAACAAACTGAGGGTTGATGGGGGGGTCGGGGTGGGTGGGAGGGACGGGAAAGTGGGTGATAGGCATTGAGGAGGGCACTTGTTGGGATGAGCACTGGGTGCTGTATGGAAACCAATTTGACAATAAATTTCATATTAAAAAAAGGTAAAAAGTAAAAAAAAAAGAGCAGATAATCAGTTTTGTTTGGGTGAGGATATGCATGAGTCTTAAGTAAATAGTAATGTATCAGGGGTTTAGGGCGGGAAAGTAGGAAGCATCCTGTGGTTGGAGTGTAGTATGCATGTATGTGTGTGTAGGTAAGTGAGTTAAAGATTCAGCTATAAAGGTAAGCAGGCATCAATCAGGCAGGACTTTGTGTATTATTCTACTGCGCTTGTCAAGGCAAAATAGACTGGAGAAAATGATTTGAATTTTAGAAGCATCACTTCGATGGCAGTATGGAAGATTGATATTGGGAAGGGATGGGGCAAGACTGGAAGAGGGGGTAACTGTTAGTAGACTATAGTAATGTTATGGACAAGAGATTCTGTGGAACTACATCATGACCATAAAAGTGGAAAAGTATAGTGAGGTGATAGATGTAATGGATAAAAGCTATTTTACTGAGAGAAGTTGGCAGGATGAATATGGGTATAAACGGAAGACAAAAGAGATTATTTTTTCGCATTATTTCTGGTGTTATTTCTAGACTTCAATGGATAACTGGATTGTGGTATAACTCTTCAAAGTGGGAAATGTAGTAGGGTTACTGAATTTTAGGGGAAGGGTTTTCAGTCAAGGTATGTACAATTTAAGTTTGAGGTGCTATGAAAAATTAGGATAGATCAGTGATTTTCAAAATATGACCTGTCAATGCCTGAAGTCTTCAAGACCCTTTCAAAGGGTCAATGAAATCAAAATCATTTTCGTAATAATATTAAGACATTATTCCTCTTTCCACTATCTCTTCGTGCCACCATAATGGTGTGCATGAATGTCCTGGCAGATACCCTCAGGAGCATTAACAGTGTTGAAAAGAGAGGCAAGTGACAGGTTCTTATTAGGCCACATTCCAAAGTCATTGACTGGTTCCTAACTGTAATGATGAAGCACAGTGTGAATGATGAAGCAAATTTTAAATCATTGATGATCATAGAGTTGGGAAAATTGTTGGGAAACTCACAGGCAGATTAAATAAGTGTGGAGTGATCAGCCCCAGATTTTATGTACAACTCAAAAGATCTAGAAAAATGGCAGAATAATCTGCTCTCATCCTGCCAGTTTGGTTTCATTGTACTGATAACCTTAGCTGGCATCATGGACCATGAAGAAACCAGACGGAAACACACAGGAGGGAAAGATCATGAGATTCTTTTCCTAGAGATGTAATACCTATGTGCCAAAAATACCTCAATGGAAAAAAAAAGACATTATTGCCTTTTTAACTATGTTGACATGTGCACTGATAGTGGAAGAGCAATTGTGGGTAAAATTATTGGTGACTTAGCATGAATAAGGCAATGGTGCCAAAATGCAGTTTAAAAAAATGCCCAATTTTACTTAAGAATGTCCTTGATGAAGCACAAAAATTATTAATTTTATTAAATTTTGATCCTTTAGTACATGTACATATCTTATTTTAAATTAATACAAATTTGATTTGTTTTTTTATGAATTGAAACTGAAAAACAAATGGGTCTATTGTGATAGAAATAGCAGGTTATGAAAAAATATGATGGCAATACCATGGCAGGGAGATTAGTTAAAATTACTTATTTGGAAACCAACTTATGTAAACTGGTGCCATTCTGAGTCCAAAAATTCTTTGTATGGTTCAGTTGGTAAAATATTTCTCTTTTTCCTTGGAATGCTCTTTTTAGTATTGCATATGTCAGAGTTACTCCTTAGAAATATGTAAGGTACATATCTTTTTATATTCCACTTGGTGAAATGGGAAATATGCATAGTGAATTATAGAGTTTGCCTGGAGGACAGTAACTTGTCTTTGACTTATGAGCTGAACTAACCACTTGCTTTTCACAGAATATCATTTTTATTTGAAAGTAAAACTGAAAGAAAAGCTATGGTTATTCAGAATTGAGTCTGTGGCTGTTCTTGCAAATGGATGAAATTTACTTTGAGAAAAATAACTGATGGTATTTGTTGCTAGTGATAAAATTTGAGCTTTCAAGCAAAAATAAGAATTTTGGAAAGCTTGTATTTATCACCATGAGCTTGATAGTTTCCAAATGCTTAAAAGTTTTTCTAATGAGATTGGTGGTAACATTAAAAATGTAGTAAAAAAAAACTATTGTATAATAAAATGTGCCAACATATGGAAGATCTGTATAAGTAAGTAAGTGAACCAATATTTTTGAATGAGTCATCTGTAGTGTTACAAAATCATGCAAGATAGACAAATAGATTTTCAGTTCATTGATTTTTTTATGAGCTCTGTCAAGTATACTGATGAGCTTCTCAATAGAATTATCTCTGATGTTGTGTTTTTTAAGAAATTCACATATTTCTGTGTGATTCTTATAGTTTCCATTTCTCTACTAAAGCTTATATATTCATACATGCTGCTTACCTTTTTATTAGATAGTTTAGTATATTTACCATAGTTACTTTATTTTTCAAAATTTATTTTTTTCATTTCAGTTATTTTAGAGAAAGAGTCAAAGCAGGGGAGAGGGGCAGAGGAAGAGAGAGAGAATCCCAAGCAGGCTCCATGCTCAGTACCAAGCCCAACATAGGCTTGATCCCACGACCCTGGGATCATGAGTCAGATGCTCAACTGACTGAGCCACCTAGACACCCCTACCATAGTTATTTTAAAGTCTCTTGTGTAGTTCCTCAGATTCTGGTTCTCTTGTTTTAACTTTTGAAAATGAATTATTTTTCTTTTATCTTTTGAATATGAATTGTTTTCTCTTTTTGTGTATCTTGTGTCTGTGTTTTTTTTTTTTTTATTAAATGCTGGACATTATGTATAGATCAGTAGAGACTGAGATAAATGGTATTTTTGCAAGAAAGCAAGCACTTTTTCACAGAACTCAGTGTAGGGAGTTGATGCTATTTAGTAGAGAGTTGATCTCGGTTTGGTGTTTGCCACTGCTATTGTTATCTTCAGTGCACCACAGTCTTCAAATTCATCTGGGATTGGGCTGTTTTTCCCTTTAGTTTAGTCTGGGGGCTGCGGACCAGCAGATTTTTCTGGGTTGGTGCTCCACCTTTAGCTTTCAGATGTCCTTGCATGCCTGTACCACAGAAGGGATCTTTTGATGCTCTTGCTGATTACACACTGCTAGGTTTATTGTGGTGGCAATGAGGTTCTCTGTTGTCCTAGTTGAGTCTTATGAAGTGATTGTATACCTAGATCTCAGAGTTGGGCCGTTCTCGGCATTCCTGCCCCTCTTCCCTGTGTCAGATAAACTGTCTTGTATCTGTGGCTCATCTTGGATGGGCGTTTCTCCCTTAACCCTAGCAATAGTAGACTTCTGTGTTCTGTATATGTACAGGTTCCTGGAACCAGGATGGCTTCTTGCCCATCCTTGGAGAAGAAAGCTTTCCCTTGTACCCTTCCCTCAAATGCAGTGGGTCATTGCCTGTTCTCTGGGAGTTATAGTGATTACTGCCCCATCTCTAGCAGCTTAAGGCTTCCGCTTCTCAGTAAAGAAGAATCCTGGGAAGCAAGCAGGAATTCATGTCTTTTCCCCCAGCAGCAGCTGACCACCCACTATTGTCCTATACCATTGTGGTTGGTTCTTCCTGGTCTCCTGACTTGCACTGTTCTTTCATGTGAATACTTAGAGAAAGTCCAAGAAAAAGAACACACAAGTATGTGCAAATGTCCTTTGTGTCTGAGGCCCCCAGCTATTCTAGAATAATATGGTAGTCCACAATTGACCCTTAATAATTAATTCAAAATTTAGTTGATTTCTTTTTATCTATTTGCTTAATGGCCACCTCTCTTTCCCATGTTCTGCCACAGGTAGAACACTTTGCGTATTCTGTCTTAGAGAAACTAGTTTTAACTTTGAATTCAGGCTACTTGGTTGCCTTGTGAATTTAGCTGTCTAATGGGATCAAAAGAGTTTTGATTTTATACTTTATCTGACTTAGTCTCTCATTGTTACTTTTCAGCTTTCTACATTCTGGACCAATGGATTTTAATATAAATTAAAATTATGAATACTTATTGATGTGATTTTAAATTTCACATTGCATCTTACTTTTAAGAACCTACTACTTGTTGAGTTTTGGCATAGTATTTAAAGTTGTATATTCACAATTATGTAAAAGAACTATTCAAATAATCCTCCATTTTTAAGCTAGTTATCTGTGTGAGGATGAATTTCCTCATGTACTTCAACCAAAACAATAACATATCAGCAAACTGAGAGAAGCAAATATGAGAATTCAGCTATCTTCTATTCAGTCAGATATTAAAAAACTTTGCAAAAAATAAAAAAGTGTCACATTTCTCACTATTTTTATTCTGAAAAGTATAGTTTTTAAAAATAAAAAACCTTTAGGGGCACCCGAGTGGCTCATTTGGTTAGGCATCTGACTCTTGGTTTCAGCTCAGGTCATGGTCTCATGGTTCATGAGTTCGAGCCCCATGTTGGGCTCTCCACTGTCAGCACAGAGCCTGCTTTGGATCCTTGGTTTCTCTCTCTCTCTGCTCCTCCCCCCACTCTATATCTCTCTGTCTCCGTCTCAAAAATAAATAAACATTTAAAAAAATTAATAAAAACATTTATGCTAACATACAATGGATTTATTATTTTCAAATGAATTAATATTTTATTTAATATTAAATTAAGTATGTAAAATAATAAATATTTCAAAAATTTCTCATTTTCAATCACTGATAATGGTAAATATCTATAGATACAACCCACATAGATAGTAGCTCTTTTGGGATTCTTAATATTTTTGAGAATGTAAGGGGCTTAGTTCTTGGCATGAAAATATCTGAGAACCACTGAAATAGATAATTTTTTTTTTAATAGATAATTTAATAGCAGTAGGATATATGGGTCTGAAGGTGGAGAGATATGAGGTAGAAACATTGCTTGGGAATCAACACTGCATGGTTTATAGAGGAAACTTGGTGTATGGATAATATTACACAGAGACAAATAGAGTGAGAAGAAAAGAGAATGAGGAATAGATTCTGGGGAACAGCAATATTATGGCTCAGTGGAGGAGGAGGAGGGATAAGCATGAAATACTGGGAAGGAATAAATAGGAGAATAGAGTATCATAGCAGTCAAAATAGTAGAGTTTGAGAAGAAAGGGATGGCTTAAATGGGCCAGTCAATATTGTAGTGAAGGAAATGTTCCTTAGGTCCTCACTGTGACATACTTAGTGGGTGGTGAGGTCATAGGTAATAAGTCCCCTCCAAGATCCCATAAGCCATTGGATTTCTTCCTGTATACTATAAAAAGAATTTCTATCATCTTAATTTCCTTTAGTGCAGGACAGTGTTGACTCTATATTCCAAGTGAACTGGTAGAAACGCTTGTAGCCATTCAAGTTAAAATATTGACACCAGAATGATTTATTCAGAGTTCCCTTATCAATGTATTTATTCCTCTGAAACTCAGACTTGATTCCAGGCAATAAAACTTGTTATGTTAAGTAGGTTTTGCCACATCATACCACGAATTATCATTATTCTATATTTTATTGGCAGTGAGATTATTACTGCCTTCAAATCTAATCAGCCCATAGGTGATTCCACATTCCTATCTTTTGAGGTTCTATTTTCTGGTATCAAATATAAAAGCCACTCTCTCTGGCCCAAATTTGAAGGGTTTTAGGATCAGGAACTTGAGGTTCCTACAACTCTAGGAAGAGCTGGAGAGCAAAATCAGGGAAATTGCCACTGCCAATCCTAGCATGAAGCACAGAAATGAGGACATCTCAGGAGACTGCCAGGGATCTGCTTGGGAATGTCACAACATCTGGCTGAACCTGACTTTGGAGTGTAATGACCTCTCCTTTCTCCAAGTCTCAGTGAATGACAGGGTCTCATTGAAAAACACAGATGGAAGAGAATTCTGGGAAATAGAGTTTCCAGCTCTCTCTCTGCAGTCAAAGAACATTTTAAAAGAAGAAGGTAGTGATACTGAGGTGACCAGAAGTGATTCAGCACAAGGTGTGAAGTGCTGCATTATACTGGGAGATCTGGTAAGATTCAGATGCACTGGAATTAAAAAAGTTTGATGGCAAGCAAAAAGACATAGGGGAATGTTATGGCCTAAAGACTTGGCTGCATATTGAAGTTCAAGCCAGGGAGAAGGCAAAACAAGCAGTTATTGGTCATGTAGGTCCTCCATGGTATGTTCCAGAGCTATCTTTCCATTCTTAGTTCCAGACCTACACTAAACACTCTATGTTCAAGACCTTCCTTCATTCCTTCAAATTTTAAGCGTGATGCTGTTTTTGTCTATGATGCTTTCCCCACATTTCTGCATATGGCAGCTCCATCTTATTTTTTTAGGTCTTAGCTCCGGAGCTTCTCCCTCAGAGAGGTATTCTCCTACTGCTCTAACTGAAATGTTTCTATACTCTATCAAAATGCATTGGTTGTTTCCTATAGAACTTTTGGCACAATGAACAATTGCTTTATTTGAATTATTTCCTTAATTGAGTTTAAATATAAGACAAGCCAACAACATCAAAAATGGGAAAGAAGAAAATTATTAGTGGTTAGCAGGCCAGTAGGGGGAGCTATTTGAGTCACGTGACTTTTTTGGGACCCAGCAAATCACATCTTGATAGCTGCTATTCTGTTTATAAAACACATATATGCATATAGATAAACATAATCTTCCCTTTGTTCTTATGTGTGTAATGTTATTACATTCTTAGTTTAGAGTTTCAGTGAATTGCCATAAAGCCTGGTGCATTTGGATGTCAATTACCATATGGTCACAATTGTTAAATTGCTGATTTGTTTATTAGTTCATGTCACAAATATTTTATGTATATCTATTAGTTCTCCAAATTTTCAAGTTCCCAAGCCTCACTGGTATTGAATTTACATGGCAATTAGATTATAGCTGCTATTCTCTTTCAGTGTCCCTGCCCACCAGCTTACATTGGCTAAGATATAACTATGATATAGCAGTTTATTTTATTTACTTTACATTTTATGGAAGCAACCACGAATAAAAGCACAGAAAAAAAAAACTGTTCAGCTGTAGATTTCTTTTCTTTTCTTTTTTTTTTTTTAGTTTTTACTTATTTATTTTGAGAGAGAGAGCACAAGTGGGGGAGGGACAGAGAGAGAGAGGGAGAGAGAGAATCCCAAGGAGGCTTGCGCTGTCAGTGCAGGCCCAGTGGCTGAGCCCAGTCTCATGAACTGTGAGATCATGACCTGAGCTGAAATCAAGAGTCAGACGCATAACTGACTGAACCACCCAGGAGCTCCATGCATCACCTGTAGATTTCTCAAGAGACAATTTCCTAATTCTCAGTATATATTCAACTGCTTAGGTTGGTGGGAACTGTTTGCAATATTGTTAGTGATAAAGGCAGAACTTCCAACTATGTTATAGACTAAGAGTGTTGTAGACTTTTATTACATACATTTATTTCTAGAGATAATATGTGGCAAAGTTGAATCCATGGAGTAAAGATTCTCCTTCTATAAAGACCAGGTTCCATTTTTCTCCTTACTAAATGGCACCCTATGTGTTTACTTGCAGAATTATATATTTATGTGCATATGTAAACACACAAACATACAGTGTAATAAAATTTGATAATGTTGGCTTTATTTGGTTATTATTTATCCTTTATCTCCCTTAGCTTCTCTTCTTAATTACTTCACATAATCAGTCACCAGGCCTTATTCATGCTACCTCTGCTAAGTCTCTCAGACAAACCTTTGTGATTTGCATCTTTGCAGTAATTTAAGCCCTCCCCTATGATCTCTTTCTTGGAAGTTTGCAACAGATTTTAAACTCTTTTCCTTGATTTGTTTCTTTTCTTGAATTTGTTTCTTTTCTTTTTAAAGTTTATTTATTTATTTTGAGAGAGGCAAAGACAGCACAAGTGGTGGGGGCAGAGAGAGAGGAAGAGAAAGAATATCAAACAGGCTCTAAGCTGCCAGCACAGAGCTCAACACGGGGCTTGAACTCACAAAACTGTGAGATTATGACCTCAGTTGAAACCAAGAATTGAACACTTAACTGACTGAGCCACCCAGGTGCCCCTGTTTCTGAGCTACATTCTTTGGTGGATTACTTGGGGCCAGTTATGTACTTTCTCTGAGGTTCAGTTTGCACTTTTGCAAAATGGACACAATCATAACAGCCTTTTGTGTTGTGAAGTGTAAATGAGCTAATGTATGTAAATTTTTAGCACTTAGTAAGTTCTCAGTAAATGAAAGGGGAAGGCAATGTTCTGTATAATACAACTTACGTTTCTAGTTTCATATGAATCTACTTTCCCAATTATAGTCTCTGCTGTACTCAAACTCCTCATTATTCCCTCAATATGCCCTATGTTTACCTGCTGCCATTTCCCCCTTCATCTCCTGCAATCTAACTAAGGGTTTAAAGTTCAGTTCACATGCACCTTAAATCCACAGCCTTCACTGATTCTAACAATTAGAAGTACATCATCCTTCTTGCTCTGAATCAAGCCTTACTCTTGCTCTATCATGTTCCCATCCTAGCTTTTCTGAACGTGCCCTAAGTTGTCTGTAGGCTCCTTTCCCGTCTTCCAGAAAATTAGAGGGTATCAGAGGAATAGATTTAGAGCCTTCATCTTGAGACTCAGTAGACTATAGAAATAGATGTTTTCCTTTGCTTGAAGGTAGAGAGGCCATGCATTTCCAAGATATCATTCTGTGATGACTTGCCCCTGCCCCAATACCAGATACAGCAGCCAGTCTATTGTCTAGAGGTTTCTTGGTCCATGTCCAATTTCCTCTATTGCTTCCTTGGTATACCCTCTTGTATCATATATTCTTTCAACAACTCCCTAGGTTTCCTTCTTGTCCTAATTCTTAAGCAAGGCTATCTTTCTTCTTTGCTCTTCTTATTTTCATTTTGACCAAACTACTGGGTTACAAATTCATGATAGCAAATGCCTCCTATTATTGTGTCTCTCCTTGACTTCATCATTTAAAATTTATGTCTTAGGGAATAATGTGCATAACCCCCAACATTTAGCTGAAACTTTAATACTGTTAGTTGTTTTTCCTTGCCCTTGAGACATCTAATTCCATTCCAGAGATTTATCCTTCCTCTGCCTCCATGAATTCCTCTTTTCTTTTAAATGTTTATTCACTTTTGAGAGAGAGAGAGAGAGAGAGAGAGAGAGCTAGGTGGGGAGGGGTGGAGAGAGAGGGAGACACAGAATCTGAAGCTGGCTCCAGGCTCTGAGCCATCAGCACAGTGCCCGATGCGGGGCTCGAACCCACGAACTGTGAGATCATGACCTGGGCCGAAGTCAGAATTCAACCGACTGAGCCATCCAGGTGCCCTGCCATGAATTCCTCTTAATCAGAACTACACTTTTCCTTCCTCCAGTCCCCATCTTTTACTTGCATATTTCTGCTTACCTAGGAATTTTATACCAAACATTTGGGAATAAACCATCTTTATACATTACACTTTCCATGTACCTGATATTTATCATATCCAGTCCTTACTTATGGGTTACAATGGCTTTAATTTTATAACTCTTATTTATTATAAACTCTTTGAAGATAGGGACAGCACAGTAAATATTTTTATATTCCGCACAGTCCCTTCTTTAGTGCTTTGAAAATAATAGGCATAAATAAAATAAAAACATCTAATGAATGAATACAATTATAATTATCACTTGGATTTGAAGATGTTCATTGTGTATAACATGGAATTGTTTTGTTTGTTGCTATTCTTTCCTTTAATTTTTTTTTTCCTCGCTAACAAGCCATTGGTTTTGACCTAGAGCTTCTCACTATAGATACGTAGAATTTCAGGGCTCAGAGAAATTGCTGTGTGCCTCATCCGTCAAGCACCAGATGGGAAAAATTCATTCTTGGAATAGTCATTTCCTTTTTACCCCCTACGTGCTAGGACTGAGGCAGGTGGTGACATGCTGCCCTGGTAAGTTCACTAGGGGCTGCAAGACAGTGACATAAAGAAAATGTCAAGTGCCTTATAAAGTCATCTTCCAAGGAATCCCAGTCTTGGCCCATGCACAGTGAAGATAACTGCTTGCCCTTGCTGCTTCTCCAGTCAAGCTGTATGTGTTTGTGTTAGTAATACCAAGCAGTTCTCTGGAGACCATGATGGTGTCAATTCGTCAGGTTGTATAATAAAAATGCTTGAAACTCATGCTGATTTTTGTCAGCTTTGCAGCTCAACAGTGATGACTGTAATGACAGGTAAATTAAGTGGATGGAGATATTATAGCCAAAAGGTGATAATAACAATAATGAAAACTAATAAGGTGACTAAACAATGAACAGTTTTCATGTCAGCAAGGAAGCATTTTCTGGTATTGTTCTAGGTATAAGACACAATTATGGACTATACATTTTTTTCACAGTTTGGTTTTGTATTTTTTTTCCCCTCAGGCTCCTCTACTTTCTATTTTTACTTCCTATTGGTGTGTGTGCATGTGTGTGCATGTGTATTTATTGCTTTCTTTGCTAAGGGTTTCTGAGGATTTAGGGCTCGGGATTCTTTTAAAATAGTTGCATGGCATACAGGTCAGGCATTGCATTCTTGGCAGATGTAAGTTAGTGGGAAGCTAGGTTATTGTCAAATTGCATCAGTGGCAATGGAAATACTATAAAAATGGGTGGTGGACTGTTGATATGTGCATTTCTGATGTGGTATTTCTGTACTCAAGTCTGGAATGCTTGGCCTCTCAGAGGTCACAGAAAAGCTGGGGTAATTAGCCTCCTTGTGAATCTGGAAGTCTTCAAGTGATGATTTCCTGGTGCTACCTGAGTCCAACCATAATAGCTAGGGGAGATACTGGTATGCAAGTAATCAGGGGACTTTGACCCACTTGAGGCACCCATGAAGCATACAATGGATTTCAGTAAAAACAAACAAAACTTCAGGGAAATCTCAGTGCCATGCCAACCTTAGGAACTTGTATTTATAAGGCATATATATTATCAGATCTTCTATTGAGCCTGACCCAGAAAACTCCTCTGAAGGACTTGTTTATTCCTCCTAATTAACTGGACTATTCTGTAGTTAGAGACTAGCTTTGAATAAGTCACACTGGATACAAGAGCTCTAAAGCAAGGCTTATGTGGGGCTGAGGAAAAGTGTGACAATTGTTATCATTGTGAGGAGATATCCATTAGAAATGTTCCAACTTGATCCCAGGACTTGCTGATCAGAAGCATGCCAAGTCACACATGAAAGAGATTCATTATGACCTTATCTTTACCCCTGATTCTGTCTGCTTTAAGCCAGAATTATGCTGTCTTATGGTTCTTACACAGATGTCTAGTTTTCTTGCATGCAGCCACCATTCCATTAGCCCTGATCCCAGGGAGTTTGGTATTAGAAAATCCCAGTTGTGTTAAACTATTCTTGAGGATGCTATTGAATCCCTTATAGCAAAAGGCTATGAGAGCTGGGTGAAAAGATCAAATATGAATAATAAAAGCTTATTTTTTACTACAAAAAGTAGAATATTGAGTAGCCTTCCTTAACATAGTCGACAGAGTCAACACTTACGTGATATGCTACTGCCCATGATGTTAATTCCTCAAGATATCAATTTCTTCTGACAATGCCTTTGATTCTTGTAGCTAAATGTTTGTGTCCTTTCTTATTTTAAAAGATAAGGTAAAACTGTATATGAAAAAAGAAGGCTGTCTGAATAGGCAAGCATCGTAACATTGATTTCACTTCATGGTGATGTAACTGTTCTAGGTAGAATGGTCACGTGATCCAGTCAAAGTTCATAATGAATGCAAAATCCTTTGAGAGTTCAGGAACTATTGTAAAGGAAAATATTTCTTTGCAGATATCACTAATTCAGTTCTCCATTTCTTTCCCATGCTGGGAAAAAAGATATTTAAGAAATAGAGTAAATTAGTGTGACATTTTGCCAAGTGAATCCTCTTTGAACAGCAAAGGTTTTTTCCTTTGGTACTAGAATGGTTCTCTAGCATCCTTCTCAGTCCCTTCCCACAACCCCCCCCCCCCCCCCATTAACCATGCCTTCTCTTCTAGACATAGAACATCTATGACCATCCTCCCTAATGTAGGAGCCAAACTTCTTCGATACCCTTTGCATTTGTCCTTACCCACCAGTCTTTCTCTTTCTTCATCTTCTTATCCTTTTCTTCCCCATACCATACCACAAACATTCATTCATGGTGGTGGTATGCAGACCTGAACCCAAAAATATTTAGTTGACATCAAATTATTAACCAAATCATCTTAATTGAGCAACAACTGGCAATCTATTAGTGACTATCCCTAAAGCACTGATTCCCAAACTTGAGTCCTGGGTTTTTAAAAAAAACATAAAAAAACATTCTTCATTAAACAACTATTTACAATTCAAAATGTTTATCTGAAACAGCATACTTCCCTGTTATAAACTGCAAGGCTGAAGCATAGATTAGTTTTGGCTGGATATAGTAATTCCTGTGGCAACCACACAGATGATCTCAGATGGATCACATGCTCTGGCTATATGCATTTTAGGAATATCTCACTGCATACTTAGTTGATTATGTCATTGCATAATAAAAACGGGAAAATACATTAATTACTACTTAGTACAATTTGCTTTGGTACACACTATGTTTTAAACCATAGAGTCTGATGTGGAGGGGATAGTAAAAAGTAAACATGTGATTAAAATATTAGTAAATATTAGTTTTCACATTTTGTTCTGTGGAGACTTGAGGTGGAAATACTAAGCACAAATATGTGGTTATTTCAACCAAAGCAACTACAAGTTTATCAGTTTTACATATATAGATATCCATAATGTTTGGAAACATTTTTTTTCACAGATTAGGGATGTGTTTGGTGACATTATATTCATTTCTGGTTTTAGACTTTATGAACACTTTGTAGTATTAGACTTCTGAATAAGTGTTGATTAGAGAGAGTATTCTGAGGCCATAGAATGTTGAAAACCAATGCTTTAGAGTGCTTTTATTTGTCTTAGGTTCCCAGAAACAAGAGGAGTGCCTTTTTATGTGGGTTAATCTGAAAGCATTTGTCCCATGGTTCCTTACTCAAATGGTCATGGGCAGATAGTTTTCTAAAAAATATTCCTCAGAATCACTATAGTAAATTCCATTTAAAAATGTAGTTGAATCTTGGGGTGCCTGGGTGGCTCAGTTGGTTAAGTGTCCGACTTTGGTTCAGGTCATGATCTCACGGTTGGTGATTTGAGCCCCACATGGGGCTCTGTGCTGACAACTCAGATCCTGGAGCCTGATTCAGGTTCTGTGTCTCCCTCTCTCTCTGCCCCTCCCCAACTCACAATCTGTCTCTGTCTCTCTCTTTCTCAAAAATAAATAAATATTAAAAAAATAAAAATATAGATAGATCTAAACACAAGGTATAATGATGATGTGATTTATGATTTTGAAGAAAAGCCATCCTTTTACAGAAGACTGCTTCAGATTAAGTATAACCGTGGTCCATTAGACATTGATTGAGGAAACTCTTGACATGTTTTGAGAGCCACACAGTAATGGATGGGATGTTCTGCTTCCATTTTATTTTGGAACATGAGCTGAGACATGAAAATAGAAAAGCATTCCTTCTGTTCAGTGAACCTATTGCATCTTTATATAGCCTACACTCTTGCTGAGGCATTTCTATTGTGTCTCCTTTTCATTAATAAAGAGGGACGGCCTATTAATACAAGAGAAACATTTTGGAAAAATCACATTTTGTTACACAATGTAAAATACTGTGATAAGGATGCGAAAGCTGCATCTCCTTGTACACCCTTCTCATCAGGGCTCTTTACACAATGGCCATCTTAGTGAAAACTACCTCTAAGTTTATTTAAAAATGAGGAAATACTGTTTAAAAAGAAAGTAGTAATGGACACAAAAGGTTTGCTTCAAAATATCTAAAGTGCAATTCCAAAGCACATGATTATCACCTATCCATCACCTAACATGAAATTTCAAAGTGTCCTCTGTCTCCTGTGTGAGAATAAAATTGTTGGCAATCTTATGTTTTTGTTTAAGCTTTTTATTTTGGAATAATTTTATATTTATAGAGACGTTGCAAGGATAACACAGAGAGTTCCCATATACCCTTCACCTAGCTTTCTCTAGTGTTAGTATTTTACATAACTGCGGTACATTTCTCAAGACTAAGAGATTAACACTGGCACATGATGACTATTAACTGAACTCCAGAGTTTAGTTGGATGTCTCAGTTTTTCCACTAATGTCTTTTTTTCTTTCCAGGATCCATTCAAGTATACCACATGGTAGTTAGCCATTATGTTTTGTTAGCCTCCTCTGGCCTGTGACAGTTTTGCAGTCTTGTTTTTCATAACCTTGACTCTCTAAGGAAATTTATTATGCACAATATTTAGTTGATCTACAAGGTTTTTTTTTTTAATGTTTGTTGACTTTGAGAGAGAGAGATAGAGAGTGAGTGGGGGAGGGGCAGGAAGAGAGGGAGACAGAGAATCCCAAACAGGCTCTGCAGCTGTCAGCCCAGAGCCCGATGTGGGGCTTGAACTCACAAACTGTGAGACCTTGACCTGAGCTGAAACCAAGAGTCAGACACTTAGCTGACTGACCACCCAGGTGCTCCAGCCTACAAGCTTTTTATGTACAAAAAATTAGAAAACAAAATTCAAGTTCAAAATTTCCTAGTTTTTGAATTTTAAATCTTGATTGCTATATGGATCCAAGTTCTTTTATACTCCTCTAGATAAATGTAGTTTGTTTGTTTTGTTTTGTGGTGTGTTCATTATTTCATTCACAGTCATGCTCAGTCTTTCTCTCCCCAGGAATGTTTAATTCTTTGCTCAAATATGAAATAGTGGGAGGCTGTCTTCTGTTTGAAGTTGTGGACTAAAAGAAATTCTTTTCTTAGAGGAAAAAAGCTGTCTCCTGAAAAAATAAAGAAATATCTGACAACTTTTAAAGTCTACCCCAGAAAATAGTGAGCAAAAAAGTATTGTAAAAAGCTGTCAGAAAGAATTTGAGTGTGGAGATAGAATCCCACTCTCAGTGAGTTTGGTATTAATCAGTTTGAAATCATTCAGAGATCTGGTCAGACATTACATGACTCCAGCTAGTATAACATTAAGAGAACATGTGATGATATTTATACCTAGAACTATAGTATTTTTATACATGGTTTCAATAGATTCCTTTGTGTCTTGGGTTGTATTTTGCAAAATTAGGCAGTCATTATAGCCTACACTTGATATGCCAGATAGGGAACTTGAGCCAGTGGTTCTTTCTTTCATGAGTGTTTTTATCCAACATTTAAGGATAGCTAAGGTTTTAAGACCATCACCACCACTATTTCTTAAACTATAGTTTCCAGGGGTACCTGGGTGTCTCAGTTGGTTAAGCGTCCAACTCTTGGTTTTGGCTTAGGTCATGATCTCACAATTCATGGGGTTAGGGCTCTACACTGACAGCATGGAGCCTGCTTGGAATTCTCTTTCCCCCTCTCTCTGTGCCCCTCCTGGCTTGTGCTGTCTTTCAAAATAAACAAATTTAAAAAGATAAACTACAGTTTACAAAAATATTTGACTTTTTTCATAAAATTACACAACAAGAAACTAGTACCCTTCCCTTGCCTCACCCTGTGGCAGATAGGCAACATTATTATTAACATGAGAACTAGTCAATTGTTCAGAAATACTACATTAGTGATAATGGGGCATTTCTCCCAGGCAAAAGCACCACTGACTTCCTTAATGGGACCAAAGACTGGATAAAATAAAGTCCTGGATCAGAATCTGTCAATAGGTCATGTTTTGTTCACATGTGATCCAGAACGAGATTCAGTTTAGTTTAGCAATAATTGAGTAAAAAGAGTGTTGCTGCCCAATGTTTTATAATAAGTAAAATTCTAGTTCATTTTATCTTGATGCTTATTGTATGATGAGTAAATCTAAACTTGACATTTACACAAATTGATACAAAGAAACCTAGGAAGTCATGTCCTCAAATACAGTGTATTTTAGGACCCTAAAGCCATTTGTTTTCAATTTAATGAACACATCTGTCCAGTAACTTTGATTTCCTCCTTGCATAAGTTTCCTTCTAAGGAGGTATATTCACTCTCTGTGATACTTCTTATTTATTCTTAGATAAGCGCTTTATATTTAGTCAATGAATATCTTGTTTAAAAATGTTAACTGAATATTTACTGTCATATCCTTGGATTTGGTGAGATATGTGGATAAAGCAGGATTTAGAGCTACTGGATCTACTCACTGAAGTCTTATCAGCATTGAAATAGTTGATAATCTAAAGAGGTCACTGGTTAGGGGACCAATCTGGTAATCAGGGAGAATAGCCAAGGATTTCAGCAATATCTGGTCATAATCAACTGGCAGAGGGAAGATTATGTGAAGTAGTATTTTGTTGTAATAAAAGGATCTGGTTCAATTAGAGGGAGTTGTGTGGAAAGGGAGCTACATTTTGATTGAAGATGAGCTTAGCACACAGTGTGTCTGAAAATCTGTACTTGGACATAAAGGCCCCAGTTATTGTTGGCACACTGAGTAGTAGGTTATCACCTGGGAACTCACAGCAAATGACTAAGACAGAAGTTCAAGTATAGAATTGAGATTCATAAGACTATGCATGAGAGGAAATTAGGAACTAAGAAAAAGGTAAGAATCTCTATTTCACATCTTTGGAGCATTTGCTGGGTTAAGACCTCTGAGAGACAAATATCAAAGCAGAATAAAGGTTAAAGAATTTTATTAGAGGAAATGGCTGTGTGTGGGGGAGAGTAGGGAAGGAAGCTGTAAACCTCTGTGGTAGCCAATAGACTGGATGCAAATCTGACCCTAGAAGGGAAAAGGAGAGAAGGTTGGGTGGAAGTACCTTAGTCTACCATGCAACCTAATGAAGGTTCCACAAAGCTGTTTGGGAATTCTCAAGCCAGGGTCAACCATAAAAGACCTGGTATTTCTCACAAGAGGGCACCTGCCCCATTATGCCTGCAGTGCTCAGTTATTGGCTTGGAGGAGCCTATTGGAAAGTGTGGTCTTGGTGTGAATGTGGCATTGGATTTAAGAGCACAACTAAGACTCTTTGTCAGTTGCTTTCTCTGGAGTTGAAAGAGTAAGAAGCACATCCTTATGACCATCCCAGTGTATTTCATCAAGAGTGATTTGATGCCCATCCCAAACCATAGAACTGTGGCTCTCACTTGAATTGGTATCAGACCATGGGGATAGAATACACTTTATAAGGGGAAATCAAGTGATCCACATTGGGAAGAGGAGAATGGTTGTGGAGGTTAGGAACCAGTTTGAGTCTGACAGCTACTTAAAGGTGTCAATGGTTTCTTAGCTCTAGTTTTTGTACATATGCATGCAGTTCCCATGTTAAGTGCTTTTCTGGTTTGCAGCTCATTATCCAGTGTTATTAAGCAGTACTAAAACTTTTCTTTCTGATATTTTTTCTAACAGTTTTCACTTCAATACCAAAACATTCTATACAGTTTTTCTGGTATATGCACATTTCATATGCCCCCCTCATAAAATGTATTTTCTAGGCTTAACATTTTTGCATAAGAGCAGACTTTGAGTTTTCATAATACACAACGAGGGGAGAACACCATTCTTTATGGCAGACTCCTATCACAAAGATTTTATGATCAGTGTATAACTTAATTGTGTCAATTCTCACATACCATTTTGATGGCTATTATAATTAAATATTCAAATTGCTTAAATATTGTAACTAAATAAAACCACAATATCAAGAGAGAAAGTGATTTATTTTAGAGGTTGTTAGCTTTTCTTGTTCCATCTCCTTTTATTATATTACATAGGAGGAATGTTGGGAAAATGCAGTTTCTCAAACACAAAGAAGTAGTCAAACGTCCTGATACCCAAAAGTGCCTTGAGTAGTACTGAAAACACATGGGCTCCTACTGATATTGTATTTATAGATTCCAATGCTGTAGTGTGAAAAGTTAAAAGTCTTAAACTGTATATGGGATGAAGACCTGCAAGGTCCTAGGGTTAGGAAAATACACGTTATGTCTATGTTAATGGTCCCCATTAACACTCCTATTGCTAAATGTATTTTCTTAATGAATTTCCCTGTTTTAATCTTTCTCTCTGGTCCTTTTCAATTGGCATAGCTTATTCTCTCTGTGCTATTTTTTCTTAAAACTAATATATTGGATTTACTATCCAGTAATGAAGTTTTAAAAGTTACTTATCTAGTCCTCAGAGTGCTTTAGATCAGATTTCCGTGGTGATGTAGCTGGTGCTGACAGCAGGAAAGAAGAGTTGTTGAGAAAAGGCAGGAAAACTAATGTAAGTTTTAGTTGACAGAGTCTTTACTGAAATTTGTCCTCCAAGTTTCCTTCTAAGGCACTAGCTGACTGTCCACGCTTTTCTCTCTTCTTGACTCAGAATTATGAGGACTAATCACAACAGAGGCACCAGAGCAGAAGATGATAAATGATAAGTATGATTATTAAAGGATAATCATCTCTTCTGATATCCACAACTACTTGTATAATGAATATACATGTACATATAGACACATATATATATCTACACACACATATATACACATATACATATATGTATACATATCATTTTAATCAATTTGGAGAACAGAGGATTCAACAATAGCATATATTGCAAGGTTCATAATCTTGGAGAGTTCTATCATTCATGGTGTTGGTTCTTTCTGATTTAGTATTCATTAGACTTGGGGCTTCTGATTTCTGCTTATATTCATTTCGGGGAGCAGCTTAGCAACTACCCACATTCTTTCTTACTTTGCCTTTATTAAAGATAATGTTAGGTTACACAAACCTTTCCTCTGTTGGCCTTACCTCCCATACTGAAAATATAATCAGGTTTTAAGGTATATTATGTGCCAATAACTGGGATTCTTTTCACTGAACTGAAGGATTTAGATTCCTAAGGACTTGTAATGTGGGTATCATTCAGTTCACTAAGTCTGTTCAGTTCACTAGAATGCCCTATGGTAGATTTTTTTCTACAGTGACCATAGAAAATCACAACTCTAGTATCCCTGTACCTTGCCTTGTGACTTGTCTATTCCTTAAAGCAAGAGATGGAATTTATTTCTATGTACTTTGAATCTGTGCTGGCCTTATTACTTGCTTTGTCTAATAGAGCATGGCACAAGTGACCCTGTGCAAGTTCTAGAGCTTAGGCCTAAGAAGTCTTATAGCTTTTATTCTTACCTTTTTGGAACCTTCAAACCACCATCCTATGAAGAACCCAGACTAGCCTACTGAGGAGGAGAAGCCAAACGTGGGAGAACCAAAGCTTCCCAGTAGACAGCCAGCACCAACTGCCATGAGTGCATGAAGCCATCCTGGGCCCTCCGGCCCCAGTTCAGCCATCAGATGACTGCCCCTACATGAGTGATCCCAAGTGAGGCTAAAAGAACCACACAAATAGACAACCCATAGAATTGTGAAAAATAGTAACTCATTATTTTAAGCTGCTAAGTTTTAGAGTGGTTTTTACATAGCAATAGATAACTCAAATAACCCAGGATAGAGACTAGTCAAGGAGAATGGCCCCCGCCTCCAGGGAGTCTAAGGCTGAGGTATAATCCAAACTGCCAATCCATAATTATAAACTTCCTTTGTCTCATGTTTCCTTTAAAAACTGTGTGATTTGGGATTCTGTTCAATGATATATCTATGTTTATTCTGACCCAGAATTAAATTTAAGAATTTTCCTACCACTAAATATAATGGATGCTTAAGAAAGGTATGTTTTATTTATCTGTGGAAACATAATTCTTGGTATACCACTCTCTATCCCAGTTTGAATACTGTAGTATTAGTAACATATAGCTATTGAAATGCAAAGTATTAGAAAATAAGGTGATTTGAACTGTCCATCTTTTGTAGTTTAGTCTGAATGTTGTTTCTCTCATCATTTGTGATATGATGAGCTCTCCTGCAGTTTCTCCTTTGTATCCTTGAATAAGAATGAGTCTTAGTTATCTAATTATGGGCAATGTTCATAAGAGACTCCAACAAGAGCCTTCAGACCCGGTTTTGGTCAGTTCTCTACAGACTTAAGGCTTTGTTTTTTGTTGCAAAAAAAAAAAAGGTGACCTGTTCATTTTTGTTGTTGCCAGAATAAATTAGTTGTTGCCTAGCGACCAGTTTGCCCATCAGCTCCCTAAAACAGGAGGTGTTGCTAGGTAAATCGCTTTACAGTTTTTCAGAAAAGATTAGATTTATCCAAACATGTTCTAGGGTTTGTAAAATTATCCTGGAAACATCAAGGTCACAAGAAAAAGTCAGAGAATGACCTGATTTTTACATTAAGCCAGTTTGTCCTAGTTTTCTGCTATTACAATATTGAAATACATCCATTCTGGTCGGTAAATGCCCACTGCTCTAATACAGATGGATGTTCCCTATTCCCAGGTATCTTATTCCCTCCCCTGAGCTTACCTCTACCCTGTACCTCCAAAGGGTTAGGATCTGGAACCATAAAACTATTCTTCAGAACTCTGTTACCCTTAACAAGTCAGTCATTCTGGTTGTTAAGCATTTTTAGTATCATCCTGGGAATCACCATACTATAGTGTTCATATTCATACTAGTTCATATTCATACTAGTTCAATTCAGTTTTTATCAGAGTGATTGGGAGGACAGATAAAAGAAAGTATGAAACAATAAAAAGAACATGAAACTGTCAGCAAAAGGCCTTTTCATATATGACTTTAGGACTAGGTAGCTGAATAAACAATCTGCTCTATTATGTCCATATCTGGATAACGAAGGAATTGACTTATATGATCTCTAAAGCCATGATCAGTATAAATATGTTTATGATTCTAGTTAACAATCTCCATCATTCAAGTTGAACTACATCCTAATTTAGGAAACACGTAGTATTTAATTAAAATACAGCTGAAATTGCAATGCTGATGGGTGACATAAGAGGCAACAAAATAAACAGAGGGATTCTGCTAGCAGAGACTAATTATAAATCTCTGAGAGTAAATCAGAAAGCTTCCACAGGCAGTAAAATAAAGGGAAAGAAATAAGAATGCTGGTTATTGTATACTGATTTCAAGCATATGTCTCGGAGGTGATTTATAATCGAATTTATTAAGAACTAATTATACAATTACAAAGTTTATTAATAAGAGTTAATCTAGTGGGAGGAGTTAAGATGGCAGAGAAGTAGAGGGGACCATGGGCTTTCCTCGTCCCTCAAACGTAGCTGTAATGAGGTCAGATCACTTGGAACACCAAGGACATCGATATGTGGAGTGGTGATAGGATCTCTACAGTTGGAGGGAGACAGCTTGGCAAATGTGAGGTGCGTGGATGTGAATTGAGGTAGAGAAAAATGGTGGCACAGTGGACGGGGGAGGGAACCCTTTCCTTGGAGAGACAAAAGGGAGAGACTGAGGTTGAGATAGTGCAACATTGAGTTAGCACAAGAGATAAACCTGTCTGGACCATGGACTGGGGAAGGAGAAGTTCTGAGTGTTCCAGTTTTTTTTTGCAAGCAGCTTTTGGAGCTCAAACTCTGAGGTTTTGGAAGTATGCAACGTTCTCTGTAGCAGAGCTGTGGAATGCACTCCTGGGAAGGAGGAAATTGGCCCTGGAGTACATAGTGTAGTGTAGACATCTCTGGGGTGCACTGGGAGAGAACAGACCCCATCCTGGAGTACTTTTGGAAGAAGGTTTATTGCCTCTCCAAGGACAAAAGACCTTGCAGGTGCCAGCCAAAGGCCTTTCATCAACAGGGTAGAGAGGCTTTACTCCGGAGGAGGGGAGTAGATCCATGCAGTGCTGGGTCTTTTAAGCCTTTTTTTTTTTTTTTTAATTTTAATTTTTTAATGTTTATTTTCTGAGAGAGAAAGAGAGAGAGAGAGACAGAACATGAGGCGGGAAAGGGAAAAGAGAGAGGGAGACACAGACTCTGGAGCAGGCTCCAGGCTATGAGTTGTCAGCACAGAGCCTGATGTGGGGCTGGAACTCATGGACCATGAGATCATGACTTGAGCTCAAGTCGGAGGCTTAACTGACTGAGCTGGTCAGGTGCCCTAAGCCTTTGGGTTTTGAATCCCAGCCATGCACCACAGAAAAAATACAGCAGAATTGTGACACAGGGAAACCTGACTGCCCTGCACAGTGGGGGTTTAGATCCCTAGTCTGGGGACAAGAGATTGGTGTGGCACCATGTTCCCCCCAACACCAACATGGTGGGACTTCAGAGAGCAACACAGCAGCCCCCAGTGGACACAGGATCTGCTTAAACCAAACCCTGCCCATCCATGCCTGGAAACTGGGGCAGGACTCACTCTGAGCCAACGCAGCCAGCCTCTCCTCCAGACCAGCACAGTCAGCAACCTCCAGGCACCAACCAACAGCTCTTTTTTTTTTTTTTCCTTTTTGTCCTCCTTGTTTTTTTCTTTTGGAATTAGGCTTATAGTTCCTTATTCATTTTTTTTAAATTTCCTTCTCTCTCTCTCACTTTCTCTCATATTTAAAAAAAATTGTTTAATGTTTATTTATTTTGGAGAGAGAGATGGAGCACAAGTGGGAGATGGACAGAGAGAGACAAACACAGAATCCAAAGCAGGCTCCAGGTTCTGAGCTTTCAGCACAGAGCCCAACATGGGACTTGAACTTCTGAACTGTGAGATTATGATCTGAGCTGAAGTGGGACCCTTAACCTGCTGAGCACCCAGGCTCCCTCTTTTTTTGTTTGTTTTTTGATTAGGAATATTTGTTCTTTTCTTTTTCCTTCCTTTTTCATTTCTTCTGCTTTTTCTTTTTTTGTCCTATTGTTTTCCTTTCTTTTTCTTTGGAATAAACCTTATAGGTTTTTGATTCTCTGTTTGTTTTTGTTCCCTTTTATTTTCTCTTTTTTTGAGAAAAAAGAGGCTTTCCCCCCTCCTTTTGTTTCTCCAGGGTTACTTAAACATACAAATCAAAGCACACCTAGTTAAAGATCCAAACACTCCATCACTGCAAGCAAGACGGAGCTCTGCAAAGGACTGACCAGTTGGAAAGAGCACCCAAAACACCACAGCAGGGTGCATACAGCATAACCAGAAGCACTTCCTGGAGTGCCAGTCCCTGGACAGTGTATGATCCCTTTGTAATATAGTGGTAACCTCAGGTGTAGGAAACATAATGAGCTTTTAAAAACACACACAAAAGGCATAAACCTGGCCAAAATGACAAGATGGAGGAATTCTCCCCAAAAGAAAAATGAAGAAGAAATCACAGCCTGCGACTTGCTCAAAACAGATATAAGCAATATATCTGAGCAAGAATTTCGAACAATAGTCATAAGACTACTGGCTGGGTTTCAAAAGAGGCAAAGAAGACACCAGAGAAAGCCTTGCTGTGGAGATCAAAGACCTAAGAACTAGTTAGGATGAATAAAAAAATGCAATAACTGAGATACAAAGAAACTAGATAAAGTGACAACAAGGATTGAAGAAGCAGAGAACAGGTGAAACAGAAGATAAAATTATGGAAAATAATGAAACTAAAAAAAAGGAGGGAAAGGAAATTACTAGATAAAGGGGGGAGATTTAGAGAACTAAGTGATTCCATGAAACAAGACATTACCTGTATCATAGGAGTCCCAGAAGAAGAAGATTGAGAAAAAGAGGCATGAGGTTTATTTGAACAAATTATAGCTGAGAACATCCTTAATTTGGGGAAGGAAACAGGCATCCAAGTACAAGAGGTACAGAGAACTCCCTTCAGAATCAGCAAAAACAGGTCAACACCACAATATATCAGACTGAAACTTACAAATACAAAGATAATGAGAGAATTCTGAAAGCAACTAGGGACAAAAGTCCTTAACCTACAAGGGGAGATACATAAGGTTAGTAGCAGACCTGCCCACTGAAACTTGGCAAGCCAGAAGAGAACAGCTGGAATTATTCAATGTGCTGCATAGGAAAAATATACAGCCAAGAATCCTTTATCTAGCAAGGCTGTCATTCAGAATAGGAGGACAGATAAAGAGTTTCCCAGACAAACAAAAACTAAAGCAGTTTGTGACCACTAAACCAGTCCTGTAAGAAATTTTAAGGAGGACTCTCTGAGTGGAGGAAAAAAAAGACCAAAACAACAAAGACTACAAAGGACCAGAGAATACCACCAGAAACACCAACTCTACAGGTAACACAAGGGCACTAAATTCATATATTTCAGTAATCACTCTGAATGTAAATGGTCTAAATGCTCCAATCAAGGACATAGGATATCAGAATGGATTAAAAAAAGTATCCATCAATATGCTGCCTACAAGAGACTGATTTTAGACCTAAAGACACCTGCAGATTGAAAGTAAGGGGATGGAGAACCGTCTATCATACTAATATACATCAAAAGAAAGCTGGCATAGCCATACTTACGTAAGATAAACTAGATTTTAAAACAAAGGCTTTAACAAGAGATGAAGGGCATTATATCATAATGAAGGGCTCTATCCATCAAGAAGATCTACCAGTGGTAAATATTTATGCCCCCAACTTGAATGAACCCAAATATATAAATCAATTAATCACAAACATAAAGAAACTCATTGATAATAATACCTTAATAGTAGGAGACTTAAATACCTCACTAACAGCAATGGACAGATCATCTAAGCAGAAAATCAACAAGGAAACAATGGCTTTGAATGACACATTGGCCCAGATGGACTTAATAGATACATTCAGAACATTTCATCCTAATGCAGCAGAATACACATTCTTCTCAAGTACGCAAAGAACATTCTCCAGAATAGATCACATACTGGGTCACAAATCAGCACTCAATAGGTACAAAAAGACTGAGATCATACCATGCATATTTTCAGACCACAACACTATGAAACTTGAAGTCAACCACAAGAAAAAATTTGGAAAGCCCTCACATACATGAAGGTTAAAGAACATCCTATTAAAGAATGAATGGGTTAACCAGGAAATTGAAGAAGAAATAAAAAAATACATGAAAGTAAATGAAAATGAAAACATGACAGTCCAAACCCTTTGGAATGCAGCAAAGACAGTCCTAAGAGGAGAGTACAGTGTAATTAAGGCCTATCTCAAGAAGCAACAAAGATCCTAAATACACAACCTAACCTTACACTTAAAGGAGCTAGAAAGGGAGTGGCAAATAAAGCCCAAAACCAGCAGAAGGAGGAAAGTAATAAAGATTAGAGCATAAATAAATGATATAGAAGCAACAACAACAACAAAACAGCAGTACAGATCAATGTAACTAAAAGCTGGGTTTTTTTGAAAGAATAAATAAAATGGATAACCCCCTAGCAAGACTTCTCAAAAAGAACAGAGAGAGAACCCAAATAGATAAAATCACGAATGAAAGAGGAGAGATTACAACCAACACCACAGAAAAAAATTATTAGAGAATACTATGAAAAACTATATGCCAACAAACTGGACAATCTGGAAGAAATGGACAAATTCCTAGAAACTCACATACTACCAAAACTCACAGGAAGAAATAGAAAATTTGAACAGGTCTGTACCTAGTGAAGAAATTGAATCAGTTATCAAAAATCTCCCAACAAATAAGAGTCCTGGACCAGATGCCTTCCCAAGGGAATTCTACCAGACATTTAAAGCAGAGTTAATACCCATTCTTCTCAAACTGTTCCAAAAAAATAGAAATGGAAAGAAAGCTTCCAAATTCATTCTATAGAGCCAGTATTACCTTGATTTCAAAACCAGACAAAGACCCCACTGAAAAGGAAAATTACGGGCCAGTCATCCCTGATGAAAATGGATACAAAAATTCTCAACAAGATACTAGCAAATTGAATTCAACAGTGCATTAAAAGAATTATTCACCATTATCAGGTGGGGTTTATTCCTGGGGTGCAGGGGTGGTTCAATACTTGCAAATCAATCAATGTGATACACCACACTAATAAAACAAAGGATAATAACCATGTATTCTTTCAATAAATGCAGAAAAATATTTGACAAAATGTAGCATACTTTCTTGATAAAAACCCTCAAGAAAATAGGGATAGAAGGAACATACTTCAACATCATAAAAGCCATATATGAAAGGCCCCCAGCTAATATTATCCTCAATGGGGAAACACTGAGAACTTTCCCCCTGAGATCAGGAACACAACAGGGATGTCCACTCTCACCACTGTTGTTCAACATAATACTGGAAGTCCTAGCCTCAGCAGTCAGACAACAAAAATAAATAAAAGGCATACAAATTGGCAAGGAAGAAGTCAAACATTGTTTTCACATGATACTCTATGTGGGAAACCCAAAAGACTCCACCACAAAACTGCTAGAACTGATACATGAATTCAGCAAAGTCACAGGATATAAAATCAATGTACAGAAATTGGTTGCATTTATATGAAATGTTTCGCCAATAATGAAGCAGCAGAAAGAGAACCAAGGAATCAATCCCATTTATAATTGCACCATAACCATAAGATACATAGGAATAAACCTAACCAAAGAGGTAAAAGATCTGCACACTGAAAACTATAGAAAGCTTATGAAAGAAATTGAAGAATACACAAAGAAATGAAAAAGCATTCCATGCTCATGGATTGGAAGAAAAATATTGTTAAAATGTCAATAATACCCAAAGAAATCTACACATTCAATACAATCCCTATCAAAATAACACCAACATTCTTCACAGAGCTAGAACAAACAATCCTAAAATTTGTATGGGACCACAAAAGACCCAAAAGAACGAAAGTAATGATGAAAAAGAAAACCAAAGCAGAAACATCACAATTCTGGACTTTAAGCTGTATTATAAAGCTGTAATCATTAAGACAGTATGGTACTGGCACAAAAACAAACAAACAAACAAACAAACAAACAAACATACATAAAAAAACCAGACCATAGATCAATGGAACAAAAGAGAACCCAGATATGGATCTACAAATTTATGGCCAACAAATCTTTGACAAAGCAGGAAAGAGTATCTAGTGGAAAAAAGACAATCTCTTCAGCAAATGGTGTGAGAAAACTAGACAGCAACATGCAGAAGAAAGAAACTGGACCCCTTTATTATACAATACACAAAAATAAATTAAAAATGGATGAAAGACCTAAACATGAGACAGAAAACCATCAAAATCCTACAGGAGAAAATAGGCAGCAATCTTTTTGACCTCAGCCACAGAAACTTCTTATTAGACATGTCTCTGGAGGCAAGGGAAATAAAAGCAAAAATGAACGATTGGGACCTCATCAAAATAAAAACCTTCTGCACAGTGAAGGAAACAATCAACAAAACTAAAAGGTAACTGACAGAATGGGAGAAGATATTTGCAAATGACATATTTGATAAAGGGTTAGTATCAAAAATCTATGAACAACTTATCAAACTCAACACCCAAAAAACAAATAATCCAGTGAATAAATGGGCAGAAGACATGAATAGACACTTTTCCAAAGAAGACATCCAGATGGCCAACAGACACATGAAAAGATTCTCAACATCAGTCATCATCAGGGAAATATAATCAAAACCATGAAGAGATACCACCTCACACCTGTCAGAATGCCTAAAATGAACAACTCAGGAAACAATAGATGTTGGCGAGGCTGCAGAGAAAGGGGAACCCTTTTGCATTGTTGGTGGGAATGCAAACTGGTGCAGCCACTCTGGAAAACAGTATTCAGGTTTCTCAAAAAATTAAAAATAGAACTTCCCTGTGACCCAGCAATTGCACTACTAGGTATCTATACAAAGGATACAAAAATGCTTATTTGAAGGAGCACATGTACCCCAATGGTTATAGTTGCACTTTCCACAACAGCCAAACTATGGAAACAGCCCAAATGTCCATCAACCAATGAATGGATAAAGACGATGTGGTATATAAATACAATGGAATACTACTTGGCAATGGAAAAGAATGAAATCTTGCCATTTGCAACAACATGGATGGAGCTAGAGGGATTATGTTAAGTGAAATAGTCAATCAGAGAAAGACAGAGATATGATTTTACCCATATGTGGAATTTGAGAAACAGAACCAGATGAACATAGGGGAAGGGAAAGAATAATAAGATAAAAACAGAGAGGGAGACAAACCATAAAAGACTCTTAAATATAGAGAACGAACTGAGGGTTGCTGTTGGAGGGTGGGATAGGGGGATGGGTTAACTGGGTGATGGCATTAAGGAGGGCACTTTTTAGGGATGAACACTGGGTGTCATATGTAAGAGATGAATCACTGAGTTCTACTCCTGAATCCAAGACTTCACTGTTTGTTAACTCCCTAAATTTAAATAAAAAAATAAAAAAAAAAAGAATTTAAAAAAGGTGCCCAATCATCTTAAAATTGTGGTGTCTATAGTGAGAAAATATTTAAATCATTTTCTGCAAAGCATTTTTTTAGAGCTAAAAATCTAAAGAAACATTTTAAATAGTCTAGAAATTATATTTATATTTCTAAATTATAGTACTATGTCTATCTGTAATCCTAGATCTTTGTAATTCATTATTTGATAAAATAGAGTACTCTTTTCTTACAACATTTTTGTTATAAGCATAAATAGTTTTGTTGGAGAGATTACTGTTAATTATGTTTTTCTTTACAATATTTAATATCTTTGCTTAATAATTTGTAATTGAGTAGTTTAGAATTAATGCAAATCAATATAATTTGCATAAAATTACAAATCAAGATTGGTAGAGTGAAATGTCTAGTTTTACACAATATTTATGGATAATAAAGGGAAATTGACTGACTTGTGTCTATTCAGTTTGCAAAGCATCTGCCAAAATGTTGCACAAGGTGGTACTTCTGAATAGATATTAGGTTTCCTAGTTCCACTGACTTCTCTTGTTGAAAGTTTTCATAGGATGCAAACAGATGTCTAATTTGCTAATCTATCACAAAGAAAAGAAAACTAGGATTAGAGGTGATGAATTTGTCTTGTTTTATTGAATTTGTGTTGTTTTACTATTTCTGAAATCCTGAAAATAAATGAGAAATAGAAGCATGAATCTACAATTTTGTGAAATTTTGAAGACATACCCTTTTTAAGAAATTATTTTTTGGTCAGGGCAAAAAATTTTTGTAGAAATGATAAATGATTCAATTTCTTCTGAGATTACTTGCCCTTTTGCTCTTAGTATATTTGTGTCTTTATACTTAAGTGATTTTAATACTTTGCAAGCATGGTAGTTTTCATCTCTAGAAGTTTTATTTGAGTGTATTTTTGTATCTCCATGTCTCCAGTTAACATTCCCAGTTCTTCTAACTTCCTGAGCATATGGAATGCAGTTATAACTGTTTTATTGTCCTTGTTTACTAATTCTATCATTTGTATACTTCCTTTTTTTTAAGTTTTTTAAAAATGTTTTTAATTTATTTTTGAGACAGAGAGAGACAGAGCATGAGCAGGGGAGGGGCAGAGAGAGAGACACACACACAGAATCCGAAGCAGGCTCCAGGCTCTGAGTTGTCAGCACAGAGCTCTACGCGGGGCTTGACCTCATAGACTGTGAGATCAGGACCTGAGCTGAAGTTGGATGCTTAACCGACTGAGCCACCCAGTCGCCCCAATCATTTGCATAATTTCTGGGTCAATTCCAACTGATCAACTTTTTTCTACTCATGGGTGAAATTTACTTATTTCTTCACATGCTGGCTAATTTTTTATTGGAAGGCATACATTACAAATTTTACCTTGTTGGCTGCTGGATATTTTTGTAAGTTACTTGGAAACCATTTGTTCCTTTTGAGCCTTTCACTGAAACTGTTATGTAGAATGAGAGCTGCCTGGATTCTAGGGCAGCTTTTTTCCAGTATTGAGGCAAAGCCCTTCTAAATACTGTAATCAGTGTCCTGTAATTTATGCGTCCTGGCTGCTGGGACGAGGAACTGTTCATGGCTCTGTGTGAACTTTGGCATTTTTTCCCTCTAATCATTTTGGATGTTTCTTTCCTTGGCCTTGAGTGGATTCCTCACACTTAGGCTCGGATCAGGACTCAGCCAAAGACAGGAGGGGGATGCGCTTCAGCTCTTGGTACACTCTCTTTTTGCAGCTCTGCTCTCTCTGAATTCCAGCTGCCGTGACTCTCCTGAAATCCCAGTGTCCTCTTCTCTTATGAGTCTACCAGGCATAGGTTCTCGCTCCCTGAACCATGACCTGTAAAGCTCTCTAGTCACTAAGATGACACGATTTCCTGTGTTTAAAAATCACCTGTTTTTTATTGTCTGATGTTCAATATCTTGAGAATTGTCATTTCATATATTTATCCATTTATTTTTATTTTTATTTTTATTTTTTTTGCGATCTTTTTTTTTATTTTTTATTTTTTTTTATTTTTTAATATATGAAATTTACTGTCAAATTGGTTTCCATACAACACCCAGTGCTCATCCCAAAAGGTGTCCTCCTCAATACCCATCACCCACCCTGCCCTCCTTCCCACCCCCCATCAACCCTCAGTTTGTTCTCAGTTTTTAACAGTCTCTTATGCTTTGGCTCTCTCCCACTCTAACCTCTTTTTTTTTTTTTTTTCCTTCCCCTCCCCCATGGGTTTCTGTTATGTTTCTCAGGATCCACATAAGAGTGAAACCATATGGTATCTGTCTTTCTCTGTATGGCTTATTTCACTTAGCATCACACTCTCCAGTTCCATCCACGTTGCTACAAAAGGCCATATTTCATTCTTTCTCATTGCCACGTAGTATTCCATTGTGTATATAAACCACAATTTCTTTATCCATTCATCAGTTGATGGACATTTAGGCTCTTTCCATAATTTGGCTATTGTTGAGAGTGCCGCTATAAATATTGGGGTACAAGTGCCCCTATGCATCAGTACTCCTGTATCCCTTGGATAAATTCCTAGCAGTGCTATTGCTGGGTCATAGGGTAGGTCTATTTTTAATTTTCTGAGGAACCTCCACACTGCTTTCCAGAGCGGCTGCACCAATTTGCATTCCCACCAACAGTGCAAGAGGGTTCCTGTTTCTCCACATCCTCTCCAGCATCTATAGTCTCCTGATTTCTTCATTTTGGCCACTCTGACTGGCGTGAGGTGATATCTGAGTGTGGTTTTGATTTGTATTTCCCTGATAAGGAGCGACGTTGAACATCTTTTCATGTGCCTGTTGGCCATCTGGATGTCTTCTTTAGAGAAGTGTCTATTCATATTTTCTGCCCATTTCTTCACTGGGTTATTTGTTTTTCGGGTGTGGACTATATTTATCCATTTAAAGTTTTCTTTCAGAAAAAAAAAAAAAGATAAGTCCATCCCTCATTACTCTATTTTTCCTGGAAGAGAAAATTTCTTCTGATGTTATTGGGTTCACACAATTTTGGGTAGAACATCTTGAAGGGAACAATTAGTAAAAAGAGCTCAAGATCTGGAGGGAGAAGATGTGGATTTTGAGGATCTGGGTTTTGTGGTTCCTGAAATCTTTGGCAAATATGCTCTTGGAACTATGAGAGCACAGAAGATAGGTACTTCATTAAACCTAATTGGAAACTAACCTTTCAGTATGTTTACATATTTCTGTGTTTAAACCTCTCAAATGACTCCCTGTGGTAAAGGAATGTAGATATGAGAGGGTGCAAAAAAGGCTGCAAGTCTGTCATTTGTATTGTATGACTGAGACCGTGTGTATGTGTTGTAGTAGTTGTGGGTGAGGTTTCGGAGAAGGTGACAAGAAATGAGGCAGGAGATATGTATGAGGGATGCATCTTAAGACTTGTCTGAAATTGCCTAATCACAAATACTTCCAAAGGAAGTAATTCAAGAATGACTAGCTTAAAATAAAACAGATGCAATTCAGAGCTCAGCTGTCAGAGAATCTGCAACAATTTGAAAGAAATTAAATTTTTACTGTAGAAAAATTACAAACCAGTGTCCTGCAAACCTTTAGGGTCACTCTCCAATAGCCTTGGGTGAAAAGTTAAGTACATAAAATGTCCCCAATCTGTTATTTATTTAACAGAGATAGGAATGTCAAGATGAAGCTCTGGAAGGGTGACTAGAGTAACTTCTGGACAACTCTTCCTTGAGCACATTGGATTCCTGCCAAGCATTTCACACTTGATGAGACTGATTATAGGCTTACTTTTAAATTAGAAAAGTTTAGACCATTAATGATTATAGATCATTTGCTAATTGCACAACATTGCACTGCATGCTGTGAGACATTACATACAAAGAAAAGAGAAATCATGGTCTTGTTACAACATACATTTCTAGAGGCCTGACATTTTCATTTAAAGATAAAAGGCAGCAAAGTGAATGCTCATGAATTACATGAATGGAAATATTTTACCTAATTCTATCACCATTGGAAACACATCTTTATTTTTCACATAAAGAATGTATCATGAAAAGTTTTGTTCCTAGACATAGTAGAGGCCAAAAACATGACTTTGTAGAGATCTTTGGATACGAGTTCTGAGCTCCATAGAATGTCAAACTATAATGACATATCTCTTAAGCTTGCAGACATAATTCAACTCAAAGGCTAATTTTTCACTATATGCCTAACCTGTTCATGAAATGTTTTGTTTACAATATATTCTTCAATGCAGGGTAATGAGAACAGAAATTATTTTTGTAATGCTTCGGACAACTAATATGGAAGCATATTGAGATGATAAACTTAAAGCAATATTGGATTTTATGGTTAACTTTTTTTCCTGCATGGTAGCAAATAATGAATACTTATATTGAAGAAAAATATATAAATTGGACATGCTCAGAATATGCATTATATAATATAATGAGGTGACTGCAGGATCTCTTTATTGATCTAGTCATCTAACAGAAAGGGACCATTTAAAGAGTGTGATTTTTAGGTAAAGGGGAACCTTCAGTATTCACTGATAACTGGGAGTACCACACACTGACATATATTTGTTTTGAGGTTGAAATTTGGTAGTAAGTGCCAATGGTGATTTAGAGATGTGAGAAAACCTCAGATTTTATCCTGATAACATTCTTTCTCTAATGAACAGGATATCTATGCCTATGGGTTTTTAAAACACTTGGATTGATTTGGTCACTTACAATGGTTGATGCTCTGAGTCTAAAAACATCTAGACCCTAAATACATAAAGTCCAATTTAGTGAATGTAAAAAGCAGGAAGTATAAAACTGGACCTCTCTTTTAATATGGGAACTTCCTGTATTGAGGGAAGTATAATTCTTTTTAAATCAAGCAATGCCAATTGATGTATTTTGGAATATTTTGGGGAAATATTCTTGTGCCTTTTACCACTTGTCCAACTCTTTTGTGGTTTACATTTCAATAGGCCCTTCATTTCATAGTGGTAATCTGCCAGCTGCTAGATTCTTGTTAATGAGTTCATTTGGATGCATACTCTTCCTTTAGTTAACACATGCCAAGCTTTCTCTTCATGAAGTAAATCTTCTAATTTTGCTTGCCAAATTGGTTGTTGGTGGTTGTTTATACAGCTTCCTGAAATATGCTACCTGACAATTTTGGATTAATAAAGATTGAATTGCATTGTGGTGACATTTTCAGTCAGGATTACAGCAGCTCATATTTACACTTTCAAGATGGTAAGGGAATAGTTTGTCAGACTGAAGAAATTGTGCTTCATTTTAATGCTTCCTTACTAATATCAACAAGGCAGATTTTCAAATAGTTCACTTGTATTTCATCCAGAACCCCGCTCTTTATTTAGATAGGGTTCTGGGGTGTCTGCCTAGATGACCCTTTACTTGCATCTGGGCTTAGCTAACTTCTCATCCTTTAGGACACAATTAAGGCACTATCTTGTCCCTAAAGACTTCCTCATGCTTATTGAAAATAATGCTGCAATAAACATAGGGGTGCATGTATCCCTTTGAATTAGTGTTTTTGTATTTTGGGGGCAAATACCCAGTAGTGTGATTCCTGGATGGCAGGGTAGTTCTATTTTTAATTTTTTGAAGAGCCTCCATACTATTTTCCACAGAGGCTGCACCAGTTTTCATTCCCACCAACAGTGCATGAGGGTTCCTTTTTCTCCATATCCTCACCAACACTTGTTGTTTCTTGTGTTTTTTATTTTAGCCGTTTTGACAGGTGTGAGGTAAAGCTAGAGAGTATAATGCTAGGCAAAATAAGTCAGAGAACGACAGATACCATATGATTTCACTCATATGTGGAATTTAAGAAATTAAAAAACAAACAAAGGGGGAAAAAGAGAAACAAAGCAAGAAACAGACCCTTAATTATAGAGAACAAACTGATGCTAATGAGAGGGGGGGCGGGTGTGGGGATGGTGAAATAGGTGATGTGGATTAAGGAGAGCACTTGTTGTGATGAGTATTGGGTGATGTATAGAATTGTTGAATCACTGTATTATACACCTGAAGCTAATATAACACTGTATGCTAGCTCTACTGGAATTAAAATTAAAAACTTAAAAAGAAAAAGACTTCCTCATGCCTAGACTTAGGGCCAGGTGCCCCTCTTATACCAGTCTAGTGTCTGCCTCATCACAACATAAGTTGCCTGCTACCACAATGACCTGTTTACATGCGTAACAGCTTTAGCCACTAGAAAGTGGGTTCTTTGAAAGTGGATTCTTTGGAGTGGGTCTCCAAAGCTAGGTACCTAACAGGCACCAATAAAAGTTTGTTGAATTAAGAACGGTGTAATTGTGGTTGTTTAAGATTGATGAGTATCCGTGCTTTTTTTTGTGTATAGAATATTTATAAAGTATGTTTTCATTATGGGGTATGTTTTTGTACAGTTGGTTGGAGAATATCTTTATAAAGGATATTTTCGGGTTACCAGTTAATCACTTTGGGTCTTGTTTTTTTTTTAACCAAGGTGCTAAAATCTCTGGGTAGCCAGGGTGCGACTTCTCAACCTAACTCTGTGAAATTACTCCTTTACTGTCTCAGTATGCTCAAATGATTGTGAATGGTTTTCTAGGTCTTAGAAAGTCTTTTGGTATTTAAATAATAACATATAACTTAAAAACTATTTTCAAACATACACAAAATCATATTATGTAGCTGATATGAAACTACTTCCCACAAAGTTTTTATATAAATAAATATACATATATTTATGAGAATGATGTTCTGAAACTATGTTTCCAGTAATAGAATGCATAAGACCTAGTTACTGATTGCATAAACTGTATAAACATATGTGTGTGATCTAGTATTGACCCATTAAACCAAACACATTTGTTAAGATTGAATCAGTAGCAGAAAATGTTTCAATTTTTTTTTTCCTTTTTAGAATACTGGCTGAGTTGGGTCTGCTGCTTATAATTCTGAAGGGTAAGGTAAGAACATGAATTGAATACCTACCATATACCAAGCATCTTATATAAATAGTCTAGTTTAAAATTTACAATAAGCCTAGGTTACTGTCCCATTTTATAGATGAGAGAAGTGAGTATCATAGATGCTTATGCCATAGATCTTATGTTTGTTGTTCAAATTTTCAGAGTTAGTCAGTGATGAAGTCTGGTTTTGAAGCCAGGTATATTTGAGAATAATTGGTAATAGATTTGGCCCAATAATTGCTCTTTGAACTTTAGCCATTGACCAATTTGATTTGTATACCCAGGTCCCTTTGATGATGTAGTAAACAAAAGCAACACATTGCTGAAAATATATTATTGTTAAAAAGAGTTAACAGGAACCGTAAAGGAGATTGTACCATTATTATGTATAACCTGAGTTTATGCAGATTTGTAAAGAATAATTTAACATATGTCTCTTATGTTCTTTTAATTTCTTTTTTCTTTCTTTCCTTTTTTAAAAAAGTGGCTAAAGACAGATGCTGCTTTTCTTATGAGTGCTTATACATGTATAAAATCTCTAATTAGGTTTTCTTAAATATTAGCAGTTTTTTATCCAGTAGAATTTGTCAAGAAGAAAATAGAACAAAGAATATTTATACCATTCTTCACTTATACATATGAAAAATTGAAAGTAAAAGGTATTTGACCTGATAATGGATGCCTGCTAACATTTTGGAAACTTTTCTAATAGAATGCAAAGTTACTAAATGATAGAGAAAAAATATCTTTCAGTGACATGTCTGAAGATGGTAACAGTTAACATTTTCTTTCTATATGGAAAACAGTTGACATTAATGCAGTATATAGTGAACATTTTCAAAAGATGCCAAGTGAATGTAAATTAGCTATAACCACACACAAGGATAAAGCCAGCCCTGAAGTTACAGATGAAAAAACAATCTATTGGATTAACCTTTGTTTCCACAACTATTATAGCCAGTGTGACCCTGGCTGAATATTATACTTTAGACACTGAATATTAATAATTTAGATCTCACCCCCATTTGTAATTAGAAGGTTACCAGCCACCATTCCCCAATTATCTTTCCAAGTGGTACAACATCTTAATATGTCAAATAGAATTTGTAGATGCAGCAGTAAATTAAAAAATAATAAAAATTTAAACTTAAATTAAGATTAAAGAGAGAGAGAGAGAGAGAGAGAGGGAGCTATTTTGACCTGAAGAGGGGAGCTCCAGTGCCAGACCCATTCCCTGGCATTGACCCAGAGACAACAATCCTGGTGGCAGAGCTGTGCTTCATTTAAATATTTTTATTATTTATTTTTCTCTTGAAAATGTATGCTGTGCGCATGACATCAACTTCCAAGCATATAAAAAGCCATTCCCAAACATAAGCCTTTCTTTTATTGTCTTGTTTCTATTTCCCAGAGGCAACACCATTGCAGTTTTTTGAGACTTTATCCAGATTATATATTTATTTTAAACAACGGAATTTCTGGAACGCTCTGTCATGTATATGTCCCCATGAAACACATTAAGTGCACTTTCCTTTTCTATTCTGCACCTTTGGCTGAAAATTAAAGTTGCCTGGCAATTCTGTCATCACATGCTTAATATGATATGTAAATTGTTGGCATCTTTGCCCTCTGTGGCCTCAGCTGCCTGAGAACTCCCACAATAGCAGCAGGATGAATGACAGGCCACATCCAGTAGCATGTGTTTAATTTTCAGTGAGCTACCATGAGAAAAAAGAATACGTCTTTGTATTTAATGAAGGTTTAATATGCTTATCCTGGCATTATATTACCTTTCTGGCAGCTAGGTGATTGAAAAAGAAAATATGTGTATTTGTGTGTCTCCTTACATAGTTGTCATGTATGCAGAGAGTGATTGAGGGCTTCTACTTTATGAATTTATGAAAAATTGTTGTGTTCTCTGGGAAGCAGAAATCTGTCTCTACTGTGCCTTTCCACCGTCGTCTTGGTGGTGCTATAAATTCTTATCTCCCTAAACTGCTTCACTGAAGCATAATTGGCACACAGTAAACACCACATATTTAAAATACATAATTTGATAAGTTTTGACCTAGGTATAAACAGTGAAACCATCACCACAGTAAAGATGATGAACACATCTGTTACTGCTAAATGTCTCCAGGGGCGCCTGGGTGGCTCAGTCGGTTAAGCGGCCAACTTCGGCTCAGGTCACGATCTCACACGCCGTGAGTTCGAGCCCCGCGTCAGGCTCTGTGCTGACCGCTCAGAGCCTGGAGCCTGTTTCAGATTCTGTGTCTCCCTCTCTCTCTGACCCTCCCCCGTTCATGCTCTGTCTCTCTCTGTCTCAAAAATAAATAAACGTTAAAAAAAAAAAACAACTAAACGTCTCCTAATGCCCTTTGGAATTTCCTCCCTTTTGCCTTCCCCAGCCTATACCCAACGACTACTCTGTTTTCTTGAACTACAAATTAGCTACTATTTTCAAAAACTATATGTAAATGGAGTCATACACTGTATATTCTTTTTAATCTGGGTTTTACTCAGCATAATTATTTTGCATTTCATCCCTGTTGCTGCATGTATCAGTGGTTCACATCTTCTTCCTGCTGTGTAGTAGTCCACTGAATAGATGTACTACAATTTGTTCATCCATTCACTTATTTAGGGATGTTTGGATTGGTTCTAGCTTTTAACTCCTACAAATAAAGCTTCCATGAACAATTATGCTCAGGTCTTTCTATGGACGTCTTCTTTCATTTTCTTCGGTAAACGCTAAGGAGTAGGATGGGTGAGTCATATGATAGGTGGGTATTTAATTTTTTAAGAGACTGCCAAACTGTTTTTTGAAGTGACTCTACCATTTTACATTCCCAACAACAGTGTATGAGAGTTCTAGTAGCACCACATCTTGCCAACCTTTGATATGTTCAGTGTTTTAGTTTTGATAATTTTAATAGGTATGTAGTGGTAGCTCATTGTGTCTTTAATTTGCATTTTTTCCAATGACATATGATACTGACCATCTTTTCATGTTCTTTTTTGCCATCTGTATCTCTTCCTTGGCGAAATGTCTGTTCAAACTATTGCTTTAATTAATTAATTCAAATTGTTTTTGTATTTAGTTTTGGAAGTCATATATATTCTAGATACAAGTCCTTAATCCCATATGATTAGCAAATATTTTCTGTATGCAAGTATTTTCTCAACCTATGGTATGTTTTCATTATCTTTACAGTGTCTTTCAAAGAGCAGACATTTTAATTTTTATGAAGTCTAGTTCATCAGTTAAAAAAATATGGGTTATGCCACTAGTGTTATATTTTAGAACTTTTTGCTTAGGTCAAGGTCACAAATACTATCTCCTATGGTTTTTTTTAGAAGTTTTTAAATTTAGGTTTTACATTTAAGTTTGTAATAACTTTTGAGTTAATTTTTATATGTGGGGTGAAGTATTGAGCATAGTTTATTGTTTTGCCACTAGTGCTACCCTGTCTTAATTACCGTGGCTTTATGCAACTTTTGAACTTCCAAATCTAAGTCTTCAAACTTTGTTTTTCTTATGTAAAGTTGTTTTAGCTATTTTGGTCCTTTTCATTTGCACATGAACTTTAGAATCAGTTTATTGATCTTCATAAGTAGGCATGCTATACTTTTGATTAGGATTACATTGAAACTGTGGATCCATTTGGAGAGAATTGACATCTTATCAATGTTGAATCTTTTGTTCCACGAACATGGTAGATCCTCCCATTTGTTTAGGTCTTCTTAATTTCTCTCAGCAATACTTTCTAGTTTTCGGTGTATAGGTCTTACATATTTTTTGACAGATTTATTTCTAAGCATTTCTTATTTTATTGCAAATGGCATTAAAATTTAATATCTGATTGCTCTTTGCTAGTATATAAAAATATAATTGATATTGATGTATTTTTCTTGTATCCTTCAATTTTGCAAAACTCACCAATTAGTGCTAGTAGCTTTCTGTTAGATTCCATAGAATTTTCTACATGGTCATTGTGTCATCTGCAAATAAAGATAGTTTACTTACTACTTTTTAATCTGTATGCCATTTATTTACTTTTCTTGTCTTACCACACGTCCTAGCACCTCTAAGACAAATTTCAATAGAACTAGTGAGAGTGGTCATGCTTGCCTGTTTCTGATCTGAGAAAGAAACATTAACTTCCCCTTCAGTTTTAAAGATATTTTTGTTTTAGTATGACAGTACTTTAAAGGCAGCACTCCACTGTCTTCCAACTTGTATTTTTTCTAATGAGAAACTTGTAGTCATTCTTTCTCATCTTTGTTCCTCTGTGTGTGCTGTGTCTTTTTTCTCTGACTGCTTTTAAAATTTTGTCTTTATCATTATTTTAAGCAATTTGATTTTGATGTGCTTCGATAGTATTTTTTGTTTATTTGTTTCTTGTTTTGGGGGTTAATAGAGATCCTTGGATCTATAAGCTTATAAATATATTTTTAAGTCAAATTTGGACATTTTTCAGTCATTGGTTCAAATATTGATTGTTTCTGTCTCCACTCTTCTTTAAGGACGACTCTACTTACAATTACATCATACACTTCATAGGCTGTCTCGTAGTTCACTGATGTTCTCTTTATTTGTTTTTGTTTTTGTTTTGCTGATTCATTTTTGATGGTTTCTAGTGCTATGCCTTCAATTTTACTAATCTTTTCTTCTGTAATGTCCAAATCATTGTTTATTCCATCTAGTGTATTTTTTACCTCAGATATAGTAGTTTTCATCACTAGAAGTTTGATTTGCATCTTTTTTATATCTCCCATGCCATTACTTTTTATAGATGAGGAAACTGAAGCACATAGAAGGTAAGAAATTTGCCCAAGATTCCAGAGCTATTAAGAAGTGGATACCAGGGATACAAATTTAGGCAGCCTGATCCCAAAGACTTCATTTTTAATCAATGTGTATATTCTTTTTTTTTTAATTTTTTTAATGTTTATTATTGACAGAGAGAGAGAGACAGAGCATGAGTGGGGGAGGGGCAGAGAGAGAGGGAGACACAGAATCTGAAACAGGTTCCAGGCTCTGAGCTGTCAGCACAGAGCTGGACGCGGGGCTCGAACTCACAAACTGCGAGATCATGACCTGAGCCGAAGTTGGACGCTCAACCGACTGAACCACCCAGGAACTCCTCAATGTGTATATTCTTATTTTAAATGGTATATCACTATCCCATACTATTTTTTTCCAAAGCATTTAGAACGATTGTCACTTAAAAGAACATAAAAATTGTTATTTTTGTTGTTATAGTAAACTATCAGCAAGCTGCAAAACTTCCTCAACTTTTAAAACTCAACTTAGATGACAGTTCTTAAAAATCTTCCCGATCCTTCACCACCAATACAGGCTTTTCAAGCTTTTGTTCTTCTGTCTATAATGGTATTATAGCATTTTGTAGTTGAATTTTGAATTCAATATTCAGTTGAATATTGAATGGAGGGTAGGTTGTTTGGTGGACTAAGTAAATATTTAGGGCATATGCAGCCTATTTTATGGTCAGTGGTTGAAGTGCTGACAGCAATCAAAGAAGGTCACCAGATACTAGCAAGAAGGATAGATAACGTGACGTCTCAGCATAGGTGATGTACCATGGATAAGGACTGGGCAGTCTTCAAGGGCTACCTTGGCTCCAAAAGGCTTCTCGGGTTGTTGTATATGGTGACACTACTCCAGAGGGTTCCATTCATGTCAGTATCTATGTGAATAGTAATCCCCTAGAATTGTGGAGTCCATAACCATCACAATGGCATGCAGCTGCTCTTTGAGGTTATCACGTATATTACAGAATAAAATGACTTAAATTGGAACTCCACTGAGGCAAGGTGGCCTCTGAATACTAATTCTTCTTTCAACAACAGGATTCCCTGAGGCCTGGTTACACTGTCTTAGGCTCAACAAACGTATCATCTCTTATAACTAACTACTCCTTCCTTTCCTGTTTACTTAATTTCTTCTCTTTCAATCCGAGGATGTTTTTCTTCTGTCTTTGGGACAGTAAATTCAGGTCTAATTCATTGGGTTTCTCCTTTGCCCTGAGTCCTGTCAGAAGTTAGGCTTTTGAAACTTAAAAATATTTATATTTTCTACAGTAAACCAGTTTTCCTTGAAGATTATATACTGCAAGATCAGATTATTGCACAAATGGAGGAGTGAGTCAGAAATACTGGAAAAGTGAGAAGTGTTACTTATTATTTCAAACACATTTGTCTCCCCAAATAGACCATGAACTCCTTAAAGAATTTGCCCTCAAGGGTAAGGAACATGTTTTTTATAAACAAAGATATTGGATTTGAGTGCCATACAGATTTGCTGCAAGGTACATTTTCAGTTCTTTCCATTTCTCATTAGTTGCTACTACTTCAGAGGAATTCTGTTCTATTATTGCATTTTGAAGAATTTAATCCCATCCCTGTAAATGTGTTGTGTACCTGGCTAATAATTTATATCTGTGCTACAGAAGTGATTTAGTTTATAAGACTAATATTAGTTTCCCTAATTTTAGTAACTATTATATTAATTTTTCTCCTCTAACCCTTATTATAGCTTATAACTATTTAAATTGACTACATTCCATCATGCAAGCCTCTTAGATTCATGTCTCTGAATTTTGAACAGTGGATGACCTATCCCAGTCTTTAATATTAACTATCAGGATCCTCACATTTTTTTGTGTGTGTTAAAATGATCTATTCCATATTTGCATAGGTATTAGGTAATTATACTTAAAACAATAGGGGCAAAGATTTAATGAGTTGGTATTCATTTTATTTTGTATATCTGGAATTACAGTTCATACCTAAAATGTAATTTAGTGTTAATTATGTACAAATTAGAATATGTAAAAATTGTAATTAGTTGCCATCACCTGCTGGCTATAGACACAAATCAATACTTAAAAAAAAATCTCACCTGAGTTTATTATTTGCTTTCTTCTTTTTTTAAAGATTTTTTAAAAGTTTATTTATTTTGAGAGAGACACAGAGCAAGTCGGGAAGGGGCACAGAGAGAGGAGACAGAGGATCTGAAGTGGGCTCTGTGCTGACAGCAGAGAGCCCGGTGCCCGGTTTGAACTCACGAACCATGAGGTCATGACCTGAGCTGAAGTCAGATGCTTAACTGATTGAGCCACCCAAACATCCTGAGCTTATTATTTTCAGTAGTAAGAACTATGGATTCACGTGGTGTAGACTTACCTTCTAGTTTCAGTTGTAGAAGTTCATTTTGTGACTTTGAGCAAATATTTAACTCTTCCAGTTATCTGTTTTCTTGCCTTTATGATGAAGACATTGGATTGGATCAGTTGTAAGCTCACTGCTTTGCTTGAATGTCAACTCAGGAAAAATTATCCTTTGAAACAAATAAAACAAATTTTACTGATTATGTATTTAATCAGGAAATTCAGTATCTGTAAAAATATATGTACTATTTCTTTTATTATTTCTCTGTGAATAAAGAGTTTCTCTTTTGAATTAAATTTCAAGAACTACATTAAAATGCTATCATGAAGAAGTGTTGAGACTTCTCAACACTTTAAATGAATTAAAATTTATTTTTGAAATTGCTGTATTTTGCCTCTTTACTAGCTTTCTAAACCACTTAACTGAAAATGTGTTGTATCATATCAGGACTCTTGATATTGTATTCTTCAAACCAAGATTTTCCCATTGCAAATGGGAAAAAATCAGCAGTGTTTTTAATCTAAAAAATATTATTCCCCAGGCCTCTTATGTTGGAACATATGATTTTCATCAGCCACTTTTCTTCCTCTTGCCAATGGCCATAGAAGTATTTTATGTTTTATTTATTTTGAAAACAGCCTGTCACATACACATTGCCACCTGCTGTTTTTTTTTTCTCCTATATTCCACACTGAGCAGATCGTTTCTTACATTGCTTGCCCAGTAATTTCAATCAACATATTCTTCCCTAATAGCCAGACCCAAGGAATAGAGCTGTAAAATATTGATTAACAAGTCATTTCTAAAGGCTGAAAAATAGTAGAATTTGGCCCTCTCCAAGCCCCATTTCTGAGCTCCACCAAAAAGTTAAAAGGGCCAAATGTGGTCTGTGGATTTCAAAATGTGCATCAATATACTCTATCATTTCTCAGATTCCAATTTTGAGAAAATTGGGGAATAATATTTTGGAAGCTTCAAGTAGTCAGTTACAGGTTGACAGGCCTAACTAGCCCCAGATAAAGAATATCAAGCCAGATTCCTAGAACTCCATTGAATTTGAAAACCCAGATTGACCTAGAAAGGACACAGCTTTCTTCGAATTTGGACCAGTGTTTACATAGGACGGCAAAGTTCAATGGGCTCATACAGAAAAAATTTAAAAAACAGACCACAAAAATATCATAACTGTAATAAAATTGCAAACAAAAATTTTCTAACAGTAACTATTGGTCCAAGTAATAATAGTATTTTCATGACAATGGAGTGTCTTAACAGATTTAGCAGAATTTAGAAGTACCGGTCATTAACAAGTTTAAAGTATTATTAAGTAGCTGAGTGCTACAAGGTGAGAATTATTTATTGCTGGTAAATTAAGTTCACATTTATAAAATGCATTACCATTTCATCCTGCTTGAGGCTGATGTGGTAGAGATATGCTATATATTCTCCAAACCTCATTTTATATCTCTCTTAGGCACATAGATAGACTGTACTTTCCAGTCTCCCTTTTAGTTGGGAAGCATAGTCATATGATTGAGTTCTGACCAAAGATGTGGGCAAAAATAAAATATGCCCAGTAGAGGCCTGACACAAAGCTCTCTTATCATCCTTCACATCCTGTATCAATTCACACAGCCTTGAAGGAGGATTCGGTGGAAGATTTCAAGGCTGCAGGGAATAATAGAGACATTAGATTGGAAAAGCAAAAACAAAACTTGTTCTTTGAATTGCTGCATAGACTAGAGCCATGGCCACTTTGACATTCTGCTTAGAATTGTAAAGTGAGTAAAAAATTAATTTTTACAGTGTTCAGCCAGAGATTTTGGAATTGTTACTTATGGTAGTTAGCTTACCTTCAGCAATACAACTTATTGGTAGATTTGCCATTCTTCCTAAACATTGTGCCTACCATTCAGAAATCAACTGTGGGGTTTTTTTTAATGTTTTTATTTATTTATTTATTTACTTAAAAAAATTTTTCAGGGCGCCTGGGTGGCTCAGTCAGTTAAGCATCCAACTCTGGCTCAGGTCATGATCTCATAGTTTGTGAGTTCGAGCCCTGCGCTGGGCTCTGTACTGACAGCTCAGATCCTAGATCTTGCTTCAGATTCTGTGTCTCCCTCTCTCTCTGCCCCTCCCTGGCTCATGCTCTGTCTCTCTCTGTCTCTAAAAAAAATGAATAAACGTTAAAAAAATTTTTTTTTGAGAGACAGAGAGAGACAGAGCATGAGTGGGGGAGGGGCAGAGAGAGGGAGACACAGAATCTGAAGCAGCCTCCAGGCTCTGAGCTGTCAGCACAGAGCCCAACGCGGGGCTCAAATCCTGAGATCATGATCTGAGCTGAAGTCGGATGCTTAACCGACTGAGCCACCCAGGCACTCTTATCTATCATCTATCTATCTATCTATCTATCTATCTATCATCTATTTTTGAAAGAGAGAGAGAGAGAGAGCGTGAGCAGGGGAGGAGCAAAGAGAGGGAGACAGAGGATCTGAAGCGGGCTCCACACTGACAACATTGAGAGCCAATGTGGGGCCCAAACTCATGAACCATGAAATCATGACCTGAACTGAAATCAAGAGTTAGACACTTACCCAACTGAGCCACCCAGGCAACTCAGAAATCAACTGTGGGTTTTGAAGTTTTGGTTCAACCAACAATGGCAAATAGATTTCACCTCATTGGACAATTATAGGATTGATTGTGGAAAGCTGAGGGGTTAACCTTTGCAGAATTTTGAGGCTATGTTTAAATTCAGTCGGAAAAAAGCCCAGATTCATAGTGATTTTTGTCTTGAGCAAAAAGAGAAGAATGGTGTTCTAGATGCTATATATTTGAAATCTCTGGATAGGACAATTAAGTTTTTAGAAGGCATAGATAATGGAAAATAGTGAGAGAAGCCCAGTTGCAAAGTTACTTTTCTTATAATAATCACATAATTTACAACTGAAACTATGTAATTATAGCCCCAACTCTAAATCCTAGCATAGGGCCTCGATCTTAATTTGGTGAATTTTGGGAGAATGAATAAGTAAATAAACAGGAAGTAAAGGTATTTGCCTGAGAAGAGGAAATTCTTTTAAAATACGTTGTAAAGCAAGGGTACATATTCACACATGGGTGTCAACTTTTGGATTATTTTTTATGCAACAATTATTGTAACTTGAGCTCCATGAAGACAAAGACTTGTCTGCTTTGGTCAAAGCTGTACAACCTGACTCCCCTGGAAGAGTACCTGATACACTGGAGGTGCTCAATTAAATATTGTCGAACTAATCAAATCCAGTTTATATTAATCTTTTTTTTTAACATTTTTATTTATTTTTGAGGGGGGGCAGAGAGAGAGAGAGAGAGAGAGAGAGGGAGACCAGACTCTGAAGCAAGCTCCAGGCTCTGAGCTGTCAGCACAAAGCCTGATGTGGGGCTCAAACGCAGGAACTGTGAGATCATGACCTGAGCTGAAGTTGATGCTTAACTGACTAAGACACCCAGGCTCCCTGAGTTTGTATTAACCTTATTCTGGCTATGATGTGTTTTCCAGAGGTAAAGGTCTTCCTCTGCTGTGCTTACAGTTGGCAGTACCTGTGTACTTGACACTACAGGTCTTGTAGACAGGCTGTTTAATTAGCTATTTATCCATATCAGAAAAACGTATTCTTCTTTTTTCAAGTTTTATTTATTTATTTATTTATTTATTTATTTATTTATTTATTTAGAAAGGGAGAGAGAGGTAGGCTCGAACCCATGAACTGTGAGATCATGACCTGAGCCTAAATCAAGAGTCGGACGTTTAACCGACTGAGCCACCCAGGCAGGTATTATTCTTAATGTGGAATGGGATTTAGAATCAAATTACAGAGGCTTGGAATGGGATTTAGAATCAAATTACAGAGGCTACATCTTGTGCTTCTTAGTCTCTGAAGTAAGTATTCAGTTCTGTAAGCAGAAAAATGAAGTATTTGATAACACCATTATGCAAACACATTACCGGTCCTTCCTGGCAATTTGTGCTTCTGAATTCAATAAATAAAGAAATGTGTAAAAAGTACCAATACACATACTTCCAGTGAAGGTTTGGTTTCCCCATCTGCTTTTTCCACAATTTCTGAAGCATTCTAAATGCACATCAATCATGATATTTTTTCATACTGGAAAAGAGTAAAGAAGGCTCAGTGCTAAAAATTACATGTGGGGATGTGTCGCGGGTTTGCAGTCTGTGTAGTTGCCCTGCCTTTGGGTAGTGCTCTTAAAATTCTTAATCACTTTTGACAAGAAACCTCACATTTTTCAATTTATACTGCACCCACAAAGTAGGTACCGGCCCTGATCAGGTGGCATTTTCTAAAACACAACTTCTAGATAACAAGGCATTGCCTGACAATGACCAGGTGCCCAATAACAAAAATTGTTTTTAGAGTAAGCAAATGGGTGAATGAAAATGTTTCAATAGCATATCATAAAAATACAAATATGTGTATTAAACACTTCAGCAGAAGAGGTTCTTATTCAAACTAGAAAATGAAGGCAGGAAGAGTCAAGAGTAAGAACAGATCAGTCAAGTTCTTTTCTTTCCAGATCAACAAGAGTAAAAAGCTGAGCATAAGTTCACTGCCTATAAGACAAGTAAAATAATTCATTTCTTGTAACAGTAAATTATTATTTTTTAACTTTTGGTATTTTTTATGGAGTATTTCCTACTCAGAAACATTCAAGGGTTTATAGAGGATCCATTTAAAACCATTTTCTATTACCAAATTCAGACGGGCTCCCTTTAATTTCAGTGAATATTATTTCTCTAGTGTCATGAGACATTATGAACAGTTACTTGTGATTTTTGATGGAACTCTTTCTCAATGAAGCCCAGTGTTTAAAAAACATCAGCTTCCTAACCTGCCCAATATTTGGCCACATTTTGGCAGGAAATAAACTCAGAGAGGTTGACATTAGATCAATAACAAGAGGGAAAAGTAACCTCAAGCTTTTCAGTCCAACCTGAGAAATTTAGATTCATCGTGTAGTGTAGATGTGTTATTTGCAACACAATATCATGCATAGTTTTATGCAAATTCTAGTTCATACCAAACAGGTTAAGTGTTGGCATAATCATCTTCCAACACTTTTTACACAGCCATTGAGTGTAGCTCTGATCTAAATGTCATGGATTTGCTTAGGTTGGGATGTGGTCTATTTGATGCTTATTCAGCCATATTGAGAGGCTGATAGTTCTGCCATTGTGGCTTGCCACCGCAGTCCTGGCCATTGATTGAGGTGACTTAGGTAATGAGTTTGGTTATGTTTCATATTTATTGTTTTTGTCTAGCCTAGAAGCCCATTTTTTGCAAATTCAACGGTTGTGGCTGTATGACTAAATACTAAATTTAGGATTTATATTTAACTTCTCAGTAATTTGACTGAGACTAAGAAAGGTGTATCTGATTACTTCTGTTAGATGCTAGTTAATAAATTGTATTCTCACTAGAGAGGTATAATTTCTTCTGGAAGAAATAAAAGACTTGATGACTTGATGGCTAACCTGATAGCAAGTTCCCAGTCCATTTTGGTGCTACTGACAAACATTCTACTTTCAGAAAGTAGCACTTTCAGATTAAGTTGAAATATTGGCATGCAGGCTGACACTACTAATTTCATTTTTAATGGAGAAAAAATTAGCTAAAATGGGATATTGATTTGATTTTGAAGCTGTATTTCCTTGCAAGAGGTTGGTCTCATTTATTACAAATTAGAAGCTATTTAGCTGACTGCTATACCTATCAATTTCCTCTCTAATGTTTTTAAAAAAATTAATGAAATATGAATACTACATTTCAAGTTTGTGATACACTTTAATAGGGTCATTAAATATAGGTCTTTTATTTGGAGTTTTTACAAAAATTTTAAAAACTGGCACATGTCTAAAAGTTTTAGAATGTCAATAAAAATTTTAATATGTTATTTTAAAGTATGTATATGTAGTTTTCCTCATTCCTTTTTTATTTATTCATCATTTATATTTATACTCAATAATGCCTAAAAAATGAAATATACAAAAAAAATTATTTTTACTTGCATCTGTTTATTGCTCTGTAGATACATTAATTAATGACATTTGTTTCCAAGAGCTAATAGGAGTCATTTTTGTCTCCAATTCTATATCAAACAGAACAGAAAAAAAAAAAATAGGACTCAGAATCAGAAAACACAGCAATATGGTGTTATATGAGATTTTGGAGAACTCCCACTGTGGACTGAAACTTCAGGCACTGACCATGTAATGATGCAATCACATTTATTTTATGGGAACAAAGGATAATAATGAAATAAGGAAATTATTCTTAAACAAGGCAGACCAACACAACTTCTCCCTTTCCTATAATGCCTCCAAATGTACTTTAGGGGATACAAATAATAAGTAAATTCTTTTATGAAATTCATTTATTTTTAATTTAATTTAAATTTAATTTAATTTAATCTTATTTTATTATTATTTTTTAATTTAAATTCGAGTTAGTTAACTTGAAGTGTAGTATTGGCTTCAGGAGTAGAACCCAGTGATTCATCACTTACATATAATACCCAGTGCTCATCCTAGCCATGAAATTCTTTTTTTAGGAATCCCACTGCCTTACTTTTGATAAGTATGTTTCTCTAATTTGCTTCAGGAGAGATTAGGTCCTTTGCAAAAACTGTTCAAAAGAAACATATAATGTTATCTGTCCATAGGTCAAGGTCTAGAGGTATTTTATCATGGTGGAGTATATAATTCATTTTTACCAAGGAAAAATCATACACCAGGGAAAATAACAAAAGATTTAATATGCTTTTTTGTTCCCAAGCAGGAACTCTGTATTAAAAATTCCCCAGAGATAGTTTAACTAGTCAGGAAATCTCCTTATCATCTAATCCTTAATCAGCAAGCTAGAAACATCAGCCTCAGGGCTCAGAACCATTTTCCTTAAGTGGGCAGAAAGTTCAAGAGGGTATATATGATAACCAAATATTGTTTGAACTTTACTTTTCATAGGAAAGTTACCATATATGAAACACTTTATCAGTTCTGTCTCTTGGTTACCCTGAGATATCCTTCTTACTATTATTTTACAAATCAGATGAGGAGCTCTTCCCTTACCTACAATGTGGAGCTTGAGGATGTGGGAGATTAGGGGGTTGGGGAGCCATAGGCCAAATGGCAGAGGCTGTGGAGAGGTGGGGACTCTTATGACTAAATGGTATAACCCCTGCTACAGCACCCACCTATACAGTATTGGGCAAAGCATAAATCCTCAGTGAAAGGCAAACTTCATTGGGCCTTTGGGGACACATTCAGTAAGTAGCACCCTTCTCCCAAGCCAGGATTGTGAAAAAGTTGAGAAATAAAAGGAAAGAAAAGTAGCAAATAGAGGCATAATATATATGTGTGTGTGTGTGTGTATATATATATATATATATATATATATATATATATATATTTTTTTTTTTTTTTTTTTTTTTTAACTGACAGAGCTGGGTTGAGCAAGTGGCTTTAGGTTTAGTAGCCAAATGAGCTCAGTAATTGAAGCCCAGACATATTAGATTTCCTGGCCCAATCAAAGAAGCTAAGGACCAAGGCAGACAGAGACTTGGAGGAGGAGCAGAAATCATGCTTTCCATGTATATCTTACTGTCTAGAGAAAGAAGGGTGAGGCTCACTGTGCCCATTCCAGTTTGTTCTTCCAAGATTTATTAATCAGATTTCTGTCTCCACTGGGCTGGATTGAGTAAAAGGTGGGGAAATTCTGGTCCTCTGAATAGGAAAAATCCTTCGTCAAGAAAACTTGGAGACATTATTCACCTCTAAAATTTATTTATTTATTTTTGTTTGTTTGCTTATTTTGAGAGAGAGAGAGAGAGAGAGAGAGAACGCAAGAGAGTGTGTACATGCAAGAGCAGGGGAGGGACAGAGAGAGAGGAAGAGACAGAATCCCAGGCAGGCTCTGAACTGTCAGCACAGAGCCCTATGCAGGGCCCTGATCTCACTAACCATGGGATCATGACCTGAACAGAAATCAAGAGTCAGATGCTTACCAACTGAGCCACCCAGATGCCCCCTTCTCTAAAATTTATTTATAAAGGGAGGCAGGAGTCAGAACTGTCTATGACATGATAGGCTTTGGATCTCATGGGAAAGATGGTGGGTATTTATTAAGGAATTTTAATAATGGAGGTAAAAGAAACAATTGACTTTTAGAAAGCTCATTCTAGAATGGCATACACTGTAGACGATAAATGGGGATAGGGTTTGGGGAAGAGAACAGATTTGGAAAGCAGGAAGCTCACTTAGGAGGCTTTCCCCATATTAGCTAGAATTATGGCCACAAATGTTGCTAAAAGATTAAGAAAAGTATGCTTATTTGATGTACCACAATTGTAACCACAGATAGTGGAATTCATCAAAAATCAACTTCTACAGGGGCACCTGGGTGGCTCAGTTGGTTAAGTGTCCAACTCTTGGTTTTAGCTCAGGTCATTAACTCACGGTTCATGACTTCAAGCCCTGTGTTGGGTTCTGCACTGGAGGTGTGGACCCTGCTTAGGATTCTCTCTCTTTTCCTCTCTCTCTGAGTCTCCCCTGCTCACTCTCTCTCTCAAAATAAATAAATAAACTTAAAAAAATAAACTCCTACAATTCATTGTGATTTTTAACCTATGCTCTCTTTTGTTGTAAGTATAGATTAATGTCAAAGTATGCTATTTCTAGGACAGTTTCAGTTCTCTGAATAGACATAGCTAAAGAAAGAAAAATGATCCAATGTACTTCAAAATACTGTATGAATGAATGACTAAAAGGGGCCAAGAGAAAAAGCATTGATGAAGCAAATATTTTTAATCCTTGCTTTGAAAGGTGTAGAGAGTTGACACCTGAATTTCCTGTGCTTTCATCTGATGTGATTCTTAGAGTGATGTTCTTTGTATAGAGTCCTCAATGTAGTTATTGCCTGTGATCATGACGCCTATCAGCAGAGATTGATGGGACCCTCATGCTGGATACATTAAATGCATGTAAATTATTTATTTTTCCTAGAGAAAGCATTTCAAATTATTATTATTTCTTTGTTTATTAATACATAATTGTTCTCTTCTATATTTTTTGAGAGAGAGAGAAAGAATGTGAGCATGCTTGCACATGTGTGAGTGGGGAAGGGCAGAGGCAGAGAGAGAAAGAATCTCAAGCAGGGTCTATGCTCAGTATGGGGCTCAGTGCAGGGCTTGATCTCACAAGTGTGCGATCATGATCTGAGCCAAAATCTGGTGTCAGATGTCTAACTGACTGAGCCACCCAGGTGCCACATGTAATTGTTATTTCATTAAAAATATTCTCTTTAAAAATTCAAGCTGTATTGCAAAGAATAAAGAAGAAATTAAAGTAAAAAAAAAAGTGCTCAAATTTCACAACCAAAAAATAACCAAAATTTAATAACATCATTTCAAACCTCTCTCTCTCCATATATACAGATGTATTTTTAAAGGTATCTTAGAAAAATAAATGGATGACGCTATACATTCAGTTTTGAAGCATTAAATTTAATTTTAGTTACATTTAACAAAAGTACAATCCTCTTAGATAGAAAGGAATTGCTGAATTATCTGAAGCAAAAGGCTTCAGATTAATGTTTCTCTAGGACACAAGAGATTGATTGGGTCTTTAAATATCTCCCTAAAGCTAAAGAATAATTAAAGTTAGAGTAGTCATTTATTCCTTTGTTTGTTGATATTTAATTCCATGTTTCTACTTTAGATAGTACCATGAAAGTGAAGAAACTAATTGGCAAATTCACATTTTCTTCTACTTCCTTGCTTAGGCTTATATGTATCTTGCGTTTTCTTCCTGAATCCTTTATGATTTGTTTTTTAATCCTTGTAATTTTATAACTTTCCCTAAATATAGTATCTTAAAGTTGCTAATTTTGCATCAGATTTTTATATCAAATTTTCCAGGGACACATCTTAATTTTGGTGACTGTCTACTTTTCTCACTTGCTTTCTGGTGAGTCACTTCAATCTTCAGTTTTAATTTTTATTTCAATAATGTTTTCTTCTGTGATACTTTTGAATTTTTTCTGTTCCACTTGCTTTGTTTTCTACATTACAAACACGGATTATACATCAGATCACTTTATCTCTTTCTTATCAGTAATCTTTATAATTAGTTTTATTTTGTGTGATATTTTTATGCTTAGTTTCTGCTTCTAGCTTTTTTTCTTTTCTTTCAATTTTTGGGCACCATCAGCTCAATTTTTCATCTTAAAAGGGATATTATACTTTTATTTTTAAATCATTTTGAATTATTTAAAAATTAGTGAATGATTTGTCTGAACTCTCCTTCTCTGTATGGATTTTTCATGGCTCTCTCTTAGTTTTGAAGCTTTTGTGTAGAGGTCCCAGAGGAATTCCTTTCTGTTTATATTACTCACTTTTTAAAGATTTGAGTACAGTTTACACACAATGTAACATTAGTCTTAGGTGTACAACTTAGCGATTTGCACTGGATGCAAATCAGGGTGGGGGTTCCCTTTATTACTTTGTCTCTATCTCTCTTGCTGTTCCATTGGTATTCTCACTATCTTTGGTTGTTCCATAGCTGTTCTGTCAGCCCTCAGTTCTTCAGGAGGAATTGTTCTATTAACAGGTGTAATTTGGTATGTTCCATGGAAGAGGTGAGTTCAGTCTTCCTATGTCACCCTCTTGAAACAGATCCTCTCTTCTCACTTTTGATGAGACCAGTTATTTGCCAAAAAAAAAAAAAAAAATAATAATAATGAAGGAAGATGTGGAGGAAGTGGGTGCCAGAGAGATACATGCATTTAAAAATGAGACTTTTGTGCTGTTCTTTGACCAAAAGAGGACTTTGGTTGTCTCTCCTATTCTGTGAGTGTGACCCATGGTTCACACATCTCTTGTCTGTCTCCTGGGTTCCACCTTGTATGCGATGTTGTCCACAAGCAGTTTTTAAAATGAACATTTTTTTTTTTTTGGATTTGGAGAAGCTGCAAATGAGCTTTTTTTATAAGTTGTTCTTAACTCTTAATTTCAAACACACACATAAAATCAGACAACAATTGCATTGTGGTTTGTGAGAGGGTTGGATGGAAGAAATAGTGGCAGCTGGGAAAGACTTCAACGTATTTCCTAATTGTTGTATTTATAAATGTGTATTCCTCCAAATTGCTACAAGGACATTTTTTTTCCTCCCCCTCAGTTTAGGGGTAAAAAAACCCCAAAAACCTTTCATGCTGACTGAAGAGAGACTGTGATGTGGATGCTTATTTGTCCTTTCCAGGGCTTGATTTCTAGCCTTGTGTAATGTGTAGTTAATGAAGTCACACATCTGAGACCAGCAGTGCCTAGCAACCACTTGCCTTTAATTCCCAGAGAGCCTAACATTCCCAGAGCTGGCAAGGCAAACTAATAATGGCCTGCTGTAGATTCACTTTTACCGAGTTCATCAGGAACTTGATTGACATCTTGAAGGAGGTGAGAGGGAGCCAGAGATCCCAAGAGGTGAAAACTGGGATTGCCTTTCACTGCTCTGCAGGAAAGTTTCTCCTCCGAAATGGTCAAGTTACCACAGAGTTGTCATGACTATCAAAACTCCCTTTAAAAGTGAGCTGTTTGGGGAGGTCACATTCTTCTGTTTAACATTCTTTTCTCTCATGTCTATAATTACCATTTAAATTTTGTGAAAATGTCATCAGAGAAGCAATATGCTGTAAGATTAAAAGGTAGAGAGTGACTTCTCCAGGAAATGGTTATTGACAACTTCATGAGGAAGGGAAATTTATTTTTGTTTCTTGCTAATAAAAACAATACGTGTCTTTGTGGAAAATTTTGTCGATACTAGAATGTATAAAGAACAAAATAACATTCATTCAACATCTCATTCTTTAGAAGTACATGCTTTAATATTTTGCTGTGTTTCTGCTCAGCCTTTTTCTGTGGGCATATATCTTATACATTGAAATTAAAGTGTCTGTACAGTTTTGTAATCTGCTGGCTTTTTCATCAAACATTATATCATAAAAATCTTCCCACATTTTATTTTTTAAGAAACATAATTTTTAATCTCTGAATTATACGCTGGAATAAATGTACATATCACAGTTTATTTGATTTCCCTATTGTTGGATGTTTATGTTGCTCCTAGTTTTTTTTTTTTTTTTTGGGGGGGGGATTATAAATAACACTGCAATAAAATAAAAATAAAAACTTGGAGAGGCATAAATATTTACTTGAGCTTTGTATTTTTTCCTGAAGGCAGATTTTGGACTTACTGGCTCAAGGAGTATGAATATTTTAAGCCATTCTAGCAAATATTTATTATTAAGGCCTGACACACATTTATTCCAACTTTCTACCTTGTCTTTGTGATTTAGCATTTGGTACTAGAAGGATTTGCATGTTCCTAAAATGTCATTAGACTTACATATATTAGGCATTTCATTGGTACTATTTAGAGTTTTGTGTGTGTGTGTGTATAAGTGTGGATGTATGTGTTTGCGCATGTAATGACAAAACCAGTGTTTGTCAAACTGTTTTCCATGAAGCATTAGTTCTATGAGGTATTAAAGCGTGTGCTGAGGGGCAAAAATGGTTTATGTTCATTAAATGCTGGTCCACCTGCTGTTTATGTTTGCTCTGCCTAACTACTCACCCATGGATAACCCAGCCCCAAATGAGCACCAATAAATTGTATGGAAGTGAACACCCCCTTTCTGTGCTTTATTGCCTGCAAACAACTGTGCCATGGGGCTGGAGACCTGAAATATTGGTCTTTCTAATAGGGAATCTTTTTCAGTCTAAGGAAAGTCAGGTGGCAAACAAAAGTTTTGATGCTCTCTGATTTATTTACCTAGTGTGGAAAGAGAAATGTGATGAAAACAAGTATGTTTGAAGGCCGCTTAACTCTTTCAGGGCACAGAGAGGCATGTGGCCCACTGAGATTAACTGAATGAAATCTCAAGGGCCCGGGGCCTCACAGTGAGATACGTAGTGTGTCAGTGTGTCTTCCTCATATTTCTTTTCACATATTTCCTAAAAAATTCTTGGTTCCCCCTACGGTAAACCAGATATTAATCAGTGCTTTTGCAATTATGTTTTCCCACATAATAGAAGGGATTTTCATTTTAAACAGACAAGGGAGAAGATCAAGGATGCTGTCATTATTTAGAAGAGTTTTTTGTCAACTGGTAATATTTTTACTTCTTTTCAGTTGCCCAGAATGGTGCACTTGTATATATTTTGATGTAAGCATATCTTAGTTTTTATTACAGTTCAGAGAAGGTGGCTATTGGCAGAGAAGGTTAGAGAAGATGGCTGTTGGCAGCTATAATATTCTTGTTTCTTTCCTCAGGGGACTGGTTGGAGGCATTATACTTGGTTATTTACAAAAATCTTACGGGTAGTGGCTGCCAAGAAATTAAAGATATAATTATTTAGAAAACCTATTAAATACTTGTGACACATATTGCTTTATACTTCCTCAAAAGCAAATATGACTATTTACTAAATAACTTAAAATAATACCCTTATTAAAAACACCATAAAAATTAATCAGACCTTTGTTTTAACCAGCAACTCTCCTTATGTATTTATAATACATTTGCATTAGCTATAGAAACCCCCCAAAAAATTTCTTTTTTTTTTCATTTGCCAAATTGGTTCCAAAGTTCCAGCATTAGGAAATAAGAACAGGGTTAGTAGATGTTCCATAAAAAGGAAAACTGTAGTTGAGGTAGTGTAAAGCTCTCAGAGAAAACTTGTAGGAAAGGAAATTATGCACAATATTTTACTAGCTTCTTGTCTTTACAGGGGATGAGATTTCTCTCCTTTATATTTTTAAAATTTTTTAAAGTTTTTTAAAAGTTTATTCATTTTGAGAGAGATAGAGAAAGGTAGCAAGGGAGGGGCAGAGAGAGAGGGAGAGAGAGAACTGTCATCATGGAGACTGACGTGGGGATCAAACCCATGAAATGTGAAATCATGACCTGAGCTAAAGCCAAGAGTCCAACGTTTAACTGACTGAGCCACCCAGGCAACCTAAGATTTGTTTCCTTTTAATTCCCACTCTTTGATCCTAGTTCTACTCTTTGGAGCTACATGGAATATGTCCAATCTTCCCCCAGAAGTAGCCCTCCACTGATTTGAGAACAGTCATCATGATTTTCAAGAGCGTGTCACATTGTCACAATTGCATATATATGTATGCACATATGCATGTATGCCCATGCACTTCTAATACCATGTACACATTGATACAAAATTTGTCATGTATATTTGTATTTATAAGTTTTGTTAGCACCGCATGCTATTAGACAAATGATATCATTTTAGGTAATTATTACTAGAAGTATTTTGTATGCCTTTGTCAAATCTTCCCTTTTCCCTTTTGTCCCTTCTCAGTCATTAAGAGGACATAGATGTATTCTACATGTTTCCATTCATTTCTGTGAGTCAAGGTGTAGTTAGAGGAGTCAGGAATAGAATTTTTTCTTAAAAAAATTTTTTTAATGTTTATTTTTGAGAGAGAGAGAGAGAGAGAGAGAGAGACAGAGCGTGAACAGGGGAGGAGCAGAGAGACAGGGAGACACAGAATCAGAAGCAGGCTCCAGGCTCTGAGCTGTCAGCATAGAGCCTGATGCAGGGCTCAAACTCACAAATCGCAAGATGGTGACCTGGGCCGAAGTTGATGCTCAATTGACTGAGCCACCCAAGCGCCCCAGGAATAGAAATTTTTCTAATTCTCTGATAGCCCTTAGAAACCAAACTGTTAACTCTTCTCTCCTGTCCTTGAGAGACTTCTTGACTCATGAAATCTTTTTGGAATCTGAAGACTGGTAGGACCCAACACCATTATTTCCTTCATTGACTTTATTTATGTTTAGAAATGTCTGAATATGAAGCTTAGAGGTAAATTACAAGGCACACTTCTTCACAAATCCTCCTACAGATGTGGGCAGTTCAGTTACCAGAGATTCAGGCAAGAACTACTGATTATTTTGGGGAAGCCCAGCCCCATCAAACTGGGCACAACTCTTTTCTTACTCACCTGCTGCTCCCATTTGATTGTACTAAACCTGTATAAAAGTTTCAGACCTCTCTGGATTTCATAAGACTGCCACTGGTTCTGATTTTTAGGACAGAAACTTCTGAAGGAAGTTTCAGCTCCTAACAACTCTTTGAAGTTAAATAATACATGGAAGGCACAGGAATTGTTTTTGAATAATTTATGTGATAATATTCAAAAGGAAGAAGGTCATTTGCATCAGAAATAGAGGTCAATGATAGCTCAAAACGTCTGCAAATTTAAAAATTATTAAGAAATTACCAAGAGAAGACATTTACATTCTTAGAAGTGTAACTTAGAGAATCAATTGTGTTGGGGTCAATTTTATGTGATTATAATTATCACTATAATCTTATAAGTTACTCAAATGTACAAAAAATTAAGAAGGCTGGGTATGTACCCTGACTTAAAAGAAAAAAAGGATCTTTATGTAAGAATGTAGCAACCTTGTAACATCAATTTTGACTTCCTTACCAACTCTTGGATATGTAGTTATTAGTGGTAAGCTAATTCTCCTCACTCGTGGGACCAACTCTTGGATATATAGTCATTAGTGGTAAGCTAATTCTCCTCTCTCGTGGGACCTGTGAAGGGAGCCCTCAAGGTAACTTGACTTTGCTCCTGGATGTCTGGGAATTGTGGCAGAGACAGTTGAAAAAAGATTAACATCATGGATCATACAACCAGACTGCTTGAATTCAGATCCTGGTTCAGTCACTTATTAGTTGCAAGTTTTTGGGCAATTAACTTAGCCTTGCATTCATCTATAAACTAGGGCTAATAATTGTGCCTATTTCACAGGATTTTTTTATGAGGAGTAAATGAGTTAATATTTGTAAGCTACTTGGAACATTGCCTATGGTTAGTGCTATATAGGTATTTATAAAATAAGATAAAATAATCAAATAAAATGAGAAGACTGGCAATCTTCTCTGTCTGAAAAAGACTTGGGTGTAATGATCTGCAGTTTCCACATTTTTAATAAAGACTTTTTCTTTAGTTTTGGAGTTAAGTCACCAGGTGTGATTTTGTGTTACAACTTAGCTCTCTCCTACCAGGTTATATCTCCTGGATAAAGTTCTCTAGGTCCATCATTACATCTCGAAAGAGACTGACACAGAAGGGGTTCGATGTATGGTGCTCAAGTTTCCCATTTTCACAGTCGTGGAGAGCTAAGGTCTGGCCTACAGGCACCAGGATATGTCTTTGACGATTAAATAATAACTTAATATTTATTAAATATATTGTGGGAAAAAGATTTTTGGTGCTGATATCCAATCTGATTATTTTTTAACTGATTATTTGACTAAATCAAGGAACTAAATTGGCTTGGTTTTTCTGGGTAATGTGTAGAGAACTAATCTCAGAGAATGAGTTATAATCAGTCCAGTAACAGTGTTGGGAATAGATTTAAGAAATTTTGAAATTAAATCCTGTCTTGAATTTCTTTCTTTTTTCTTAAAGTTTAATTATTTTAGAGAGAGAGAGAGAGAGAGAGAGAGAGAATATGAGTGGGGGAGGGGCAGAGAGAGGGGGACAGAGTATCCAAAGGGGGCTCTGTGCTGACAGCAACAAGCCCGGTGTGGGACCCAAACCCACGAACTGTGAGATAATGACCTGAGCTGAAGTCAGATGCTCAACTGACTGAGCCACCCAGGTGCCCCTCCTGTCTTGAATTTCTTGAGTATTGGTTCCAGTTTTGGGTTTGGGAATTTATAATTATTTAGATCTATAATAAAAATACAGATATAACCTTTTAGGAAGATATGGACAGAATCTGAAGGGAAATGTATACTATGAGGCTGAGGCAGTGGGAAAACCTATTAGAGATCTTGAATACTTAGCATTTTCTACATAATACATTGCCTTTAAATTATATTGACCCTCAAAGTTATATGCTCTTTGAGGAGTTTTCCATAGTAATGATGATATAAGCTTCTTTATCACTACTTTGCAAGTAAAGAACTTTTTTTCTACCTCAGAAGGTCTAAATAGCTCCATAGGAATCAAGTGTATTTTATCAGCCCTGAAAAGTACCATATTCAAGAGAAACGAGTAACATCAGGGAGGAAAACAAAAAACAAAACAAACAAACAAGCAAACAAACAAAAAAGCCCACAATAAAATAACTTCACTTACACCAAAAATAAAGTGATCATAAACAAGTTGAAGACTCATGAAATTCAATGTATTAAACTTTATTGTGTTCTTGTTATTCACAATAACTTTACAAGGAATGGAATATATAATAATTAACAAATGAACAAGAATTAATAAATTATAGCTCTGGCCCTGGGAAAAATATTTTCTAACACAACCAGGGAGGCTGGCATACAAAATTAACAGTGTCTTGTGACATATTCTGTAAGAGAACTGTAAACCAGGGACCAGGAGAAACAGAAAGCCACGTTAGGCTTTACAGGGGAGACGCCCATGAGCTGGGTGACGTATGTCAAGAATAGTTAGAAAAAGAGAAGAATATGTACAAAGAATAGAGATGGAATGAACACTGAGTATTTGTGAAATGGGGATTGGCTTAGTTTTTAGGGAAGGCAGAGGTTGGGAGCGTAATTGACGGTGTGGCTGGTAAGGTAGGATGAGGTTAGGGTATAAATGGCCATGTATTGCCAGACATAGGATTTTGGGACTTATTCTATAGGCAATGAGAGGGCCACAGAAGTTTCTTATCACATAAGAATTTATGTTGCTAAAAGAAAACTCTAGCTATAGAGAATTAACTGGCATTTTCCCTATGATGTCTCTCAGCCATTTAAGGTATGCATGCTTGTGTTAGTAAATTGTTTTTCATGTTTAAACTGCCAAAAAGAATGATAGCATATTTTTTTAATATTGCATTTTAAAAAGATCATTAAAGATCATTTTACACATTTGCAAATACAGTAAAACTTTGGATTGTGAGTAGCTTGTTCTGTGAGTGTTCCTCAAGGTGAGCAAACATTCGAATAAATTTTAACTTGGTAAACAAGCGATGTATTGAAATATGAGTAGTGAATATCATGTGATCACAACTGAGCCAGTGGCTCTTCTCTCTCTCTCTCTCTCTTGCTCACTTGCTGCAGAATTGTGGGTGATTGTCAAAGCAATGTCATATTTCCATGCATTCATCAAAAGGAGGCAAAAACAAGTGTTATTGGATAGGTTCCTTGTTCAAGGTGCATGAAAAGAAAATGGTTCCACTGAGCCAATAGATAGCAGGGATTCCATTAGTAGTAGTGAAAGTTGTCCTACACAGGGGCACCTGGGTGGCTCAGTCGGTTGAGCTTCTCACTTCGGCTCAGGTCATGATCTCACAGCTCGTAAGTTCGAGCCCCGTGTCAGGCTCTGTGCTGACAGCTCAGAGCCTGGAGCCTGCTTCGGATTCTGTGTCTCCCTCTCTCTCTGCCCCTAATCCACTCGCATTCTGTCTCTGTCTCTCTCAAAAATAATAAATAAACATTAAAAAAGAAACTAAAAAAAAAGAAAGTTGTCCTACACAGTAACCCTCCTCTCTATTGTCTCCCTCACACTAGGTATGAAGGTTTTCAATGGTAAGTGCAGGTTTGTTTATTTTTTTATATTTTGTATTTTATTATTTTGTTTTATATTACAATATTGTAATCATCTTTATATTAATATTTTTGGGTTGCAGAATGAATCATCCAAGTTTCCATTCTTTTTTATGGGAAAATTCTCTTTGATATACAATTGCTTTGGATTACAAGCATGTTTCCAGAACAAATTGTGCTTGCAAACCAAGGTTTTACTGTATTGACTTTTTTTTCCTCTGCTCAATACTAAGAAAAATGGTATCGGTAGTTTAAAAAAATTTTTTTAAATGTTTTTATTTATTTTTGAGACAGAGGGAGACAGAGCATGAGCAGGGGAGGGGCAGAGAGAGAGGGAGACACAGAATCTGAAGCAGGCTCCAGGCTCTGAGCAAGCAGTCAGCACAGAGCCTGATGCGGGGCTCGAACTCACAGACTGTGAGATCATGACCTGAGCCAAAATTAAGAGTTGGACGCTTAACCAACTGAGCCACCCAGGCACCCCAAGAAATTTTCTACCATTTAGCTTTAAAATATTTACTTTCTTTTTCTAGATGAGGAAAGTACTATTTATCTACCTTTGCCAAATCTCTTAGAACTCTAACACAAGTAGGTTAAGTGGTACACTCTTGAGTTTGGCTCAGGTCATTATCTCACTGTTGTGGCATCGAGTCCCGTGTGGGGCTCTGAGCTGGGTGTGAAGCCTACTTAAGATTCTTTCTCTCCCTCTCCTTCTGTCTCTTCCTTGTTAGTGCACATGCACTCTCTCTCTTACACACACACACACACACACACACACACACACACACACACACACACAGAATCCTAGCACAATAAAGACTGTTGTTAATTCATCTCCTTCCTAGTGACTGTTGTACTAAAACACTTTCTGCTTGCATCATTTGGTTCTAGCAATCCATGGTCAATAAGAATTCTACAAACTTCTTTGCCAAGATGAATTTATAAGTTTGGCTCATTTCAAGTGTAAGTAGGTAAGGATTCAGATTTATGGTTTCATCCTGTCTCCATTTTTCTGAGTTTTACTTATGGCCAATCACAGTCCTTTATTGTGGCCTGAGTAGCTCTTTCCCCATGGCTATGCGATGGATCTTATAGCTATATTTCAGGTCTTTTTCTGATCTGTGTCTCTCATTTGATGTTACTTATTCTGAGGCAGTTTCAAAGCAGTCTAGAAGCTGGTGATCCTATTGGAAGATATCACCTGAATACCTAGAGTTAACAGAGCAAAGATTTGAAAAATGGTAGTGTTATAAGTAGACTTCTGTTATAGACTACCAGGGTATTATACTCAAGGTTCAACAAATATGTCATGGTTTAACTGCTGAATATGATTAAGAAAACTGCAAAATTAAGGGAAGTAAATTACTTTTTCACCCCAAAAATTATTTATTTATTTTTTCTTTTTAAATTTATATCCAAGTTAGTTAGCGTATAGTGCAATAATGACTTCGGGAGTAGGTTGTAGTGATTCATTCCCTATGTATAACTTCCAGTGCTCATCCCAAAACATATCTTCCTTAATGCCCCCTGCCCATTTAGCTCATCTCCCCACCCACAACCCTAGCAACCCTCAGTTCTCTATATTTAAGAGTCTCTTATGTTTTGTTCCCTTCCCGTTTTTTATATTATTTTTGCTTCCCTTCCCTTATGTTCATCTGTTTTGTATCTTAAATTCCACATATGAGTGAAGTCATCTGATATTTGTCTTTCTCTGACTAATTTCACTTAGCATAATGTACTCTAGTTACATCCATGATGTTGCAAATGACAAGATTTCATTCTTTTTGATTGCTGAGTAATACTCCATTGTATATATATACCACATTATCTTTATCCATTCATCTGTCACTGGACATTTGGGCTCTTTCCATACTTTGGCTATTGTCCATAGTACTGCTATAAACATTGGGGTGCATGTGCCCCTTCAAAACAGCACACCTGTATCCCTTGGATAAATGCCTAGTAGTGCAATTGCTGAGTCATGGAGTAGTTAACTTTTTGAGGAACCTCCATACTGTTTTCCAGGGTGGCTGCACCAGTTTGCATTCCCACCAGCAGTGAAAAAGGGTTCCTCTTTCTTTGCATCCTCACCAACATCTGCTGTTGCCTGAGTTGTTAATGTTAGCCATTCTGACAGGTGTGAGGTTGTATCTCATTGTGGTTTTGATTTGTATTTCCCTAATGATGTCACTCCAAATTTTTTGATCAACTTTTCAAGATATAATTTACATACATAATAAAATCCACTAATTTTTAGTTCATGGCTAGGGGAGTTGAAAAATACATACACTTGTGTAACCACCACCAAAATCAACCTGGAGAACATTTATATCACCCCAAAACATTTTCTCATGCACCTTTTCAATCAAACTCCTACCTTCAGCTTTACTGAAGTTATCAGCTACTACTGATAGCTAGTCACTATGGATCACATTTGCCTTTTCTAGAATTAAAATTTAAATGAAACCATAGAATGCATATTCTTTTGTATCTAGCTTCTTTCACTAAGCATGTTTTTGAGGTTCACCTGTATGTGAGTCAGTAGCTTGTTTTTTTGTTGGGTAATATTCAATTTTATGGATATACCAATGTATGTTTTCCCATTCACTTATTGACAGATATTTTCACTATTTCAAGTTTACTATTATAAATAAGCCTGATATGAATACGCATGTATAATTCTTCACGTGGACATAAGGTTTCATTTTTCCTGAGTGAATATCTAGGAGTATAATTGTTATATCATCTGGTAAGTGTTTGATTAGTTTTGTGAGAAACTGCTAAATTGTTTTATAAAGTAATTGTACCATTTTATACATTCAGAAGTATGTGAGAGTTCCCGTTTCTCCCCATCCTTCACAATATTTGAAATTGTCAACAATTTTAATGTTAGTCATTCTAATATGTAATGATATGGTATTTTTAATGGCATTTCTCTTTCTCTAATGGTAAATAGTATTGAGCATATTTTCAGATGTTTATTGGTTGTTTATTTTTGCCTACTTTTCAATTAGGTTGTCTCTCTCTCTTTCTATATCTATATCTACATCTATATCTATATCTGTATCATCTATATCTATGTATCTATATCTATATGTCTATATCATCTATAGATATATGTATATATACATGTATATGCCTAATCACATCAATTGTTAATATACTTAATTATATCAATTGATTTTCTAATATTAACCCAAACTTACATTCCAGGGGTTAACCCTATTTGGTCATGATTTTATTTTTTTATTATTATAATTTATTTGCATATATTTTTAAAAGATTCTAATATATGTTAATGAGAAGTAATAATCTGAAGTTTTCTTATAATATGTATTTTTCTGATTTTGTTACTGTAGTACTACTGGCTTTTGAGTTTAGAATGGCTTTTAATCTATGTTTAATTTAGACCTACTACTAAAACATTTCCCTTCTGGATTTTCTCCTTAATCCCCAGATATTCAAGAAGGACTCTGCCCTTTGGCTAGCCAAAACTCAAATGTCTCCTAGTCCCATATGTGCTCTTACTCAGATCTCAGCTCCCAGGTTGTTATTTGTCCTGACTTGTGGGATTCTACTTATGCATCATGACTTTGTATTTACCAAGGGTGGAGGAGGCTCCTATGTGTCTTTCTGGCTCTAGCTTTATAGTGCTTTCCTCTCTAGACCTCTGCCCTTCACATTCCAGCTACTCATCTTCACTGCACTCAGATCTCTGTCTTCCTAACTCAGTGAGATGTCTCTGCTTTGCTTAGGATCCTTCTCCCTGTATCATGTCTTGGATAGTGCCTTGAGGTACAAAGCTGAGAAGATTGTAGGGACCACTTCATTTGTTTCCCCTTTTGCCATGAACATTTTATTTGCTGCCTGTTGTCTAATGCCTGAACACAGGTTTTAAAATCTATTTTGTCCAGTTTTCCAGTTGTTTACTGTGAAGGGATAAGTCCTTTTCCCTTTACTCTATCATGGTCAGAGGCAGAATTCAGTGTTCTACTTTTTGTTGTTTAAAACCTATTGAGTACAATGTCTGATCCTGCACTCTGGATAGAGTGAATGAAACACTGCATGAATGAATAAAGCACTGGGTATTTTTTCTAATTGAAGGGCAATATGTGCCTTCTTACTTGAAAGAGGCCACAAATAGGCATGCATTCATCAGTTGGACACTCACTGAATCAAAAACCAGTTTGGTCAAATGACAAGGCTTAGAAATATGACTGAGATCCCTTAAGAGCTGACTATTTGTTTACTTAAAGATTCACATATTTACAAAATGATGAAAGAGTTTTTGGTTCATATAGATGTTTTAATCTAGTTAGGCTTATTTGAACACTATTTTTCCACCTTCTGAAACAGTACATGAATAACAACCAGAAAAGCTCCCAATGTATTTGGATTCATGCAGCTAAATTTTATATAATTTTAACAGTAAGCCCAAGTTAGTGAGGAGGAGAACTGAAGCTGGTATGCTGTAAAAGAGAAAAATTGCCATATTACTTTATGGGCTCGGAGTATCAAAAATTAAACTGATGCAATCAAATATGATAAAGATGACATTCATGATCAACATTATGAAGTCATATATTTTACAATCATGATTTTTAGTTATGGTGAGAATTTGTATTACTTACTCATATGTCTATTCCCTTCCATGACTAGCTTGAAATTAGATTTTAGCCTGTAATCATATACTTCTGAAGTAAATTTGTCTTTTAAGGAGTCAGACTATTGACTTGGGCTTCTGATCAGCAGAATACATCAACCACTAGTCATTTTGTATGTTACTGACATTGAGGTGTGGTGAGAATGTAGTCTGAAAATTATTAATGTGCTTTTCTCTTTTGTCCTTTTGAGTATAAGATCTCTGCCCTAGTTCCCCAGGAGTTGACATTACCTTGGACTATATTAGGAACTGATATCACATAATACAAAGATAAAGACCTAGTTAATATTCACTTTCTGACATGCAAACCAAAATTATGCTACATGTTAGGCTTTTAAATCCTACCATAGCTTTAAAAAAGGGTTTTCCAAATTCCTTTTCCCCCTCCTTTAGCATATTAAAGCTAGGTTTGAAGGACTCTGTTCATAATTCTTTTCAACAGTGTAAAGAGGATGCTCCTTCCATCTATGACAAGCCTTCTCTGAAACAAGGAAGATGTGATATGACATAAGGGAAATAGAAAAAAGCTCTTTCTCCAAAAGGGTGGTCCCTATTTGCATAAGGAAGGTAGGAAAGAAAAGAAGATATCAAAGCATTTAGGAGTATGTCCCAGTTACCTTTTTGGATCCTGGTAGGCATCAAACTCTGCAGCTCATTAAATTTAAGAGATTCAAGGAAGTTAGTACTTATTGGGGTCTCTAAGAGAAGGCTGCACATTTAAGTTGGGGTGTACCATTGATAAAATACTTTGAAATTTAAAAATCTGGGCTGAGAATCAGGAGGCATTGCAAGGGGCAAGGTGACCCCAGCTGCACAGGTTGCAGTGAACACTCAACCTGGGACCAGGAGAGGAGGAGATATAGGCTCAGCAGTTGCAATCATCAAGAACTGAAAGCAGATTGAGTGGATGATGGTTACATGGCTGATGCTTCCTATGAATGCTTATAGAGCCAAAGGACTGAATCATGAATTACCAGCCCTAAACTGCAGTGAAAGAGGCCAGTAGGACTCAGTGTGGTGAGGTCAACAAAGGCCATAGCACTTTAGAACAGTGGACAATAATAAGCATATGTTTGAGGATTAGCATGAAGTTATTTCTATCAGTGCCAAGGGAACCATAATGCCCACAAAGGCATCTGTGTTACACATTCTACCTTTCTCTTCTACTCATGCAGATTTCTTAGACAGGAAGTTAGCGAGAGGAGGAGCATATCCTAAACACTGGGAATTTTTATCCAGAGAAAATGAATTTTGTATGGATTTAATCCTAAATCTGTAGCTGAAATCTGGATTGGAGAATTAATTAGTCTTTCCCCTCACTCACTAGGGAGTCAGCTACAGGGATTATTTGCGGATAGGAGTTTGTTAGAATGAAATAAAAAAGCTTCATTTTCTCTACATGTTTAGCCTGAATAAAAATATCACTTTAGTTCATGGTTTATAATTTCAGTGTAAATTTTAGATGACTTACTTTCACTTATCTGAATTAGTCTCATTGAAAACAGAAATCAAAAATGTACGAAGTTCTCTTTGAAGTACTATGGCGGAGTCAGCAAGCATGCATGAGTGCTAGCATAATCTGCCCCTCCTCTGCCTCCGGTTTCTCCCATTCTGCAATCATAGTCTCAACACCATCACTAATCGGTCAAAGGATTGTTTTTTACTGAGCCAGGAAATGGGCTGCAAAAGGTTTCCAACCTGTTACTCTAGGCGGCAACCATTACTTGCTCAAAGCTGGTGAGGGAAAGACATTTGTTATGGATTCTTGTACAATAAGGAACTCAAAGATCTTTAATATATGGTCTCTGCCTGCAAGTGAATGATTTAATCAATAAGTTAAGTCATGTATAGAAGTTGACTAGCAAACTAGGTAACATATGATGTAGGATGTGTAAGTGGTCGAGTAAAAAAATACAGGATTTCACACAAAGAAGAGAAAACTGGAGCCTGAGAGCATCAAAGAAATGTTTATTATAGATGGAGTTCTTCAGATGCCCCGTGAAGCAATTTGGAGAGATGGAGAGGATAACGGAGGAAATCTACCAATATCGTGTGTGGTTCTCAAATTCCCAGCACTAGAATAAGCTAAGTATGCAATGTAAAAAAGCATATAACAATTTGGGTTCAAAACTCCACTCTACCACTTACCAAATGTGTGAACTTAGACAAGTGACATCGGCTCTTTGAATCCATTTCCTCATCTGTGACAGTGTGAATGATGATAATGAAATCATAGTATTTTGGGGGATTAAATGAAATTACTTAGAAGGCACTGAGTTCAGAGCCTGGTGCATAGTCCAACAATGCGATTTAACTCCATTTCCTTTCTGTTCATCATTGCCTTTCATCTCCTTTGACTCAGCAAGTTTCTTTTACAAATTTTGTTCCACATAGAGTCTTCCCTTTTCATTATTACCTTGTGTGACACTTTTCCAATTCCTATTAGTTTAAAAAAGAAAGGGTCACTTTAAATAAATGCTTCTAAAAGGAATTACAAAACCGAGAGTACTTAATTTAACTGTCACAGATTTAAATAAACGTTAACACTTCACACTTTATATTTCATAAGCTCTACCTTAAACCCTAAATACAATGTGTTTTCTCATAAGTAGAATAGTTAAAATGATTGCATGTACTTGAGGCTTTGTGTTAAGGACATTACATTTTCTTATCATCTGCAAATATGGTTACTACATTTTGTTGACTATTTTCTGTTCAAATTGCACAGTGTATATGGATTTAGACACAGGGAAATGTAGTCATGTGGTTCTTGTCATTACACTGTCAGAGAAACCTGAGTTTTGTGTTGTGTTTGATTTACTTCTTGCCTGCGGGCTAAAGTGGAGGTAAGGAATTAGCACATGTAGCATTAATGAATTGGTTGAGATTATATTATATATAATTAATTGGATGAAGAAAGTCCACATTATCAATTTTTTCTTCTGGAAATAAGAACCCACCTGTTTTCTGAATACCTATATGGTAATCCATAAGTGGTAAAATTATGTTTCCTATGTGTTTTGGAGAATCCATACAGAACTTGGTGACTTGCCAACAAATGTAGCAGTCAGTTAATAACTAAATAGGTGTTATGTGCAGTGTAGCAAACTGGGTTATACATTGGCAAGGAAATCTCTCTCTCTCTTTCTCTCAGTCTCTAATTGCTGCCAAGGTGCCAAGGGAGTGAGGTAATGACACAGAGCAGAAACAAGAGCAGTAATTTTAGTAAGATTTTTCTCTTGCCCCTAAATTCTTTACACTTGTGGCATTCCTGGACTGTTAGGATTCTGCTAGGGTTGGGAAAGAGACTGAATTCTTGCTGCTTCCTGATTGTTTTCAGTTTAAGTTTACATCTCATTATTGACACAAGTAATGTATGTGTTTTTGTTTAGAAATTGTTTAAATATGCCAGGTTCTCCTAGTTCATCAACCAGACTCAGAACTAGCAATGCTAAGTGGGGTGGAAAATGGTGTTGATGCCTGAGTGTCTCTCAAAAATATCTCTGCCTGTGGCTTCCAAATGTCCCAGAATATCTGTCTCCCCAAACTATTATTAGATACTTCCCTCTTTTACAATATGTCTGGTGCCTCCTAAGAATTGAAGGAGGAGGCAGCCTGCTGACAGGCTGGTACAAGTTATGGGAACCACTAAGAATTTGCAGTTTTCTAATTGCTTAATGTTAGCTATCTTTTGAGATCAAAGGCTCAGAAAAATACAGACTTTTGGGTCTCTGGGCTCACTTGCAGTTTTGGACTTTTTTCTCTTGTCAGTAAGACCGAGGCCTTACTCCTGGGATGTCTTCAAGTTAGTCACATAATCAGGATGGTTGTAGTTTTAACAATGATCCCTGGAAAAGTGGCTCCCAAGTGCTAATCTAAAAGACTTATACTGTCAGGGAGCCTGGTTGGCTCAGGTCATGATCTCACAGTTCATGAGTTCCAGCCCCACATCAGGTTCTCTGCTGTCAGCACAGAACCTGCTTTGGATCCCCTATCTCCCTCTTTCTCTACCCACCCCCACTGCTTGCTCTCTCTCTCTCTCTCTCTCTCTCAAAAATAAAAAAATATATATATAAAAAAACTAAAGACAATAACTGGCAGTAAGAAGGGTTCCACTGGTCCAAACTAAATTGGAAAAAAGTGTTAGTTTTGCAAATTTATGGGGGCAAATTTTAAGGGTCTATGAAATCCCAAAGTCAGGAAATTATTGCCCTATAGCATAGTAGGGCAAGTGAATAAAAAGATGAAAAGGATCCAACTACATTTGAACTCACCTATTATAGTAGCTGAAAAAAATAAATAGGGAAAATGATAAAATCAGCAACATTTGTCACTGTCAGGGAGAAGATATGATGAAAGCTAAATTAGATCCTATTTTTATTTTGTGTATATAAAAATAAAGATAAGTGGCCATGGCTAACTCTATTTAGAGAAATTGCTTGGGAAATTTACCTAGGGGAGGTGAAATGCCAGGGAGGGTTTTACAACAATAATTTTTTTCTACTTTGATACATTTATATATTGTAATATGATTTGCTGATGTAGTGATATTTATCATGTTATGTAAGTATTGTACAATATTGTCGTTTCATTCATTATACTGTGTGTTAGATCTCTATGGTTTAGCTACTCATTATAAGTTTGTACCTTTAAACACCACTGCTCTTATCCCCCACCCCCACCTCCTGGTAGCCACCATTTTACTCTGGTTTTTACAGGTTTAACTTTTTTAGATTCCACATGTAAGTGAAATCATACACCGCTTGTGTTTCTGTATGACTTATCTCACTTAGCACAATGTGCTTAAGGTCTATCCATGCTGTTGCAAATGGGAGAATATCATCCTTTCTCATGGCAAATAATATCCAGTGCATACATATACTACATTTTTTAATCCATTCATCTATTGATGGGCATTTGGGTTGTTTCCATATCTTGGCTATTGTGAATGATGCCACAATGACCATGGAAGTGCATATATTTTGTGAGAATCTTCCTCTCATTTCTTTTGGGAAGAAGTAGAATTGCTGAATCATATGGTATTTCTCTCATCCAAGTACTAACCAGGTCTGACCCTGCTTATCTTCTGAGATCAGATGATATCAGGCATGTTCAGGATGGTATGGCCTTAAACTCATGTGGTATCTCTAATTTTAGTTTAGTTTTTTTTTTTTTTTTGAGGAGCTTCCATATTATTTTACATCATGGTTGGACCAATTTACATTCCCACCAACAATGTATAAATATTCACCTTCACCACATCTTTGCCAGTATATGTTGTCTCTTGTCTTCTTGATGACAGCCATTCTAACAGATGTGAGGTGGTTTTGATTTGCATTTCCCTGATGATTAGTGATATTGAGCATCTTTTCATATGTCTGTTGCCCATTTTGATGTCCTCTTTAGAAAAATGTCTGTTTAGTTCTTCTGCCCACTTTTAAATTGAGTTGGATGTTTCTTTGTTATTGACTTAACTGAGTTCTTTATATATTTTGGATATTAATCACTTATTTGATAATATAGTTTGCAAAATTTTTCTCCCAGTCTCTAGGTTGTCTTTTCATTTTCATTTTTTTTTTTGTTTTTTGTTTTTGTTTTTTGTTTTTGTTTTTTTTTTGCTGTGCAGAAGTTTTTGAGTTTGATGTAATTTCACTTGTTGATTTTTTCTTCTGTTGTTTCTGTTTTTGGTGTCATGCCCCTCAAAATGATGCTAAGACAATTATTGATGATCTTCTTTCCTATGTTTTCTTCTAGGAGTTTTATGGTATCAGGCCTTATGTTTAAGTCTTTGATCCATTTTGAGTTAATTTTTATGAGTTGTATGAGGGGTCCAATGTCATTGTTCTGCATGTGTGTTTTTTTCCAGTACCATTTGTTGAAGAGACTTTCCTTTCTTCATGTCGAATATAGTCAAACATATCGAATATAGTCACATGTCGAATATAGTCAAACATATATGCTAGGGTTTAATTCTGAGATCTCTATTATATTCCATCAGCCAATATGTCTATTTTTGTGCTAGTACCATAGTGTTTTTATTTGTGTTACATTTATTTGTGTTACATTTCGTACCTGGAAAGCATGATCCCTCTGGCTTTGTTCTTTTTGTTTTTTTTTCCTCAGGATTGCTTTCGCTAATCAGGGTCTTTTGAGATTCCGCACAAATTTTAGGGTTGTTTCCTTTATTTTTGTGAAGAATACCTTTGGTATTTTGTAAGTATTGTGTTGAATCTATAGATGGCTTTGGGAAATATGGTCATTTAAAAAATATTAATTCTTCTGATCAGCGAACATGGGATCGGTTTCCATTTGATTGTGTCTTCTTTGATTTCTTTCAGCAAAGTTTTGTAGTTTTATTGTACAAGTCTTTCACTTCTTGGTTAAATGTATTCATAAGTATTTTATTGTTTTTGATGCTATTTTGAATGGGATGGTTTTCTTTATAACTTTTTAAGATGCTTCATCATTAGTATAAAAGAATGCAATTGATTTTTTTAAAGAAATTTTTTATTTAATTCCAGTTATTTAACATATAGTGTTAGATCAGTTTCAGCTGCACAATATGGGAATTTAAAACTCTCACATATCACCCTGTGCTTATCATGACGAGGGCACTCCTCAGTCTTCATCAGCTATATACTCATTCCCATACCCACTTCTCCTTTGGTAACCATCAGTTTCTTCTCTATATTTAAGAATATGTTTCTTGGTTTGATTTTTCTCTCCCTTTTCTCCTTTGGTGGTTTGTTTTGTTTCTTATTTATACTCCACATATGAGTGAATTTATATGGTATTTGTCTTTTATCAATTGACTTATTTTGCTGCATAATACTCTCTAGCATTCTTTTGATTGCTGAGTAATATTCCACTGTGTGTGTGTGTGTGTGTGTGTGTGTGTGCACCTTTCTTTATCCTTTTCTTTATCCATTCATCAGTCAGTGGACGTGGGCTGTTTTCATAATTTGGCTATTGTAGATAATGCTGCTATAAACACTGGGGTACATGTATCCCTTTGAATTAGTATTTTTGTATTCTTTTGTTGAATACCTAGTACTGCAATTGCTGGATCATAGATTAGTTCTATTTTTAAAGTTTTGAGGAAACTCCATTCTGTTTTCCAGAGTAGCTGTTCCAGTTTGCATTCCCACCAATAGTGCAAGAAGGTTCCCCTTTCTCCACAACCTCACCAACACCTGTTGTTTCTTGTGTGTTGATTTTAGCCATTCTGATAGATGTGAGGTGATATTATAGTTTTGATTTGTATTTCCCTGATGATGAGTGATGTTGAGCATCTTTTCATGTGTCTGTTGGCCATCTGTCTGTCTTCTTTGGAAAAAAGGTCTATTCACATATCTTCTGCCCATTTTTATTTGGATTCTTCATTTTTCTGGGTGTTGAGTTTGATAAGGTCTTTATGTGTTTTGGATTCTAACCCTTTACCAGATACATCATTTGTAAATATCTTCTCCCATTCCATAGGTTGACTTTTAGTTTTGTTGATTGTTTCCTTTGCAGTGCAGAAGCTTTTTATTTTGATGAAATCCCAATAGTTTATTTATGCTTTTGCTTCCCTTGCCTCAGAAGATATATCTAAAAAGAAGTTGCTACTTCCAGTGTCAAAAAGATTATTGTGTGTGTTCTTTTCTAGGATTTTTATGGTTTCAGGTGTCACATTTAGGTCTATAATCCATTTTGAATTTATTTTTGTGTATGGTATAATGTTGTCCAGTGTCATTTTTTTGAATGTTGCTGTCCAGTTTTCCCAACACCATTTGTTGAAGAGATTGTCTTTTTCACATTGGATATTCTTTCCTGTTTTGTCAAAGATTAATGGACCATATAGTGGTGAGTTCATTTCTGGGTTTTATATTCTGTTCTATTGATCTATATCTATTTTTGTGCCAGTACCATGGTGTTTTGATCACTACAGCTGTATAATATAAGTTGAAGTCTGGAATTGTCATGCCTCAAGCTTTGCTTTTCTTTTTTAAGGTTGCTTTGGGTATTCAGGGTCTTTTGTGATTCCATACGCATTTTAGGATTGCTTGTTTTACCTCTGTGAAAAAATACTGTTGGTATTTGATAAAGATTGCATTAAATGTGTAGATTATTTTCAGTAGTATAGACAGTTTAACAATGTTTGTTCTTCTAATCCATGAGTATAGAATGTTTCTCCATTTCCTTGTGTCATCTTCAACTTCTTTCATCAGTGTTTTATAGTTTTCAGAGTATAGCTCTTTCAACTTTTTGATTAAGTGTATTTCTACGTATCTTACTGTTTTTGGTGCAATTGTAAATGGGGTTGATTCCTTAATTTACATTTCTTTTTTTTTTTAATTTTTTAATGTTTATTTATTTTTGAGAGAGAGAGTCAGAGCATGAGCGGGAGAAGGACAGAGAAAGAGGGAGACACAGAATCCAAAGCAGGCTCCAAACTCTGAGCAGTAAGCACAGAGTCTAACGTGGGCTTGAACTCACGAGCTTGAGATCATGACCTGAGCTGAAGTCGGATGCTTAACCAACTGAGCCACCCAAGTGCCCCCTTAATTTACATTTCTGCTGCTTCATTATTGGTGTATAGAAATTAAACAGATTTCTGTATGTTGATTTTGTATCCTCTGACTTTACTGAATTTATTAGTTCTAGCAGATTTTGGGTGGAGTTTTTTGCATTTTCTATATAGAGAGTATCATGTCATCTGCAAATGGTCAGTTTGACTTCTTCTTTGCTGATTTGGATGCCTTTTATTTCTTTTTATTGTCTTGTTGCTATGACTAGGACATCCAGTATTATGTTAAATAACAGAGGTAAGAGTAGAAAGCCCTGTCTTGTTTCTGACTGTAGAGGAAAAGCTCTCAAGTTTTTCCCATTGAGGATGGTATTAGGTGTAGGTTTTTCATAGATGGCCTTTATTATATTAAGGTATGTTCCATGAAAAACTACTTTGTTGAGGGTTTTTATCATGAGTGGGAGTTGTACTTTGTTAAATGCATTTTCTGCATCTACCGAAATGATCATATGGTTCTTCTCCTTTCTTTTATTAATGTGGTGTATCATATTGATTGATTTACAAATATTAAATCACCCTTGCAACCCAGGAATAAATTTCACTTGATTATGATGAATGACTCTTTTAATGAATTGTTGGATTTGTTTTGTAAGTATTTTATTGAGAATTTTTGCATCCATGTTTATCAAGGATTTGGCCTGTAGTTCTCTTTTTTTAGTGGAGTCTTTATCTGGTTTTAGGATCAGGGTAATTCTGGCTTCATAGAATGAATTTGGAAGTTTTCCTTTTTCTCCTCCTCCTCCTTCATCTTCCTCCTCCTCCTCTTCCTCCTCCTCCTCCTCCTCCTCCTCCTCCTTCTTCTTCTTCTTCTTCTTCTTCTTCTTCTTCTTCTTCAAATAGTTTGAGAATAGGTATTAACACTTCTTTAAATGTTTGGTAGAATTTGCCTGTGATGTCATGTGGCCCTGGACTTTTCTTTGCTGGGAGTTTTTTTGATTACTGATTCAATTTCTTTGCTGGTTTTCAATCTGTTCCAGTTTTCTATTGTTCCTGTTTTAGTTTTGATAGTTTGTAAGTCTAGGAATTTCTCCATTCCTTCCAGGTTGTGCAATTTATTGACATATAGTTGTTTTTAATATTCTCTTATGATTGTATTTCTTTTGTGTTGGTTGTTATCATTCCTCTCTCATTTGTGGTTTTATTTACTTGGGTCTTTTCTCTTTCCTTCTTGATAAGTCTAGATAGAGGTTTATCAATTTTATTATTATTATTTTTTAAAAAGCCAGCTCATGGTTTCATTGATCTGGTTTTTAGTTTCTATATCATTTATTTCTGCTCTAATCTTTATATAAGTTTCCTTCCTTCTACTGGCTTTAGGCTTTGTTATTTTTCTAGCTCTGTAGGTATAAGGTTAGGTTTTTGCATTTGAGATTTTTCTTGCTTCTAGAGGTAGTCCTGTTTTTGCTATATACTTCCCTCTTAGAAGTGCCTTCACTGCATTCCAAAATTTTTGACTAATGTGTTTCCATTTTCATTTGTTTCCATGTATTGTTTGAATTTCTTCTGTGATTTCCTGGTTGACCCATTCATTGTTTAGTAGCATGTTGTTTAACTTCCATGTAGTTCTGTTATTTCCAATTTTTTTTCTTGTGCTTGACTTCTAGTTTCATAGCATTGTGGTTCAAAAAGGCACATGGTATGATTTCAATCTTTTCTGTATTTGTCGAGACCTTTTTTTGTGACCTATGCATCTATTCTGGAGGATGTTTTATGTGTATTTGAAGAGAATGTGTATTCTGCAGTTTTAGGATGGAATGTTCTGAATATATCTGTGAAGCCCATCTGGTCCAATATGGTCATTCAAAGTCATTTTTTCGTTGTTTATATTCTTTTTTTTTTTTTTCTTTGTTTTATTTATTTATTTATTTATTTTTTATTTTTTATTTTTTAATATATGAAATTTACTGTCAAATTGGTTTCCATACAACACCCAGTGCTCATCCCAAAAGGTGCCCTCCTCAATACCCATCACCCACCCTGCCCTCCCTCCCACCCCCCATCAACCCTCAGTTTGTTCTCAGTTTTTAACAGTCTCTTATGCTTTGGCTCTCTCCCACTCTAACCTCTTTTTTTTTTTTTTTTTTCCTTCCCCTCCCCCATGGGTTTCTGTTATGTTTCTCAGGATCCACATAAGAGTGAAACCATATGGTATCTGTCTTTCTCTGTATGGCTTATTTCACTTAGCATCACACTCTCCAGTTCCATCCACGTTGCTACAAAAGGCCATATTTCATTTTTTCTCATTGCCACGTAGTATTCCATTGTGTATATAAACCACAATTTCTTTATCCATTCATCAGTTGATGGACATTTAGGCTCTTTCCATAATTTGGCTATTGTTGAGAGTGCCGCTATAAACATTGGGGTACAGGTGCCCCTATGCATCAGTACTCCTGTATCCCTTGGATAAATTCCTAGCAGTGCTATTGCTGGGTCATAGGGTAGGTCTATTTTTAATTTTCTGAGGAACCTCCACACTGCTTTCCAGAGCGGCTGCACCAATTTGCATTCCCACCAACAGTGCAAGAGGGTTCCTGTTTCTCCACATCCTCTCCAGCATCTATAGTCTCCTGATTTCTTCATTTTGGCCACTCTGACTGGCGTGAGGTGGTATCTGAGTGTGGTTTTGATTTGTATTTCCCTGATAAGGAGCGACGTTGAACATCTTTTCATGTGCCTGTTGGCCATCCGGATGTCTTCTTTAGAGAAGTGTCTATTCATGTTTTCTGCCCATTTCTTCACTGGGTTCTTTGTTTTTCGGGTGTGGAGTTTGATGAGCTCTTTATAGATTTTGGATACTAGCCCTTTGTCCGATGTGTCATTTGCAAATATCTTTTCCCATTCCGTTGGTTGCCTTTTAGTTTTGTTGGTTGTTTCCTTTGCTGTGCAGAAGCTTTTTATCTTCATAAGGTCCCAGTAATTCACTTTTGCTTTTAATTCCCTTGCCTTTGGGGATGTGCCGAGTAAGAGATTGCTACGGCTGAGGTCAGAGAGGTCTTTTCCTGCTTTCTCCTCTAAGGTTTTGATGGTTTCCTGTCTCACATTCAGGTCCTTTATCCATTTTGAGTTTATTTTTGTGAATGGTGTGAGAAAGTGGTCTAGTTTCAACCTTCTGCATGTTGCTGTCCAGTTCTCCCAGCATCATTTGTTAAAGAGACTGTCTTTTTTCCATTGGATGTTCTTTCCTGCTTTGTCAAAGATGAGTTGGCCATACATTTGTGGGTCTAGTTCTGGGGTTTCTATTCTATTCCATTGGTCTATGTGTCTGTTTTTATGCCAATACCATGCTGTCTTGATGATGACAGCTTTGTAGTAGAGGCTAAAGTCTGAGATTGTGATGCCTCCTGCTTTGGTCTTCTTCTTCAAAATTACTTTGGCTATTCGGGGCCTTTTGTGGTTCCATATGAATTTTAGGATTGCTTGTTCTAGTTTCGAGAAGAATGCTGGTGCAATTTTGATTGGGATTGCATTGAATGTGTAGATAGCTTTGGGTAGTATTGACATTTTGACAATATTTATTCTTCCAATCCATGAGCAGGGAATGTCTTTCCATTTCTTTATATCTTCTTCAATTACCTGCATAAGCTTTCTATAGTTTTCAGCATACAGATCTTTTACATCTTTGGTTAGATTTATTCCTAGGTATTTTATGCTTCTTGGTGCAATTGTGAATGGGATCAGTTTCTTCATTTGTCTTTCTGTTGCTTCACTGTTAGTGTATAAGAATGCAACTGATTTCTGCACATTGATTTTGTATCCTGCAACTTTGCTGAATTCATGTATCAGTTCTAGCAGACTTTTGGTGGAGTCTATCGGATTTTCCATGTATAATATCATGTCATCTGCAAAAAGCGAAAGCTTGACTTCATCTTTGCCAATTTTGATGCCTTTGATTTCCTTTTGTTGTCTGATTGCTGATGCTAGAACTTCCAGCACTATATTAAACAGCAGCGGTGACAGTGGGCATCCCTGTCGTGTTCCTGATCTCAGGGAAAAAGCTCTCAGTTTTTCCCCGTTGAGGATGATGTTAGCTGTGGGCTTTTCATAAATGGCCTTTATGATCTTTAAGTATGTTCCTTCTATGCCGACTTTCTCAAGGGTTTTTATTAAGAAAGGGTGCTGGATTTTGTCAAAGGCCTTTTCTGCATCGATTGACAGGATCATATGGTTCTTCTCTTTTTTTTTGTTAATGTGATGTATCACGTTGATCGATTTGCGAATGTTGAACCAGCCCTGCATCCCAGGAATGAATCCCACTTGATCATGGTGAATAATTCTTTTTATATGCTGTTGAATTCGATTTGCTAGTATCTTATTAAGAATTTTTGCATCCATATTCATCAGGGATATTGGCCTGTAGTTCTCTTTTTTTACTGGGTCTCTGTCTGGTTTAGGAATCAAAGTAATACTGGCTTCATAGAATGAGTCTGGAAGTTTTCCTTCCCTTTCTATTTCTTGGAATAGCTTGAGAAGGATAGGTATTATCTCTGCTTTAAATGTCTGGTAGAACTCCCCTGGGAAGCCGTCTGGTCCTGGACTCTTATTTGTTGGGAGATTTTTGATAACCGATTCAATTTCTTCGCTGGTTATGGGTCTGTTCAAGCTTTCTATTTCCTCCTGATTGAGTTTTGGAAGAGTGTGGGTGTTTAGAAATTTGTCCATTTCTTCCAGGTTGTCCAATTTGCTGGCATATAATTTTTCATAGTATTCCCTGATAATTGTTTGTATCTCTGAGGGATTGGTTGTAATCATTCCATTTTCATTCATGATTTTATCTATTTGGGTCATCTCCCTTTTCTTTTTGAGAAGCCTGGCTAGAGGTTTGTCAATTTTGTTTATTTTTTCAAAAAACCAACTCTTGGTTTCGTTGATCTGCTCTACAGTTTTTTTAGATTCTATATTGTTTATTTCTGCTCTGATCTTTATTATTTCTCTTCTTCTGCTGGGTTTAGGCTGCCTTTGCTGTTCTGCTTCTATTTCCTTTAGGTGTGCTGTTAGATTTTGTATTTGGGATTTTTCTTGTTTCTTGAGATAGGCCTGGATTGCAATGTATTTTCCTCTCAGGACTGCCTTCGCTGCATCCCAAAGCGTTTGGATTGTTGTATTTTCATTTTCGTTTGTTTCCATATATGTTTTAATTTCTTCTCTAATTGCCTGGTTGACCCACTCATTCGTTAGTAGGGTGTTCTTTAACCTCCATGCTTTTGGGGGTTTTCCAGACTTTTTCCTGTGGTTGATTTCAAGCTTCATAGCATTGTGGTCTGAAAGTATGCATGGTATAATTTCAATTCTTGTAAACTTATGAAGGGCTGTTTTGTGACCCAGTATATGATCTATCTTGGAGAATGTTCCATGTGCACTCGAGAAGAAAGTATATTCTGTTGCTTTGGGATGCAGAGTTCTAAATATATCTGTCAAGTCCATCTGATCCAATGTATCATTCAGGGCCCTTGTTTCTTTATTGACTGTGTGTCTAGATGATCTATCCATTTCTGTAAGTGGGGTGTTAAAGTCCCCTGCAATGACCACATTCTTATCAATAAGGTTGCTTATGTTTATGAGTAATTGTTTTATATATCTGGGGGCTCGGGTATTTGGCGCATAGACATTTATAATAGTTAGCTCTTCCTGGTGGATAGACCCTGTGATTATTATATAATGCCCTTCTTCATCTCTTGTTACAGCCTTTAATTTAAAGTCTAGTTTGTCTGATATAAGTATGGCTACTCCAGCTTTCTTTTGGCTTCCAGGAGCATGATAAATAGTTCTCCATCCCCTCACTCTCAATCTAAAGGTGTCCTCAGATCTAAAATGAGTCTCTTGTAGACAGCAAATAGATGGGTCTTGCTTTTTTATCCATTCTGATACCCTATGTCTTTTAGTTGGCGCATTTAATCCATTTACATTCAGTGTTATTATAGAAAGATATGGGTTTAGAGTCATTGTGATGTCTGTATGTTTTATGCTTGTAGTGATGTCTCTGGTACTTTGTCTCACAGGATCCCCCTTAGGATCTCTTGTAGGGCTGGTTTCGTGGTGACAAATTCCTTCAGTTTTTGTTTGTTTGGGAAGACCTTTATCTCTCCTTCTATTCTAAATGACAGACTTGCTGGATAAAGGATTCTCGGCTGCATATTTTTTCTGTTTAGCACACTGTAGATATCGTGCCAAGCCTTTCTGGCCTGCCAAGTTTCAAAGGAGAGATCAGTCACGAGTCTTATAGGTCTCCCTTTATATGTGAGGGCACGTTTATCCCTTGCTGCTTTCAGAATTTTCTCTTTATCCTTGTATTTTGCCAGTTTCACTATGATATGTCGTGCAGAAGATCGATTCAAGTTACGTCTGAAGGGAGTTCTCTGTGCCTCTTGGATTTCAATGCCTTTTTCCTTCCCCAGTTCAGGGAAGTTCTCAGCTATAATTTGTTCAAGTACCCCTTCAGCACCCTTCCCTCTCTCTTCCTCCTCTGGGATACCAATTATGCGTATATTATTTTTTTTAGTGTATCACTTAGTTCTCTAATTTTCCCCTCATACTCCTGGATTTTTTTTATCTCTCTTTCTTTCAGCTTCCTCTTTCTCCATAACTTTATCTTCTAGTTCACCTATTCTCTCCTCTACCTCTTCAAGCCGAGCCATCGTGGATTCCATTTTGTTTTGCAATTCGTTTAAAGCGTTTTTCAACTCCTCGTGACTGTTCCTTAGTCCCTCGATCTTTGTGGCAAGAGATTCTCTGCTGTCCTGTATACTGTTTTCAAGCCCAGCGATTAATTTTATGACTATTATTCTAAATTCACTTTCTGTTATATTATTTAAATCCTTTTTGATCAGTTCATTAGCTGTTGTTATTTCCTGGAGATTCTTCTGAGGGGAATTCTTCCGTTTGGTCATTTTGGAGAGTCCCTGGCGTGGTGAGGACCTGCAGTGCACTTCCCCTGTGCTGTGGTGTATAACTGGAGTTAGTGGGCGGGGCCGCAGTCCGACCCCGATGTCTGCCCCCAGCCCACTGCTGGGGCCACAGTCAGACTGGTGTGTGCCTTCTCTTCCCCTCTCCTAGGGGCGGGATTCACTGTGGGGTGGCGTGTCCCGTCTGGGCTACTTGCACACTGCCAGGCTTGTGTTGCTGGGGATCTGGCGTATTAGCTGGGGTGGGTAGGCAAGGTGCTTGGGGGCTGGAGGGGCAGGCTTAGCTCGCTTCTCCTTAGGTGATCCACTTCAGGAGGAGCCCTGTGGCAGCGGGAGGGAGTCAGATCCGCTGCCGGAGGTTTGGCTCCGCAGAAGCACAGAGTTGGGTGTTTGCGCGGAGCGAGCAAGTTCCCTGGCAGGAACTGGTTCCCTTTGGGATTTTGGCTGGGGGATGGGCGGGGGAGATGGCGCTGGTGAGCGCCTTTGTTCCCCGCCAAGCTGAGCTCTGCCGTCCGGGGGCTCAGCAGCTCTCCCTCCCTTTGTCCTCCAGCCTTCCCGCTTTCCGAGCAGAGCTGTTAACTTCTGACCTCCCAGACGCTAAGTTGCGCTTGCTGTCGGAACACAGTCCGTCCGGCCCCTCCGCTTTTGCCAGCCAGACTCGGGGGCTCTGCTTGGCCGGCGAGCCGCCCCTCCGCCCCGGCTCCCTCCCGCCAGTCCGTGGAGCGCGCACCGCCTCGCCGCCCTTCCTACCCTCCTCCGTGGGCCTCTGGTCTGCGCTTGACTCCGGAGACTCCCTTCTGCTAATCCTCTGGCGGTTTTCTGGGTTCTTTAGGCAGGTGTAGGTGGAATCTAAGTGATCGGCAGGACGCGCTGTGAGCCCCGCGTCCTCCTACGCCGCCATCTTCCATTTCTTTCGTTGTTTATATTCTTTGTAGACAATCTGTCCATTAATATAAGTGGGATGTTAAAGTCCCTTGCTAATATTGCATTATTATCAATTAGTTTCTTTATATTTATTATGAATTGTTTTATATATTTGGGTGCTCTCATGGTTCATATATTTACAATTATTATATCTTCTTGTTGTATTGTCCTCATTATGATTATATAATACCCTTCTTTGTTTCTTTTTACATTTTTTGTCTTAAAGTCTAGTTTGTTTGATATAAATATTGCTACTCTAGTTTTCTTTTGACATCCTTTTGGGTATTAAATGTTTCTCCACCCCTTCACTTTCAATTTTTAGGCGTCTTTAGGTCTTGTAGGCAGAAGATAGATAGAGCTTGTTTTTTTTTTAATATTTATTTTTTTTGAGAGAGAGAGAGAGAGAGAGAGCAAGCAAGGGAGGGGCAAAGAGAGGGAGATAGAGGATTCAAAGAAGGCTCTGTGCTGACAGCAGAGAGCCCAATGTGGGGCTTGAACTCATGAACTGTGAAATCATGACCTGAGCCAAAGTTGGATGCTTAACCTACTGAGCCACCCAGGTGCCCCTGGGTCTTGTTTTTTTTTTTATCCATTTTGATACCCTTATGTATTTTTATTGGAGTGTTTAGTTCACTTACATTCAAAATAATTATTAATAGATGTATATATATTGTTATTATATTACTTGGTTTGTGGTTGTTTCTGAAGATTTTTCTGATCCTTTCTTGTCTTTCCCACTTTTGGTCTCTCCTGTGCACTCAAAGAGTGCCCTTTAATATTTCTTGGTGGGCTGGTTTTGTCACAAACTCGAGGTTTTGTTTGTTTGGGAAACTCTTTGTCCTTCCTTCTATTCTGAATGATAGTCTTGCTGGATAAAGTATTCTTGGTTACATATTTTTTCCCTTTCAGCACTTCAAATGTATCATGCCACTCCCTTCTGACTTGCCAAGTTTCTGTTGAGAAATCTCCAACCAGCCTCATGAGTTTTTCCCCTAGAAGTTAAGGACTTCTTTTGTTTTGCTGCTTTCAAGATTTTTTCTTTATCATTATATTTTTCAAATTTAATTATAATATCTCTTGATGTTCGCCTGCATTGTTGATTCTGGTGGGAGTTCTTTGTGAGTTCTGTATCTGGATGTTTTTCCTTCCTTGGATTAGGAAAGTTTTTCTGCTCTTATTTCTTGAAATAAATTTTCTGCCCCCTTTTTTTCTCTCTTCTTTTTCTGGGACTCCTATAATACAAATGTTGTTATGTTTGATGTAGTTAGTGAGTTCCCTAAGTCTATTCTCATGTTGAATAATTCTTTTTTCTCTTTTTTGGTCATCTTCATTATTTTCCATTATTTTGTCTTCTAGGTCATTAATTTATTCTTCTGTTTCTTCCAGCCTGCTCTACATTGCATCAAGCCTGTTTCCAATCTCGTTTATTACATTCTTTTTCCTTGATTGATTCTTTTTTAACTCTTTCACCTCTGTGGTAAGCATCTCACTGATGTCTTCTATTCTTTTCTCAAGCCCAAAGTGTATTTTTATGATTGTTGCTTTAAATTCTCTATCAGGCATGTTACTTATATCTGTAATTTGTTGGCATATACTTATTCATAGTCATCTCTTATGATGCTATGTGTTATTGTAGTATCCATTGTAATGTCTCCTTTTTCATGTCTAATTTCATTTTTTTGGATCTCTTTTTCTCTTAGTCTAGCTAAATGTCAAGTTTGTTTATCTTTTCAAAAAAAACTGCTCTTAGTTTTGTTGATTCTTTCTGTTGTTTTCCTTTCTCTGATTCATTTATTTCCACTTTGATCCTTAGTATTTCCTTTTTATGCTAACTTGGGTTTAATTTGTTCTCCTTTCTCTAATTCCTTGTGGTATCAAGTCAGGTTGTTTATTTCATATTTTTCTAATTTATTAATACATGCAGTTATTGCTATAAACTTTCCTGTCAGAACTGCTTTTTCTGCATCCCATAATATTTGATGTGTTGTGTTTTTATTTTCATGTGTTTTGAGATAATTTTTTTATATAGATTACCCAGGATTTCCTGAAAGGGGAACTTCATGGTGTGGGTGGCCTAGTTCTTTATCTGGTTGTTTTCCTAGTAGCTGTGTCATACAATTTGCAATATGTTTATTCAAAATAAATGACTTTTGAAATAAATGTCCTGGCAATCAAAAGCTTAATGCCAAGCACTTATGCTCCAGTACTCCATTTCTCGGAACTTAATTCTGCCAGAATAACAAGATGGTTTTTAAAATTTTTTTTAAGTTTGTTTATTTTTATTTTTATTTTTTTAAATTTTTTTTTCAACGTTTTTTATTTATTTTTGGGACAGAGAGAGACAGAGCATGAACGGGGGAGGGGCAGAGAGAGAGGGAGACACAGAATCGGAAACAGGCTCCAGGCTCCGAGCCATCAGCCCAGAGCCTGACGCGGGGCTCGAACTCATGGACCGCGAGATCGTGACCTGGCTGAAGTCGGACGCTTAACCGACTGCGCCACCCAGGCGCCCCAAGTTTGTTTATTTTTGAGAGAGAGGTAGAGAGAGTGAGTGGGGGAGGAGCAGAGAGAGAGAGAGAGAGAATCCCAAGCAGGCTCTGCACTGTCAGTACAGAACCCCATGTGGGGCTCAAACTCACAAACTGTGAGATCATGACCTGAGCCAAAACCAGATGTTTTAATTAGATGTTTTAATTATAGACTTTAACTTTAAGATAAGTAGCCCTCTCTCACTCCACCACACCCCAACCCAACCCTTAGGGCAAACATTCCCATCCAATTGGCAGAGAATAACCACTTATAGCAGCCTAATGGCTGAACTGAAATGGACTGAAACTATTAAAATTTTTTTTTGAAATGTTTATTTAGTTTTGAGAGAGAGAGAGAGAGAGAGAGGGAGAGAGAGAATGAGCAGAGTACGGGCATAGAGAAAAGCAGACACAGAATCCAAAGCAGGCTCCAGGCTCTGAGCTGTCAGCACAGAGCCTGACACAGGACTCCAACTCATGAACCCTGAGACCATGAAATGAGCCGAAGTCAGATGCTCAACTGAGCCACCCAGGTGCCCCTGAAATGGACTGAAACTATTAATTCTACTTCAAAAGGTGAATAATTTATTTAATTTTCATTGGTAGTAATAGGGTCAAGACACAGAATTTTTTACTCCATCTAACTCAAGATGAGACTAAGGAATTATTTCATTTTATGCCATTTAATTGGTATGGCTTGTGCCAGAATCTAGTTATAATTTAAGTCTTTTTTTGAACCGATAGCATATCTTCTTTCATCTCTTCTGATGATACTTTTTTTGGGGGGGGAGTGAGAGAGAGAGAGAGAGAGAGAGAGAGAAAGAGAGAAAGAGAAAACAAATTGGAGAGGGGAAGAGAAAGAGAGAGACAGAATCTGAAATAGGCTCCAGGCTCTGAACTGTCAGCACAGAGCCTAACATGGGGCTCAAACCCACCAGCTGTGAGATCATGACCTGAGCCAAAGTCAGATGCTTAACCGACTGAGCCACCCAGGTGCCCCTCTTCTGATGATACTTTAAATCAAGCTAATTAGTCTAACATGAATGATTGTACAAACAACCAAACTCTTAGCTCATTTCAGAGGTGATTAATCATCCTACAAAAAAACTTGTACTCTCTTATTCTGTAGCTGTCTGAGGGTTTATGTTTCTCAGCTACTATTGTATCTAAGTGGGATACACTTTAGAAGATAGGTTCTTGCCAGCAGAATGTGAGGGGGAATGAATTCTGCCTATTTCTCATTTTGGTGGCTTTATGCAGATGAGCACAGCCAGATGTTCCAACACCTTGGAAGCCAGATGTTGAAGATGGAACAGCCATGAGATAAAAACAGTTTCAGTTCTTGAACAAAACTTTGAAGAGAGAAACTGATTAGGAATACACATATTAGATTTTACAAAAGGAAGAAATAAACTTCTATGTGTTTTAACATTATAAATTTTAATTTAATTTTTGTCTCTTGTTAGCATCTAAATCTGTATTGTGCTTCAGCTCTAATATCTGATTGAACATCTTGTTACTTATTCAGTTATCAAATATTTACAGAGAACTTACTACCCACCCCCCCCCCCCCCACATACACTCACATACATACACCTACCTAGATAGGTAACATTTACAGAAAAGTTACTGTGCCAAGCACTAAGGATACTTGGAAAAGAAGGTACTTTCAGCTTCAGTAACAATTAATTACCTGGTTTTATAGAAATTTTCCATGAGCTGCAAATTTCTCTTTTCCTGCTTTCTCATTCTTTTTTTGTTTATCAATAGCAATTTTCCAAGGGCCTGTCCTCTTACTCTTTATAATCTATCCTTTTGCTCAATTACCACCTCTGTGAAGGACTTCTAAAGCCATTTCTCTGGCAATGTCCTTTTTCTGTGTTCTAACTTTTCATTGCAATTATTTACAGAACATCTTTACTTGCATGTCTGCCATCATCTTAAGTTCAATGTGACGGCAATATGGAATTATGATTAATAGCATAACAAAAATAAGTTTAAATTTTGATTAAAGTTAAATTTTCTATAACAAGATGACTGGTAATTGAACAAATATTAAACTGTCTTGTCGTTGTTTCTATCAATAATTTTTTTCTTATAATGAAATGCAAAATGTATGCCAACAGAGTTTTAGTCAAAATGAATTTGTGTGTTTCTTTTACGTAAACAAGCTAGCAATGAACTACACACTCTAAGGAAAGTTGTAGCTATAGCAAGTCAAAGGCTTTTACCATCACCTTTTATTCTGACACAACAACTTCAAGCACCTCTTCACCAAAGGAAACATTTATGAAAGTGTCTTTTGGGGCTCCTGGGTGGCTCAGTTGGTTAAGTGTCCAACTCTTGGTTTTGGTTCAGATCATTATTTCATGGTTTGTGAGTTTGAGTCCTACCTAGGGTTCCCTGCTGACAGTGTGGAGTCTGCTTTGGATTTTCTGTCTCCCTCTTTCTCTGCCCCTCCCCTACTCACTTTCTCTCTCTCCTTCTCAGATAAATGAATAGACTTTTAAAAAAGTGCTTGTAAATTTTAACCTCTTCCCAAGTTCTGTATAGAATAAGAAGACAAAGACAGGTGTCTGAGCTTGAAAACATCTGTCCTAGCTTGTTGGGAGAGTTATCATGAGTTCTATTTGCATATAATTTCCAGAAGATTTTGTGAAAGAGAAATACTGGGCACATTGGAACCTGGCAGGTTTTGCCTCTACCGACCCTATACTAAGACCCATAAGTGATACAATCATAAAGGACCCCTTCATATCTCTAGTGATGTCATGACTACACTACTTGATGGAAAAGAGTCAAACCACTCAAGCCTTTGGGGATATTGTGGTTGGGGATCAATGAAAGATAATTTTAGACATAGCAATGAAGCATCAATAAAATTAACCTCTGGCTCCATCCCAGGGAATCATTGCCAGATTCCTAGAGAAAAGCATGGTGAAGCAAACTAAAAAGAGTTAAATGAAGATGTCATATCATCACAGGAATGTTGGAAACAGACAACACAAGGCATCTAGGTTTTAGACTTTATATATTTCATATACATTAATGTCCTTCAGCGCATTGTCCTTTGGAGCATAGCAGAGGAGAAACTGGGACTATAGCAATGGGGGTATGGACAGGAAGGGCATGTGTGGATAGGAAGGTTGGAAGCAAATTTATATGTAGATGGTGATAAGTGAGATACATTTTTTAAAAAGTGTGTCTGAATCTATCTTCTGAGAAATTTTATAGGTGCCATCATAATGCCTTCTTCCCTCCCTCCCTTCCTTCTTTCCTCTTCTTCCTTATTCTTTCATCTTTCAATCTTTTTAATAATATTTATTGAATACACGTGTACTGGACACTGTGTTAGGTGTTAACAATACAAACCATTGCCTTATTTTCTATTGTGGAAATTAAGAAGTAAATAAGTTACAGAACATTAGGGGAAGTGCTATGATAAGTGTATTCAAAGTCTGCATGAGAACCCAGAAGCAAAGCACCTAACATGGATGGAGGAGTCAAGCAAAACTTTCTTAGAGTTTGGAGAGAATACATTGACTCCTAAGGCCAAGCTAACTAGATGAAGATTGGATGTGCAAGGGGAATCCAGGTAGAGACATCAAATAAATTTAATAATGACTGGAGTTGGAATGCTGTGAATTAATAAATGCTGCTATTGTAAAAAGGCATTTAAACAACAACAACTACTTCAAGATTGAGTTCATCATCTATTTATTATTGTAGAATTATAGTCTCACTAGTGTTTAAGAACATGGATATGAAATAGAGTTTGAATATTTAAATTGTCCAAAGCTGAGGTTTTGTAAGGGAAAGAACAATCGAAGGAGAACGGGTATAGAGAAACGCAAGGATAATGATGAAATCAGAGGGTTCAGGCGAGATAGAAAAGGAAACAAAGTCGGATTCCTATGAATTAATGAATTCTCCTTGTCATTACTTTCCCTCAGCTAATAGAAAAATAGAAACCATTCTTTGATTTTTTTTTTTTCACTAAACATCAGTGAAGTGCTGATTCATGTCAGGATAAGAGCTAGAACCTAGGAATGCCAAAATGAAGTCAGAAATTATCCTGTCCTTAAAAGTTTTGCAATCTAGTGAAAAGAGACATGTGTTTAAACAAAGTGAATCAAGGGACTAGGATGTGCTGTCTTTTCTTGGTTCTGGAGAAGAGGATGCAAGTCTTGTGGCTGGGTTAGGGGGATGGGAGATCATAGAGAAGGAGGCTGAATAAGTAGAGCTCCTATTCTTACCCTGTAACATTTTAACTAGGACCACCCATTTTTTATTCTTTTTTTAATGTTTATTTACTTATTTTAAGAGAGAGAGAGAGGGAGAGAGAGAATCCTCAGCAGCTTCCACACTGTCAGCACAGAGCCTGACATGGGGATTGAACTCATGAATTGTGAGATCATGACCTGAGCTGAAATCAAGAGTCTTATGCTTAACCCACTGAGACACCCAGGTACCCTTCGGATTCTCTTTGTAAGGAAGAACTGGAGAGTGAATATTGTGTGGGCAACTAGCAGAATCTGCTTCACCCAGATAAGAAAAAATGAGTAAATAAGTAAACGGTTTAGTGAATGTGTGCATGAAGAAACAGAAAAACAGTCATTTGGAAGTCCTGGATGAAAAGAGAGACATTTGAAGATTGATTGTGTTTCTGGGGGCTGTGAAGAGACAGAGACGACTACTGTTTTGTTTCTACCTCCATAGTCTTTGATTGAATCCCTAAGCTCCTATGTGTTTTGTTTTCACTTAGGTTTTCTCTGGCCATTTAGAAATAAATAAATGAGCTGAGAGGTAAAAGAAATATAAAGATTCTTGATTTCTATCTTCCTTTAAAATTTGTAGGACGATGTCATGAATTTTCTTGAAATGAGAAGAACCCTTCCCCCTATCTGGCAATCACGGCCATTGATGGTGGGGGTAGCAGCAGGGGGCATGATGAGTAAAATCCTGAGTTGCAGAGCCAGTTGTTAGGGGTGACTTTATTGGGCAATATTACAGGGAATCAGAGAGCCACTGATGCTGTTTAAGGATTGATTTCTCTGTCAGGTGGTTGCTAAGGTCTTGCCTTGTTAAAAAATAGGAAGTATGCATCTTATGAGAGCTCATATCTTGTTCGTTGACTGTGGAGAAACCCTTTGGAAAGAAATTTTTAAATCAAGCTTGAATGGCCATATATAAAAATATCTGGATTTCTACCTACAGCACTGAATGAAACATAGACCTAAAACACAAAGGTATTTTTTAAAGGAATCTGTAATTGTCATTATCTTTCAATTAAGATTGAATATCATTTTAATTTCAATAATAATTGCTTAAAGAGTTGGCTATTTTATTCTGGTAATGAAGTACTACCACTTCCCCCACCCTAACACAAATTCTGAAATAATAGTAAGTACTGACTGTAGAAAATCTCTATGGGGAACACGCAGCCTTTTAATGATAATGATAATTAAAAACCCTGTGCCTAGTTAGGTGATTACGACTAATTGTGTTTGAGGATAAAAAATGAGAGGAAAAAGATCAATGTTTTAGGCAGAAACACATATATATGTGAATTCGTTCATTAGTATGAAAGAAGACACAAGTTATGTGATAACACAAAGTGATTTTCTCCATAGTCGTTAACAACAGTGTTCTATCAAACCCACTTTTCCTCTGGGTGGCAGGCTCTCCAATGGCATCTTATTTTAACTCTACCATTTGGGTTACATTTAACTATTAAAAGAGTCTTATTGTAGTTTGAAATGGAGTCCTGCTTATTTTACAAATTACTATCTCATATTTAATTCAAAATGCTTTCTGGCCCAAGCCCAGGTGGACTTATTGTTTTAGCCCCTTGAGGTAGAGGGTCCTTCTCACATTCTCCTCCTTAATCCCTGACTAGGGGATTGCTGCAGAAGCTGTAAGGACCAGCAAGGGGTCCATATATAGCATAGTTGTACCTGAAGTTGACATTGCCAGGAAGACCACTGGATCCTTGGTATTACCCATGCCAAACGGAGATAGTGTTGACATCCTTCTGTAATCCCCACTTCTCATTCCATCTCTTCCCTTATCCTTTTGGCCATATCTCAATAGAACTATTAGGCCAAATGGTCCCTTTAAGTGAATTAGAAAATCTATCCATTTCCTTAAGAAATGTATCACTGTACCAGGTATCACACCTTGACTTTGGAACATGGGTTATGTTTCAGTCCTTGTCTGCAGTCTCAGCTAGGTGCTCTTGTTAAGTGTACAATCTCTATGGTCACACATTGTAGTCCAAGTTTTGGGGCACAGCTTGCTAGACAAGTCATTCAGCACTCTCAAGATATAGGAAAATGCCTCTCACCAACAAGGTTATATTGGGTGAGAACTGGTAGGGTACCAATAACCTTATGGTAATATGCTTGAATTGCTTGCTCCTAACACAGGGGAAAAGGATGAAAGAAAGATTGCTGCTCTAGAAACTCTGCATTATGCCTAAAAGCAATCTCGCAGACCCCTTTTTATAGCTCTAAATGGTAAAAGTCTCCAAAACAATCTCTTCCTTGGCTACTGAGACCAGGGGAGTCATGTGATTTCTTTGAAGTTGTCCCTAGATCAGTGCTTCTCAACTTGGAGCAGTTTTGCGGCACCTGGGGGGACATTTGGTCATGTCTGGAAACTTTTTCGGTTGTCACAACTGGGATGGAGGTGCTACTCCCATCTAGTGGGCAGAGACAGGAATGCTGGTAGACCTTGCGATGCACAGGAGAGCACCCTCTACCCTCAACGAGGAATAATCCTGCCCAGAATGTCAATAGGGCTGAGGGTGAGAGAACCTACCCTTGAGTTCTGTGTAGCTGTTCCTCAAATTACTAGGGGTCCGGAAATGACCATACCCAAACCTCTCACAGGAAGGGACCAGGGGAGCTAAGTTCTTCCTTCATTTTCTTACTTAAGTACAACTCTAGACAAATCTTTGTCTCAATTTCTTCTATCAAATGTAATGAAAGTATTTGTTGTACTGCTTTTATAAGATGGTGATGAAAATGAAATAATAGATATGAATTTTGTCTGAAAAATTTTCAAAAACCCACAAAACTCATTATTGATGCTATGTTTAGAGCTTTCCAGACACAAAAACATTCTAACTGGCTGCAGCTGAATTACTCTCTGCTTTATCCGCTTGCTTAACTGTAACATCAAACATTCCATTTTAGACATACATCACTTGTTTAAACACAGGATACGTTCTTTGGATGAGAGAACTTGCTTGGAGTGATTGTCTTTGGTATTTATCTTTTCCTACACTCTATTACTTCCCTTGTCATCACTTTTTTTGGTCCATGTTGACATAGTATATTATCTAGTTCCCTGAAAAGATTAAAGGTGGGCTAGTTTATGAATTAGTAACATCATCTAAAATGCCATGATTTTTTTATCAGAGTCTGAACTGAATCTGTATGATTTTTGAACTTGACATAAGTGAAGTAAATTGACCTTGGGGATGCACAATCATTAACAATCATTTGACACAAACACACATTAAATGGGATGGAACATTATCGAAAGTCTATGTACATATGAAAATGGTTCTGTAGATCCCTATCAAAATAGTGCTGAAGGTAATGTGAATGGGGCCCAATGTAAACTTATTATCAGTGGTTGCCCTTTTACCAGAATAGTAGGGTAACTTCTTAGAGTGTGTATTTAGTCAGCAAACCAATTGTAAAGCTTCATCTTAAGAATTAAGAGCGATAAACTGGAAAATGATATTAGAAATATGCATCAAAAATGTATTACAGCCTGAAAAAAGCAAAATGGATAAAAGCTTTCAGTTTGTCCCTTTTGGAGCCTTGTTTAAAAGGTGTCTCGATCATGTCAGGGTGTCACGTAGCCAAGTTGTAGATAAAACAAGTTAGTTCCAGAGAAAGAGGTATCACAGGTGAAAGAAAATTCTCCACGTCCTATTTGATGATTGCATGATCATACAGAAATGATACATCTGGCATTCTCTTTGTTTCTCTGGAATCCTAGAAAGGAATCTTAACCAGATGTCATTATTATCTTGTTTCCTTGGTTAGGATTATGATACTAGCTATGGTTATATTTAAATCCATTATTTTCTTTAAGGTTTTAGTGCTCCATCATTTGATCTTCTTTGTGTTCAGCTCTCTAGATTGTGCATTACCATTCTCCCATTTGCTGAATCCTGTTGTATAGAAACAAGGAGCACATGGTGCATTAAATGCTATTTTTGATTTTGCCGGGGAAAGAAGAGCCAAGATTTCACGGCGTTAGTTGGGGTTCAGATAAGTGTGTAAGGAATGGGAATTGAATATGGGTAAATGTCCTTTGATTTCTTCACCCACATTTATGCGTTGGCTTTCTTTTCTGCCACTTCTGTAAATAAAACACCTTTTTTATAGTCTTTCAAAATACCGCAGATTGGGCAGGGAAGAAGGGGTGGTAAACTGGCTTATACATTTATAAATCGTGACTTGAGTCTTTCTCCTTTCAGTACACAGAATGCGGGTAGCATGCGTCAAAGCGAAGGTATCCTTAATAGGCACATAATCAATTAAGCAATTGCTGAGTTTGCTTTATGGCAGTAGTGTAGTTGCTGAAGTAGTGTAACAAAGCATGCCCAAACAATGGTCAGAATTTAAATTGCTACTTACGCCAGATTGACAGATAGTATTACTGATGAAACATGAGGGCTTCAGCTCACCATAGCAGCTCACAGGACTTTATGGCATGTTTCTGCCTTGTTCTAGACGATGCCTGGCCCATTTCTGGTGCTCAGTGAGCATTAAATAATACCAATACTGTCAAGTGCTTCTTATTTCTCACCTGGGAACATTTATAATTCTGTGCTTCATGTACTTTCTAATTCTTCATGCTCAATGATGGGAATGAAAATTAATTACTCTGGGAATGGGAATGTCGCCTTGACAAATCATTCCTATAATATTAAATAAAGTTTTCATTGGTGAAACCAGGAGGTCCCTGGATTCTTTTCTCTTGGCCTATTCCTCTATTCTTCCTTCTTCTGCCCTAAGATTTTTTTAGAAATGCCAAAACTGAAAAAGAATAATTGCCTTTTAATTTAGGTTTGGGATTTAGATGTGATTTATTTTAAAACCTTCCTAAGTGTGGCATTTAAGTCTGCTTGAAATTCCCAATTCTCTATTCCTGTAGCTCAGCCAAACGTGTCGTTTTGATTTCTGAGCTGCACATTCCTGGGAGCATGGGTCTCATTTGTCTGAAAAAGAGAGATGTAAGCTCATTTGAAGTTTTAGTTGACTTATGGTTCTTCTTTGACCTTTGCTACTAATAGCTGGCAGAGAATAAAACCAGACATGTCAATCACCGTCTAGATTTTATAAACTATTGACTGTTTCTTGAAGGATTGTAATGCTTATTTTATTGGCCTGTTGTACCATAGTAGGAGATTTACAGAGTGTCAAGAAAATGAAAACCATGGCTAGCTAGCATTTTCCAGATCTTCTGGCAATATAGTCATTGAAATTAATAATTATCAATTAAATATAAATGTGCAGAAATCGCAGCAAGGAAAGAATCGGAAGCATTTTAATCCCCAGGTCCTTTTTGGCATTGCCATATATATATATATATTTTTTTTTTTTAAAAACTACAGAATGATTTATCTTCCATAGGACACTATGGAATAGTGAATAGAAAATATTAGAAAATATTATAGAAATACTATAGAAAATAATAAACATCATTTACTTATTACATATAACAATGCCATTCAATTATAAAGGGAAAGAGCTTTTAAATCCTAAGGTTTATAAACTTTTACAGTAAAATGCAGTGTCCAATAATCCTAACATCACATTTAGAATATAATATAACAAGAATAAAATCCGTAAGAACTTGACAGCACCCCAGCAATACCTTTTACCGCATCTATTTTCAGTGGACATTTTTGTTTTTCAAAGGTGTGACTCTTAAAGATGGCAGCATTGTGCTTGAATCAGAAAGTTCATCGGGACTGCCTCGTCCTGCTGCTGTAGAGACTGCAGCCAATAGACCTTTCCTTAGGAATTACTTAAAGGCACTATATGAAATTACAGCACTACTTTGGTATATAAACTCGAGCCAATTACGTTTTTGCTTGCCTCGATATCCTTACTATAGCCTAAGGAGGGATTATCGTGTGTTATGATACAGCAATGCCATCCTGTTAAATCTATATTAAAAAAACAGCCCCAGAAAGTGACCCTGGTAATTTACTACAATTTCACTTCTGACTGAGTACAATCCCACTCCATTCATAATCATTTGTGCTCTAGAGAGGATTTATTTCTTAAAAGATACTGTAAATCATTGAATTAACGAGTTTTCCTGATTTTTGTTTAGCCGAACATTTCCTCTTAGTAAGTTTGTTTAAATTCAATAAACTTCCAAAGGAAGACTCTATAAGTCACTACTTATTTGTGTTGTCATCCAGGAGGGCTTACCCTTTTTCTGCTTTACCCCCACTAATGCTTTAAAGATTTTTAGCTCTTGGCAGACCGCCACATTCTCCACACAGTTCCTACCATATTACCGATGATTTCTAATACTCCAGCCTCTCAGTTTTTGAACTTCTCTCTTTCAATGATTTTGTCGTACATCCTGCCATAGACACTCATTCCACTGTCCATACCCTAGATCAGCAGTTCTCAAACTATGGTCCAGTAGACCCTGAGGTGCCCAGGACACTTTCTGTAGGCCCATGGGTTAAAAACTATTTTCATAATATTGCTAAGGTGTTACTTACCTTTTTTATGCTCATTCTCTCATGAATATACAATGTTTTCCAGAAGCTACGTGACATGTACTATCACAATAGATTGAATGTAGAGAAAGAGTATGAGAATCCAGCTCTTTTCTCTTCAGCCAGACATTAAAGAGATTTTCAAAAATGTAAAACAATGCCACCTTTCTCACTGTTTTATTTTTGTTGTTTTGGAAAACAGTTGTTTTTTATACAAAATATGTTATGTTGACATTTAATCGGTTTTATTATTTCTTTAATTGAATTAAGTAAATATTTTTGAAATCCTGTTTTAATTTCTAATACAGTAATTACTAGTAGATATAATCTACATAAAAATATTTTGGCTATCAATAATTTTAAGAATAGGAAAGGATCCAGAAACCAAATATTCAACAACAGCTGCCATTGGCCAAATCTCTCAAACTGCCAATGAAGAAGAAGAAACTCCTCTTGGATGTTATTGTTGTGCAATGTCTAATTCATTACAGAGTGATGCTTATGGAAAATGAAATTAAATCAGTAAAAACTGTAGATGGGGAAAAATGGCAAACCCATAATCAGATGCTTGGGTGTCATAGCACAGTCAAATTGCTGTCAAATTATTATTCCCACTTTAAGGAACTGGGTTACAGGGAGGTATTCAAGTGGACCAAAGTTATACAATTAGTTAAGCATCGAGTTTGAATTTGAATCTTGGCAGGGATGATTTTTGATAGCCTTCACTTGTGACTTCTAAGCTACATTAACTCATCAGTAAGTTTGCCTGAGACGACCCTAGTTCATACCTATTATCCAGGTATATTATCCACTCTCCACTTAGGATGTCTCCACTTAGGATGTCTCACTTAGGATGAAAACTCATGTAGCCTTCCTTCTCAGAGGTCATACAGGGAGAGATGCTTGTGGATGGGTGGAAGGAACACTGGGGGAGACTAGAACACAGACAGATCCAACATGTCACCCAACAACCATTTATGTTGTGTTCTGGAGGGGGACCTTTTAGAGTAAATTTGCCTTTTCACCTGTGCTTGGCCTTGCTTAGAATGAAATAATTTTAGTTTTTATTAAAACATCAAGAATTGAGACTAGGTATATAATCTGTGCACACAAAAAATCTCCACCTATTTAATGTGTGATTTTGGAGCCACGGTAAGGACTAGGGATGAACATGGTCCTAACATAGATGCCACTGTAGCAAAGTGAGATGTCATCAGCTAGTGGTGCATAAGATAGAGCTGTTGTCTCCAGATCTCGTGGTTGCATATTCTATCTGTGAGAAATGTTGAATTTGAGCCACCAGTACATTCTAGTAATATATAAGTATTCAAAATATATACAGAAATAGAAGTGAAAATGGATGTGACGAAAATCAAATATAATGCTTATTTTAAACTATTTTTTAATTTCTAATTCATTAATGGAATGGTAATAGAGAACTCTTTATTCTCACTAATTTAATAATAATTTGGTGTGTATTGTATTATTTTTAAACTTTTGTCCTAGTTTTTCATAGAGTGATTTGAAGACCTGGTTCACTTCATTTGAATATTTGTTCTTAATTTCTATCATAGGTTAGAGATATCTTACAGAAATATCCAGATACAGGTGGGAGGAATGCCATGTTAGCTGTACTTACTAAATCATGACTTTCATTTTCATCCCAGATACTAATCACGCAAATGTTTTTATTAAAGTTTAGTCATTAAACTTTCTCTAAAATAATGTGGAGAATGCTGCATTTTTACATATTTAATATATGAGTCCAAAATCCACTGCAGCACCTTTTTGGAAGATTTATAAACAGGTGAGAAAATTCTACTTATTTTTTTAAGTAAACTTTAAGTTTAGAAGAGTTTCAGATTACAGAAATACTGCAAAAGGAGTGTCTTGAATTGCCATGTGGCCTACCCCTAGTTTCTCTACTCTTTCATCTTACACCAGTACCGTACATTTGTCACAACTAATGAGCCAATGTTAATATATTATTATATATACAGTTCATACTTCTTGTAGATTTCCTTTGTTTTTACCTAATGGCCCTTTTCTGTTCCAGGATAGAACATGACTCCTTAGGCTCTCCAGAGTGTGACGCTTAATTTTCCTTGTTTTCTCAGACTTTCTTTGTTTTTAACAATCCTGACAGGTTTGAGGAGTACTGATCAAGTGTTTTATAGAAAGCTTCCAAGTTTTTGAAGTGTGCAGATATGGATTTTTATAAATGGTACAAATTATGTTATGTTACTTTTTTTTATAACAAATGCATATAACTGTAGAAACATTGAAAAACATTTTAAACAACTTTCTTCTCATCAGTCTTCAAAAGTGCCTTTTTAATTGCTAATTATTAAAACTTCACCTTTACCTTGAGGGGGTAGGTTATGGATAGTTATCATTATTTTTTGAAATGATCTGCACGGGGGCATTCTCCCAGGTGCTACATGTCCATGGAAAAGTTAGCAAATTTGGAACATGTGTCTCCTTTTAACAGAAAAATGCACCGCCCATCTTTAAGTTCAACAACTCTTTTCAAGACTTTGATGGAAGATAACACATATATCCCTGGGCTATGCCACGGGTTCTCTTGTTCACCTCCCATCTCATTGCTGAGGTCCTGTGAGAACTCCGCTATATTTTAAAGGTCTTTTTAAAAATGAACGGCACAGTTACTTCCTGCAGTACCTTGTGTACTTCTAGATTTTATTTCGCCCACATTGCTTGCTTGTGAACGATGAAGTGACTGGATTAAAAGTGTGGCCCTATCTCTGTACTTTTTCCTCATAATCTTTTCTTTACTCCAGCCCAAATAGTTGTTCTATTAGTGTTGTTATGTAAATTTCATGGGAGAAAACCACTAATTTTTAAAAACTTAAAGACCTTATTTTCTGTCAACAATGTGTTTTATGATACATTTTTAAAATTCCACAATGCATAGAAAGCTAGTTTTTTTCAGAAAATTAGTTTTGATGTCTTTTATTTTTGAAATAGATTCTAGCAAGTACAGCATACTAACTCTTATTAGAAATGAGAAACTTTATACTTCCACTGAACTTTAGAGAAAACATACCACCATGCTCTTGTTTCTTCCAGACTTCAGAATCATGTTCTGTATATTTTCCAAAACTCCTATTTACTCATACAGGAAGGCATATTATTTTGTCTCCATATCATGTGTATGTGTGTATGTGTGTGTGTGCGCACACACACATGTGTGTTTGTGCATGTGTGTCTTTAGCTGGTTTTTACCAAGGAATAAAAGAATAAGGGTGACTTTTAAACATGACTGAAAAAATTATGGATCTCTGTCTTCATGCTGTGAGTGTTTAATTTTAATATGCCTTAATAGCTGTGATGACTTCATACCATCATTAAAATCTCAAAGAACACTATATAAGATTTATTGTTAATAGTAGATATAAATCCATATTTCAAGTAAACTTTTTGATAATTTTAAAGATTTTTTGAGAGAGAGAGAGAGAGAGGGAGAGAGAGAGAGAGAGAGAGAGAGAGAGAATGAATGGTGAAGGGAGAGAGAGAGAGAGAGGCAGAGAGAGAATCCCAAGCAGGATCCACTGTCAGTGCAGAGCCCAGCACGGGGCTCAAACTTGTGAACTGTGAGATCATGACTTGAGCTGAAATCAAGAGTTGGATGCTTAACCAACTGAGCCACCCAGATGCCCTGATAATTTTAAAGATTTGGTCTACTTGTTAGGTATGATTATGTTATCACAGTTTTCTAGGGCTGATGGAAAAAGGGTAAGGCTTTCTATTTTCTTGTTTTTCTCTTGGGCTTGCATGATTCTTATTATGCTCAATCTGTTTTTTACCTGAAAATTTTTGACTCATCAATTTGTGAAGATTTACTTGATTCAAACTAGATAATATGATCTATAAATCCACCTAACCATTTACATTCATGCTGGAGGGTATTTCATTACTCTGAAAGTAAGGTGATGTCCTTTCCTCCCCCCAAAATATATGTCCTTCCAGAAGCCTGGAATAAGGGTCTTTACAGATGTAATTAGGATAAGGGTCTGGACTTGAGGTCATATTGGATTCGATGGGCCATAAATTCAATATTAGGTATCTTATAAGATACAGAAAGGGAGACATAGGAAAGAAGACTATAGGAATCAGAAGCTCAGATTAATGTGTCTACAAGCCAAAGAATGTCAAGACTTCCCCGTCAAGAATGCCACCAAAAGGTGAAAGAGGTAAGGAAGCATTCTCTCTTAGATACACCTTGACACCGTTATTTTGGACTCCAGAACTCTGAAAGAATACATTCCTGTTGTTTTAAACCACCAACTTTGTGGTTAATTGTTATGACTGCCTTAGGAAACAAATATAGGTCTCTGTCCTCTCTTTTGTCCTGAGAGTGTCCCATGCTTTACAGAGGGTACTAAATGCTATACCTGACTTGTGTATACTGAGTGGGGTCAAAGTGACCATCCATGTATTAATATCAGGACCTAAATACTAAGAAAGTCTTTATACTGTCTTCTGATGGTAAATGGGTGCATCATCTTGCACAAAACCTGGGGTGCATTCATCCCACTTTGGAGACTGCTAGGAAGGACTTTTTATATTTCACTTCTATCTGTTTAGTTGTTTGCACCATTATCTCAAGAGTCCTCTCAGACAATATGCTGAGGCCACACAGTAGCAAGTTTATATTTTTTGAAGAGCTGAGAAAATAAGATGAGATGAAGGACAAGAACCAAAACATGGTATTTAAAGGCTGTAGAGTAGGGAAGACAGACACCAAAGTTCATATTTTAGCCCAGGATATAGCCCTGGCCTGAGTCTTAAAGTGCTAGCATAGGTCTTTAAGGTCACACGGTGTAAACAAACTTAATAAATTAAAAAAATATATTTCTACTTCTTTTCAGATGTGATTATGTCATTATTTATTTATTTATTTATTGTTTAATTTACATTCATTTAGCATGTGGTGCAACAATGATTTTAGGAGTACTTATTAAAAAATTTTTTTAATGTTTATTTTTGAGAGAGAGAGAGAGAGAGAGAGAGAGAGGAGAGAGAGAGAGACAGAACATGAGCAGGGATGGGGCAGAGAGAGAGGGAGACACAGAATCTGAAGCAGGCTTCAGGCTCAGTGCTGTCAGCACAGAGTCCGATGCGGGGCTCAAACCCACGAACTGTGAGATCAAGACCTAGGCTGAAGTTGGATACTTAACTGACTGAGCCATCCAGGCTCCCCGGAGTAGATTCTTTAGTGCCCCTTACCCATTTAGACCATCTCCCCTCCCACAAGCCCTCCAACAACCCTCTGTTTTCTATATTTAAGAGTCTTTTATGTTTTGTCCCCCTCCCTGTTTTTATATTATTTTTGCTTCCCTTCCCTTATTTTCATCTGTTTTGTATCTTAAATTCCTCATATGAGTGAAGTCAAATGATATTTGTCTTTCTCTGACTAATTTCGTTTAGCATAATACCCTCCAGTTCCATCCATGTAGTTGCAAATTGCATTTTAAATAATTAAAATCGTATCAAGTACTTTTTGTAAAATGCAGTTGAATATTTAAAAAAAAGAAAAGTAACATCTATGATGCTATTATTTGGTGTGTTCTCCTTCCCCCTACCTCCCAGTATGTGTATTTTTAAACTGGGATCACAGTATATATAGATTTTTATTTTGAACTTTAGTTTACTTATTTTATTGTGTGAATATTACTTTGATTGGAAACTATGGTATTATGGGTTGAAGAGTGTTCCACCAAAATTCTTACATGTAAATCCTAACATCACTCCCAATCTCAGAATGTGACCTTATTTGGAAATAGGGTCCTTGCAGATGTATAGTTAAGAGGAGGTCATACTGGAATAGGATGGGCCCATAATTCAATGTGACTGGTGTCTTAATAAAAAATGGGAATTTGGACACAGGTACATGCATAGGGAGAGCACATGTGAAAATGAAGACAGAGATAAGGCTGAAGCTTCTACAAGCCAAGGGATATCAAAGATTGCTAGCAAACCACCAGAAGCTGGGGAGAGGTGTGGAACACTTGCTGCCTCAGAGTCCTCAGCAATATATCCTATTGTATATATATAACACACCTTTATCCATTCATCTGTGGACGGACACCTGGGCTGATTCCATAATTGGCTATTATAAATAATGCTGCAGTAAACATAGGAGTGCATATATCTTTTCATATTAATGTTTTTGTATTCTTTGGGTAAATATCCAGCAGTTGAATTACTAGATCATATGGTAGTTCTATTTTTAATTTTGTTGAGGAACCTCAACTTTTCCATTGTTTTCCACAATGGCTGCACTAGTTTGCATTCCCACCAACAGCACATGAGGGTTCTTTTTTCTCCACCTTCTCACCAACACTCACTGTTTCTTGTGTTTTTGATTTTAGCCATTCTGACAGGTGTGATGTGATATCTCATTGTAGTTTGATTTGTGTTTCCCTGATGATTAGTGATGTTGAGCATCTTTTCGTGTGTCTGTTGGCCACCTTGATGCTACATATTTAAAAATTCCTACTTGAAAAGCTATGTTTTAAAGGGATCCCCTCATTGTATCTTGAAAATCATTAAGCAGTATAATTAAAATTTTTTGTTCATTTTATTAAATTATTAATATTAATATGTATTATATGTAATGCATTAGATGTTATTATATTATATGCTTCCTTTTTGTTACTAATAATGGTAGTAAGAGTGAATGAAATTTGTTAATTTTTAAAAGCTGAGTTATGTAATATGTATTTGGTTGATGAAAAAGAAATCTGGTTCCCATGGGAAATATACCAGAGCCTCTATCTTTAGTTAGAAGTCATGCATCTTGAAGTCTTTTACTCCAACCTGCTCTTTTCCCTATAAGATGTTTGACTTGATCAACCCTTTGCTAATAAAATTTACTTTTCTTTTCAGTTTTATCACTGAAATCCTGGAGATGTTCTTCTGACCCTAGATAAATTGCTAAGACAACCTACAAATGCTTTGAAGTGACATGACTTCTATTCACTGAGCAACAAAGCCTGTGCACAGTATATCCATACAGAGACTGCAATAACACTGCAGAAGGCCTTTGTAATATGCTGTGTGCCAGGGACTCACAGGTGGAAAGAGGCTGAGGAAAAGGTTGAGGGGAAATGGGCGGGGTTGTGCTTTAGTGCTGTCAAGAACAGAAGCATATTGATCAATGCCTGTATAAATAACAATATGCTAATATCATAATATTATGGTTTAAAATAAGCCACCCCATATACAGTGTGTCACCAAACAAAACTTTGTCCTCAATGCTATCTTCTTAGGTAAAATTCGTCTTAAAAGGTGCTGATGAGTTAGCATCAAAAGGAGCTTTTTATTTTTCTTCCTTAGGAGTTAAAAAGTTAACTGAAACAAAGATCAAAAAGAAATCTGTTGTAAAGTTTAATTATCTTATGTGCCTAACATGCTTACATTTAGGAGTTCAGAGGCAGTTTTATTGGCCCTTCTAGATCACGTAAATGATTCTTTGGTATATTTCAGTGATCAAATTCTGTTAACTCAGACTGAGAGCAATCATCATATGTGTGTTGAGTTACACACACACACACAAAAAGAATAGTCTATTTAGTCTTTTGAAAAATTATAAAATGGAAAAAATCAAAACATACAAGCCAAAACTCCTTACTGCTTGTCTTTACAATAGAAGCTGAAGAACTTTGTAATAGAAGCTGTGGTAGAAGGATAAACGATTTTAGTCCACTGTTTATTCTTGTAACTTGCATTCAACAGTTATCTGTTCGGGATCTACTAGAGCCGGTTCTACTAATGAATCTGGGGAAATGACAATGAACAAGAACAAATCCCATTGCTGGGGTTTTGCAATCTGGTGGGGAAGGTAGATTAATGAATAATAATAATAATAATAGCACATCTGTTATTAAAGAAGGATGTAGGGGCGCCTGGGTGGCTCAGTCAGTTAAGCGTCCGACTTCGGTTCAGGTCATGATCTCACAGCTGGTGGGTTCGAGTCCTGCATCAGGCTCTGTGCTGACAGCTCAGAGCCTGGAGTCTGCTTCGGATTCTGTATCTCCCTCTCTCTCTATGCCCCTTTCCCACTCGTGCTCTGTCTCTCCGTTTCTTAAAATATAAACATTTAAAAAAAATTAAAAAAAAAGAAGGATGTATGCAGAACCATGAGAGAAATGAGAGCAAACCCTAGTCTGTTGAAGTGAGGTAGATAGGCAAAGGGCAAGCAGAGAGCCTGGAGAAGGTACCATCTGAACTAAAGGTTTAAAGAGAAATAAAAATTGAGGGACACCTGGATGGCTCAGTTGGTTAAGTGTTCAACTCTTGATTTCAGCTCAGGTCATGATCTCACTGTTCGTGAGTTTGAGCCCTGCGTCTGGCTCTGCACTGACAGTGTGGAGCCTGCTTGGGATTTCCCTTCTCTCCCTCTCTCTCCATCCTTCCCCTGCTCATGATCTCTCTCTCTCTCTCAAAATAAATAAATAAACTAAAAATAAAAAATAAAAACTGAGCATAGAATGAGAAAAAGAAGAGAAAATCAATGAAATGACAGGAACAGAGATGCAGAAAGATGTCTTTCATTTCATGTGCAGGAAACTGCATGCATTTTGGTAAATCTCAAATGCAGTTAGGTAGGAATAGGAGGCCAGAATGGCATGCAGAGCTTTTATGTCCTGTTAAAAGTTAGATTCCCACCACGGGTAACGGGAATACATCTAGGATTTTAAGCTGGACAAGGAGCTTTATTCTTTCTCTCACTTTTAAACTACTCTGGGGACTGTTCCTTTCCTGCCACTGGATGAAATTTTGCACAGGTCTCATTGCATTTCTGGTGACTTTTAGGGACAAGTACAGTATCATTTTATCAGTTAAAGTGCTAAGCCCCATGATAATAAAAACAATACTTTCATTTTGAGTTTGATCTTTTTTCTCCCCTAGATTGGGTCTTCTTCAGAATAGGAAGCTGGAGGACAGAAGCTTCTTTTCTGTTCTGTCCTTGTTCTTCTCTTCTTTCCTCTCTTCCTCTCCATACACCAGGATTAGAATGAGTCACAGGTAGAGGTGTGGTGGATACGCTCGTGATCTGACTTTGGGGCCCCGTGGGGCTTTGGGGCTGGACTCGCTGTCATGAGGTGCTTTTGACATTTTCTTGGAGATTCATCCTTTCAAAACCTGCAGCTGCAATTCCTACCACAGAAAAGTACCTCTCTCTTCCTTAGCAGGCCACATTCTCTCCTCTTCTGTGCCCTTCAGATTCCTAGAAATCCACCCCTCTGTGGGGTTAATCCAGCCCTTTTGGGTAGAGACCCTTTCAAGATGTCTCTGGGCCAGCTCCCTCTGATCTGGTCCATTTGCATATTCACTGTCACCTCCATCATAAGTGAAAATGCAGGTCCCTCCTAGGGCAGCCCCTTTCTCCAGCTCGCCCTAACACACTCTCTTTCTTTTTCTTTCTGTTACACACACACACACACACACACACACACACACACACGCACACATTCTTTCTACCTCTCTCTTCTTCTACCATGGGGTGATCTAACTTCAGCATCTCATACTAGTTCTTAAGCTCCGCAAATGCCTAACGTCTAAACTTCTAAACAGCTGTTAGCTATCTGACTAGTATCCTTAAAGTACCTGTCACTTGGCTTGGGAGACCAGGAAACAGTCTCCTGGAAGGTAGAGGTGTGCTCCACGGCTCTCTCTAAACGCCAGATGAATTCTAGCCTTTCTGTAACTGAGGAGAGTGATCTCTAATTCTTGAAGATTAGGTTTTACTATCCCTTAGCACATTCTGATTAGTGACTTTGCAGTCTTCTGTGGGGTCTAGGTACAGGTTTCCCTTTACAGTGTTTTTCAGCCTCTGGAACTGAGAAGTAATAAAGAGAATTTCACGTATCATTATGTTAAATGAAGAATTAGATTAGAATGTAGGAATATTTAATATATCGATGAAAATCCTAAACATATTCAGATAAGGGTATCTATATTTACTGGGAGTTCATTCTCAAAAAAGAGGCTTGATCAAGGCAAGTGTCAGCAGGGCACTGGTAGTGAGACAGGATGGAGAAGACAGTTATATTAGACAGGCAGAACATGTTGAAGACCTACACCAAGAAAGCAACAATGCCAGTGAAGAGGGAAGGAAAGCAGAATGTCTTGGGCTTGGAGATCTATAAGATGTTATTGTGGACTGAATTGTGTCCGCCTCAAATTCATGTGTTGAAGCCCTAACCCTTAGTATCTCAGAATGTTATTATATTTGGAGATAGGACATATAAGAGGCAATTAAGGTAAAACGGGGCCCGTATGGTGGGCTCTAATCCAACATGACTGGTGTGTATGTAATAAGAAGATACTGGTACACAAGAGACACAAGGGATGTCACAGAGAAAATGCTGTGTGAGCATACAGTGAGAAGGCTGCCATCTGCAAACCAAAGAGAGAGGCCTCAGGAGAAATCAACCCTGCTAATACCTTGATCTTGTACTTTCAGTTTCCAGAACTGTGAGAAAACAAATTTCTGTTGTTTAAGCCACCCAGCCTTTGGTATTTTGTTCTGGAAGCCCTAGCAAACTAATACAGATGTCAGTAGGAGAACGGAGAAGGGGAAAGGACCTTGATTCACCAAGATAAGAATTGTGTGATGTGGTCAGGTGTATGATAGTCTTGGGAGGAGGATTCTTGCATTTCTCCTTCTGTCCTTACATTTCTTGTATATCATTCACTGAACAATCAAGCATTCAACTGTTGAACTAAACTAACACACTTTCTGTGTTTATGAAAGATAAGGTCAGAGGGATTAAACATGGTTCAAAGCAAGGACTTTTGAATCAGAAAAACTCATGTTCAAATCCCAGCTATGCCTTTTTGAGCAAGTCAGTCTTTTGAATGGACCTAACCTATTCGGTCTCTTGCATTCCTTTGGTAAATGTTATGCTAATTAACAAATATTAGGTTTTGTTCAAAGACAAATGAAGGATGTAGAGTCTCAGTCTCTGAATTGTGGCTTTTTATTAGTCTTTCAAAGTGCTAACCAGCCCTGGAATATTTTCCCAACTAGGTACTTCAGATGTGAGTAACCACTCTAGAGAATAAAATACAATTATGTATAAAAAAGTATATCACATTGGTCATACTGAAGAATTTTAAAATAAAAGAGAGATAATATAAAACTCTCTAAGTTCACTTGCCCATCTGTAAAATGGAGTAATTTCACCAACTCCATATGCATAACACAAAGTTTAAAGTAAATCATGTCTGGAAAGCATTGCGCTCACTCCATTTCTAGCATATAGGAAGACCTTAAAAATCACTAGTTATGTTCACTGACATGGCTCAACAAAGAAAATAACTGCCATTTTGTTGCTAAGTCAAAAACTAGGAAATCTGACCTAGGAATCTACTAATCAGTAGCAAACAACTTTGTGCCCTACAGATCATATCAATTAGGTGGTGACACAGAACTGTCATATTTCTCTGGTCTTGCTAGAGATGGGGACTTACCACATAGATTCTTTGTTCTTGAATCTTTAAATATCTTGTCAAGCTTTTGTTATAATACATCTTTTTTTTAATTCCAAGTAAACAGTTTTTCTTTCAGTCTTTATTTATCTCTGTTAAGTAGTATATATTTATATTTTAAAAAGGGTGGGGGAATACTACCATAGATCCCATTTTAGGTTGTGGATAATTTTTCATAGGAAAGTGTGTTAACTTTGTGCAGAAAAGTTGAGTGTCAAGAGAATGTTTGAGGTTTAAAATGGTCCTGTGTCCACTGGACAAAGAGCACGGATCAGAATATTAAAGTCCATTTCGCTACTGAGAGCATATATGACTTAGGATGCTATAATTTAAACTCTGAACCTACTTTCTTGATTTGCTACATTGCCTTTTTCTCCTTTATTATTAACATTTCTTGGTGTTTTGCATGTACAATTGGAAATATTCGGAGAAAATGCAGTGGAATGAAGTAACTTCCAGAAAACCTGTATTTACTGTAAGATGCAAACTATTTAAATGTAAACTGAGAAAGTCAGTCAAAATGTGAACATTTGGGCTATGTGATAATCCTCCTAATATTTGGAAACATTTTAAATGGGCTAAGTTGAAAGAAGGAAACCTGGTATTATTACAGCTAAATTCATAAACAATGATTGATCTCCCTCTTTCCAAAACCGTAATTTAAGCAAGAAAACATGTTTCCTTAGCCACTGCCATATCCTTTAGAAATAAGAACAGCTGTTTTGCCAGCAGTATGGGCTCCTTTTTCTATAGTGTAAGTAGCATTAGAAAGAAGGGTTTTTCTGATTTCGAAAGCACCAGCTGCTCTGATGTTTTGGGAATATTCCCATATGTTCTGAATGGGAAAAATTAAATGAAGCCAAACCAAAGACTTTTGACTTCATAGAGGAGACAAAGCTTTTCAAGACTTTCTCAACCAGAAAGTTTATAATTAGACTATTAATTTCCTGGAGGGTATTTTTGCTTCTTTGCGTAACTTAAAGGACAAATTCTTTATCCATTCTCTCATAGGAATTTGTTTTGTACTTAGAATTAATAGTCCAATGATCCAAAAATAGTCCCTGATGCTTGGCTGAAAAGCTAATTGGAGAGCCACTAGAAATGTATTAAAACATAAATTAGTTCTCAAAATCACAGTCTTGCAGCCCATCAGAGAAATATTTGAATTTGCTTTACAAATGACTAATTTCATATTTGTGTTTAGGCTAACTGGCACCACTTTAAAGACATCTGTTTTATGAATACTAACATTTAAACTATATAAAGAAGAACAAACAGAAACTTGTCTCCCAAGAAACTCCTTGCTGAGACACTAAATGGCCTACACCTTGTGAATCAGCTCTAAGAGTCTGGCTTAGAAATTAACCAACTTTTCTCCCACCCATAAGGATGGTCTTCCATTAACTTGTAAAGTCTCTCATGGTTATTTGTGAACTAAGAGAACATGCAATCCTTTGGTCAGGCTGGGCAATCTACATGAAATAGGCTGAGAAATGGACCCATATGGGAGGACATGAACCAGAATTTTTCAGGAGGGCGAGGCCTGGAGGTAACCTCTCCACCTGGAAATTGTATATGATCTTGGACCTAATAAATGTGTATGTTCCTTTAATTTTAAAGAGTAGATAATCTGAGCTGGTTGTTTGTGTTAAAGGAGGAAATTTAGTACAGAAAAATAAGGGAATTATGTGTCTATTAAGATAGTTTCCAGTTCTGAGACTCATGTGTTCTCTAAGTTAGCATTTTTAGCCCATGCTATTTCTGCAGTCCCTTTATCTTCTTCAGAGTGTCAACCTCTAAGATAACTTTGTCATACTTTTATTTCAAACAATAGGTACGTTAAACATACTTTTTGCAAGATACATACACATACATTCCCCTCCTCTCCAATATTTATATATACATTGAGGAACTTCCTTCACTGTTGCTTCATCCTGGCTTTTGAGAATCAACATTCATTTGTAAAGAATCTGTTTATGTGGCCGAACACTTCACTTAAATATGATTTAATTTGGGGAAACTGATATCAACTGGTTGTTTTCTGGCCAATATGGTGTCATGGTTAATGATAATAATGATTTAAAAAATAATGACATCGGCTGACACAGAATGTTAACCATGTTCCATGGGTGACATATTATGTCACTTTATGTTTTCAGCAATCTTTTATGGCAGATAGTTTTTTAAAACTATCTCTTTTCTTTATGGATCAGAACACTAGAGCTCAGACAGATTAAGTATCTTGCTAGGGTCACACAGCTAGTAAGAGGAAAGCTAGGATTGGAAGCCTGTATTGCCTAATTTCAGATCCAAAGCCTTCACTGTTTTTTTTTATTTTTATTATTTTTAATTTTTTTAATGTTTTTATTTATTTTTGAGACAGAGAGAGACAGAGCATGAGCAGGGGAGGGGCAGAGAGAGAGGGAGAGAGAATCCCAAGCAAGCTTTGCATTGTCAGTGGAGAGCCCCACGCAGGGCTCCATCTCATGAACTGTGAGATCATGACTGAGGCTGAAACCAAGAGTCAGACACCTAACCTACTGAGACATCCAGGTGCCCCTACATTCATATCTTTTTAATCTCCCTCCCTTCTGCCACAGGCACCTACTCTTTCATGCTGCCATAGGAAAAGTTGTATGTGTAAAGTTATTAGGCTATTGTTCTTGGAGATGGAAACTTTTATGACAATTTTATAAAAAGAATATAGGCAACAGGCAGTGCTTACTACAAATGAATGAATTATAAATTGCAGAATTTCTGCTTTTGGTTCAGGTTTTGAGAGAATTGAGGACTTGCTTGAAACTCTTACCATTGTCTCTTGACCAAGTTCCTTCACATAAGGGTGACCTGGGGTGGGTTGGTGGTGGAGAATGGACTTACCCTGGAAAGCTGAAACTAAGGATGTCCTCTTTCTTGTCACACCCACATAACCCACTACCCCAGATCAGGATGAAGCTTTGGTGAATCTGATTGTGGTTCAAGATCCAGAAAGCCCTGCAATAGTAAATATTTCCCTAAAGCACAGAGCATTGATTTTATTTGCAAGTGCTTCTAAAATGGTGATTTGAATTGGAAGAATAGGAGAGTGGTAGCAGAGTAAGAATTAAGTTTCCTGGATCCAGTGAGACCCTACTTTGCATGAATCAGACACTTGTAGCTTATGTTCCCTGTTAGGGCTTCTCAAAGCTAGGGAAATTTTGTTGAGATATGCCATAGCTGCTGCTACCCTTTGAGGCTACCTCATCTTTTAAACAGATTTGGTTTCCTAAAATAACTAAATTGAGAATAAAATTTAGTTTCATAGACTATGTATGTGAGTGTATATAAGTTTAGGTGGTACATGTATGTGTATATGCATGTACATGCATGTGTGTGAGTGTTTCAGGGATGGGGATAACTCTTCCTTAACCTAACAGAAACGCTGAAGTGTATAAATCTGATGTGTTATCTCTCAATGGAAAAACAATCTCTAGATTTCATAGGAGAGTTTAATCAATTTAAATAAAAATATTTTGCATTTTTTAAAATTTGAATTTATGTCTTAGAGTGGGAATTGATAAAAAAAAAAAAGTTAGCAATAGCCAACAAGATGTCTTAAAATAGATTCCCCATTTGGCATGACTCCTATACCAATCATTATCTGAAATAGTATACATTGTTAAACTAAGTAGAAGTGTGTGTCAAGAACTGTGAAGGATTTGGAATTTTACATTAGCTGCAACCTAATGAGATAGCCTGCCACGGTTTCATTGATGGTAGGGATACAAGATTTTTTTGGGAGACTTATTACAGTTTGTTACAGCTAATACATGCAACCAGGTAATCAGCATTTTTGTGCTGTTCCCTGAGCCCCAGTTCCCACAGGGGGATGTGAAGAGGCCAGTGACACCCATACACACAGTGGGTGAGTTACAAGAGAGGAGTGCTAACCTTAGGTAAAAGGCAGTAAGCAAGGCCACCCTCTGCCTTGGAGGAAAGTACTATCTCTGTTTCTCAAGTCTGCTTAGTATGCAAACATCCTTGAAAATATAGTCTACAAGAAAGGACTTTTAAGACATTCAGAAATGCAAGCAACTGAGGGAGAATTCTCTCCACAGTTTCTCTACTTTCCATTTCTTGTTATCTATGTTTTTCCCTTTCCGGTACCCTGGCCACACCATCACCTTGCACTTAGGATCAAAACTAACAGAGAGGAAAATAGTCAGTCTGTTAGTTCTATAATCACTTTGGATCTGTTTCATAGCTGACCTGATGATTTGTGCAGAAATTGGCTACTAAGACTGTCAAAAATAACAGTCATGCAAACACCCTACTGGAAATGGTTTTCATCAAACCAAAGCTTGAGGATCAAGAGCCTGTCTAGAGGAAAGCCTAACTGGGATAGTCAGGATCTGGAGACCTTCAGGCCCAGTTTGAGAACAAAGAATCAAAAGAAGCAGCTGAACATCAACAAGTAAGGTAGCTCTAACACTAACCTAGAGAACTGGATTAGAAGATGAACATGTTAAGGATTAGCTTCCTTAATTTTTATTTCTGCTTGGCCTTGTCCCTTAGATCCCTTGTCCATCTTTTCCCTCAAAGTCTGCCACAAGATGCCTGTGCCTGTGGACTACATTACCCAGAGTCCCTTGGCAGCTGGCTTCCTTTGGGAGGCCAGTAGAGCTTGAAGGTGGGAAGAAAGCCAGGTAGGAGATTCTTTCCCATGTCATGCTTGGGCCATATTTCTGGCAGTGACTCAGTCCTTCTGTAAGTGCAGCACCAGGTCCTCTCAGGTAGCCCCTCCTCCACAGCTCAGGTTCTGAATGGATCCCAGTGTTTCAAGATTAGTTGGGAATGGCTTCCCATTGTTGTTAGTCTTAAGGTGCCTTAAAGTCCCTGGGTGATTCTCTTGCCCACCTTCTATTGTTGAACTTCATTCAAGTCTCTTGAATATTTTGAGTCACCATCTGTTTCTTACTGAGACCCTGATATAACTAGAGAAAAAGAGTTGGACCTTGGTCACAAGGACCTAAGATAGTAATAAATATGTAATTGAGCCAATATTGTGTGAGTTTAAGCCTCACTGCAAGGCCGTAGTAGAAACTATTACTCTGTGAGACAAATGAGGAAACTGGGCACAGAAATTGAGTACTTGGGGGGACAGAGACTTAATCCTAAACTGTTGGACTCTGAAGCCCTCACTGTTGTCACTACAGGCTGTAAGACAGATCAGCAAAGTCAGACACTACTCTATGTTTGCCTGCAGGGCAGGGGGGTTACTCATCACAATCACAGGAGGAGGCAGGCAACCTCTCAGGAGGGAGAAGGCAAGAGTAAAATGACAAGTAGCGTTCAGGATTAGTGTGGGGTCAGGCACAAACCTGTCTTGTTGCTGAATCACTGACGTTTCAGTCTAGGACTAGTCCTACATCATAAGCCTAGATTGAATCCAATTTTTTGAGGTTAAGATTCCCTTGCTATGGGAAATAAGGGCCACGGGAGCAAGAACTCAAGGGGGTCCTTTACTATGTCTAGGTTTCAGGCTATAGAATTGTATGTCCTTTGTAAATGATGCATTCATCTAAGAAAGGTAAAATATGCTCTCTGAATGCAGTAGTGAGCGCTATTCAGAACCAATTAGAGTGCAAACATATTTCAAAAAAGAGCTATATATTAAGAAAATAAACTCAATGAGTCAAACAGATTGAGCAAAAAAAAAAAATTAGCGTGTCCAGTTGGGCGATTATCTGGTTTTCAGACATCGGACACTATTTATTTTCCAAACCAGCAATGGACATGAAAATAAGCAAAAGGGCTAATAATCCAAAACAATACAAATATCCATAATATATCTGGGGACATTTAATGGCTACAGGGAAAGACATTACTTCTTTGGCTAATAATTACAATAAAACTCACTTCTTACTGGCACCAAAGCCCAGACGCCCTGGAAAAATACTAGGGTAAACAGTGAAAAAGATTGATGAAAGAATATTTTGAAATATCTACATACTAGTTTGTCTCAGAAAGACAACTGGCTAGTCTCATTGCAAATGAATGTGGCCAGAAGAGAGAAGAAAGCGATGAATTGTTATGAGGGACTGTGATGAGAAGTGACAGCCAGTAACAGAAATCCTCGCTAGGGAGGAGGCAGAAGAAATACCAATTAGCTGAATATAGCATCCAGAGGTTGTTTGTAGTGCTGGAAAGCATAGCTCAACCTCCGCTGACACCTTTACCATGTCGTATTTGGGGCGCTCCAACCAGCACAGGACAGGAGCCCGTGGTCATCTGACTGCCTCGACTCCCAGCAAAGCCTTCTGCATACTGCCTCCTTTATCACTATTCTATAGCCCTGCTTATATTTTCAGATTCTTAATTTTTGTTTTTGTAGTTTTAGAAGCTGCTCTGGGGAAAAAATAAATGTAGGAAATGCTGCTCATAATTTCTTCCTCTTGGAGATTCTCAGTGAACATTAACATGCCAAAAATACGTGAGATTCTAAGGAAGCCCTTTTAATTTTGCTTAACCCAGTCTGTCAAGCTACTTTGGTGCTGGGAACTTTCTATTTCTGTCTCAAGAGCATTCTTTGTTCTTAGGAAATGCTGCTGTAGTCACTGCAGATCAGACCAGATGTGTCGTGGAGTCACCTGTATCGATTAGGATTGGGTAACATAAGGAGAGTTTAATAAATGGACTGTTTGCCAAAGTGTGGGCTCAACTTATGTAAAGGAACAAGGGAGAGTGAGGAACATGGGTAGTAGCATCAGGGAGCCAATACTGTTCCCAGGCTAAGGAAACAACAGAGAGAGAGAGCTTGCAAGGCGAGAGGTAGCCTCCAGGAGAAAAATGCAGCCACTGTGAGGTGACCAAGTAGAAGGAGAGAAATGCATAGATGCCTGACCTTCTCTTCCTCCCTCCTTTTGACTCTGCTGTTGCCTCCTCTGTATACCAATGGCTGCCTTGTTATAAGCTAGAGGGCGAAGTGTTTCCCAGCACAATCCATGCAGGTCAGTGTCCCAGTGTCCCAGGGTGGAGAAGGGTGGGAATAGCCGTAAGGGGCAGAAAAGACACTCAGCACAAATTTCCATACATCAAGTTCAAGCTTCCTAACTTAAAGGCAAATACTCTGCAAAATATGTGTTATATTTAAAGAGAGGCACAAAGAGATATTTCCAGAATTTAACGAGCAGAAACATTGGGATGAATCAGTATAGTATTCCTTATCCATGCTATGTAAGACAGCTCACAAAGGACAGCTCCTGGTAGATTTTGAATCAAATAAATCTGTTGACTAACTTGGTTCATGCATGCAGCTAAATTAGTCTCAAGCTGTGTTTCATGTGAGTACTTCCCAGCAAAAATATCAGAAAATGTTGCTATCTTCCGTTCACTGATTGCTGAAAAGTATGCACAAAGTTGCTTTACTAGACTTTCAGAGTCAATCATGGCACTCCATGATAAAAATACAACGTGCACACTGGAAGCTGCAGGCAAATATTTTGATAAAGAACAATTCATTGACCTATTTAGAGAAATAATGCAGAGAATTTCTGTTTTGAACTATAGGTATATATTTTGTCATTCCAGGGAAGCAGTCTTTTAGAGTAAGCACAAGAATTTAGAGTCAGAGAGACAGGTTAGAGTCCTGATCCCCTCATTTAAATGGCAATACCCACCTGGTAAGTTCATCAGTCTCTGCTGGCATTATTGTTTTGGTTACATTATAACCTGATGATAATAGGAGCTAGTGTTCACAGAGCTCTCATTTTGTGGCAGGCACTTTATGCATAGTATCTCAATAATCCCTATAATAAACCTAGGGAAGGTACATATATTATTCTAATTTTCAGACAAAGAAGTTGAGTCACTTGCCCAAGGTCACATTGTTAACAGGTGCAAGCCCTTGGCACATTGCTTGGTAATGATAAGTGTTTGCTGAATGTTATATGCTTAAATTATTTATTAATATTATTGTTACTTTAAAAAAATTAAAGTTTATTTATTTATTTTGAGAGAGAGAGAGAGAGAGAGAGAGAGAGAGAGAACAAGCAGGGGTGGGGCAGAGAGAAAGGGAAAGAGAGGATCCCAAGTAGGCTCCGTGCTGTCAGCACTGACAGTGCAGAGCCTGATGCAGGGCTTGATCCCACGAACTGCAAAATCATGACTTGAGCTGAAATCAAGAGTCAGAGGCTTAACCAACTGAGCAACCCAGGTGCCTCTATTATTACTATTATTGTTAATATTGCTTGTCAACCTCTATTCTAGAAATAATAGGCAAATAAAGTGCATCTGGAATACAGTGAATGTGGCTACTTTGATTTTATATGCCTGACGATATTACCGGCCCCCATTAAAATAAAGTGCAATGATAATTGTTCTTTAGAAAATGTAATTATTTTGAAATTTTCAAATGTGTTACCCATTTACTTACTTTAGAGTGATTTAATACATGAAGGGACAAGTTATATCTATTTTTCTGTTTTGTTCCCTAGATTTTATATCCTTAAAAGGGGAATGTTTTAGCACCATCAAGGTTCCAGAGAAAAAGAAACACTTGACTGAAGCATTGACCTTGAAGATGCAGGTTTCTAGCATCTGGGAAAACACTAAATATCATTTATCCATTTACTCAGACATGCAAAGTTATTAAACTCCCATTATGTTTCAGGTAGACCAGAGATTTTGAAAAGATAGTACCAAAAATTGGTCATTGACCTGTTATATCGAAACAATATTTCAAGGCCTGCATGAGGCCCCTTAAAAAAGAGAACACCCTGTTTATTCCATAAGTTCTAGAATAGGTGAAACTAACCTATGGTGAAAGGACATGAAGGAAACTTCTGGGGTTCTCTAGGTAGAGATGTGTGTTGCATGCAGGATTTGTTACATAATTTGCAGGGGCAAGGCAAAATAAAAATTTGAGGCTCCTTATTCAGAATTTATTAATACTTTTGGCAATAGCAGAGCATTAAACCAAACACAGAGCCCTTTCAAACATGAGTCTCTGTGTGACTGCACAGGTCACACATCCAGGAGGCTGGTTCTTGATCATACAGGTGTATGCATTTGTCAAGCCACTGAACTGAACACTTAAGATCTACATGTAAATTATGTCTCAGTTGAAATGTGTAAAATTAGGGCACCTGGGTGGTTCAGTCTGTTGAGCACCTGCCTCTTGATTTTGGCTCAGGTGATGATCCCAGGGTTGTGGGATTGAGCCCACATTCAGTGTGGAGACTGCTTGGGATTCTTTCTCTCTTTCTCTCTCTCTCTCTCCACCCTCCCCCCACCCCTTTCACTTGCTTGCACATACACACACACACTCTCTCTCTTAAAAAAAAAAAGAAAGTGTAAAATTAAAATAGAATAAAAATAAATCAAGTGGAAGAAGACTGGAGGTTGATGTCTTGTTCCCAAGTAAACCATTGGTGCAATCATTTGTTCTTTGTCAAGCATTACCTGAATGACCATTCTGATGGGTGCTAGTGATTATCTCTCTCTCTCTTTATAGAAATAGGTCTATGCCTAAGTATGTCTCTGTATATGTCTCTCCCTCTATATGTCTCTCTCTATTCTTCTCTCTCTATATGTCTGTATATGTCTCTGTGTCTCTCTATATGTCTCTCTCTATGTGTGTATATGTGTGTGTGTGTGTGTGTGTGTATGTGTATGCTGTGACACACACACACACACACACACACACACACACACACACACAGCAATGCTTATGTAGATGTATAGGCATAGTTCTTACACTCAACACTGAAAGAACTTACCTTACGGTTGGAGGAACATTCTTCTCATCTTAAACTCTTGGTAAACCAAAGCTTTTATATCTGCTCATATACCCAATCTATGCTTTGCTGTACTCCTCATTCCAGCTTTCTACTCTGAAGGCTGACCTCAGCCATACTGATATTCGTTTGTTCTATCAGAGCTCAGGTCACTGGCCAGTGCTTCTGAGTTCCCAGCATCTGATTGCAGTTCCGTATCCTGGAGACTGATGTCCTTGGACTGCTCTAGGCCACCTGGCACTGAAGTACATCTGCTGTCCCCTAGTGCACGTGGAGCCTAGGTCCCCTGCTCAAATCTAAAAATAATATAGTACTTTGGGTAAATACCCAGTAGTGGAATTGCTGGATCATACGATAACCCTATTTTTAACTTCTTGAGGAACCTCCAAACTGTTTTTCCACAGTGACTGCACCAGTTTGCATTCCTGCCAACAGTGCCTGAGGGTTCCTTTTTCTCCACGTCCTTGCCAACACAAAGGGAATGAAGAGTACACTTATTGTGATGAGCACTGAATGATGTACAGGTTGTTGAATCATTATATTACACACCTGAGACTAATATAACATTGTATCTTAAATATACTGGAATTAAAAAATAGGTAAAAATGATGTGATATTTTTAATGTCACAGCAATACTTAGTCTGCATTTTAAACAATATCCTTTATGCCTAGAAATCTTTTAAAAGCCAAATGTTAAAGCTAAAAAAGTAGCCTGTTGATGTGTGTAAGGAGTCTCTTTTAGTGATGCTGTTGGATGAAGTTGAATAACAGCCTATAGGCTACATGAAAATAAATGCTATCATAAATGAGACGAAATGCACAATGCTTCTTCATTTAAGTGAAATATAAAGTAGTGAAGTGAGGGTGACGAGGCATGTACAAGTGGTATTTTTATTGCCCGTGGTCATATAAATGGACACTGACAATAATAAAGAAGGAGGGGGGGCAACGACCTGTCAGCCTGTGTCCTTGGAACCAGTGAATTCTGCATGCTGGGATCCAACCAGGCCGAAAGACAAACATTTGCTGAAACATTATATGGGGATTTTAAATTTTAGATGTATGTTTGGAGAACTTAAATGTTTTCTCCTAATCCAGAGATTCTATTAGTTTAAGATTTCCTGGGGATCAAACCAATTATTTGGGAAGAGGTTACTTTATTTTTTTAATTTGACAACTGATTGTGTTTTATAATACCCAGCCTATAGTTATTGTTGACGTTATTGACTATATAGTTGACGTTATTCACCAGTTCTTGGTTACTTACAAGACAGCAGCCATATTGAGGTCTATTTTAATAAAGATTACTCAATTTCCCACTTCCTGTCTCTGTTTTTTCTATGAATAAATCCTTTATTTTTTCTGATATGTGGTCTTCAACAAGATTATGGGCATATTACTGAATTTGAACTGCAGAAATCAACAAATGTTGAAGTGTTTGTCCAAAAAGGATTCTCCATCCATCATGGATACTGTTTATATCAACCATCTATTCACCTTTTTTATGTTCCTGGGTATATCAAATAATTCTTTTGAGAATGCTATTAGGACATTGTGTGAAAATGAAGTGTTTATGGGATTTCACAATTCGTCCACAGAAAGAGCAAAGGGTTATTCTGAAATATATAATCTTGATTTGTTTCATTGTGTATAATTTACCTGCTCAGTCAGACTTTAGATTCTCAGAGAACTAAGTGGTGCCTTCCAGTCCTGTTTTTATCCACAGAAATGCTTAACGCAATGACCAAAGGCCTGAGGCAGTGCCGGATTCAATACATTCTCATTAAATGAAGGACTAAATCTGGAGTTGATATTTTACAAAAACTGGGGAATTAAATTCATTTTGAGGTTCACAAGGTAAATGTGTTTCAAGATTAATCAATACTAATTTTCCTTATTTTTTTTAAACTCCTGGAAAAGCTATTGAGGTAATTGATTATTTCTACCTCCCTTTTTTAGTATTAATTTTTTTAATCTTTATTTTTGAGAGAGAGAGAGAGAGAGAGAGAGAGAGAGAGAGAGAGAGAGAGAGAATGCGAGCAGGTGAGGAACAGAGAGAGAGGGAAACACGGAATCTGAAGCTTGCTCCATCCAGGCTCTGAGCTGTCAGCACAGAGCCTGATGCAGCGCTTGAACTCACGAACTGCAAGATCATGACCTGAGCCAAAGTCGGATGCTCAACCGACTGAGCCACCCAGGAGCCCCTCCACCTCTCTTAGGTATAGGGAAAATTCCGATTCTCACTGAATTCACTATAAACTTCTGTGCTTCTTACTCTTGGAGGAATTTAACTCAGATAGACCAGGAGATATTGGTGAGCATCTAAAACCTAACAGGCACATTTCTGCTCCTCTCTCAGTTCTTTGCTTGATGGAGTGTATCTTGTAAATGATGGGTAAATATCACCTAACTGATGAGCCACCCCACTGTTATTTTTCTTAATAATTGTTTCTGTGAGTAAAGGTGATGTTTCTTTGCAATTACTCTGCCTGCAGAGATAACCATGAATATTTAATATTCTGGTTTCAGAAATGGCTTTAGTGATTTCGCTTGGGATTGTTTAAAATGAAGTGACTTCCTTTTGTGTGTAATACAAATAGGTATAGCCCTCACCAGTTTGTGATAATGCCCTGGTAGCAGTTGAATCCAAACTTTTACCGGGTAAAAGTTTGCCCTGGATACCAAGCACTGAAGGCCTGAAAAATTCTTCCCAAATATATCTGAGATTCTTCAAAGGCATTTCCCTTGTGCCCCCACATCAGTCCTGCTTGTTGATGCTGCCACTGCTGGAGGTCTTCTGTGGCTTCTCTCTATATGCAGAGACACACAGTCCATGCCATTGATTTAGGATTGAATAACACCACCACCCTTGCTTCTATTGCCAAGACCAGGGATCTGTAATCCCTGACGCTATCTGAGCTGGAGGCGAACGCCCGCTGCTGTGGTTGCCAGGCAGTGCGTAACCCTCACCTCTGCTGAATGGGACCCACTGTCAGGGTGGACAGCCAAGCTGTTGGCCACAACAACAGTGCTCTTATCCTTCCCAGTTCTGCCACGGAAGACTGGACATGGGAATGGCATCATCCCTCTAAAATATAATTGATTATGGGCATTCCTTAGCAAGATAGCTTAGACCTTAAGAGAGATGTTAGGAGGTTAGTGAACTGTTTCCTTAGTTAGCAATATTGGCCTTTTCTTTTCTAGGGTGTATACAAACCCACTGAGAATGTAGGTGGGGAGAGGTTCCAGGATTAGCTGTGTATCTGGAACCACATCTCTTCTCTCACCCTCACACTCTGTGCGAATTCTTCTCTACCTTTTCATATTTTCTCCTTCAGATTAATTCTTTCTTAAGTTCCTACTGACCTCGCTTAAAATTTTACTTTTGCTAGTCCCCTTTGCCTATGTCCCCAGTTTGCTAGACATGTTTATATGCAATCATACTTTGGGAGATTTATGCACCTGTGTAAATCAGCTGATACAATTTGATGTGGGTCTGGGGAGGAGTATGATGCAAAGGTGTCGCATAATTTAAAAATTCCAGTTTGCCCAACTCAGCTGGGATGGTCTTTATATGTGAAAATGTGAGCATTTACACTCTGATTCTTAGAATGTCTGATTTGATTGAAAAGTTCCCTCAGATGATTCTGATACACTGTTATGTGAGGACAGAGAGAGGGGGAATGAAGGGAGAGTGTGGGTATTGGGGGAGGGTAGCTCCCTTGTAGCCTATACCAAAGCATCACTGTCACTAATAGGATATAGTATACATCTCAAGTTATAAAATAATGTGCCTAACTTAGTTATACTTAAGCAAGGGTAAAAGTAGGTAAAACAGAATTCTCAGAATGGGTATGAGGGATTTGAGGAGTAAGAGTCTGGGAAGCCTCTGCTCATAGCTTCTCCAGGGCTTCAGTTTATACTAGTTTCACTGTGCTCTCTATTCTGGCTCCTGCAAACATCATGGTTTAATTATATAACTGTCAGTTTTCTGAGATCCTGTCTCAGGTGGGCTTTTATATTTTTCTCACTCTATAGGAGTGGTTGGTGTGATGATTTTTTACCCTCCTCCCCTTGAAAATATCTTTGAGATAGATATTTTAAACCTATCATTTAAGAGAATATGGCTGCAGCTATATAGTCCAGTTACTTTAACTCTATTGGTCAGTGGAAAATACCAGAATCAGCTCATAAGAGAAGAGGAGGCCACAGGGAATTGGGAGTGACCTTCTGGAAGCATAAATATTCTTCAGAATATGCTGATAATGGACACATCTGGTGCTTGAAGCTATAGCAAAGCAGGAACAAATTTGGATTAGTTAATGTCGTGTGGTGATTTGCAAGGTCATTAACAGGTGAGGTGAAGTCACAGAATTAGAGAACTTTGGAGCTAGAAGGGATCTTCTAACTCAGTGACTTTCCAACTGTGTTGGTTAAAACCTATAATAAGAAATGCATTTTATGTCATGACTCAGTGTCTACATAGGTATATCTGGAACAAGAGTTTTATGCACACACACACACACACACACACACACACACACACACTCAATAATACATACATACACTTACCAGAGGAAAGCACTTGTTCTCCACTCTATTTTTGAATCACTAAATTAATTATATATTTTATATATGGTTGTGAAAAGAAGTTGGAAAGTACAATTATAGATCACCTTGACGAGCCTTTAATTTTACAGAAGAATTGGAAAGTTCTAACAATTAAGTGAATTTCACAACCTGTATGTCCAGTTAGGCCTTAGAACCCATATCTTCTGATTCTTCTGGGGTTGCTCTGTTCTTGATATGAGTGTGTAATTAGTAGTGCATGGCATTAATTTTTATGTTTAGTTGGACAGTGTATATGTTAGGCTGCATAAGGATTATAATGAACTATATAATAGCTTTGAATATAAATATATATTAAGATACTATTGTTCAGTTGTGATACATTCGCTTTTATCATTCATGCAAAGAAGGAATAGGCAGAGGCTCAATAACGTGAAGAATGAAATTGGGAGCTAGAATTTTGGGTTCCTTGTCCCTCATAGTACTCAGATTTCCTTGATTCTCAATCAGTCAGCTCCATAGCACATCACTGCCCTGCATGGCCTTGAGAGGAATTAACTAGGGGATACCTTTTATGTGAATAGCAAAAGGCTTTCCCTCTGGAAAGGGGTTTAAGCATTCTGAAGTCCTAAATGGTCTCTTGTTAGGAGTTAGTGCCCATCAGATAATGTCTCTTTCTGAAGTGCTGCTCTGATACTCTCTCTGACCTCAATGAGTCAACTGTCTAGCATGGGGCCTATATTTTGAATTCCCAATAAGTGGTATTGAGGGTTTTTTTAATATATAGGTCTGATTCTACTTTTTATTTATTTATTAGAACAAAGCCTGCATTTTGAAGGCAAAGAATTTTTAAATAGCTTTAATATTAGGAAAGCTTGTTAACATTGACATAAAAGTTAACTCAATGTAATAATAACCTATTGTTTAAAGTTTTCACATTTTCCAAGTGCTCCCCTATCTCTGCCCTCTGTGGGACAGGAACCATGTCTAGAGTATCTCAGAGATTTGTCCATGGTATCTACACAGAGCCTGTTGTATAGGGTAGTGGTATTGAGTTTTAATGAACTCATATTGTGCCATTTCAACCTGGTGGCACCCATTATAAAACCAGGGGTTGACCAAATATTCTGCAAAGCGTTGTCATTAGACCATTAGTATCAGGTATGCATTGTATTTATTAGAAATACAGAATCTTAAGCCCTGCTACAGATCAACCAAACTGGACTCTCCGGGATGAGCCTGGGAGTCCACATCTTTGACAAGCTTTTCTTCTGTGCACATAGGGTGATATTGTGAGTTCCATGTGGGCAGGCATGATATCTGTTTTGCTTGCCATTCCATCTACAATAAGTGTCACATAGTAGACACTTAAGAATTATTTGTTAACTGAATGTTCTACCTCATACTTCATTATCTTCAGTAATGGGGTAACTGATCAACCAACACTTCAGAAAAGCATAGCGAGACAATGTAGGGGTTCTGGAGCCTGTCTTCCTCTACCATTTACCAGTTGTTCAACATTGAGGAAATTGTTTAGCATTTCTTAGCCTAAATATTTTTATCTAATAAGGTGGAGATGTTTCTACTACCTACCCAAAATTTGGTTATGAGGATTAAATGAGTTAATGCATAAAAAGCACTTAGAACAATGGCAGACATATGGCAAGTGCTCCTGAAATATGTCATGTAATTTTTATTATGTGCTAGATACATTCTTGAGTGTTATCTGTTCTAGTCCTTTACCTTGTTGGATTGTTTTCACAGATGAAGAAAGTAACTCCTAACACAGACAGAAACAGTGGTCCCTTTGAAAACACATTCTTTCCTGGTGCCTGAAATTTCACCATTAGACATTAGAGCAGAGTGAGCACCTGGGTGCCTCAGTCATTTAAGCATCTGAGTTTGGCTCAGGGCATGATCTTATGGTTCTTGAGTTCTAGCCCCACTTCAGGTGAGCCTGAGCCCCACTTCTCTCTCCATCCTCACTCACTGTGCCTTCTCTCTCTCAAATAAAAAAAAAAGAAGTTAGAGCATAACTTTGAACAGCCTTAAGACATGCAAATCTCTAGAATAAATTGCATGGTATTGATTATTGGAACTTATAATGATTTAGTTTTAATGTATTTTTTTTGTGGCAAACAGATGAATGGGATAAACACAGACATAATTATATGTAATTATATACACATATTTTTTCCCAAAGCACTTAATAATATACACTATGTATAATAGATGCTTAATAAGTAGTTATTGAATTAATGAATGGATGAATGAATGAACAAATAAAGAATGAATAGAAGTGGAGGCCCCAAGAATAGACTGCTTTTCTAATACATATGAAAGAAAACACTGTACAAGGAGTTTTATTTTTATTTATTTATTTTTTAAGTTTATTTATTTTGAAAGAGAGAGAGAGAGAGTACAGGGGAGGGGCAGAAAGAGAGGGAGAGAGAGAATCCCAAGCAGGCTCCTCAGTGTCAGCACAGATCCTGATATGGGACTCGAATTCACAAACTGTGAGATCATGACCTGAGCTGAAAGCAAGAGTCGGATACTTAACTGACTGAGCCACCCAGGTGCCCCAGGTAGTTTTATCTTTTTAAACAAATGAGGAAATCTGGTTATGCTCAAATTAGTTGAAGAGTAGAGAGAGAGACAGAGTGTAGAAGATACTAGTGTACTTGAAAGAGTCAGTTCTCAAAGCAGATGGACAGGAATGGGATAATTTTCCTAACTGGAAGGGTTATCTTTGCAAAGGTGTTTTTTTTTTTTTTTTTTCTGTGACTTTTTCCTTTCTTGTAAGAATAAAAGCAAAATATTTTGCAAGTAAATACAGATTCTAGAAAAAAATGTAGTGCATAAATTCCTCCATTTTATTTATATTTTTTGAGCTTAGAATGGCTTGAGTTAAACTGATTTATTCTCCTGCATGTGCCATTTGCAATTAAGGACTATTCAGCATCAGCCATCAACACCTGCTATTTGTCTTAGATTTTTTTTTTTAACCTGGCACTATTTTCAAAGGCTCTATTTCTAAATTATAGATTTCCTTTTAGAAAGGACACAGCCCTAATTTGCAAAAGGAGACACTGTGCAGTCTAAAAAGCAAAAGCTGGTGAGTGAATTTATATTTTAGTTTTTAAATTTTGTGCATGACAGTAAAACATATATGGAAAGACTCCTAGTCTCTGCATTAGATAAGGGTATGTTGCATTGCCAAAACTTTAGCTCTTTGTTGGTTGTTGAAATTTGGAAATTTTGAAATCAATTTATGCATTTGTCTGAGACCAGCTAAATTTAATCTGTTTGACAAGGATAAGTTACAAGTGACTTGTTTGATAGATCAACCGTGTGAGATGAAATGCAAATGAGGAAATGATGAGTGCAGGGGTAAAACTTCTGTTCTTTGCCAATAAGAGAAATGGCTAAGCACATTCTGAGTACACTTGCTGGGCCAGTTCAGGATCAGATTAACAATGCTAATGGCAAAAAAGGACCATCCTTTGTTGTTTTTAATTCAAAAGGCATTTCTAGGGTTCAGATGTAGTTTGGTACTGGGTGCTGGGATGTCAGAAAAGAGATCTACTGCTTCTCTGCAGTCCAAGGAATCAGACTCAAAAAGTGCTTTAAAAGATGAGCTCCCCAGGCAAAGGGTGAACTGAATTCGAAGTGGCTACAGTGTCTGTATCTGCTCCTTACAGATATACCTCAAGGATACCAGCTCTCAGTTCTATCACCTGGTTGAAATCCTGGCCACCTCCAATTGCCAACTGTTTAATCTACAATGCCTGGCTAGTAATGGTATCTAATTTATGAAACTTTTGTGAGAACAGAATGAGGAATTCCATGTATAGACTAAGGACAATGCCTCAGAATATGCCCTCTGTTAGCTATTGTTATTCTTCCCTTTGATTATTAGAAGTAGGAAATAAGAAAGTTCAACCCTATGCAACGGAAGGAAGCCCAAGAAATATTTTTAGCTCTAACTTTATTTCAGAAAACCTGCGCTGCTCAATCTCTGAAACTAAAAAAGCAGAACAAGACAAACAACAACAAAAAAACCAAGCAAGCAAACAGCAGCAGCCACAACAATGGTGATTTAAAAGCTTGAAGGCTAGACAGACCACAGTCTGTCCAGCTGCCAGTGAGGCTTTCTAATAGTGGGGGGCTTTGCTCACTGCAAGACACCTTGTACTCATGGGAGGTATGGTTCAGGAGCTGTTACTGCTTCTGCCTAGCCCACTTGCACAATGTAATTCCATCCCCTGTGCATCTGAGCACTGAGACACCTGCCACCTACACAGGAACATGGACAATATCTCTGAGACCAGACACTGTGACATATGGGATTGATGGGAGAAGGGGAGATAGACAGTTATTTTTGGCATGATTTTTTTTTACCATTTCAGCCATTTTTTAAAAATTTAAATTCAAGTTAGTTAACATAGTGTAATATTGGTTTTAGGAGTAGAATTTAGTGATTCATCACTTAAATTTAACACCCAGTGCTCATCCCAACAACTGCTCTCCTAAATGCCCATCCCCCATTTAGCCCATCCCCCTGTCCACCTCCCTCCATCACCCCTCAGTTTGTTCTCTGTATTTAAGAGTCTCTTATGGTTTGCCTCTCTCTCTGTTTTTAACTTATTTTATTTTTCCTCCATTCCCCTATGTTCAATTGTTGTGTTCCTTAAATTCCACATATGAGTGAAATCATACAGATTTTGTCTTTCTCTGACTGGCTTATTTCTTTTAGCATAATACATGCTAGTTCCATCCACATTGTCACAAATGGCAAGATTTCATTCTTTTTGATCACTGAGTAATATTCCCTTGTGTGTTTGTGTGTGTGTATGTGCATATGTACATATACATACATATATATATGTGTATACATATATATATGTATACATATATATATATGTATACATGTATATGTACATACATACAACCTGTTCTTTATCCATTTATCAGTCGATGGACATTTGGGCTGTTTCCATATTTTGACTTTTGTTGATAATGCTGCTATAAACATTGGGCTGCATGTGCCCCTTTGAATCGGCATGTCTGGGATCTCTTTCTTACTGATCAAAGCCAATTTCACTATGACCTACCCTATGGTAAGAGACCTTCAAGAGAGTTTTGTGAATTTCTGTTATGTTATATTGGCTGGCTGGTGATATTTTAACTGCCCAGTTGACATATACAATTACATTTATTAATTCAATAAAAACTCTTTAAAAAAGTCAAAGGCATATTTTTATATTAGAGTTAAATCATCTAAAAGACAAAGAATTTAGACATATTCCCTTTGATGAATCATATACCCCATTATGAAGACAGAATTAGGAAGCAGGTATAAATCCACATTTGTAGAATATGCAAATCTGTATTGCAAAAGTTCCCAGAAACTGAAGCAGCAAGGCAGGAAATTCACTACCAATCTCTAGTACTTTTGAAGATTCCATAGCAATACCTACTGACAAAGTATTCTGATAGAATGGATTATTGCTTACCAACTTCATTCTTATTCCGTATTGGAACTATACATTTACAGCCTTTGCATTGCCTCCCAGTAGAGTAGGTGGAGTATCTAACCTCACCCCACTGACTTTGGGTTTGGTGATGTGACTTTTTGGCCAAGGAAATGTTAGCAGATGTTACAGGAACTGAGGTTCCAAATGTGTTTGCATGTTTAGGTGTGGCTTCTTGTTTTTCTGCCATCCAGATGAGAAGACCATGCTCTGGGAAGCCACTGGTCCCAGGACAAGAGACATGTGGAACAGACTTAAAACTGAGCTTTTAACTGAACTGACCCACAACCTGAAGCAGATCTATCCTGGTCAATCTAAAGATCCACAAGAGAGCGATAAATGTCTGCTGTTAGTAATTGAAATATGGGAGGTTGTGTATTAGATGGCATTAGCAAACCTCTAGCTAATATATCTAGAATATCATTTTCCTTTTGGAACTCAGTTTTGTATGAGGTTTATAAATAATAATGGACACATATAAAGAGATGTGGTGAGGTTACCTCTGCAAAATCTCAATAAGCATTAAGGCTTTTGGAGGTAGGATTTGTGTCTTTTGGAAGTGCCCATGTGTTAAGATGAGTTTTAGAGAAAAATAGGAAAGCTCATTTGAAGAGCCTTATACACACACACACACACACACACACACACACACACACACACACAAATAAATAAAAACATTTTTTCTTACTGTTTATTTATTCTTTTTTTTTATTTTTTAATATATGAAATTTACTGTCAAATTGGTTTCCATACAACACCCAGTGCTCATCCCAAAAGGTGCCCTCCTCAATACCCATCACCCACCCTGTCCTCCCTCCCACCCTGCCCTCCCTCCCACCCCCCATCAACCCTCAGTTTGTTCTCAGTCTGTTTATTTATTCTTGACAGAGAGAAAGAGAGAGACAGCGTGAGCGGGGGATGGGTAGACAGAGAGGGAGACAGAATCTGAAGCAGGCTCCAGGTTCCAGGCTGTCAGCACAGAGCTGGATGTGGGGCTCAAACTCGCAAGCCCAACATCATGACCTGAGCTGAAGTCAGACATGTAACTGACTGAGCCACCCAGGCGCTCCCACACAAAGGTTTTTAATGGCATATTCAGTCCCAAGGTGGTGTCCGACATATTGATTTGGAAATACAGTCTGAGTTGTTACCTTAGATATCTGAGCATTAAAGAATGCAGAAATGTGGAGTAATATTTTAAATCCTTTTTCAGGATGTAAAAAGGACAATTTGGAGAGTCTAATGCGATTTTTCATTCCAGAAAAACTTTCTGCTTTTATGCCATGTCTATGTCCCTCCAGCAAACATTGTTATGATCTTTTTAGCAGAGGACATTTACACCTCCTGACACCGGCAGGTGCTAACCACCTCCCACTTGTACCGGCAGGTGGGGCTATAGAGCTAGTCATGCTCCAGCAGGGTCCGTCAGCCCTGTTTTGCTAAAAAAAAAGACTGCTTTGGATAACCACCTTTTATTTGGCACAACTCTGTTGGCCCAGTGATAAAACTGTTTGTGTGGCTGAGCCTTTTGGTTTCCCTATGGACTTTGTCTACCCACCATCACATCAGTCAACTTGATTGGAACTTTGTTATCCTCTCTAGCTTTTCAAATCCTCTTTTACTCAGGAATTGGACTCTTCTCCATGCCTACAGATATAGGCCACTCTACACATTTAGCATAAATAGTACCCCATCCACCTGACTCTTAGCTTCATCCATGCTTGTGCATATGCCACATATGCTGAGGTTCCCTACATTTCAAAATGGACCTTCTCATACCTAAGGTGAGTCTCTTGGTCATTTATTAGATATCCTCTAATGGATTACTGATTGCTACTGTTGGATGTTAGTCCTTCACCAGGATTGGTTATTACCAGCACCGCCCCAGTCTGTTTCCTCCAGTTTATGTCTTCATTCTCTCACTCATCAACCAAAATTGCTGATATTCTTCTTGATGGAAATTTATAAAATATAACTTTGGCTGGGGCACCTGGGTGACTTAGTTGGCTAAAGCGTCCTGCTTTTGGTTTGGACTCAGGTCATGATCTCACAGATCGTGAGTTCAAGCCCTGCATCCGGCTCTGCACTGACAACATAGAGCCTGATTGGAATCCTCCCTCTCCCTTTCACTCTCAGCCTCTCCCCTGCTCTCTCTTTCTCTCTCTCTCTCAAAAAAAATTATATATATATATATACATATATATATGTATATGTATATATATACATATATGTATATGTATATATGGCTTTTGTTTCCTTGATCTCCTTTTAGAACATCCCCCCATGTATTACTTTGCTAGAACTACCATAACAAAATAATGCAGACTGGGTGACTTAAACAACAGAAATTTATTTATTTATTTTCTCACAATTCTGGAGGCTGGAAGTCCAAGATCAATATGTAAGTTTCTTCTAAGGCCTCTCTTGTTGTTTGCAGATGGCTGCCTTCTCACTGTGTCTTTACATGTTTGTCTCTGACTTAATCTTCCATTCTTTTAGTCATACTGGAGCCTACTCAATTTTAACTTAATTGCCTCTTTGAAGTTTCTATCTCCAAATATAGTCATATGCTGGGGTATTGGGGGTTAGGGCTTCAACACAGGAATTTTGAAGAGACCTAATTCAGCTCATACACCTCATTTTTCCAAATAAAAATAATTTTTATTTTTTCATACTTCATTAAATCAGATTTATTTTGAAGCATTTTATTTCAATTTCAAGTAATGGTCATGTGACATGTAGTTTAATCTTTGATTATTTAGGATACTGATAAGAAGAGGGACCTAATTTTCTCAATTTCCAGTGATGGATGTAGTCTCCTGATTACTTATTTTGAAGAATCTGCAGAATTGTTTCAAAATTACCTAGAAAGTAGTGATTTAAATTATTTTTTATATCATTGCTCCATAATTTAGAAATGGACGGAGAAAGAAGAGTGTGGTGATAAAAAGAAGTGGGCATAGATCTTGGTAACAGCATTACTTAAGAGGGAATCAATCAAAGTTTTGCCACTCTTTTAAAGCCTCTGACTTGTCTCTAGGCTGTGAGTGTGAGTCTCAGGCCATGAATTCTCTCCCTCAGTCTCTTGTTCTCTGATGTGTAAACTCATTTTATCTACCTCTATTCCTCCACAGTTGCTTGGAATCCCAGCCTTTCATACTCCCTTACGTGCCTTGCTTTATTACCTTCTCTTTTCCAAATTTGAAGGCTCTTTTCTTGAGCAACTTTCTAGCCACTTATTTTTAAGATTTATTTATTTATTTTGAGAGCGAGAGAGCAGGGAGGGGTACAGAGAGAGAGGGAGAGAGAGTATTACAAGCAGGGTCTGTGCTGTCAGCAAGAAGCCCAACGTGGGGCTTGATCTCATGAACCATGAGATCATGACTTCAGCAGAAATCAAGTATCAGATGCTTAACTGACTGAGCCACCCAGGCATACCCATCCCCTTCTATGCATGATTAAGTCTTGCTCATATAGCAATTTTGCTGCATAAAAATCCATTCAAAATTCAGTGACTTAAAAAAATGCCATTTATTAAACTCTTGAGTCTTAGTGGGTGATCTAGATGGGGTTAGTGGAGCAGTTCTCTGGTCTTACATGGAGTCACTCACAAAAGTGTGATAAGGGGCTGGGGAAATGACATCCTCATCCCGTATGCCTCAACTCATTACCATCAGGTGTCTAGGCTCCACCCTTCCACAATTCCACAGAAACTGTTCCTACTGAGAATACAATGACCTACTTAGTTTCCCAAACTAATGAAAGATTTTCAGATCTAACTTACTTAACTGTATTTCAGCTTTGGTAATAATATGGCCATTATCTTCATGAAATATTTTTTTTTTCTCATTGGCTTCCAAGAGTTCTTTATGTCTCTATTTTTTTAAATATTTTTAGTCTCTTCTCACTTATTCTACTCTTCGCATCCCCTACTCATTCCCATTCTGTACACAGAACTTGTCTCACTCTGTCCTGTCTCCCTAAGCAGTGTGTTCACTCCCATGACGTCAGTTGTCAGCTCTACTGTCTGAAGCAGAGAGCTTGAGTACAAGGTAGAATAGAAGTTCCATTGTGAAAATTGGTGGAAAGCTATGCCTTAGCTAAGACACTTTAGAGAACCATATTTTAAGGAAAGGCAAGGCAGGTAAGCTGGAGGGGGGAGTACAAAGGGGTCACCCAGTGAAAGAGGAAGATCAAAGACAGAGCTTGAATATAAGAGAATAGAGCCTGGATCAGAGAGGTCAGGACAAATAAGAAGGCAGACAACAGGCAAGCAGGGAAGATGAATGGGGTGGAAGGTGTAGAATGTATTTGAATGATGGGGATAGTCACTGTTCCATATGGCTCATATTGACAGAGTTGTTCTATGTTGCCTGGAGGACAAGTTTTATTTAAAAGGTGAGGAATGTATTTATTCAAAACACATTTATCAGGCATTTACTATATTCCAGACTTTGTTCTAGGCACTTGGGATATGTCAGTAAAAGAAAGAGGAAAAAAGATTCTGTGTTATTATAAAGTTAATACTGGGGTTGGGGAGTAGACTGTAAAAAATTAATATAATAAATAATGAAAACATATTAAGAGGTTATAATTACTATGTGAAAAAAGTTTGAAAAAAATAGTAAGGGGAATCATGAGTGCAGGAGTATGTTAAAATGTAAAGGGTGATCAGGATTGTCTTCTTAAGGTAGCATTTTAACAAAGAGCCACATAAGCCACATGGATATCTTGTAGAAGAGCACTCCAGACAGACAGAAGAACCACTACAAATGTCTTAGGCCTACAGCCTTAAAGGTTGGGAAATAAAACTGCAGACAGCATCACAGAGGCCAGACCTTAAAAGCAGAGCAGAAAATCATTTAAGTTCTTATGTGTGCCAGGAAGGTACAAGGTAGGCTGGCAGTGGGCTTTTGGGCCAGGAGAGAGCTTGAGGTTGAAAAGAGGCCATGGTGGTGCACACTTACCAATTCAGCCCTGCCAAGGCTAGTGGTATGGATGCAGTGGGGGCAGTCTGGCTGCCAGGGCTAGAGGTGAGGCCAGCTAAGTCTCAGTGTGGTCCAATGAGGGCGAAGGCCATCACCCAGATGCCGTTCTCCTTGGTAATCTGGGAGTCTTTGGTAATTAAATTTTTTTAATGTTTTTTTTGTTTGTTTGTTTTTATTTTTGTTTATTTTATTTTTTTTTTTTTTGAGAGAAAGAGCATGAACGAGGAAGGGGCAGAGAGAGAGGGAGACACAGAATCCAAAGCAGGCTCCAGGCTCTGAGGCTGTCAGCACAGAGCCCTATGTGGGGCTCGAACTCATTAGCCATGAGATCATGACCTGAGCTGATGTCGCACACTTACCAACTGAGCCACCCAGGTGCCCCATTAATTTAAATTATCTTAGGGGACAAGGGAGTCAAAAGAGAACCCCCAATGTAACTATTTACCCCAGGAAACTGAATTTTAAATTAAAGGGGAAAACAAGTTCTCTGAAATTGGAAACATTATATTTGTTTTTTTTCACTTTTTTATTCTTGAACAGAAATTGTAACTTGAAAGCTAACTTAAACTGAGTTACGTTTTTAGACACATGACAAATATTATACTTGCCATGTGAATGGTTTGTAGATGAAGAGAAACCAAGAGTTAATTGAAAAAGTTATTCAATTTTTAATCATTGAAGGTGATGTATCAGCTTGTTGACAGTGTAATATTCATATGCATCTGCTATTTATCAAATATTTATTGGGTACCTCCCACATTTAAACAACTGACTAGATTACAAGCAAATTATGCAGCTTTGCAAGACACTAACCCTGTACTCAAGGGGCTGACAATGCATAATATGAAATTTTTTGTTACTGGAAACATTATTAAATAGTCTTTGAAAATTTGCTTCCAGAGGGACATAGACTTAAAGGTGAATTTTTTTTTAACAATTTACAAAAAATTGAATAAAAAGCATGGAGCTTCCATAAACCCTCTTACATAGCCCCCAAATTTCTCCTGTTATTAGTTAATATCTTGCATTAGTTTGGTGTAGGTTATGTTTGTTACAATTGATGAGTCAATATTGATACATTATTATGAACGAAAGCCCATTGGACTTCACTCTATGTGTCATACATTCTATGGGGTTTGACAAGTATGTAATGACAGGTGTCCACCATTATAGTATCACAGAGAGTAGTTTCCTGGCCCTGAAAGTCCTCTGTGCTCTGCTTATTCATTTCTACCTCTTGCTAAATAAACCCAGGCAACTGCTGTTCTTTTTACTGCCTCCATAGCTTTGCCTTTCATACACTGTTATGTAGTTGGAATCATACACTATAGAGCCTTTTCAGATTGACCTCTTTCCCTTAATAATAGGCATTTAAGTTTCCTCGTGTATGTCTGTGGTTCAATAGCTTATTTTTTTTTTTATTGCCGAATCGTATTCTATTACATGGACATACCATCATTTGTTCATTCATTCACCTATCAAAGGACATCTTGGTTGCTTTGACAATTATTTTTAAACTTCTGTTCTATGATTGATTTTTTTTCTTACTTAAATTTGGTCCTTCTATGTTTTAAATGGAAAGGGACTGATATAATGTACTAGAACTTGTTTGATTACAAGTGGCAGAAACCCAAACTGAATCAACTTAAGTAATAGTTTCATTTACCCTATGGTGATATAACACATGGAGCCTGAAGACAGGAACAAGGCTGAGCCTGGGGAACAAGTGGAACTTCTCTGAGGACATTTCATCTTGGTTGTAAAATCAGATTATATATCCGTGTATCTATCAATCGAGCTCTCTGTGCATACATATGTATGTATGCCCACATACATATGTCACAGGTTCTTCTTTTCAGATTGGTTTTTAATAATCGATAGATTTAACCAACAGCAAGAAACTCATCTGATTTTTCTCTTTTGGTACCCAAACCAGATTCCTGTGAAAACCCCCATTGGTTCAGCCCTGGTTTCCTCCTCTGAATCAATTTATCATGCCATGGTAACAGGGTCAAGAAAAGACCACTTTCCTGCAGTGACCAAGTAGAAGGGTTAATTGGGATGGGATGGATGATAGATGGTATGTGGACAGAAGAAAATAGTGCATCTAAAACACCTATGAAGTTTAACAAATCAGAATCCATATTTTATATTTAAAAAATTTTTTTAATGTTTATTTATTTTTGAGAGAGAGAGAGAGAGAGAGAGAGAGAGAGAGAGAACAAGCAGGGGAGAGACAGGGAGACACAGAATCTGAAGCAGACTCCAGGCTCTGAGCTGTCAGCACAGAGCCCAACACAGGGCTCGAACTCATGAACCTGAGATCATGGCCTGAGCCTAAGTCATACACTTAACTGACTGAGCCACCCAGGCACCCCCAGAATCCATATTTTAAATGCAGTTTGATTAGAATTACATACAATGTCTCTGATTATGGAAAAAAAGAACAAAGATAAAAGTGACAAAACATTTTAGGGATTATATTTTATTTTTACTTTTCTAGATTTTACAAAATTCTTTTGCTGTTTGTTTTCCTCATGAAGTGATCTGTTAAAAATTAACAGATTATTAGAATAGGTATTAGAATAATACCTATTGTGGAAAAAACTTTGTCAGTGTGCCTTTGAGATGAATAATTTAGAGTATGTGTCAGTTCCTTCTTTAGGTTGATGTTGGAGATAGAAGGAAATAAGACTTTTCAGTATTCTTTGGACAAATTCAACTCCCTTTATTATAAGTCTCTGTCTTGGTTTTCCTTACCTTGTTCATGAACTTGTCATTACAGTCAATTTGGAGGGAAATAAAAACAACAAATAAATTATGTTCCATCTTAAATCATTGGTAACATTCATCAGCTGATTAAATTGGCTGTATGGCTAAAAATATCAATGACAAAGACCATAAATATGTTGTGGTTTGTGTCTCAATACAGAAGGGTAGAAGTATTATTAGATAGGCATAAATGACATAACAACAGTCATTCATTGTCCCTTTATCGTTATTCATCTATTAATTCAACCAGTGTTTACAAGTGTTTACTATAAACTCTCTGTGAATCTTTTACTAGTTTGAATTCTCTGAGGCATGACTCCTGCCTTTTGTTGTATCTGTCTTTGTATCTTTAGTATATAGTGCTGCCCTTGCTTTAGAGTAAGGACACAAACAGGCATTGACTCAAACTGAACTGGGTTGACTGGGGCAGGCAAATAAAGGATGATTGAAAGGTCTCTGTTCTTATGGACCTCTGTTTAGTGGGGGAGACACGACAGCAATGTGTTCCCTTTAATTGAGAACATATTATATGCTAAGTACTTTTACATAAAGCATCTTTAGACTTGACAGCAACTGTGTGTGTGTGTGTGTGTGTGTGTGTATGTGTGTGTGTGTGTGTGTGTGTGTGTGTGTGTCAGGGTGGTGGTACTATATGGAAAAATTAAGACAGAAATCTATGTGTCTTGTCCAGTGATACCTAGCTAATAAGTGTTATAGCAGATTCACAACCACACTCTAAGAATTTTGTATTTAAATTTATTACTGACTCATATGGTGAGCTTGGTTGGCTTGTTTGTTTTCCATTTAAAGCAGTTCCTCTTCCTTTGTATGCAGTCAGAAAAATAATGCTATTGATTTTCAATAATGCACTTGAATTGTTTTTCCAGTGGGATTATGGGACTCATTAAAATGTTCATGCTGTCTCATTTGTGACTAATAGCAGACATTTCATTATCAGGACTAGGGTTCCTTAATTAGCAACCTCTTCCTCTGTGTGACACTAAATGGCTCTGTGGGGGTGGGGCCAGTGACCCTGGCATCATTAATGCCATGTGTTAGTCAACTGAGCTCTAGTGCACTATAAACTCAATATTCCCTACAGCATCTCTTTCATTTGAATAACCATCAGCTTCCAGATCCTAGTATTCTTTCTTACTAATAATTAGACTCTGAAAACACAAATGCCAGAAAATATATATTTTTAATATTCTTAAATTAAATATTAAAGATATATGTTTAGCATTTTTGTACACATAGTCCTGTAAAAGTATGTGTAGTCAGCAAAGCAATAACATTTTTAGAAATGTGATCTTACAGTTGAGAAGGGCTTTCTTAAACAAGAAGGGCTTTGGATCAATTCACTCTACAGGCAGCGAACCTGAGGCATTGTGACTAGATTACATGGAATCTTTATCATTCTCTTTTGTCAAAATACCTCTCTATCACTCAGTGATGTGAGCACTAACAGGACCTGCTATACTGAGTAATCATTCCCTTTGTTTCCTGCAATCACCTCTATTCACTGCCACGCTCTTTAGCAATAACAGATTTTTCTTAAATAGAGAAGCCTAAAGCTAAATTTATGTCAAAACTATTGCCCAAAGTGTGTTCAAAATCAAGAGCTCAAATGAGGCAGTGGAAGGCAAGAGAAAAGAATGGGTATCCTTACAGTTCAGCATCTTGGAAAATAAATGTCTTTAGACATCAATCATCATCCCTTATTGGACACTGACACAAAATACCGCTAAGTCTGCTAAGTGAAAACTATGCTTCTAGAATCCAGCATTTAATTCATCATGTCCAAGATTAAGAATCATCTTCATTCTTAAAAAATTAAGTTTACTTTGCATATTAATTTTTATTTGCTTCGGTTAAGGATTGTGAATTATTATACCTTTAGCCTTACTGAGGCATTGCATTTCTACTGTCATCATCAAATTGTAGTGTGAAATTTCAAGTGCTAGGATAAAGGAGACTGGAAAAAATTTAAGTTTGAGATTTTTATTGTAATTAGTATGTCTATGTTAATATTTGGATAGTTTAAGTATTTTTTCTAATAGAGAACAGAAAAATAATTACAAGTTGAAGAGTTTTGTTTTTCTAACCCAAATTAATGGAGAAGAAGTTAAAGGAATAGTTTCTAAAAATAAACTAGGAATAAACGTAGGAAGTTTCATAAAAGAAAAAAATAACCCAATAAATATTAAGCTTTCTTTGCAGTTGTGTTTATATTATTCCAGTCTTTAAAATGAAAAGTAAATATATGAATGGTTTGAAAAGACTAAAAATATACTTTCCATGTGTGATAACAACTGATTTTCATTTTAAAGCAGTCATTCTTGAATATATCCTCATATGACATTCATTTATAAGAAGGAATCTATTTTTGATCTCTTTGGGGGATTTTTAAACTAAGAGACATTACAATCCTTGTTTCATCTCTGTCTTTTGCTAATGATTTGCCTGTGTCCTTGATCATAGTTTTCCAACCCTACCTTTTACTATGACTGTCCTTCAGTTCCTCTTTGTACCAAAGTGTCCCTGGTCCCAGGGTTCAGATATTCTACAGACCAGGCTGAAAATTTCCATGTCATCGACTTAGTAAATTACATTTCTATAGATGGTGGGATACTGCCACCCAAAAGAGGGTAAGACATTAACTGCTCAATAAACATTTGACTCAATTACTGTTCCCTCCCATATATATGGAAAAGCACTTCATGCATTCATTATCCCCTGCCTCTAATATAAAAGCAAAACATCACCGGGCAAGTGTCTACTTACTTTCTTGGATAATCCTACTAATTGTAGCATGTTAGAATTTTGTTATACATTCTCTGAGTGGAGGGAAACCAAAATATTTTTCATATGAAGCCCCAGTTTACAAACATTTATAATCTGAAATACAAATATATTATTTGTCCATTTCTTCATTCAACAATCAGACATAGAACGTTCTAGGCACAAGTGCTGGGATCATAACGACAATTAAGGGATAAGACATGGTTTCTTCCTCTCAGAGCCATTAGTCTAGGGAAATGTCAGACTTGAACAAGGAATGAAATAACATTTATCACAGCCACTTAATGCACAAGGATTAAACACACCAAATTGCTTATAGCCTTTGCTATGGACAGAATGTTTGTAGCCCCTCCCCACCCCCATTTCATAGTTTGAAGCCTAAATCCCCAATGTGATGGTATTTGGATGTGGGAGCTTCGGGAGATAACTAAGTTAGGAGGGTGAAGCCCCACGAGCATGCTTGGTGCCCTTACAAGAAGAGACAGGATAGAGACATTCTGTTTCTTTCTCAGCAGTGTGAGAATACAATGAGAAAATGACTGCCTACAAGCCAGAATGAAGGCTTTCACCAGACATCAGGTCTGTTGGCGTCTTGACCTTGGACTTTCTAGCCTCCAGAATTGTGAGAAATAAATTTCTATTTTTTAAGCCCCCCACTCTATGGTATTCTTGACATAGCAGCCCTAACAGCCTAAGGCAGCCTTTACTGCTAAGATTCTTTTGGGACACAATCCCTTTACACATGGCTGTTTCACAGGTCTTTGATTAATAAGTACACAGGAGCAAAAGGAACCCAAGAGAATAAATAGTGAGAAAAGAAATTTCTGAGGAATATGCGCTGTCAAGAGCCTTCATTATCTGAGTCATTCACTTATTTATTGAAAATATATTTATTGAACACATTATATATCAGACACCATATGGGATTTGCATAGTGATGAACTATGGAGAGATGGTAACTCTCATGGGAAATTCAAGCAAAAAAAAATCCACCAGTAGAAATCTAAATAGGATGCAAAATAGTACATAAAAACCTCAAGTTGTGATAAAAAAAAAACCCAAATCTGGGGCTTATATATTAGATTGTAAGCAAAGTGAAGGAAGAGATTTCTGTCTGTTGTGTTCACTAGGCGTATCTACAGAAGCAAAACAGCATTTGACACACAGAAACTGCAACAATAAAATATTAGGTGAATGAATCTGAAAAATAACAGGGTTAGCTATATTAGTGGGATACTCAGTATCAGTTTCACCTCTGCTGTAACAGATTACCACAAATTTAGTGGCTTAATTAAAACAACACAAGCTTATTATCTTACAGTTCAATTATTCGAGGTACAAAATAGGTCTCACTCAGCTAAAATCGAAGTGTCAGCAGGACTGACATTCTTTTTGGAGGCTTTAGGAAAAAGTTTCTTGCCCCCCCCTTTTTTTTAATTTCCAGGCAATCACATTCCCTGGTTCATGGCCCTTTTCTTCTATGTTTGAAGACGCCAAGTCCTTCTTACATTGTGATCTCTCTTGTTCTCTCCTCTGTGGTCATATCCTCCTCTTTCACTTTTAAAAACTCTTGTGATTACATTGGAACATCAGGATAATTAAGGATAGTATCTTAATTTTTTTATTATTGAAATATTGTTGCAATACCATGTTATATTAGTTTCAATTGTGTATAGCACTGTGATTCGACAATTCTATACATTATGTAGTGTTCACCATGGTAAGTGTACTAACCATCTGTCACCATATAAAGATTATCACAATATTATTTACTATATTCCCTATGCTGTATTTTTTGTCTCTGTGACTTATTTATTTTAAAACTGGAAGTTTGTACTTCTTAATTCCCACCTTCCTCCCTTTGGCAACTATCAGTTTGTTCTCTGTATTTATGAGTCTGTTTCTGTTTCTGCTTGTTTTGTTTCTTAGATTCCACATATAAGTGAAATTGTATGGTGTTTTCCTTTCTCTGCCTGATTTATGTCCCTTAGCATAATACACTCTAGGTCCACCATGTTATTGCAAATGGCAAGATTTCATCCTTTTTTATGGCCAAGTAATATTCCATTATACATATATTTCATTACCTATGTATTTATATGTCATGTCTTCTTTATCCATTCATCTATCAACTGACACTTATGTTGCTTCTAAATCATGGCTATTGTAAATAACGCTGCAGTAAACATAGGGGTGCATATATCTTTTCAAACTAGTGCTTTTGTTTCCTTTGGGTAAATACCCAGTAGTGGAATGACTGGATCATATGATAGTTCTATTTTTATTTTTTTTAGGACCTTCCATATGTTTTTTTCACAGTAATAACACCAATTTACACTCCCACCAACAGTGCATAAGGGTTCCCTTTTCTTCATACCTTCTCCAACATTTGGTATTTCTTGTCTTTTTGATAATAGCCATTGTAACTGGAGTGAGGTAATATCTCATTATGGCTTTGATTTGCATTTCCCTGATGGATAATCCAGGATAATATCTTTGTTTTAAGTCAGTTAATTAACAACCTCATTCTACCTGCAGTCATAATTCTCCTTTGCCATGTAACATAATATTCCCAGGTTCCAGGGATTAGGATGCAGACATCTTTGGGGGGCCATTGTTCTGTATACCACAGTTTTCTCTGAGTTGTGATGTTGAAGAGCTAAGATCTGAAAGATGGAAGGAGCCAGTCACGCAAAGGCTATGTATGTGTGTATGTGTGTGCATGTGCATGTGCACGTGTATGGTGTGTGTACATGCGTGTGCACATAAGCTAGTGGGGAGGCCATGCTTGGGAGACATGGGGATGTCAGGGGAGACAACCCTTTAATATAGTCTGTGGGAAGGAGTTTGGATACTATTCTAGGTATACTTGGAAGCTAGTGGTTTTAAGCAAATGAGTGATTTGATTTGTAAGAGGGTCATTCCCAGGAGAAGTTGTAAGTAAGAACAAAATGGAGCCAATAAAGACAGCTTATATATATATATATATATATATATATATATATATATATATATATAATTTCAGGAAGCCAGAACTGTGATGGTTGGGTTTGTAAGGGATGAGAGCTCGAGGCCAAGTTGTGCACTTGGGGGCCTAAGGAATCTGCCTGGGGCAGCCTGGGGCTCATTGCCTCTGCTCAGCTGCAGTTCTGGTCAGGAGAGAAGGGTTGGAGCGAGGTGGGTGGTGGGAAGATTGTAGGGGCCTGAGCAGAGGGCAGCTGTTTTCTCTGTGAACACATTCTTTACAGGTGAGTCTTTTCCAGATATTTGGACAAGGCGAGGAAGACTTTGTAACAAGATCTGGCTCTGTGTCTGCTTTTAGCTTCTATATTTCAAAGAGGATAAATGAGAAATAGGGTCATGAGACCAGAGAAGATTCCAGGATCTGAGACACTGATAAAGTTGTGGCTACCTAGAAGTAGCCACATTTGGCAAGCACATAATTTTTGGAATTTCTTACTCAAAAGTTTTATGGACTGAGACAGTTTAAATGAAAAATTCGACCTAGAAAATTCTATTTTTTAACCCAGAAAGAAGGAAATGCAATTTCATTTTGTTAATGTCCACGAAACGCTGGTCCCATGGAAAATGTAGGAAGGAACTTTTCATTGTTTCTTCATTATAGGAGTAAATTATTATTATAAATTACAATAAATACATTTCTTATTATAAATTATAATGGCAGTCCAGGGGACTGGGAGTATCTCTGGTATGTTTTGAGCCCCGGGTCACTGGGGATGCTCAGTCAATGCTAAAGCTCTGGGCAGCACCTGCATGGTTTAATAAATTTTAATCATCATCATCTTCATTTTGTAGTACTTACTAAAATGTCTTCAGGTAAAGCATTTTATCAGTGAGGGGGTACATACAGTGCTCTTTGCTGTGTTGTGATATTAAGCATTTACTGTGGAGACTGAGGAGAAACTAATGCTGACGGTACCCTCTGCTATTAAGATATCCGAACCTATTTGCCGTGCCAAGCACGGCCTGGAACAGGTGACTTGGCAGAGTCTCAGCCATAAACAGATGCTCATTTGGATGCTAATTAAAATTTACAAACCATGTGCCACTGTTTTCTTTTTCCTTTTATTTTTTTGTTTTGGTTACACACTTTGAGAAGTTATTTGTTAAATATCTTCCAAGTGTATCCCTTAATACCTGATTAAAAGCATTTAAAAAGAATGTACTGTTGTAAACATAATGCATTGTTTTGTATATGCCAAAAAGGAGAACAGAGTATAAGGAAATCTCCTGCAAGATATTCCACGTGGGATTATTAAAAAAGAACACAAAACTTCATGCAGGGGTATTTCAGGTGTTTGATGGTAAGAGGTTCAAATGACACATCAGTCTGGGAACCTGTAGTTCTACCCCCTCTCTGCAGTTCTCTGCCTTCAAGTACCACGAGGAGGACTCTGCTTTCTGTGGCAGAGGAGCTATGGGGTCCATTTTCCTGGTGTCCTCCCAGCTTCTCTCCAGTGACTCATGGTTCTCGGAGGAAGCCCTGCCACAGATAGCGAAATAACAGGGTCATCCTGAGAGAGGGAACAAACCACTGGCAACAGCAAGCAAGGCACACAGCAGAGTGAGTAGGGACTTCTCTGGGAGACCTCATCGAGAGCGTTTATGTAGCACACAGTTGGGTTCTGCAGATGGAGGGGCGAAAGCTTTGGAGCAACTGGAGCCTCTTTACACTGCCTTGGTCTGTGGGAGATCAGAGCACACAGGCGGTAATGGAAGAAGCAAATGAGGCTTTGTTTGCTTGGCTCAACTGACAGGGAGCTGGGATTGGCAATCAATGAAGACATATTTTCCTTTTTTCACTCTCCTTGATCCATTTCTCTTTATTCAGTCCTCTTCTATAACCCTTGTTTTAAAATAAGCAGGAGTTAGGGGCGCCTGGGTGGCTCAGTCAATTAAACAGCCGACTTCGGCTCAGGTCATGATCTCGCGGTCCGTGAGTTCGAACCCCGCGTCAGGCTCTGTGCTGACAGCTCAGAGCCTGGAGCCTGTTTCAGATTCTGTGTCTCCCTCTCTCTGACCCTCCCCTGTTCATGCTCTGTCTCTCCCTGTCTCAAAAATAAATAAAACGTTAAAAAAAATTAAAAAAAAAATAAGCAGGAGTTAGGGGCACCTGGGTGGCTCAGTTGATTGAGCTTCCCACTTCAGCTCAGGTCATGATCTCACAGTTCATGAGTTCGAGCCCCATGACGGGCTCCGTGCTCAGAGCCTGGAGCCTGCTTCGGATTCTGTGTCTCCCTCTCTCTCTGCCCCTCCCCCGCTCATGCTCTCTCTCTCTCTCTCTCTCTCTCTCTCTCTCTCTCTCTTTCTCTCTCTCAAAAATAAACATTAAAAAATTAAAAAATAATAATAAAATAAAATAAGGAGTTACCATCTCACTTGTGCTTACAGGCAAAGGTAGAAAGAGGCTATTCACTGTGAATAAAAATAATGAACTTCATTGGGATTTTCATATAATGCAGGAAATAAAGAAAGAATAGAAGGTTGGTGGTGACTCCCAGGGAGAAAATCCTGCTTAGAAAGTTTTATGGGGTAGTAAAGACCTAAAAATGAGCATTTTAGTCATTGTGCCATTATGAATTCTAGCCCAAGTAGCAACCTTAGAACTCTCTCCAATCTTGCTCCAAGGCATCTGGTAGAATTCTTTCATTTATTAAATCAAAAAATATTTGAATTTCAGGCACTGTATTTTGGTGTTATGTATATAATGAGCATGACATACATGGGCTCACCCCTTAAAGATGGCATTTCTTTTTTTTAAGTCTATTTATTTATTTATTTTTTTAATATATGAAATTTATTGTCAAATTGGTTTCCATACAACACCCAGTGCTCATCCCAAAAGGTGCCCTCCTCAATACCCATCACCCACCCTCCCCTCCCTCCCACCCCCCATCAACCCTCAGTTTGTTCTCAGTTTTTAACAGTCTCTTATGCTTTGGCTCTCTCCCACTCTAACCTCTTTTTTTTTTTTTTCCTTCCCCTCCCCATTAAGTCTATTTATTTTTATTGAGAGAGAGAGAGAGAGAGAGAGAGAGAGAGAGAGCAAGCAGGGGAGGGGCAGAGAGAGAGGGAGAGAGAGAGAGAATACCAAGCAGGCTCCATGCTGTCAGTTCAGAGACCCATGTGGGGCTCGATCTCATGAACTGTGAGATCATGACCTGAGTCAAAATCAAGAGTCAGACACTTAACTGACTGAATCACCCAGGTGCCCCACATATCATTTCTTAACCCAGGCTTGAGGAGAGGGCTAGGTCTGAACTTTATCCTAGGCAGAAGAGTTATGTCATGTTAACTTTGGGACTATATAGATTTTACTGACCCCAGTTAAGGAATCATTCATAGTATCAAAATTATTATTAGAACTAGAAATACCCTTTGTTTGGTGAAATCTCCCAAGGGATGTTAAATGAGCATTCATGATTATAGAATAAATTTCAGAAGCTTGTATTTATGAACAAGGTATATATGTGTAAGAGTGCTATGAAATGAATCCTTTTTCATTTGAGAGATGTTTTCATTTTATTTTATTTTATTTTTTTTTTTTTTGAGATGTTTTCATTTTAAAAGCATGGTCCAAAGCACTTTGAGAATGTACTTTTATTTTCATGAAGAGAGAAATCTCTTTTGTTTGCATTTTATTGATCATTAAGAGAATAATAATTGCCTTTAAATATGTAGGAATACATTAATGAAGCACAAAATGATAAATGAGAATATTGGCAAGATATAAGATGATAAAAATGTGTATAAACATTAACTGGAAATTGTATTTGCAGTATGATTATAAGGATGTTTAATTACCGAGTCATTCATTCATTCATTAACTCTGATTGAATACTTACTCTTTACTAGGTAATGGGAGTATTCCAATGGGAAGACATGATCCTTGTCCTCAATAAGCTCATATATATTTCTCGGAGGCAGAATTTCAGGGGAACAATTGTAATTATTATGAAAATGTCACAGCAGAGGTCTCATAGACTCAGCAAAAAGAGGGTCTGGACCCTAACTGAAAAAAGTCAGGAAGGCTTTACAGAAGAGGTAATGGTAAATTTAAAACATTAAGAATGAATATGGTTTTAAAATTTTTTTAGCATTTATTTACTTTTGAGAGACAGTGAGAGACAAAGTATGAGTGGGGGGGAGGGCAGAGAGAGAGAGGGAGACACAGAACCCAAAGTAGGCTCCAGGCTCTGAGCTGTCAGCACAGAGCTTGATGTGGAGCTCGAACCTACAAACTGTGAGATCATTACCTGAGCCAAAGTCAGATGCTTAACCAATTTGGTTAAGCAACCCAGGGAGCAACCTTGGGAGCAACCCAGGCACTCCAAGAGTGAGTATAGATTTTCCTTGGTAAATAATCAAGGGAAGAACCACTGGGGCAGAAATCACATTCTGGAAAGAATATAGAATGTTGTAGAATCAAGAACAGCATGCTAAATAGGGAGCAGAGGACTCTTGGGAGAGTGGTGGTCAGTGAGTCTGGATAGACAGGTAATGGGTGACACTAAGGAGCTTTATGCAATATACCAAAGTTTTTATTTAATCCTGAAGAAAAAAAATTAAGCAAGGAAATAATAAAATCCAATTTTCAAGTCAAAATGATCTTTCTGATGGTAGAGATAATAAATAAATGGGAAGGTTTTGAGGAATGTGGATTAGTTTCCTGTGGCTGCTGTAAGAGATGGCCACAAAATTCATGATTTAAAGCACTACAAATATATTGCCTGCCAGTCTGGAGGTCAGAAGCCCTAACGTCAAAGTGTTGATAGGACCGTGTTCCTTCTGGAGGCTCTTAGGAGAGAACTGGTTTCCATGCCTTTTCCAGCTTCTAGAGGCTGCCTGCATTCCCCAGCTCATGGCTGCTTCCTCCATCCTTGTAGACAGCAGTGCAGCACCTTCAGGGGTCTCAATTACTCTCTCTCTGACCCTCATGCCTCCCTTTTGTAAGAACACTTATGATCACATGGGGCACACTGGATAATCCAGGATAATCTCCCCATTTTAAAACACTTAATTTAATCACATCTGCAAAGTGTCTCTTATCGTTTCAGGTAACACATTCTCGGGCTTAGGATGTGGACAGCTTTAGGAGGCCATTAGTCCACCTGCCACAGGGTGGTAGGAGAAGCCCTAAATGGGGCTATCCTTTAGCAAACAGTTACTCTAATCCAGATTAGCAATGAGGAGGGCTTAAATGAGGTCATGGATGACCAATTTCACTCCTAGGTGTTTCTCAAGAGAAGTAAAAACACAGGTCCACAAAAAGACATGGAAAAAATGCTCATAGCACTCATTACATCCAAATTACAGTCTAAATGTTCAGCAACAGGAGATTAGACAAACAAATTTGGCATATTCATACAATGGGACACTAGTTAGCGATACAAAGGAACACATTTCTGGTATTAGCAGAATGGATGAACCTCAAAACATTATGTCAAATGAAAGAAATCAAACAGAAATGAACACCATGTGACTCCACTTGTTTGCAGTTTTAGAATAGATGAAGCTAATCTGTGGTGAGGACAATCAAGAATGAGGCTGATTGGGGCATATGGGTTGCTCAAGCATCCAACTTTGGCTCAGGTCATGATCTCACGACTCATGAGTTTAAGCCCCGCATCAGGCTCTGTGCTGACAGCTCAGAGCCTGGAGCCTGCTTGGGATTCTGTGTCTCCCTCTCTCTGCCCCTGCCCCACTTGTGCTCTGTGTCTCTCTTTCTCAAAATTAAATTAACATTAAAAGAAAAAAAAAAAAAAGAATGAGGCTGATGGTGAGATTTCCTGGAAAAGGGGCATGAAGTAATGATAGAAATGTTCTACATTTGGATTGGGGTAGGGATTACTCAGGGGTTTACCTAACATCAAAACTCATCAAGCTGTATACTTAGGATCTGAACATTTTATTGTTTATGAATTATACATCAGTTCGAATAAAAGTGTATTAAAAAATAAGGTAGTAGTAGTGGGGATGAAAAGGGGACAAGATCAAGAGCTATTTTGAATCTAAAATTGACAATAACTTGTAAGCTACTGAATGCCAGGGGAGAAGAAAGAAAAAGAGAAATGAACAGAGCAACAAATTTCCAAACAGCACTAAGAAAACAAAATCAACCAATATGGTTTTTAGACACAGATTTCTGTTTTACCAGCACTATAAAAATAAGACACAAAGCGTTGACTAATGACTTACAAAAGAATAAATAAAAAGCATTTAAGAATTCATTTATTGTTCCTCTCCTTGCGCTTTAGTAAGAGGACTAAATATTAGTTATTAACCTCAGAGGGGAGCGGTGACTAAGTTTGGATCTCTGGTGTGAAAAATAGGGGTGATAGGATTCAAGCTTATTTGTAGTATATATAAATATATATACTTATATATATTATATGTATGTTATATATAATATATGTAAGTGTATATACATAGACTTTATATGTATATTATATATACATAATATACATACATAATATATACATAATATACATATATAACATAAGTATATAAAATAAGTATATATACACTTATATATATTTATATATACACTTACATATATATACTTATATAGAAATATATATGTAATTAACACTATATATAAGTATATTTTTATGTAGTGTATATATTTATACATACAAGTATATACACTATACACACACACACACACACACACACACTACATATATATGTAATTAACACTAACTTTGCTGTATTCCAGGACCAGTGTTTGAGGCGAATATATTCAGCAATTAGTGTTATTTATTCGGAACATGAACAGAAGATTTTTCTTGAACTTTCCAGAGCTTTTGCCTGCTGTGAACATTTACATGGTCATCAATACATTCAAAGTGATTTAAAGAATAAATTCAGTTAAGCTGCAGATTATCTTTAAAAGATGCTGTTATACTAAGTGTCATTCTAAAAATGACATTCTAAAATGTCTAAAATTATAAAAATGTCATTCTAAAAATGGGTTGCTTTAGAGAATCTGAATAATTATTTTTGGAGTTTAATGTAAACAGACACCATATGAATCTCTGTTACAACAATCCCATTGATTAGCTAACTGCTGGGTTCTTTACTTTGTTCTCTCTGCCAACCCTTCCCCTACCCTCCTCTCTCCTGTCCCTGTCTTCTAGACTCCTCTCTCCCACTGACTTAGTAGGTAATATCCAGTTCCTCATACCATTTGTATGCTGATAACTCAAATTTCTAGCTGTAGTCCAGACCGCTCAAACAAGCCTCAGACTTACATTTCCCATATTACCCAGAGGCTGTAGCAATTCAAGGATTTGCAGGTTGAAACAAACTCTAACAGTATCTATTGCCTATAGAGTCCGCATTAGTCTATAGATTTCAGTCTGGAGATGGCTTGAACCTCTGGTTATGTAATGCGCTCCTATATCTCCCCATCTTTTCATGCCTTCTCCACAATTTTCTTTGGGAAGCTTTAGTAAAATATTTTAGAAATCTGTACTTTTGTCCTGACCAGCTCAGTTTAGTTCCCTATACATAATAATCAGTATAACTACCAGATCTTTATTTACAATCTAGGTAGTTTACTATTTTAATTACTGAAATTTTATGTGTATCTGTGTCCTGAGGCAACTTAAAGAAAAGGGTATAATTTCTGAGCCTTTTGCACAATAAATTCATGAACACAAAAAGCTGTTTTCAACCAGGCTAATAAAAATAGACTAACTTTAATTGACCATGAGCCACAGCTCAAGCTGAACACCTGCATCATATTGACCTTGTGAAGTCTCCGGTGAAACATTTTAAGCTAAAATTTAGCCAAGCAAAGTTTTCTACAATTTTGTGGAAAGTTGAAGTTTAGTACAGGTTTATGAGAAAGCAGAGTTAAGAAAATGGGTTTAAATGGAAGGAATGGAAGATGTGCCTGTTCTATCTGGAGAGTTCTTTTGGTGATTCTCTTAAGGAACCATGATTTCTTCATTTGTGCTTTTGCAAAACCATTTGTGAAAAGAAGAGTCATGGCTTCTGTGAATTTTCTGTTATAAACCGGAAGAAACATCCCATTTTTGGTGTTAGCTTGAGAGTAAATGGTTTTGAAAAATCAAAAGGGAAAATGCCTTCATGTAATACTTTGAATTTTTACTGCACAGTCTGAATGGAATGGATAAAACATGAGAGAGTTTTTTTCTCCCCATTTTACTAAAATCTAAATAAAATATAATGCTTTGGGAAAACAGCTTAGTTGACTGGAGGTTAAAATTTATTGTCTGGGATATAATGCTGCATAATCTGGAGGCGTTATTATTCTGAGGATACACTAAAGACTGAGAAATGAGAAGCTGTCACTCAAGGGTAAACCTTTCTTTGAGGGACTTTGCAGGGACTTTCTATTGTTGGTCATCATTTACATGGTATGGTGCTGAGCAAGTTTTTTCACCTCTTCTGGGGTTTTCATTTATAAAATGAAATTAAAAATGATAATCATAGCCCCGGCCTCATGGGATTGCTGGGAAGATTAAATGAGATAAAATCTGTAAAATATTCAGCACCAAGTCTGACATACGGTCCCTGTCAAATAAACGTTAGCTTTATCCACATTACAACATCACCTTCATTTCCTACTTCAAAACTAAAGATTCCTTGTGAGAGTCTATTGCTAGAGGATATAGATTTTGATCTTAATGTCATTATTGTGTCAGGATTTTCACGTCAGCAAATGATTTGGGTTCAATCAGACTTTCAATTCAAACTCCAAAACACAAAAAGGAAACTGAAAAATCCAGGGAGATAACTTTGGTTATGGCTTGATCTTGGAGCTCTAATGATGCTATCAAAATATGGTTTCTCTTGGGAGTGTAACTCTATCCTGCTGTGTAGGCCTTATTTCCAGTCCCACTGAGGTTTCAGGCTCTTGTTCCTAGTCTCAAATGTAGTGGCTACAGAGTAAATGCTCCGTCAGAGTGGCTTCCCTTACCTCTTCCCCTTTCGCTCTGTAAATGTTTCTTGTATCCTTGAGTCTAGGCCCTTTTGATGGTTTGTCTCCCAGCCTCTTGTGTTCTAGAAATCGCTTTATATTCTCTCTTTTTATCTTTGCTTTCTGGCTTATAGCCTGCTTTCTTTCTAAGAAGCCAGTCTAGCTTTTCACAGTCTCCTTAGCTAATAGAACACAGCTCAAGGGCCCCGTCCCCAGTAGCTGGGCCCATAGTCTCTTCACTCATGTTCTTTACAGGAATGTAATGTATACTTTAACATGTTTAAGACAATCAAGCCCAAAGAAGTCCCAATTTTCATCTGTTATAGCACTTACAAGACTTTAGACCAATGTATTCTTTAATCTTATAATAAAAATTCTTACTTTCAAAAAACTTTCTCCATGGGAAGTTTGAAAAACAAAAGAAACAGAAATCAGAAAAACACAAGGAAGAACATGGAAATGGCTACTGACCCACCACCTAGAGAGCACCTTTTACCTTCTTGCTGTCCTTCCTTCCTTCTTTTCCCCCTTCGACCTTCTTTTCTTCTTCCTTCTCCTCCTCCACCTTTGTCTCCTTATTTGAGCATGGGTTCTCATCTAAATGATATTATAAGTTCTCCTACCCTCTGGCTCTTTCTTTTAAGTCTTTTCTGGATCTTCCTCATCTTTCTAACCTCTAGATGTTAATGTTCTCATGGCTCAGTCATTGGGCATCTTCATCATCTACTCGCACTACCAAGGTGATTTCATCCAGTCTGTGGCTTTAAATCCTAGCTGTGTGGTGATAACTCTAGTTCAAGCCCACTCCTTGAATTTCAGATTCATGTGTCAAAAGTGCCACTTGGCATTTCTGCTCAGATGTCAGTTAGGCCTGCCAAATAGGAACTGTTAATTTTTATGCCCAAATTTGCTCTTCTTGTGCCTTCCCATCACAGCAAATGGCAGCTCCATCCTTCCAATTATTCAGGCCAAAAACTTTGGTCTCATGCTCTGTACTATTTCTTTTGCACTACACATCTAAACCATTAGCAAGTTTTGTTTTCTCTACCTTCAAAATATTTTCAGAAACTGAACTCTTTCTCACTGCTGACTGATACTGCTTGGTTAAAGATTGTTGCTTGCCTACATTATGCAGGCTCTCTGCTTTCACCCTAGCCCCTCCTTGGCAGTCTGAGGGATTCTTTTAAAATGTTAGTGATTCTTTTAAACATCACTCCTCTTTTTGAGACTCCTCAAGGCTTCTCATTCACACAAAATAAAATCCCAAGTTTTTATGATGGCCTCAAATCCTCTGCTTTATGTGATCTGCATCCCCAGCCCAAACTTTCTCAGATCTCATCTTTCATTTTCTATTTTCCTTACTCCATTCCGGCAGGAGACTTCTCCGCCTCCTCCTAGCTCCTCAGTGGTCTCTGAGACAGCAGTTGAATTTTGCACTTGGGTGCCTGCCTGAGAACATCATGGGTCATTCCAGGGCTTTGCTCTATCTAATGGATACTTAACAGTGGACTCTGGTACCAGCTTACTGAAGATTGCCATCTTTCTTCTTCTCTTACTCTCCTTTGTTTGGTTGTGACACTTGCTCCCACAAAGAAAAATTATACCTTGGCCCCACTTGGTCTTCTTTCCCCCCAGAGTAATTTCTGCATACCCAGCTTTTAATATCTCTCTCCTTACTCCGTTTTAAAAACAAAGTATAATCATTGTGCTTTCAGGGAGCAATGGTAATAACAATAATAATATAAAATAATATTTCTATGGCACTGACCTACACACTTTGAAGGAACTCTAAACTGTCTTGGTTCCTTCCAGATTGTTCTAGGAGAAATCTAGAGTGGTCAGAGTTGGAAATTTGAATCAAAGTCTTTTGTTTTCTACCTCACTTACTCTGGCTCATCATGGTAATGCCTGTGTACTCTTGATGCCAAAAGTGGCAGATATATCACTGATACTTACTGAAGGTATTGTTGTCCTTCTGGAGCTGCCAATACCCAGGACCAAGGAGCCAACATTTCCCCCTAGTTCCCTGATGTTTGATATTAAAGGCATTGATGGTGCTGCTGTCACTGCCAAAGCTCTTAACCATGATGACAGCATCTTTCAATGTCCCAGTGAATTTATGGACTATAGCTCTTTAACTATTCCTGCTTTGTTTTTGCAACCCACTTGTGCTAATCCCGGATGTTGAATAACCATTTGGGTGGCAGATGGTGTGCACATGTTCATACACGCATAATGCACACATTCACTTGTTCCAACCAGGTGTCTGTCATGCACAAAACACGAGTATGGGCCCTGGAAATACAGCAGTTAGCAAGTCAGATGAAGTCTCTGCCCTCATGCAGTTTACCTCCTAGTGAGTGAGGTAGACAATAAAGCAAATAACTTGCTACTCTGCATCATTTCAGATGGTGAATGCTATGAAGAAAAATAAGGCAAATTAAGGAGGTTGAAATAAGATAGGTATTTGGGCCTTCTCTGAACTCATGAGCTAATATACAGATCACACTCTATGGTATCAATTTAAAAAAGTTCCCTATGCAGTTGCAATTGGTGAAGGCATTAGACCCTGACAATGTACAATCTTATAGCTCCCCAAAACTTTAAAACTTGCTTCAGACTCCCGTTTGGGAAGTCATAGGGAACGTGCAGTCTCGTTCTCTAAAAGTCTATTCTCTGAGTCCAATGACACAAGGACCACAAATGTGTTAGAGTACAGGTGGAGCCTTTGTACCCAATCTTCCCACTCTATTTTATATAAAGTGAAAGTGACTTTGGATGAAAGACTTGGACACAACTCAAAGCAGAGTTGTTTGTCCAGATTTAGGAGCTGTGGGGGCTTTTAAAAGCCTCGAGTCACAAGATGGAGTGGCAGTGACTAAGCCTGGCTAACTTGTAGGGAAAGGAAGGGCCTCTTTCATCTGCCCACACGGCAAGACCAGTCTGGAAGGCCCCGCATCTGCCCAGCCCTGCAGGATCCTCTGTTGGTCTTTCAAATCTGAGACGGATGTGCTGCTCAGCTGAGAGAAGGTGGATGGCCACAAGGCCTAAGGCAAATCAGAAAACTAAAAACCGATTCTGAAGTGATTTCTCCAAGTCATGTCTTTGATGGAAAAGGAGGTGGAGCAAGAAAAGCCCTTCAAGCTGCAGTAGTTTTTTTCTTTATGTGTTTATTCTCTGTGCCTTGTGCATTATTAAAATGAAATTATTCTATAGTGAACCACTTGGAAAGAACCACTTGTGTAAGAATTAATATTGACTTTCTAAAAGTGTCAGAATTCATAGACTCAGCACTGTCAGGCGAGGCCCGCTCGTTATAACAAACGGGAGATGCCGTTCTCAATGGTCATGGTTTGGCAACAGCAAAGAAAAATGAGGTTTAATTTTAACTGTGTTGCATCATAAAAAAGAGGACAGTTAAATGTATACAGACTTATAAATATTTAAGTCAGATTTTTTTCGACATCTTAAAGGAAATTTTACAAATATATCAATTTGACTCTCCAATAAAAGAGCTTTTGAAAGAATATAGTGATATTAATTTCTAGTAGAAAGGAACACTTTAAAAAGAGTAGTGGAACCCATTGAAGTCTTTTCCTCTTCCATAACCAGGACCACTTTAGTTCCCCGAGAGCACAATAGTGTAATGGTGATCAGATAAATTGGCGCTAGACTGCAGTCTTCTTGCCAACAGTGGGACCAGGGACAAGTTTTGTAATCCCTCTGTGCTTTCATTTTATGCACATAGAGATAATAATGGTATCTACTTAGTAGGGCTGTTACACATTAAACAACTAATAGACAAAATGTACCTATGAAACTGTTAAATAAATAATAGCTCCTACTGTGACTACTCATCATTATTAGCTTTATCCCTCACGTTGCATGATGTAAGAGACAGTTCTCCTGAAATCCCAGGACTCAAGAGCCTAAAGAAAATGAATTCAGAGACAAACAGAAAGAAATCTAGTGTGTCAATAGCACTAATGAATAAAGAGAAGTTGGAGAGGGAATTCCCTAAGTTTTTGAGTATTATTAAATGTAAGAGTTAATCACAAAAGGGCCAAAAGACCAATTAAGAGAGAAGGTGGTGTTTGATGGCTTCTATTTGTTCCCAGCTCTCTCCCTGAAGTACAAGTAAATGACAGTTATAGTTTGCACCTACTAAATTTGGTATGTGAAAAAATGCTCTCTTGTACTTGGCTTCGAATTGACTCCTCCTTCATCTTTATAATTTAGCAGGATCCCAAGGCCTATCAATTAATATTATTACTTTGGAGAGCTCCATTTTCCATTCTGTGTTTCTGTTTCTAAATGTGGTCATCGAGTCTCTCTAAAGCCACACCTACATTCAGATGCACAGAGAAAGTGCTGAACATTATAGAGTGGGCACCACCGAAATCAAGTTCCTTCTTTGTACTTTATGTAAATGTATTCAGTTTTCACAACTTCACTTTGAAGATGTTTATTATCATTCTTGGGGTATTGGGGGATTAGCTGGCTTGTCCGAGATCAGCCAAATAGGAGATGATGCCTGTTCTGTTGATGGGACCGATTTGTCAATTACAGTATGACTTTAATTCACCAAGTTCTTCAGAGAGCATAGAGTTTTAGAATCAGAAACTCTTACTTCATTACTTACTAACTGTTTATTTGGCAAGTCATTTAACCTTCCTGATCTTTACTTTCTACTGTGTTAAATGAAGCACAGACCAGCTGCCTACTTCAAAGGATTGTTATGAGGATTAGGTGAGATGATGAATGGAAAGTGCTTCAGAATCAGACAGCTCTGGTTTCAAATCCCTACTGTACCATGGAGGAACTTGGCCAAATTATCTCAACTCTCTGCACCTAAGTGTTCTGATCTGCTAAAAGAGCTGACTTATACCCCTTTTTTAAGGTGTCTCTTTTAAGGTATGATAATGTATGTAACGAACCTAATCCAAACACTAGAACACAATACAGACTTCACAGATGGCTGTGGCTAATATTTTTTTGTAAATTTAAAACATTTTATACATGTAATTCTAGGGGCCCAATCTCCTCATAACTCTGTATAAATTACTGAGAATGTAAATTTGAAAATGTGGTGACATTTATGAACATATGGCAAAAATAAAAGTCTAAAATTATCCCTTTATTTTGCACATACATTGTCATAATTTAAGACTTTTTTCCAAAGCATCTAAACACTAAATACATAAATTACATACATGCCCACCTCACTTAAACTCTACAAATGGGAACATTTTGACCTATTGCAAGGATGACTTACCATATTTGATAAAGGGTAGTTGTGTGTCTCTTGTAAACTGAAAACAGAAAATTTACATAGAAATTCAGATCAAGAGGCCCTGGGTGGCTCAGTTAAGCGTCCAACTCTTGATTTCGGCTCAGGTCATAATCTCACAGTTTCATGAATTCAAGCCCCACATCAGGCTCTGCGCGATGACCAATGCAGGAGTCTGCTTGGGGTTCTCCCTCTCTCTGCCCCTCCCCTGCTTGCACTCTCTCTGTCTCTCTCAAAATAAATAAATAAACTTAAAAAAATGCAGATCCAGCTGGTGGTAGACTGACAGTTGTTTTGCACATCCATTTTCCTGGTTTTCCTTTTTAGCAGAGTTTTGGCTGGGCACACAGCTGTTCAGCTAGAGTTTAAGCTTCCCCATCCTCCCTTGGCATGGCCAAATGATGACATGTCTGACAAAAAATATGAGCAGAAGTGAGTGTGTCCCTTTCAGGTCTTGTCCTTAAGGCACTGTAACTGTAGTCCTTCTGGATCCCTCCCCCCTCTCATCCTGAGCATGGTTACCATCACGCCACACTTGGAAGCTACATATTAAGGATACCAGAGTTGCTTTTCCAGTCTGGATTCCTGAAGAGCCTTCTGGAGTGGAGCTGCCCTATATTCCTGGATCAGATGGATGGTTCCACAGAAGGGACTTAAACATCCCCCGTGTTTAAAACACAGGGTCTTTTTATTATAGAAGCTCACATTTTGCCCTTTGCCCTTGCTAATACACAATTAAAGTCAGAGTCTGAAAACGGGCAACCAGCTTGGCCAGCTGTTCCCTTTCTCTGAGAGGCAGGGTTTCTGTCAAAGAGAAATGTACAAGGAAGAAGCAATGTTCATGGTATAAAGTTTTAAGGTTAAGTTTCATTTACAATTAACAAAAGTTAAATGAAGGCTTTTATTGAAATTTTTGACAGCTTAAAATTTCCTCCCATAAACCTGTAGATCTAAAACCTACCATAAACCACAAACTGTGGTTCCAAAGCACACAGCCTTTTCATTAATGCAGATGTTACCTTTATCTTATTTAGCAACATAATTCTGGTAATTTTGGCCTCATGTTGGCTGGGGAGAACTTACAGGCAGTGACTAATAGGCAAATAATTTAAGAAGTTGCTTCCTTAAATGTTTTACAGGCTTGAACCTTCTCTTTCTAAAAGATTACACTATATTTCAACCTGTGGGGAAAAGCATTTGCTCAATTAATGTTTTGAGAAAGAGTGTTTGAATAAATGATGCAGAAATGGTATTAATGCAGTAGATGATTGTTAAATATTCAGTGACCTTCAGTGAGAAGAGAAAATTATGCCTTTTACACTAAAAAATGAAAAGCACTTTCTCTTTTACCACTCTTTCCCAAAATGATTTAAGAAATCTGCTTCACAGTTTACAAAACTGGGTGAGAGTAACTTCTGGGAAAAATACATAATTAAAAAGACAAACACATAGTATATTAATATAAATTTATGATGCCGAGTAAGGATTTAAATCACGGGGGCCTAGCAGTCTAATTAACAACCAATGTTTTTGTTTTTGCCTAAATAAGTTTTGTGATTTTTTAATGGTGATGGAAGTCACCAAAACCATGAAATCCATATTTGTAAGAGAAAGGAAATATGAAGTATCAAGTTCTATCTTAAGTGCATCTTTTTAAAATCAAAGAGCCTAGTCTTCCTTTTTATCATATAAACCACATCACCAGCTTCTGATGCCCAGCTGCATGGAAGCTGCATGCCTTTGGGATATCCTCAGGATCTGCGTTTCTCTGGAACCCAGGGGCAGGAACTATCTGAGCCAACCTGAAGGCTGCCTTCCATCTTTAAATTTCCAGCAGTTCAAATTAAGAGCCTCAATCATCATAAAATCTAAGAAAACTTCTAGACTGCAGTGGTTTTCAATGCCAAATAACACCATGGTTATATTTTTAGGAGTGATTTTTCATGGTGAGAACTTTGCATTAGAACAGTTTTTCAATATAATTGATTTCTTGTACAATCCTGAGGGATCTGAAGAGCCTACAGGCTTTACGAGACTGCCGAGGAGTCCACAACCACAAAATGTTTAAGAAACCCTGATCTAGAGTATTGGGGATTAGTAGGTGTTGACTAAGGCTCAGCACTCCATTCAGACTTGAGGTGAGGGCTGGATTCTACTTCTAGCAGGGAACAGGCAGTATAAAAGTCAAACAGGATGCTGGAGTTCAGTATTTACTTAGGTGCCCATAGTACTACTGTTTAAGACCCTTCCATTTTCTCTCTCCCTGACCAACATGCACATTCACAGTGGCTAATAGAACACACACAACTCCACAGATAGTTTTAAAAACCTTGTTTTACACACCAAATGTCTCACCATTGACTTCCAAGTGATCAGTAAAATATTTCCATAAACTAAACTCAGTATTCATATAAATTCAAGAAAATGTAATTTTACAGGAAAAAAAAGGCCAAATATCTAATTGTTGATCCTACCAGTGAGAAAATTATTTGTCAGTCACCAAGACATTCTTCTCTATGTCCTTTTGTCTTCTGAGAATTTAGTGCTATCTTCATAGGTTGTGTTGATATGGACATATTTTAGGCTAAATAAACTCTACTATTGTGTTTTATAAACACTTGGGGAAAAACCAAACTTTGTTTATACTTTGCTGAGCAGTTTTTTTCATTTATAAATCCATTTATGTTTGAAAACAAAATCTCTTACACATCACCCAAATAGTTTACCTACCTATGAAAATCCATTCAAAGACAAAGCTGTTTTGATTTTAGATCTAAATCTATCTATCTATCTATCTATCTATCTATCTATCATCTATCTATCTATCTATCTATCTATCTATCTATGTATCATCTATCATCTATCTTTTCCTTTCTAGTAGAATGCAAACAGTCCTATTTCACATTCTTTTTTCTAAATTCCAGTTGAAATTTGGAACTTTGGGTTAAATGGAATGACTGGAAGGAAGTCTGATGGGGCTAAAGAAACCTGGCTTCAGATAAGACTCCAGAGCTCAGTAGCTGTAAAGATTTGACCACTTTACTTAATTTGGTGTTTCTCAATTTGGTGACATTAGAATTATACAAAAGCTTTAAAACATGTTTCCCGAGGCTCCCTCTTTCCCCCAAGCTTGGGTTCAAATTGTTTGGCATCTGGACTAGGCCTCCATATTTTTTAAATGTTTATTTAGTTTGGAGAGAGGGAGAGAGGCAGGGTACAAGCAGGGGAGGGGTGGGGAGGGAGACACAGAATCTGAAACACGCTCCAGGCTCTGAGCTGTCAGTACAGAGCCCCATGCGGTGCTCTAACTCACAAATGGTGAGATCATGACCTGAGCCGAAGTCAGCCGCTTAACCAATTGAGCCATCCGGGTGCCCCATAGGCCTCCATATTTCTTAAAAGCTCCCTTTAGTGATTCTAATGGACAATCAAAGTTGAGATTATTTGGGTTTCAATACCCCATATGATTACAAAAATGTATCTGAATTTTCTATGTTCTGTGGTAATTGTTAAGATTAATGGAAATAACTTAAAACTATAGAATTAATGATGATGAGACCACATGACAGAAGACCCTTGCTAAGCATCACTAAGCCTTGCCCGTGTTTCAGTTTTAGTGTATATTTCAAAATATCTAAAGAGCAAAGGTTTACAGTTACCATTGTTATTTTGTTGCTTTACTTGTTTTTCAAATAGGTCCTGGCTTATTTATTGTTTCTCTTAGGATAAATAATGGAAACAATTTTATAATATTGTTAATATAAAAACTTCTTTTATTATTTATTTAGACATTAAAAATCAGAACCTTATTTATTTAAAAAAAATTTAATGTTTATTTTTGAGAGAGAGAGAGAGGGAGAGAGAGTAACAGAGCACTGGCTGGAAAGGGGCAGAGAGAGAGGGAGACACAGAATCCAAAGCAGGCTCCAAGCCCTGAGCTGTCAGCACAGAGCCTGATGCAGGGTTTGCACTCAGGAACCATGAAATTATAGTCTGAGCCAAAGTCAGACGCTTAACCGACTGAACCACCCAGGCATCCCCCAAATCAGGACTTCCTTTATTATGAGGTTGACATCTTGGTTACCATGTAAATATTTTTACAATGAATATCTTGGATTTGTTAAGCAATTTGATAATGTTGCTCAAGGTTTTGCACTATTATTTTTGTTTCTTTGTTTTTATTGATTTTAGAGAAACAAGAACATGCTCTGTAGGTTACTGGCTACATAGGATCATTTGAGGAGGTGTCTTGTGTCAGTTTCCTTGGAAGCAGAACGTGAGATAGGGATTTGGATGTGCATGATTTATTGAGGGAGTGCTCACAGGAGAAAGGGAATGAGGTAAGTCAGCTTGCACAGGGGAAGAGGCTAAGCAATGATGTGTCTTTGAGAGAACTCCAGCCTCAGTCTGATCCCACAGGGAGCTCAGAAGCATCAAAAACACTGCAGAATTTGTCCCACCCTGAGACAAGGGGGACACCCTTCTGTATCCCAGTGGCAGTCAGATTTTGGATGAAGGCAACTCTCTGGAGAAGACAGACAGCTGAGCACCAAAGCAGTTAGATTGGAATGTGTACACTGGCTGGTAAAAGAGGCCTAGGAAGGATACCCACCACATTTAATCCAGCATTTAGTCTCCTGACGCAAGTATTCTTCTCCCCATTTGTCGTATATGTTAATAATTTCATTCCTTTGCATATTTAAGAGTCTTGAGCAGGATGAAAATTTCCTTTGAATGGGTCACATTTTAGGTTGACAGTTTGGTTTTCAAGGAGAAAAGACAGATGTTTATTGAGCACCTACTAGGTTTTAGTCACTATGAGGTACCATCATCCTCCACAAATATTTTCTTATAATTCAAGGGATACTTTATTTAAAATTTTTTTTAACGTTTATTTATTTTTGAGACAGAGAGAGACAGAGCATGAATGGGGGAGGGTCAGAGAGAGAGGGAGACACAGAATCTGAAACAGGCTCCAGGCTCTGAGCAGTCAGCACAGAGCCTGACGCGGGGCTCGAACTCACATACCGCCAGATCATGACCTGAGCAGAAGTCGGTGGCTTAACCGACTGAGCCACCCAGGCGCCCCTCAAGGGATTCTTTAGAGAGAAACATTTGGTTGTCTGAGAACAAAATATATTTAAGAGGGATATTTGAAAAGAAGGAGTAATTTCCAAGAAGAGAAGAAGCTATAAACTCTGAGGTCATGTACCAAATGTTAATATGTATCCCCAGTGCAACATTTTTTCAGGAAATCGATGCTAAACACATGAGTAAATAAATGACACCAGGTAATAGAATGATGGCAGAAAAGACCTATTAGTAGAGTATGGCTTATTCATAGTTTATCCCAGAGTTAGGGGAAGAAAAGAGAACCCAAAAGGTAGGGATTCGATTTAGACTGGAGCTGTGCAAGGACAGGATTTCTCTTTCACGAGAACTTTATTTTTAAAATTGAGAACCTACTGTTATTCTGAGGTATTTATCCTGAAAGATAATTGATTTAATGTGATACATGACAAATTACCAATATGTCAATATTCTGTAGATTCCTCCTCTATGAACCAAAGCTAGGACTTGTTGATTTGATAATCATAGTGGAAAACATTTGTTCATTTCCTTACAATCTTCCAGGCAGAATGCCCATCAGATTTTCATCAGCCTTGCAAACATTCTTCTAGCATGGGACATGATTTCATTAAATTGTGCTGGAACTTTCTTCCGGGGTTGCATGAAACAAACTGCAGGTGTGAGTCAGGGTGTTTTTTACTTCTCTGTGCTGCAGACTGCCATCCTTGTAAACTCCAGTTTGCTGTCTAATCAAAGGAAGCTTCAGAAAATCCACCTTTTTCCTGTCATCAACAAGTCCCTCTACTAATAAAAGTGACTGGTCTGTATCCTGGGAATATTGGTATTTGGTTGTTTTTCATCCTCACATCTCAATACCAGAAAGATCCCCAATTTGCAAAAATAAACACCCACTTATTTCACTTCCCCATCTCTATCATCTAGCAGCTGTCGAAAACCATGATCTTCTCCTTATGGGCCTACTCAACCATTTGAAGTTTGCACTATTTTCCATTCAAAACATTAACACATAAGCAAATGTTTTATTAAAAATTAGTAAAGTGCCAACCAGCTACAGATATGTTGATTTCAGAAATACAGACATAAGTATACTGGCAACTATGATAAGCTATAAGCTCCTTGGCATTTCTTTTATGGGTAATAGATTTACATTGATTTGCTTATCAACTCTACATAGTCACCTTGGTGCTATCCAGAAAAAAGCTGGAACTGTCTGGATAGGCAAGGTCACTGGTCATGGAACAGATTAAAGCTATTTGGTAATAAATATGTGCTTTGCCACAGTCCAGTGCTCCCACCTAGTGTCTCTCTACCTTTTCTCTTCTTGACCCATGTGACTGATGCATTTAACATGCCAAACACTATCCCATAGGTGGGGGACATCCACGTGGGGTAGAATAGCTATAACCCCAGTGCACAGTTGAGCTCATTTCTTTCTCATGAAAGAAGCATATCACAGTGGAATAGAAGATTGGAAATCTTAACAAGAGGAATACTCTTTAATCTACCGTATTACTTACTATTCACGATTCACTTTAAAATGTTGCTCCTTAAAGTGTTATAAGCACCATGTGGCCTGTGATATATATCCCAGTGCATCACAGTACTGTAGATGCTCAAACTAACACATCAGTAGGCCACTCACAGGAAGTGGTCAGCAGTTCATCACTGATTCCTGCAGCCACAAAAGGCAGGATGGTATCAGTGGGGGCATGGCTAGAGGGGGGTTGGATGACCTGATTCTACCTGTGCCCCCAGGGTTAAATCTTTCCAAGCTGCTTCAAAAGCACAAGACTAGATTAGATGATTCCTCGTCTTTGAACAGAAGCTAAAAATCAGTCTTAGACTCCAGTAACCAACTAAGTATTCCACAGAGATTAGCAAACTCTCTTGTAGCCTCAGAGAGGTGAGGTCAGTGAAAGTGCACATGGTGTTACTGATAAGAACAACTTGGTGAACACAGGCTCTGTGTCAGACACTCAATTGGGGATTATCCATAATCCTTTGAACAATTGAGAAAAGTAATAGTCTCCTTTTACAGATGAGAAAACAGACTTCAAATAACCAAAGTACTACATGGAGTTATACAGAGAACGCTCCTATCAAAGCCACACATTTTCTTTCTTTCATTTTTTTTAATGTTTATTTCTGAGAGAGAGAGACAGAGACAGAGACAGAGACAGAGAGAGAGAGAGAGAGAGAGAGAGAAAAGGAGACAGAGTCTGAAGCACAAACATAGAGTCTGAGCTATCACCACAGAGCCCGATGTGGGGCCTCCAACTCACAGACTGCGAGATCATGACCTGAGCTGAAGTTGGACACTTAACCGTTTGAGCCACCCAGGCGCCCCAAAGCCACACGTTTTTAAGTACACTTAGAACTAGGACATAGGTTCCTTCTCTTTGGAGCTTTTATAGTTTTACCAGTATCCTAAATGTCAGCAACAGGCTGCTGTAAAAACATCAGAGTGTAGCTATAGAATCTAATACCAGTAAGTAAAAATGATGTGAAGCAACTATATTATTGAGTACAAAATAATATAACAAGTTGTTATATTATTATAAAATAATATAACAAGGTCCTATAAATGTGTATTTTTAGCCATACAAATACATCAAAGTCTTCCCAGTGGTTGAGTGTGGGAGACAGCATTTGAGGTGAATTCCATTTTTTTCCCCTTATTAGAGTTTCTAAACTTTTCATAATGAACAACTGCGACTTTATTGCTTAACCATGTTGAGCCTCAGTTTTCTCATCTGTAAAATGGGGATAATAATGGTACCTACCTCATAGTGTTGGAAGGATTACATGACAAAATCTGGTAAAATGCTCAACCTAGTGCCTGGTAAACTGTATGCACTAAGTAAGTGTCTGTCACTGAGGAAAAAAGAAAATCTTATTTTAACGTGAGTTCTACTTTCTCTTTAATTGTTGTCTAACATAGATTAGTTTTAAAATCATTTAAATTAAAATTAATGTTTAAGGGGTGCCTGGATGGCTCAGTTGGTTAAGTGTCCAACTCTTGACTTCGGCTCAGGTCACGATCTCACAGTTTGTGAGATGGAGCCCTGCGTTGGGCTCTGTGCTGACAGTGTGGAGCTTGCTTGGGATTCTCTGGCTCCTTCTCTCTCTGCCTCTCCTCTGCTCACACATGTACTTGCACTATCTTTCTCTCTCAAAATAAATAAATAAACATTAAAAAAAAGAAAAAATAAACTTAACGTTTAAATTTTTTGAGAGATTACTATCATTCTGGAAGATACTTGTAGGCACTGGGAGGTATGCTCCAACCAAAACTGGACTATAGCCCATTTTTACCAAGGCCAAGGCTTCAAGTAGTAATGTATCTGCTGCCGTATAATTAATACATAAACTTTACTGAAATGCAAGTGCGATGGAAGCTCCAGCCAGAGACTAAACTGTGTTGTTTACGATGGGATGTAGGCTATGTCTCAGCATGTCCAGGAGACCGGTAAAGGCTATGTCTCCTGTATTTACTTGCCTGAAAGATGGAGAATTCTTTTAGGAAAAAACCTAGGGGAAAAAACAGTGCAGACACTCCAGTTTGAATTAGAGAAAGAAAAAAAAAGATTTGCAGAAGGTTGATTTTGAGGTGTGTTTACTATGCTTTGGCCAAGCAAGTGGGCCATTCAACTAATCAAGATTCAAGGAGATATGGTGCAGAGCTGGCTTCAGAAGAAGGCGGGGAGTCATACAGGGAAATTTAACAAGAGTCTACGGTCCCTCTCTGGAGCAGCAGCATTCATGGATCAGAGTCTATGAGCTTACTGGCCCCATCTATTTTAGAAAACAAAATTTGCTTTCTTGTTAGATAAATTCCAAAACCAGCTAATGTGGCCTCCAGGATCCAGGGAATGTTAGAATCCCAGACAATGCTAAATCAGCAAACCACACCACCCCCCCCCTTTTTTTTTCACTGATCTACCTAGGAAAAAATAAGTGCTGCACAAAATCCTCTGCTCATGTTTTCACTTTTCCAATGTCTTTTCAGGATGAGCCCTGACAGATAGTTGAATGATTGCCCTTTGGATAGTGCATGAAGATAGCTGAGCAAAGGGCCTGGGAATTCTGAAATACAGATCAGATGACATCCTTATAACTTAATTTTCTTGAGTTCTCTAACATTCTTTTATCTGTCAACATTACATATTAAAATTTTATCATGCCTGAAATGTTTATTCCTAAAGTCGAAATCACTCCAGGTTGCAATCTTAAATATATTGCTATTTGGTTTTATTTCATCATCCATCCTGATAAAAACTGGCATAACCTTGAGCCTGAATATTTACTGTTGTTGGATTAGTGTTTCTTATGGTGACACACCCATTCCATTGGGTAAAATTCGAAGCTGCAGCAGGCTGGGAGATATGACTGTCAGCATCCAGAAAGCGGGAATATAAATGACCACGATGCATGAACAGTCAGTTGTCAGGGCTTTCCTGGTCTCAGTAGGAATAGATTTTTGCCATAAACATCACAGGGGTGTCTCATCCTGGTTTATAAGCAAATTACACACATCCAGGTGTGCTGATCTTGTGATACACTGCTCAGCATCCTTTAGAAGAGGGATTCCAGCCTTCCTCTCCCAAAATGTTCCTGGAAGGGCCTAATACCTTGCACAGCTGTGCTCCATCTCATTTATATTCCTAAAGAGAGGAGATGGGTTAATAGCTGTATAGACAGAAAATTGTTTTCAGAAGGAGTTGGGAACAGAGCTGTAAAAGCATAATGTCTTCCAGACCAACTTTTTATCATTCAGGCAATCATAACAGACACTCAGTACTAGTCAGAGAGCTTTTCTCCCCTTTTCCGATACTTCTTTAGAAGCCGACTTCTTTTAATAATATGTCTTTATACTTGGCTTCTCAAGCAGGAGATCCATCTTAATATGCATAAAGTGAACTTTCTTTATCAATGGTCTTGTCTCAGATTTTCCTATATCTGTCCCTCTCTTCCATCTATGATAATTTTAGATTCTCAGATCTCATTTTCTTCTCACACCTCTTTTGTCTTTGTATCCACCTGTCCAAAATATCTTTATGACTCAGTACCTACCTACATCAACTCCACGGTAGATAGGATTTGTTGGTCTCCTCAAGTGTGTGACTTTCCTTCTACTTTTTTGCTTGTGTCTATGGAATCTGATCACATGAATCTGTTTAAAACTTTCTTGGCTTTATTTCAGGTTTCCTTGTCAAGTAAAGTTCCTCTTATTATACAAGTTCCAACTCTTCACTGACTTTTGAGAGACAATATGTACTTGTCATTCAGACCCAACCTACACCATTCATGCTTATAAAGTTATCCTTATTTCATTGAATTAGTCTCAATATACTCACCTTATTTTTAAGTTCTCTACTGACATTTTTCTTGGGTGATTTTTTTCCTCACTGGTTTAAAAATTTGAGCCCTAGCCTTCCAAATGGAGCCAACTCTCATTCTTAAGAAGAATCATCTGGATATTTTGGGGTCACAGTAACACACAAGGGGAGCTGTTTCTTCCATAGAATTTTGTTGAGAACTACATAACTAGCCACCACTGACTTCATTTATCAGACATTCAGCTCTTCCTGCTCCTGAGAAAAAAGAACCAATGGGATCCTAAGGAATAACTTAATACTATGATTATTCCACAGAATCCCCAGACACAGTGTCTTTGTTTCTCTCTTTGTTAAAATAGGTGTTACTTTCTACTATTTCAGCCATTTGTTGTTTCTTAGGCTTATATAGTAAAAGCTGTCTTTTTATCTTCCCTTTCCCCAATAATGTTACATATATCTTTTGAGCTGATTTTAGGATGTTTACATATATTTCATGGCAGATAAATAACTGACTAGAAACTTCAGCTGAAACTATCAGAAATCTTCCACAGAGCTACAGCATTAGACGAAAGGCTCAGGTAGGTGTCATTTCCAGTCTGTCTGATCTGTTCTGCTCAAAGTGGCAGTGTGTTAAGGAGTAATGTTATAACGAAAGTGCCATCAGAAATAAAATCACGTCCCTGGAAAGTTTTAGGACTAAAAGGAACCTGAGTATTCTAATTCCATAATTTTAGGATGAGGAAACCAAAGTGCAGAGAGGTTGCTTGTCCGGGATTTCAACAAGGAAGCAGGGCATAACAGAGTGCATATTGCTTCCATGACATTTAGTGATATCCCATTTATCAGTATTCATATACTCAACATAAGATCCTTTCCCAAATACTTAGGGCTTATTTCTCCCCACCCCCCTGCCATTTTATCCATATAAGGAAAGCTTTTTGATTGATTGATTAATTCATTGATTGATGGATTTTTGAGAGAGAGTGTGCCCACACATGCAGGAGCAGGGGAGGGGCAGAGGGAGGGGGACAAAGAATCTTAAGCAGCCTCCATACCCAGCATGGAACCCAACTTGATCTCACTACCCTGAGATCATGACCTAAGCTGAAATCAAGGGTCCGACGCTCACGGACTGAGTCACCCAGGCACACCCCTTTCTGACTTCTTAAAGGAAAATATTGGATTTTTTTTTAGATGTCTTTATTCATAACTTTACAAATACAAATTATTATCTGGTGCAGTATGATTAGGGAGCATAAGTTCTATTTGTTTAGTCACAGCAATAAAATAAGACCTGGAACTGTTCTATTGTTTTTTATCATCCCCCCAAATAGCTTTTCTCAAACTTTCCTGAATCTACTTATTCCTCCTTCCTTCCCTCTGGTCACACATTTAAGCTTGCCACTTCTAATCTCCTGTAGATTGAGAAATATTCAGGTAAATATTGTATGTTAAGTAATAATTACTAAAGCTCTTGGTGAGTGATCAGGAACATAATACAGGCTTTCATGCTACAATAGCCCTTTTTCTGTTTATTTTTTTAAATCTGGGTGATGATCTTGTGATCTCCAAGGAAGGGGAGAATAAGGCATTTCTTTCACTTAACCCTACTGAGAGGGTTATCAGTATTCACCCATAACACTTGGTTGAAGAGGGTTCCTATCCGTGTATTTTGAATGAATCCCCAAAACACTAGTATTTGAATTTACAGGCCTGAAAGAAAACTGAAATTCCACTCTTCCAAAAATATTTTAATTGATAATTTTGGATTACCTCTTATGTGCTATGATTTTCCTCAGACCAATTAACAACTCCATTTAAAAAAGAATGAATGGGTGCACTCATTTCAGAGCTGTAGTGTGATATGTATTCAGAGGCCCAATGCTCTTGATCTAGATGAAAGAAGCACTTTGTGAAGGATGCTGGCTTTCCAGGCTTCCCTCTGCTGAGCAGGTAAATGGAAATAGCAGAGAATGGCTGGCATAAACAGAAACACCACTGGACAGGTCTCTCTTTGTGAGTAATGAAGTACTATTCCTTCTAAATGTCAGGGTTCTCCAGACAGGGCAGATGCTTTTGGTGGTTTTTTTTTTTTTTTTTATTTTTTACATATTGGTTTCTCACATTAGAAAGAAATATCTCTCTCTGTCTCTCTCTGTGTATATAAATACCTATGCATTTCCAGATAGTGATTATAAGCAAAGCAAAGGAGGAAGATGTATTTCTTTTTTCTCTAATTTCTTTTTGTCCTTGGGTACAAATATTTCACTCCTCTGTTTACCCAAATATTAAAGTTAATTTCAAAATGGAGTGTCAACTCATTTTTGGCACTAGCTTTTCTAAAAGAGAATCTTTGTTTTTAATATTCTTTCTTTCTCACACAGGAACATTCATGTTAAGTGATACTGAATGCTATGAAGTTCAGTGATTACTTAGAATTCCTCATTTAATTAATTTCATGTGGTATTTCTGTTTGGCATTTAATTTATTAGATCTTGTATATTTGTTCTGAAATATTTTGTCATTAATATATTTAGAAACTTGGTTCTGTTTTACTTTAATGTGATCAGTTGTGGTCTTGGAGGCCCTGAACAGTCACAGGCTGAACTGAAAACCTGCATTTAGGCACTGCATCTCACAGCCAACTGAACATACAGTTCGAGCCTTATGTGCTCATCAATGTGCCTGGTAAGAGAGTGAATACATGTGATATTTTCAATCTGTATCACTTGTTAATAATATCTGCCACTTGGTTGTTTAAAAAATATATATTATCAACTATGATACTTTACTCTGGATGACAGTAATATTTTACTACTATATTTGGTGTTCCCATAGATTTTGTTTTAGAAAGAGAGTGACCTTATCTATCCAAGTTTTTAAACAGTTACATTAGGGCTCTGTGGCTCTTTTCTCTTATTCATCAATATTTCTTGTTCACAGTAATGCAAATGGGTTGAGAGAGAGAGAGAGGAGGGGAGGCGGGAGGGCAGCAGGGAAGGGGGAAAGACACAGTAGTGTGTGCTTTTTGAAATAAAGGAAAAATACTTGAACACAAAATGAACATGTACAAAGAAGAAAAAGACAAATGAAAAGTAAATATGATTTGAACTGTAATAGGAGATGGAACTAAAGTTCTATATTTTTCATGATAATAAAAACTTCCATGAAAAAATTTTAAAGACATGCTATGTATTTCAAGTAATAATTTTTAAAGTATTCAGGCTACTTGAATTCCTAGTCAAGTAATAAACTAATAACAGAATTTCAAAAGCCATCATTTTAGGAAAACATAATCTTAGATTTTCAAGTGATTATGATTCTGTTTCTTGACACAGAATCCAAAAGAGTTGACTGCTGTATACCTAGCCTCCCACTCCCTACCATCCCCAGGCTGGTCGCTAGTGTTAGGAGTAAGAGCAGAGACCCAGCAGGAATAAACACAAAGAAAATGGGGGCTTAGGAGGTGGACAAAACTATTTTCTATCATAGGTGGAAAACTTCTTGGAGAACTGTCAAAGCTTAACCTGAGGCCAGTCTCTGGGAATCTATGACCACCTTAGAAAATAGGAAAATGTCTAGACTGTCATTTCAAAACACATTAGTCACCAAAAACTTTGCATTTATTATTAAGATCTCACAAAAATAATGATTTCGCTCTGCCACATTGACATTGTTTACTCCCTATTGGCTTCTGACCTTATCCTTCCTTCTCATTGCTCAACTTGTGCTCCGGTTTTCCTGAATTCCCAGCAGTCTGACATGCCCAGAATGATCTCAGGTTGACTCTGACTCTCCTGTGTGACTCTGATTATTTTACCCATCCCTGACTTCCCCACCATCTAACTTTTGAGCCCAGGACTCCTGAACTTTGAACCTTGTATTGTTCCAAATGGCCTCTCTCCCTAGGATGAAAGGACACTTAATTCCCTGGGAGAAAAGGAGTATTTAGTTTTGGTCCTTCCCTCCTGGTCTTCCCTATTAAGGGTCACCAGCTAAATCCTACCTGCATTTCTGTGCTGCCATTTTTTGGTCACATTATTCACTATAGTATGCATTAGCTTTTTAGGTCCCATATATTTCATGGAATGTCATAAGAACTGTATACCCCTTTCTTTCATTCCTAGTCTCTAATACACTTATGCATGATTCAATCAGCCAAAAAATGGTTAAAGAGCCAATTATGTACTCATAATTGTGGTAGGCATTTGGGCAGACATTACAGGACAAATATGTCAGTGTTGTTGGCTTTAAGGAGCTTATTTTATTCAGTATCATTGAGATAAAAGTTAAATTTGTGGGAATGGACTGGCCCTTTTGACCAAAACACACACAGCTCTGCTCTACCACATGAGTAGAGAAAAGCCCCCAGGAGGAGAAGCCCTGACAGAGGGGATTACAGTTCAATCAGACTCTGACAATTTCTTAGCTGGAGTTGTTTCCTTGCATATTGCCTCTGCTACTTTATCCTGTGTCATGCCCCCACCTCCCCCAGGCCAATTGTACCGCTAAAAGCCCTTCTCATATTCACTTGAGCATAGTAGATACAGTTTTTCATATTCAAAACATATTATTAAATAGTAGGTAAAACAAAATGTTAATAAACAACAACAACAATCCTCATATTGTACTGCATGTTTTGCTGGTGATGGTGGTGTATATGATAAAAGGAGAGACCATGGAGTTTTGCAGAACAAGTACACGTCAAGAGGGTTGTAAGTCATGAATAACACATCATAGTTCAAGGTCAAGTCTTTCCTTTGCTCTTATGGGATCCAGTAGAAAAGTAGTCTCCCAATTCTAAGAATACTAGCAAAAGGAAAAAAGACATAACCCACGCTAAAATCTTTCACATTCTAGAGCAACATTTACCATAAAGCTTTCTTTGGGTTGGAAGACATATGCAGCTTTACTAGTCTCTCCTTCTCACTCCCTACCTGCCTGTTGGCCATGGAGACCATCTTGTTTTCCAGAATTCTGGAACCCATCAATGTGAATAACATTCTCCACTGAAAGACAGACAACAACGGATAAGATCAAGCCTTTTCTTATTTTAGCCTTCTAAACATGCCTTAGATGCAAAGGGAAATTCATTTCAAATTTCTCTTCAGGTTTTGCCTACTTTACAACTGATTTAAAGGCACTGAACATTAAATAATACTTTACCACATTCTGGATTAGGTTTTCAGTCCTGCTTTTCCAAATAACTTTAAATAAAAGATTTTTGGCCAAATCTAGAGTTAACCACACAAATATTCAGGATGAAGTGTTAATGTCTGCTTACTGAAGTTTACGTATGCAGACAATGATGGTGGACTACTGTGACAGGTAGTCTAGCCTTCATTGGCAGACCTTTTTTGGCTATTTGCAAATCAGTGTCTGCTAAACCATATTCTCCAGTAGGTTGCATGATCTTTGATTCTATTCTGATCAAGAACTATCTCTGCCATGATGTTCTTCTACTCTCAAGGACTCAATCTCCAGACAATTGCTTCTAGGCTCACACTGAGAATTTTGGAATGAAGGTGAGAGGGCCAGCTGTCCCTTTCTGAGAGCATTTTTCCCATGGTAGAGACTGGGGGCATCTGTTTTTCTGCCTGCTCGTTCTTCATTCCTACAATGTCCAATGCCCCTTGGCTGTTGACCCTTTCTTGGTCCTTTGACTATATCTATCTAGCTGCCCAGTCAACTTGTAAAGATATTGTTTGCATGGACTTTGAGCTTTTTGACACCTTCTGGTTTTGGATGTTTGCCCACTTGAATTGGACTCACCTACTGCCTACTTTTCTTGTTCACATAGAGACTACTTCTTGGTCTTGAAGTCCTTAATCTGCTGCCTCTCATGAATATAAAGAACAAGCTGATTTTTAGATGATTAAATGTCAAAATTTCCTGCAATTATTATGTCCTTTCCTATAATATCCTTGTAAAATCCAGCCTCTCCCTTGTGGTTGCAACTATGTTGCTTAGTTATCTCTATAGTAATTTTTCAGATTCATCATGTGAATTTCAGTCTTTATACACCTGTTTCAAAAATCTTAAAATGAGATGTGCTTGATTTGGGTATGAGAAGACTGATTACCATTTAAGAATGCATTACTGATCAGATCATTATTGGAATGAGGAATAGCGCTTACAGGGTTTCTTTTGAAAATAGAAATGAAGCATAGTATGCTTGGTGTCCATGGCAGCCAAACCTTTATTTGTGAAAATGTTGTGATGTTAATGTCGTTTTTAAATTAAGTTTTGGGAAGTTGGAAAAGAACATGGAATAGAAGAAAAATAACGGCATTAGACAGACTTAGTTTTTCAGGTCAGTACTGTTTGCTTACTCTCTAGGGTAAGACATGTCACTTAACATTTCTGAATATTGATTTCTTCCAGACTCCATACAGTAGGTTAAAGAATCAAGTGAGATGATATGTACAAAGAGATATACAAAGAGTCTAGCATAAACTCTTAGACCAAAATAGGTCTTTAACAAATATTACCAACCCATACCCTGTTATATCAAACCAAACCCTCTATTTTTACATCACCACTACTCTACACACAAATTTGATCATGCCAATTTCTTTCTTGGACCTTTCAGTACCTTAGTATGAAGTAAGAACTCTTAGAATGGAGATAAAACAGCATGGCCACAGTATATTATTTTACGCATTAAGGTACCTGAAACATAATAGTGTGCATGTTCTGGAGGCCATTCCTTTATACAGATGGTCATTCTTTCTGCTGGACTATCAAAGGGAGAAAAGAGCATAGGTCTTCTGAGTGTACAATATACATTGTTTGTTGGGGGTAGAAATTAACCTTCTATGTCCTCAGTTCCGATGCAACTCCTGGGTGGAAGTAGTGGACGTGGTCACTTGGGTGCATGTGTGGAGAGTTCAGGAGAATGATTTTGCCAAGTCTGTGTATCTCTGTGTCTCATTCCTTTGTCCCTCCCCCCCCTCTCTCACTGAATCTCTTTCACCTGCTCTCTTTCTTCACATTGGGAAACTCTTTCTAGACTAAAATTAAGAAGCTGTCTTTAAATCACAATGCATTCTCCCCAGGTCTATTGCCCATTTACAAGAGTCTTAACATTAGCCTGAGTCATATGCTTTGAACCTATTTTTTGGTTGTGCTGTTTTCATTGCTTTCCTTGTGCCATCCTCCCTTGCCTGAGGCAAATGAATTCATAGATTGAAGGCACAGGGAGAAAAGAATACTAGAAATAAAAATACATTGGTTAATATTTCAAAGATGGTATCTCATCATATAAGTGTAATCCACACAGAAATGTTCTAGGAACTATGTACCATGTGAACATACTAATGTGAGAAAGTGTATTCTCAATTTCAGTCAACGTTATTAGGAACATATTACCTGCTATTGTAAGTGTGTGGGACCAGGGTAGATTGCTTCCTGTCACCCCATCCACAAGGCTACTAAGGAGCTGAATCGAGGGCTCTTCCAGCTCTGTGCTGGCAGATGAGGATCCAGAGAAAGCTGAGGCAATGTAAGCCTTCAGGCCACTTCTTCAATTCAGGCTTTCTTCCGGCCTTGTTTTCCTGCTCTCTCATGAGCTTTTCCTTTCCTTTGTAATCACTAGTGGCCTTTTATGTCAGCAAGGATTTCTCTTCTCCCCTGGGGACTGTGGTAGAAGGGTCTCTGTAATTTTGGTCCTCATCCTCTGTCTCTGAAGTTAGTTAATAGATTTTTGTTGTTGTTGCTGTTTTTAGCAAAATGGGCACTCAGTCAAGGAAAAATCACTTTTTCAGGTCTGCTTCTGATTCTTTCACTATTTGCACTCAGGAAAGAACCTGTGCTCTAGTCCTACATCAATGGGGCCCACCTCTGAAGTTAGACAGTTGCACTGGGAATTATATCCTGTCCTGTTGCTCACACCAGAATTTAGGCACATAACAGGCTGAGTGAAGACTCACCTTCATTTAGGAGAGAAGATAAAGTCAGTTTTTATGAGAAAAGGTGGGACCCCTCTGGGAGAGATGCAAGAAGAGGAGATGGAACAAGGTCTGTGAGAGACAGGACTGCCAACCTGTTTCCTCTTTATTCTCAGCTCTGTAAGCCTACCCTGGGTTATTTTTGGACTGGTGTGTAAAGCAGAGATGAGTGGTGGAAAAAGATAAAAAAGGAAAGTAGAGGAATTCCAAGGATAGGATGGGAAATTCAGCCATTTGGCAAGGCAGCTATTGAAATTAAAAAGTTGTGTATAAGTTAGTTGTATATGTTAGGAACTACTTAATTGGAAGGTTGGACACCATCATGTTTTCTTGGGTCAGATACCACTGATACCTGACTCAATTTACCAGCTTTCCAAAGAACATCTTCCTGATTTTTGTCTTTGAATTCTCCATCTTTTCTAGCATTTGCCACAAATATTGAATGTATCGGCCACCTTGGTTCTATAATGCTGTATTTTGGAGACTCATGAAGGTCAAGGTCTCAGAGAGCATTTGGGGAATGAATGAAATGGGTGTTTTCTATAGGTTAATGTAGCAGAGACTTGAGGGAAGATGTCTAAGGCTGAATGGTAGGAATAATAAGAACCCCCATTTGTTAAATGCGTTCCCTGTGTCAGGCACTGTGGTTTTCACTTCACATGCAATAATTCACTTTGTGTTCAAAACAGTTCTGTGGAATACTATCATAACACTATTAACTCCCAGCTGGACAGAACACACCTATAAGATAAGTGCAGAGGCAGGAGCTGACATCTAACAAAGAATGGTGTACAGAATGGCCATTAACAAGGGCCAAAAACAGCAGAATCTGTTATTATATATATAATGGTAGGAGGTCAGCCAGCAAGTGAGAAATAGACTGTTGAAGCAACCGGTACCAAAGACTAACAAAAATAAGGATCTCCAGGCAAAATCCACGGTTCTTATAGAATAGGTGGTTCAGCTTATTGTTGGAAGTTTCTAAGAAGTCGTTTAGCACCGGTGACAGTCTCCCAGTATATTATTCCAGCTTCTTTGCCCCACCTTTTATAATTCCATTGGTGAAACATCTATTTCGATTCTGGTATGTGTGGTTTTCTAGATCTCATGAAATCATAATATTAACAGTAATCCAGGTTGCATTGCACATTGAACTATGAGCTTTGAATCTTTCATTTTTACACAACCCTCATTATCTCCAAAGGATCTCAAATAATTGGCAGTTTCATGAGTATATTGTAAAATGTTTGAACCTCTGTACTTCTAATACACAAACATCAATATAAACATTGTTCATGCCAGAGACTTTGGGTTCTGTGGTATGAAACTGGTGGTCAGGTAGGAGGGCAGTTGAAACCCTCTTGGAACATAAATATATTGAGGGTTGCTAATGAAAGGCTAATTGATGGTAATAGGAATTAGTCAATTTTAATATTGTAATTTATTCAGTGTCACTACAACAATTAAGAAAAAGAAAGAAAAAATAATAAAAATAATAAAAATTTTAAAAAATAAAGAGAAAGAAAGAAAAAGGTTTAAATCTCTAAATTCTATTTTGAAAAATCCACCATTAAGATAAGGTTGTAGCATAGCTTGTTTATTAACATTGTTAAAAATAATGATCAAGTTAATTAAAATTGAATTATAATGGTACCATCTAAGTAGACTCATGACAGCCATTTTAATGGGTTCCTTTGAAGGTAGCAATAATAATTAAGCCATTTTGAAACCAGCTCAGTGTTTTTATTTGGAATTCTTTGTGTACATTTCTCTCATGTCCCGTTGGTAAAACTGTAATAGCAGGATATATAGACTGTGGACTCTAGAAATAGCTGTGGCCCTGACTGCTCTGTGGTGAACCGTGCATGCTATTTGAGAAGAGTAGTTACGGTCAATGTATGTCATTCCTCTCAACTCGACTCTTCCACCTTCAAAGAGCACTGGTAACACTAAAGGAGAGGGAAGAATCTAAGGCAATGATTCCCAATCTATTTCTAACTCTTTGAGACTCTTTTCATGTCAAAATATTTAAAAGTCTCCTCACACATATGTAGTTGTTTAGTATCCTGTTGATTAATCAAATGTATAATGAAGCTTTATGGTTTCAGCAGTAATTTGCATTTTCAAGTCACAACTTCTGCACACCTAAGGGAACTAGCAGTGAATTCTTGTTTGAGTCTATGATTTGTTAGTTCTCAGACAGAGCTGCTGTATTTTGTTCTTCCTTTTTCCTCTTCCAGAATTGGGCCAGTGGTATTAGCAATCTGGAAAAAAGATAGGTCCCCGTGTTTTGTCAACTTCTTGTAAGTCAGTCTGAGCAGGAAGTTGGGAAAAAAGAGAGGGAATTACCATGGTGTAGATATCAACACATCTGACACCTACTTGCTCCTTGCATGAGGATGTTTTTCTTAGAATTTACTATAAATTTCTACTTTATGTATTTGTTTCTGTAATTGGAACAAAATAAAATTAAAGGAAGAATTAAGCTGGATATTTATCTTTTGCCCCTGATTCTGTGAATATTGAGACTTTATGTAATGAATAACTAAAAGCTTATTATTATATGGTAAATAAATTTTGACTTGACTGGGCTTAGGAGTGATCAATGACATTAGTAAACATTGCTCAATGTAGATAATTTATTAATCTTCTTATTGCAGCCTTTTAAGTAAATAATTTATTTTTTATTATGAAGCTTCATGGTTGCTCAAAAACCACACAAAATTCTGATAAATACCCATAGGTTGACTTATTAAGGCTACTAATGAGCCTTAATAAAGAGTCATGGTGTTGTAGGTTGTTATAAAGCTGTGTGTTCATGGACTGTGTGTTCATCTGAGCACATTGTGTTTCACCCTGGATAGGACTATTTTTGTAGGTGATCCCTGCATCTATTAAGTAAAATAATGCAATCATAAGGTCGCTAAACTTAACTTGATAAAATGTAAATGCAAATTTTTTACTATTAATGGGTTTGTATACATTATGATTTTTTTTAAAGAAGCATAAACAGTAATTACAAACTCAAATTGGGTATAACATGGGTCATTAACAACATTCACATAAAGAGTTGAATTTTTGGCCTATTGGATGTTATATTTAGAAATCACTTTTCTTGAAAAATAATCTCAGAATATGATAATCTATTAAAAGAAATTGTATGTAGACACTAAATTTAGACAAGCATTTTAGCTCTGAAGTTGATTTTTTCATTAATAAAATTAAAGAACATTATTGCTATAATCTTCTTTTCATTGAAATATTAACATAAGTCCTTCATTGAAAAAATTCTAAATTAAAATTATCTTTGTGCAAAATGCAACTAGATTCTAATCGTAATTTGATTTTAATTTTTTAAAAATACAATGGGGCATATCATGAAGAATTAATACGTCATTTTTTATGTAGCAAGTAGCTTAGTCTTAAATAGTTGTCTTATAATATTAATTTTATAAAAGTCTAATGAAATGGGCATTTGTACAATGATCCTCCAAAAAGAGAAGAATGATAGGGGGAAAAAGTTACTTTTGAATCACTTTTAAGCCTACAGATTATATTTTTCTAAATTTTGTCAGGTTTTGTCATAAATAAGTATGGGAAACTTTAACCTAAATGTATGTGGTTTAGAACTTCATAAGCAATCAAAGCTAAAGATTAAAATTAAAAGAATTTGTTGTTGTTTTAGGCTTTCCTGGTGTAGTTTTCAATCCAGAAAATATTTCAGTATTTATAAACTGATTTTCAGAAGATTTGATACTATCACTAAATTTGTCATGTATTTATAGTGAGTGTTTTTTCTATTATTATAGAAACCAGAGATTTCTAATATAGTTCAAAACCAGAGATTCTGTGCAATGCATGCTAAGAAAAACTCATGTGGTAAGTACCTGGGCAATTTTCACATTAAACAGGCTCATTGTCTTCTGGCTAAAAAACAATGCATTAAAATTTTTAAAAATAAGTGAAAAAAAAAAGGTAAAATATGTCAAAATGTCTTTACAGACTGGTTAAAGTCAAGGCTAGCTTCTGTTTAAAGTAGTGAAATAACATTACTATATGAAGAGTTAAGTCTTTTGTTTGTGTGTGAAGATGATGGCCTTAACTTTCAGAGGCTAGATACGAGCTGAGAATAAGCTACTGTATTGTAGGATTACTTCTGCACTACCTTAGAAGAAAGAAGACAGATTTACTCTAAACCTTTTTAATTCACTCATTCTCAGTGGTTAAATATAAGTTTCATGAAGGCACAGATCACATCTGAATTGACTTTGCATTTTGCACAGGCGTTGCATTTGGGAGGTGTTGAACATCTCTGGCCTGTGTAAAGGATCCATCTATGTACAAATTTGCTCATTTCTCCCAGTGTTATTTTTCCTTAAAAATTACCAACATTGGGCTTAACTACACTGTACTTCTAATTCCTTGTATAGTGCCATAGTATCCACAGCAGTTTACAGGGTAAAATTTACATTAATAATGAATGTTTAGGTACTGACTAACATCTAGGCTTTAGTCTTTAGGATCTGAGCCTCCACCCAGTAGGATCAATGGAAGTCCCCATCCCCAATGAGCCTCTTGCCTACCTCTCACAGGGTATAGGCATCTTATGTCTTCTCCTTGGGGGTTATTGATATTTTCTTGCCACATATTTCTCTGCTAGTGTCTGCCCTCTTACCTGGTGGCTTTAGTCTGCCCCAGGGTTGGACATGGAAGGCACATCTGAGTTTGATCTTGCTGTAGCTGCAGCTGACTTCTACAGATGTTGCATACCTCCTGCTCCCAGTTGAGATAGGAGATTCTTTCTCTAAGCAGACCTTAAAACTATTTTATTGGGCTCCCTAAAGGGTGCTCACATTCTCTGTCTTGTTTGTTTGTTTTGGAAATCCCCTTTCTTGAGGAATTTGGGATCATTTTCCCAAGTTGGGTTCAAAAGACCTTTGACGGGACTTAAGTGATGTCCCCTAGAAAAGCATTCTTCTTTCTTAAAAATGCATCAGTGTCTTGGGCTGAAGTTTTGGGACTTCAATTTACATCTCCTGGGACAATTTCCACTAGAATTTAGCAGTCTCTTTTACTGGTGTCTCCATTCAGGAATAAAGTACGCTGGGCAGAATCTTCCACTGAAGACGTCCAGGGCAGACTGAGAAAGCCCAGCATTCAGAAACCCTACCTTTGTTCTCCTCAGCCTCAACCCCAGCTTAGACTACCATACTCCCAGACTAACCTGTCTGCTCTTGCAAAGTAAGGCTTCACAAGCTTGCTTGCTACTGTTTTAAACTTTGAAAAAGCAAAGACATTTGAGACAAGAAAATAGATGGAGAGGATAACTTCGTAGTCTTATTTTTTTTTTTTGTCTGCTTAATAGCCCACATCTTCTTAAAATGTTTTTAATTTTAATTCCAGTATAGTTAACATACAGTGTTACATTAGTTTCAGGTGTATAATATAGTGATTCAGTAATTCTATACATTACTCAGACATGATATGTGTACTCTTTATTCTCCTTCTCCTATTTCACCCATCCTCCCACCCACCTTCCCTCTAGTAACCATCAGTTTGTTCTCTATACTTAAGAATCTCTTTCTTTGTCTCTTTTTCTTTCTTCAGTTCTTTTCTGAAATTCCACATATGAGTGAAATCATATGATATTTGTCTTATTCTGATGTATCTATTTCACTTAGTATTATGCTCTCTAGCTGCATTCATGTTGTTGCAAATGGCAAGATTTCATTCTTTTTTATGGCTGAATGATATTCCATTGTATGTATATACATATACATATATATATATACACACACACACACACACACACACAGCATTGTGTATATACACCATTGTGTATATATGTATATATATATGTATGTATATATATGTATATGTATATGTATATATGTATATATATGTACATATGTATATATACGTATATACGTATATATGTATATGTATATATACATATATATGTGTATATATATATACATATATATGTATATATATATACATATATATATATGTATATACATGTATATATATGTATGTATATATATATGTGTGTGTATACACACACACACACACACACACACACACACACCATATTTTATCTATCCATTTATCTATCAATGGATACTTGGCTGCTTCCATATTTTTGCAATTGTAAATAATACTGCAATAAACATAGGGGTGCATATATTCTTTCATTATAGTGTTTTTGTTAATAGCCCACATCTTGAACTGCCATTTGGTCATTGTCTTCCTGAAATATTCTCCTAGTTTATTTTATATATACATGACACTTCCATTAGCCATATGTAAATATTAACAATTTAACTTCTGTCTGCCTGTGTATAAGGCATAGGGAACTATTTTTAAAGTTATACATAATTTAGGTAGCCATAAGTAAACAATTCTTGGGAACAGAATGATTTTATTTCAATGGTAGTATTTAATGTTCTACAAAACACAAACTTAATGAGAAGATTCTGACATTAGCTTGCAATCTATAATAAGGCATGTGTATTGAGAGTAAGCCCATTTTGCTATTACTCAGGTACTCAAATGGAATTAAATTTTAAAATATTTTAAGTTTCATCCCAGTTTTATGTTAAGAGTTGAGTCTACAAGTGGAAATTTGCATGTCTGGAAGAATGCTTTACTTTATGGATGTGCATGTGTGATAGGAGTATGCATGGTATGAGTGTGTGTGTATGTGTGTGTGCACATGCATGTACATGGATGCCTGTACTCATGGGTGAGTAGAGAAAGGAGATGATGTGGTGAGCAGAGATGTGAATGATGGGAAAATGCAGGCTATTTTAGAGAAATTGAGTCAGCAACACAAGGAAACTCTAGAATAGTAAGTGAGAGATTTAGAAATGGCCACTAAAAGTATAATGAGATTTTTCTGGGAGCTGACTGGGCATGGGGCATCTGCATATCTTGGAAGGGAGAGTTTAGTTCTTTAATAGAATCCAGTAGACTCCTGGGTCTAGGTCTAAACAGTATTGAAGAAAACCATTTTAATTGGAAAATGAGGTTTGAATTTATGGCCCAGGCAAAAAGAACTTTACTTTGGTAAGTAATATGATTCAAACTGTTACATAAGATAGGTGCATACAAAGCAGTGAAGAATCAGTTAGACATATTAAAAATGTTAACAATCCTTATCTCTGAATGGTGATATCATAGCAATTTTTAATTTCTTCTTTCTATGCTTCTTTGTGGCTACTAGTTTCATGAGTTAATATATATTAATTTTGTAATTAGGCAAGAAACCAGCAAATATTATTTTGAAAATAAATTTAATCAATTTAATCAATTTAATACGTTTTTTTTTTTTTTTTTCTGTTGTTGTTGTTTTGGGTATGATCTAATCTGGCAGCCTAAGGGATGATGGAGTGTGACACAGGCTACCACCAAAATATGCCAATTAAATAGTGATGGTTGGTACTATGCTCCACTCAGGATCTAAAGAGGCATATAGCATGCTTCACTTTTAACGGACTTGACTTACAGAAGGCCTATGATGGAATTATAAAGGCAGGAAGGACTCTAATGCCACAGTAGCGCTTCTCTTTCGTAATCTCCTTCATTGTCTTGCTCATGGGGATTTAGTTGGATTCCTTTGGTCCCACCATTTTTAATAGTAATGATACATCTCCTTTCCCTAAATTGTGTGATCCATAGTTTTGGGGACAGTAGGCATGAAACGCCCTCAGTCTCTTCCAACCTTATTTAGCTAAGACAAAACTGGACTTTATCAAAAAGGAACTTCTACAAGGAAATGAAAACACAAAACCAGACATTTTGAAATAGATGCGTTTTAAAGCACAGCCTTCTATCTTAATACTGAAATCAGATCTTGGCATATTTCAGTACCCACACAAATTCTGCATTGTTGGTGAGAGCCTGAAGGAAATGTTAGGATTTTGGCAGTTGTTGACTATTCAGTTTTGTTACTATGTTTTTTGCCCTCTTAGGAATGTATTTTTCCCCAAAAGAAAACATAATTAAAGAGTCCCAGTATCTGATATTAATGGCCAAGTGGGTAACATGACAATACATTACTCTATGCTAAGGTCTTCAAAGAATCTGGCAAGGAATCTGGTGAAAAACTGAAAATTTTAAAGTAGTAAAGTGTACTAAAACATGTTTTTAATCTATATGTGTTTTATTTTATAACTGGAAATTTGTACCTCTTGATTCACTTCACCTATTTCACCTACCCCCACCCCATCCTTATATGTTTAAAAAAAATTTTTTTTAACATTTATTTATTTTTGAGACAGAGACAGAGCATGAACGGGGGAGGGTCAGAGAGAGAGGGAGACACAGAATCCGAAACAGTCTCCAGGCTTTGAGCTGTCAGCACAGAGCCCGATGCGGGGCTTGAACTCACGGACCGCGAGATCATGACCTGAGCTGAAGTTGGACGCTTAACCGACTGAGCCACCCAGGCGCCCCCCATCCTTATATGTTTAATAGTACCTTTTGACTCAGGTATTTGAAACATTAGACAACGTGATTGTGCAGACTCTTGTTGAGGTTCCTCTAAGTCAGTTCCAATCAAAGCGGCCTGACAGAAACAGTATCCAGGGGACTCTGTCTATGGACGCTCCTTTGTCCTTGACTCTGGCAGTACTGATACTCCAACTTGTCCAAGTGTAGTGAGACCATTATCTTTGTTCTCTCCTCCTTCTCCTCTTTCTCCTCTTCCTATTGCACTTTTAGGTCCCTGAAATCCCCTTGGTCCTGGAAGTATTTCACTTCTCCCTTGTAAATCTGAGGTCCCTCAAACCCTGCCTGCCTTTTATACTGACTTTCATATACCCTTCTTCTGAGGAATCCTTCTTCTGACTTAGGAATCTTAAGAAAGTTATCCTTCGCCCTTGAAACATTTGTGGGTTTTGTGGAGTTTATCACAAGCATGCTTTTAACTCAGAATTGAGTTGACTGCTAAAATTCAGCTTTAAGTGATGCCCTGGGCAAGTTCTCCCTTGATGCTCTGGGAATTGAATGACAGACACCATCTTCCCTGGAGTCTGGATCAGTCACATCAGCAGGCTCTTTTGGTTAGAGTCTTTTACATCTCTAAAATTTATTTCTCCTTTAAAGTCCTACAGTTTGTATAAGTGATGTCTACCAGTCCCAATTAACCACAAGTAAGAGAGGAATAACGGTCTGAGTCCACAGAAGCGTTTTCTAATCTGGGTTATACTCTCTAGTAACAAAGACCTTTGCTAAATCCCTAAGGCTTTCTAGAAAAGGAATACAGTGCCCTTGTCTTTCTGTAGAGAAGTGAGAGGGAAAGAGTGGAGCTTTGGTAGATATAAGTCCCCTGTGCTTAATCCTCAGGTGAAAATCTTCCTATCCTTCAGTTGTATTGTCTAGCTTAAGATAATCACATACATCACACATGTCAATGAAGTGATGGTAAATGGAAAGCATGGAGACCGAAGTCAGAAGATGAGAAGGGCAATGTTTGAGTATAAGGCTGTGTCCCGAGGCATGTCTTAACCTTTTGGATTAGGGACTAACCCAGTAACTACCCTGAGCTCAACTTTGTATTGTCTTCAGTCTAAATTGCTCGGGGTAATAATTGTTAGGTCCTGAAATAGGTTACTGACATGATAGTTTCCTTGTCTTCTTTAAATGTCACGATCTTGAATCATACTTATTGACACTTGTCTTCCTGAGGCTTTTGAGTCCATCAAGTGTGTGCAGATTTCATTTTGGTTAATTTAATTGTTTTTCAGCTTTCATCTAAAACTGCCCATCGGCATTTACCTGCCAGGATGTAGCTGGAACTCATAAAGCCATATGGGTTGATAAAGGTCATTTATTCCTACCAATTAGAAAATAAGCTACCTTGCTTCTGGTTAGGAATTCCAAGCACATTTTAAAAAAGGAAATGCCAAAAGAGAACCCCTCCTCACCCTGCAGAACTTAATTTGACTCATTAAAGGGCTGAGAATTCTCTAGCCAGAAAATCAATTTTTTAGCAGGGCATCAGGTTGGGATGGGGCAGATCACCAGGAAGAAAAACTCCAAGGAAGAGATAAAAGAGAGAGAAAAACAAACAAACAAACCTAAGAGTCTACATAGGCTTTTATTTTTGGTGTTTCTAAATTTGCACATATGTTCTTCTATATCACTGCAGATTTCTGATGAGAACACTTTTATTTTATGTCTTAAAGAAATCTGATGATGATTTGTAAGCAATCTAAAGCAGAGATCTTTATAAAGCTTTTTGAAATAATAATACTGGCATTCCAGATAACCTATATTGTAAGATCTAGATTTGAAATAGGCATTTTTTGGTGGTGGTGGGAAGAGAAGGGGTTCCATCAGCCAAAATTTTACTACCCTGGCCCTTCTCTCATACTGTGCAATTCTGAGAGCTCTTAAACCATGGTAAGGAGGTGATTATGCTTTCCATTTCTCCAAGGATCTGAAAGCATCCATCTAAATAAGCATTTCTAGGAATGCAGGTTTAAAGACTCAGGTAATTCTGATTGGAGAAATAAGATTTTACAGAGAGAGCTGAGGGAAGCAGGTGAAACCTACTATGTGGGGGTTTGGCCAAAGAAATGCAGGGCTCCTGGAAGGCAGGAGACAAGTATTTTTCATTCTTCTCCGCACCCAGAGTCCCAGATCTGGTGACCGATACATATCTATGATACGTAAGAAATGAAACGAGTAATGCCAGCTACGGGGGGACAGAGGCAGGGTGGGCTCTCTCTGGTGGGGGCGGGGGGGGGGGCGGGAACCGGGCGTCAGGCTGTGTTACTCAGCCTAGGAGATAACCTAGCGGTGAGACGCAAGGGCCAGGGCACCGTTCTTCCCTGACTCCCCAGTAGTGCGGCTCGAATCTTCTAAAGCTGCCAGTTGCCAAATGAAATCTGAAACCCTGGGCTGCGTCTGAGGGTTGGCCCTGCTCAGTTGTTCCAGCCTCTTGTACTGTATATTTACACATTCACACACAATCACTCTTTCTAACTTCTGGGACTCTTTGCGCAACTGCTAGGATTTCTCAAGTGCATGTGGCAACTCAGCCCAGCTCCGGGGGAAACCGGCGGGACTCCGGAGGCTCTCCAAGGTCCGGGGAGCTGTCAGGACTGCTGCGGGGACAGGAGAGGATCGAGACGTGGGCAGTGGTGGGGGGAAACACCCACAACTTTCCACCCCAGCTGCAGCTCTTTCGGCCGCTGCGTATTTCCTCTGAAACCACAGCTGCTGAGCAACCAAGTGCATGGGGCACAGCACGTCCCCTTGTTGTGGGAAGTAAAGTAGCTTTCCCTCCTCTCTTTTTTCTTTTCCCTTTCCTTCGGCTCGTCCTGGGAGCCTTTCCCTCCAGAGCAGCCGCAGTCCCGTGTCCGTCGAGTGCTCCGAGCGGGGTAGGTGACGCTGCGCGGGGGTGTGCGCCGGGGCCACCGCGGGAGGCTGAGATAGCCGAGGCGGCGCTCGGGGGCTGCCGGCACAGCTGCCTGCGACAGGGAGGGGGCTGCTGGGGGCGAGGAGGGGGGCGAGGAGGGATCGCCGGAATCCCATGCTGGTGCAGTGTGTGTGTGTGTGTGTGTGTGTGTGTGTGTGTGTGTGCGCTCGGGGCAGTCGCGCTTGTGTGTGTGTTGAGAAACAATGTTCTTATTTTTAAAAGGAAGAAAAGGCGTAAATGGTAGTATGTATTTCTGTCGTAAAAATAGATGGAATTAATAAAAACTGTGCAGTTCAGCTCCCTTGCTATCCATCCTTCCTTCTCCCACCGCGCCTCCCGTTTGTTTCCCCTAGTGTCTTATGAGAGTTTCCTAGATAACAGGCATACAGAGGTAGGTTTTAATAATGAACACTTTTATTGCAAACATAAAATGATAGGGAATCTTTGGTGAATTTTAAGCCACCCAAAAGAATCTAGATTTTTTAAAAACTTTCTGAAGATGTATCCATCCTCTCTGAAATATAAATATATAATTTATTCTCATTAAAAAATACTTTAGACTGTATTTCTTTTTAAGTTGACCAATTAGAAGGGGAGAGAATATTACTCTTGGAATAATATTTCTTAGCGATACTAGGTTTCAATACTAACTAGTAATAGGGAATCCAGACTCCCTTGTAGTTAAAATATGAATTAAATGTTTCTTTAATTCATTCGAATTAAAAGATAATCTCCAAACTATTTCTCTTTCTATCATAGCTTTTGTTATTCTTTTTTTTTAAACCTTAGCAAGACATCATCATTTGATCTCTTTCTAAAAAAAGGAAATAAATCATGCTGGGTATTTTAAATAAAAAAGTTGTAAGGCGTTTGCATATCCATAAGTAAAACAATATGTGTTGCTGTGTCTACTAAAGAAGACAAATTAATTGAAATCCAGGGATATTTACAGTACAGTTAAGAGCTTTACTCAATTACTGAGAAGAAGATGGACAGACAGATTAAATACAAACAATCTGTCCCCTGATTTTAATTAGAACTGAAAACCAACCCTTAAGGGCAAGAATGGATGTTGGTATTAAGTTGGGCATCATAAAATGCAGGGAATTAATATATTAGAAAAAGCCAGAAAACAAGTATAAAGCCACATCAGACTTGTTAAGATCTCGCTCTCCCTTTTAAATTTCTTAATACTTCCTCTTCTCTGGGGACATTTCAACTTCTAAGAGAGCCTAATAATACAATTCCCCTTTTTGTCTTTCTTGAGTGCCTGACCTTCAGGTAGCAAGTCAAGAAATCTGTTCTTTAGATCCATTACTGACTTGTCAGAGAAGTCACCTTAGACATCTTGGAAGACCGAGATATTGACAAAACTTTAAAGTAAATAACATTCTCCTTCCACTCAGAGGAGACATGTTCTTGGTGGAAGACCTTTCAGTGGGAATAAGGGATAAACTATGAGTTTTTCAGATCTGGAATTTAGTTTGAGGTATGTGTAAGGAATATACAATAGTCTGATAAAAGGAAGGAGATTCTGTAATTTTTTTCTACATCTGAAAGGCTGTTGAAACTCAGTCTGTCCTTGGCTTTCAACTGTATTATTTTGTTTTATTACTTAATCATAGGGATTTGGAATTGAGAGGTGGATGGTCTCTCAGTAGTGTTCTTTTGGGCTGTATATACTGGTGAATTTGAACCATTTTGAAAATAAAACTTGATAATAAGTGAGGAAGAACTAAGTTCTCAGGAAAAAAAAATCACTGCAGAACAAATAGCACTGTACCCTTCCAGACAAGAATGGTACATTTAAGTATAAAAGTGAAAAAGTGTTCTGAGCTTAAATCTCCAGTGAAATCTTTTCAGGTTTTGCTTGGTATAGTAATGGCCAAAGCTCTGGGAGTTTTTACTGGCCATGGCTTCATTTACTGTGTGATCTTGGACTGTCTAGGATGGAGTTTAGGGGTTAAGGGAAAGGGCAGGAAGGGTAAAGAATGTGCAACAGGTGGTAATAAGTGGTTTGAGTCTGATTACTTTGCTGTCTTGGCCAAAGACTATTTAGTGTTTACCAACAGTGCCCTTAGTAGTTTTGTTGTGACCTACTGGCCCATTTAAGTGCATTTTCTTTCTGGCTCTATTAGTGTCCGGGTTGGTTTCGTAGGGCTAAAAGCAGGCAGAGCTGCTGCAAAATCCAGACCATGGATTTTGTTTCTGTTTTTAGTGTTTGCAGTGCTGTAGGACCATCTTACTTACCGGTAGTTATTTTCCTGTGGCATTTTCAGGCAGGTGGTAAAGGGTTCTTTTCCTATGAGTTGAGCTTACATAATGCTGATCACTTCTTTCTGCCATGTGTCAAGTTTTGGTAACGGTGAGTGTTTTGGAAAAACAAGAGGGAGAAGGTGGCTAGAGCCTCACCTTGGAGTCCAGTGGAAGGGACAGCCCCTCAATTAGTCACACATGAGTATGGAGGAGGTTAACAATAACAAGAACCTGGGGCATCCTTTCTACAATGGTCATATTTTACTGAGAAAAAAAGCGTAAGAGATTTAAAATCCAAAGATGCTTGTTTATTCTTTAATCCATGGCTGAAGGATTAAGATTTCTCCCAGATGGAAAAAGGTATTTAAAAATAAAATTGTAAATAGTCAACTTAGCCATGAAGTTAATGCTCTTCATGTGAAGAGTTGGAGCCTCAGATTGAGTCTGGAAATGGTGACCCATCTGTCTTCATTACTCAGACTCAAACTTTATAAGATTATGATGGTTTCAGCGGCTAAGTAAAAGCACATTTGGACGTGGGGAAATTGTTCTGGTGAGATTCAAGGAATGTTCAGTTTTCAGAGGTTATTGTGTACATATGTGCTTTAAAGCAGCATCTACACTGAACTGTGGCAATGCTACAATTAACCTTTATAAAGGGCAAATCTAATTGTGTCAATCCCTTATTCTAAAACCTTTGATGGATCCCAGGATCCCAACAACCTACAACATTAACTTTAAACTCTTCAATATAGTGACTAAAAGCTTTTCAAAACCCTTCCTTTTTAGCTTCTCCTTCCTGCACAATGGCTCCTCATTGTTCACACTTTTGAGTTTTTTTTTTTGCTAATGGATCTCCTTTCTCCAGGAATTCCCTTTGCCTGGAAAGTCCCACTTGATTCTTGGTGGTCCATTTCAACTGGAACTTCCTTTGGGAGAATTTACGCAATTCTATGTAGAAATAATTCATCATTTCATCTTGTCTGCTTCCGTGGTGTTTCGAATATGCTTTCAATAGTTTTAAAATAATTTTTATTTTTGAAACACTACTACCAACCAGCTATAGTGTGTTCCTTTATAGGTATATTGGTGGTGGGGGACCCACTTGTATCCTAGTGTCCAGCCCAATGACTGAAACATATAGTAGACACATGTTAATGTTTCCTTAATAAATGGGCAAGCAAAGTTATGAATGAATAACGTACTAGTGGACTCTGATTTATGCAGATAATTTTTTCCCCAAAGGTCCCATTTGAAAAATATCTATTTGGACTCAGAGTTTACTTTCCAAAAGTAACAATGCAACAAACATAATTCACTTTCTAGACCTGCCCACACATGCCTATTTAATTCTATAATAGATGAAATTTGTGCTTTTGAAATTATAAAGCAAAAGCAAAACAAAATGAAAAACTACTTGGAATCATCTTTTTCTTTTGAAAATCACAAAGTACTCTTGAGTTTAAAGGTAATAGAAACACTTATAATAGATACACATTTTTCACAGTTGTTTTTTATATTGTACTATGAAATCTGTAATCGATCAAATCCCAGTGGGAGGTCCTGGATTTGGCTGTGAGGAGTAATAATAGAGTTAAATTTGGAGATTCTGTTGCCTGTAGATGGGCAATAATTTTAATTAATCAAACAAAATAGAAATACTAATTTTGGCTATTTAATAATTATCTTGAGTGCTAGTGCCTGAAGGAAGTTGGATTTAATTAAAGGAGAATGTGGAGGTGGCTGGAGAGGAGGAAATTCAGAGGGGCATCTTTTTTCATGTTACTGATTTTTTATTAAATTTCTTTTCATCTCATTTGCACACTTTGGCAAATCCAGTGTTTCCTTTTGAAAAAAATTCCTATTCTACAGTTATTTCTGCTGCCTGACATGTAGAAGGGGGTTGTTCTCCATTTCAGCCGAACTACAAATTGGCTTACTTCATTTTCAGAGCAGTGATACCTCTGTCACTTGCATACGTCTTCTGTTTAGCACAGGGATCATTTTTCAATCAAGAATGCATAATGCTTGTGTTTTAGGCACCAGTCAGGGACCTTAAGGTCAAGTTGTTCCTTATATAGTATATCTGAGAAGACTGAAAGAGCAAACATTGGTATTTCAGAGTAATAGTGTACTTTATTTCTACTCTAAATCTTCCACGCTCTCTATTTTTATCAAAGCGTATGACCAGAAGTTTACCTGTCCCACTCACATTACAACACCTTTTGGTTAGGTTGTCTTCATCACACAGTCCTTTAATGTAGCCTTCTATTTCTTTTTACTGAGAGTCAGCATAAAAGAGGCTGCATGGAAAATATTTTGGCACTTTTTGTTATGTATTCCCATAGTCTTTAGATAAGGATCTCCATAAATTAGTTTTTGCTTTTACTGCTTTAAAAAGTGTTGCTCTTCTGATTAGCTAGTGTTGTTTCTTTTGTTAGAAGAAAAGAGAGTAAGAAATCACCATGTTTCTCATGTTGGCTTGTCACCCAAGAAGCTCACCTAATGTAACAAGAAAATCAGAACAAACTTTGATGCTCAGTTGTACCCTGGTCAATCTTCTTATGACACAGTTTGCATCCATCTGGCCTTATTTTTATGCACCTATCATACCCATACCCTTTAACTAAGTTAACTCAAATCCATTATGGAAATAGATTGAATTACCTTCCTTGTGTGTGTGTGTGTGTGTGTGTGTGTGTGTGTGTGTGTGTCTGTGTGGTTCCTAAAAACATTCTAGGTACTGTTTTTATACTCCTGATGAATAAAATAGACTTGCCCCAAATGTTACATTTCTTGAAAAACTTAGGAGTCATATGTATAATTTTGAAAATAGATATTTAAGACCAAACATGTGAGTTCTTTTCAATACACGTATCACAAATGTATGGAAGAGTGCCCTTAGGGATATTTCTGAGAAACAGAAGTGAAAACTTTCTTTTTGTTACAAATGAAATCTATCAGTAAATCAAGGCTTATACCCTATACCTAGGGTGGTTTTCTGCCTATCATATTGAGTTTTCAGAAACAAAGTAATTTTTCAAATTTCTTAAGATGTAAAAATAGCTCTGATTTTGTCCTGAATTTTTTTTTCTCTCTTTGAGTCTCACAGATTCACATAATGATAATCACTCTAATGAATTAAGTACCTACCAAGTACCAAACATTCCATGAGATGTTTTTACATATATGACTTGTAATTCTAGAAGTAGTTAGAAGTAATTAGTAATTCCAGCAGTAATATCTGTTCTATCTAATTCAGATATTAGTAGTCCCATTGCATGAGAAAGTTTATACTTGGAGAGATAAACAAGCTCACCTAAAGTAACACAGAAGCAGTAGAGTCAAGAACCAAAACTATGTCTACCTAAATCCAGATAGCCTGCTCCATTTACAATGGTACCTTCCTCTTGGTCCTTTTCTCTTCAATTATTAATTTTAAAATCATAAAAGTCTGTGTGTTTTATGAGTTTGGCATATAGTAAGGACCCTGGTCTCAACCTGATATCCATGAACTGGCCTTGGAAGTCTCTTATGGCTCTTTCAGGTGACAATATTCTTGTGCTGATGAGTGGAGGGGGGGGTGTGGGGAGGGGCTGGGATGAGTTACCACTATCTTGGTTCTCCTGTGAGAAAAGAATCCAGCAACCTCAGACTCGTAACTCAATCTGTAGTGATCAGCCTAATCAGAGATTATTTTCTGGTAAGAAGTAAATAGAAAAGGTATGATTCATGGGACTTAAGTGATCTATCCCCATTATTTAATTCTCATATATGGGACATATGCCCCAGGGAACTCTGTGAGCAAATACCTGGAGTGGAAGAATGAGAGTGTGCAAGTGGTCCTTGGTCTGAGGATTGAAAACCCAATTTAGGAAAGCTGAAATATAGCAGGAAAGGATAATGTTGTTGGAGGTAGCTACTGAGAAGGGGAGAAAAGTTGAGTTGGTGGTGGTAGTACTCACTGGGCACAAGTAAGTGAAATGAGCAATAGGGGGAGTCATTTGCAAGCCAATCTTTCCCAAGGAAGGACATTTACTACAGGAATGGTTGGAATTCATCTCAGTCTTGTTTGTAAAGATGCCTACAAAAGGGAATTCTCCATCCTTCTTGAGGAGTCATCTTTGATTGTTTCATTGTGTTTTCCAAACAATGGCTTAAAAATTTCTCATATGAAGGAATTTGTAGCAAGAAAAGATGAGTCAGAGAAGTCAAAAGAGCATGATGTTATCTTGTTGCACTTAATTTCATAAATCTAGAATTTAGCTATGTGAATGCCACCTTCATAGTTCATTTTGGTTCTAGAATCCCATTTATAGTTTAATTGTTATACAAAATAGTCAATGCAATGTTCATGATTTTATATAAAGGCATTATGGGGTACACAAAAAGCCTCAGCCTTCTCACAGTTATGATTTGCTGATTAAATACTTCATTTTTTTGGTAACAACTTACAATTTCATCATGGAATAATTTTTCTGTATCTTTGGAGTTACGTTCAAGTTGGCAGGTTCCATGGTGGAGCGTTGGTTTTTGGTGCTTAGAGTTAGGTGGAAGCCACACGGAATTGTCTGGGACAGGAGTTCTGAGAGCTTCTGCACAACAGATGGAGCTGGCAGAGAAGATGGATGGGAGAAGGGAAGGAGCAAGGTCATAGGATAACTTGGTATTCTCAAAAGCTGAGGAATTAGGAGGAAAGGCAACTCCAGAGACAGCACTGGGAACTAGAAGCCAGGAGAAGGGAGGCGTGTATGGTGTGGCAACAGAGAATTCTGTCTCTGTCTAATAAAATATAACAATTACCGAAGCCTTACTATGTGCTTAGTTATGCCAAGCACTTGTGATGGGTCATCATCTTCTTTAATCCTCACAGCTCCCACATGAGGAGGCCCTATTATTATCCCTCTTTTATAGATGCAAAAACTGAAACTTGGAGAGGCTTAGTAACATCACAATCACTACAACTAAGTAGTAGATCTGGGATTTAGATCTAAAATATCTCACTCCAAGGGAGCAATCTTTACCAGTATGCTCTGGAATTAGGCTTGTGTTCCATCATGGCTCTGATACGCACAAATCTTGTGACCTTGGGCAAGTTACATTAATACCCTTGAACCACAAATTTCCTCTCTGTGAATATGGGCATTTAATAATACCTACTTCATAACGTTATTATGGGTTTTTAATTTATGAAGTGAGCAGTGATTGTAAAGAGACTGGAAGGGTACCTGGCACCTGGTAAGTATCAATGCATGTCAACAGTTACTATTATTAAATTAAATGATGAACATGAGAGTCCTGAGCAGGATTTTTCAAGCTGTGTTCATACAATCAAGTTAATGGTTCATGACCAATGTTTCTTTTTAAATGAAAAGGAATAGAAGAGAATGGAATAGAATGGGGGAAAAGTCAGGATTCATTGTATATAGTAAAAGAATTGATTCATATGTCTTAATTCTGTTTTGTGTGTATGTGCATTTTGCATACTGGGTAAAAAGGAAAAAAATATATTTCTGATTATTAACTGTCCAAAAAAAGTGTTTTAAAAAAATCTTTTCAAGTAGCATTTTTCAAAGTGTGGTCCAGGAGCCAGTAGCATCAGTTTCACTTGGGAATTTGTTAGAAATGCAAATTACTGGGCCCCACCCTTGCCCATTCATTTGGTTTTAACAAGCCTTCCAGGTGATTAAGGGCAATTATGTACTCAAACATGGCATTTGGAATTCATGAAAAAATTAGATAAGGCTATATATATATATATATATATATATATATGTATATATATACACACACACACATATATATATACATACATATATATATACACACATATATATATAAATTACTTAAGAGTATTTAAGAGTACATGTGTTGTATTGACTAAAGATTTAAATTCTTCACAGAATGCCATCTTGTGTGATTTTTGTTTTCTGTAGCCGTTTCCCCAGTTTTTTCTATACTGCCTGCTCACAGTGCAGGTGCTCAAGTCCCATAGACATCAATTAGTTTATATGTAGAAGGACATTGAATATTTAGATCCTGTACTTTCTTCTAGCACTACAAGATAAAAAGTTAAAATTCCTGTGAGTAGCCCTGAGCCTGAATATCTAAGTTGTGTTTAATTTGAAACATTTTACTGATAATAGACCAGATGCCTCAACAGCTGCAGAATTAGGAATTAAATTAAGAACTCATAAAAAACTGCACTCAATATTTTAGTAATGGAGATATTTATTTTGAAAAGCACATGCAGGCAAAAAGACATTGACAATCTAGTTAACGTAAAACTAATGGTGAAGATAAAAAATCTTTTTGGCAAAAACAGAAATGATATCGATTTTTTCACCGAAATATTTTTTCCCCTCAAAGGGAACAGTGAAGGTGTTTAAGATATTTATTTATTATTGTATTCCATTACTGTAAAGAGACAGCAGCTACTATTGCACTGATGAATATTTGTTGATTATTGTGTTTAATGTAATTTATTGTTGTATTTGGTTTGGGGTTGGAGGGTCTATTTACTTTAAGACTTAAAAATATACTCTTTGAAGACACAGCATCCAAATTGACTAGAAAAGTCTTGAAGACTTTCTTTGACAAATTTTTTAAATAGTCCTTTGGATTTTTAAAAGTGTATTAAATTTTTTCCCTTGGATTTTCAGAAAGCAGTTTTTTAATGAATACATGCGTATTAACATTTCTAAGTTTTTAGTGGTATATGAAAATATTTTTCAAGACAAAAAGTGTAAGGAAAAACAAAAGTGTACCTTCTGGATCACCACAGGTGAAATTTCATATTAACAGTAACGTAAGAGGCATTTCCAAAGATCCTTCTCTGCTTTGCATTCTGTGGTTGGAGAAGAATGGAATGGGAAGAAGGCAGGGAGGTTGTGGGCTGTCTCCTCTTTCTGGTATTAATTAGCATCTGTGAACTCAGGCAAATCATATAGTTTTTCTGAACCTTAGTTTCCTTCTCTATACAATAGGGGGTTTGGATTACATACTTTATAAGATTGTTCCAACCTTGAAAAAGTCTGTGTTTCTAAATGGTCATGTGTTCCTTTTGAACAATTTTGGTAAGACTATGGTTATGTATATATATTAGCAAGGCTCAAAAAAAAAAAAAAAAAAGAAGGCTTATAAATAACATGACAAAGTTAACTTGACCTTTCCTTGACACATTTCATGTATCAGTGGGCTAGTTTTCATCAGCTTTGGGTTTGGGAGCACAGGTGATGCCACTCACTGGGCATGAGGGTGAAAATACATGAGGGTGTTCTTGGTCATCACAATGACTGGGTGAACTGGCATTTAGTGCCCAGGGATCAAGAGTGCCACACATCTTGTAATAGGTTTTGACAATTCCTCACTACAAGGAAGCTTCCCTCCCTGAATTGCAAGAACACCCCCATTGGGAACTAGCTAATGAAGTTTAAAGATTTAGTTTTAATTCCATATTTTTATAAAGTAATCTGGGAAATTAGAAATGAAGTGGTCATATATTTTCTGTTGTATTAGTAACACAAATGCATCTATTCTTAGATGACAACTGGTGTTTTTATGATGCATGGGAGAGAATAGCCTCCAGCTCCATGCACTATATATTGACGATGCAGTAAGAAAAGCAGTAAAAATCTCAGCTCCGTTAGTACAGTGTGCAAATATAACTTGAAAACATACTAGGAATAGTTCCTTTGACTATGAAGTTACTAGTTGCCTGATGATAGCCATATTTTCAAGGAAATGGCTTATAGAAGTTTCCATTCATTATAAGTAGACATTTCTTGTGTCCAAATAAATGTTCTGATAAGACATTAAATGCGTAGATTTGATTCTCTATAATGGGAAATACCACTTGCCTAATAGCTCTATGCATGATGATGAGTGAAGTGAGTACTTCTTGTTCCCCTCTGGCCTCTTCTGCATGTGGGTTGGCCTTCGCATATTCCAGGTCAGGTTAAGGATAGAATTCATTTAGCAAGAGTGACTCATCCAAGGCCACCCCAAGAACCCTAGTCACTTTGCTTTGCAGTCACTTAAATCACAGGATTAGTTTATTAAATTAAAATTATTTTTCTCTTCTATCTTGAGCTTGTCAAGTCCTTGGTTTGTTAATGTGATCATTTAATTTTAAATTTACTTTAATTTACTTTAATTTACTTTAATTTAATTTACTTAAATTTAAGTAAATTTAAATTTACTTAAAACTGTTGCTTATATTCAGATCTTAGATACTGTGAGTATAGAAGGTATTGGATGGGTAAAACTGTTGTCTAGCAAACCAAAGCCAACTTGTTATTTTCCAGGAATGAAAGGGAACCCCTGTTTTTCCTTCCTTTGGTGAATCTGGGCCTTAATACTGCTGTGGGAGAAGGGGGAAAGGGAAATGAATTTGAAATGTATAACTTTTCTTTTCATATAAATTTGGTAAAAATTTAGATTTCAGGAGAAAGAATTACAGAATTAAAAGAAAACCCTTTTTGCTAATCTTTCATATTCAGTATCTATGCTAGGCCTCCATAATTAACAAAAGTTATACACTACATTCCCCTTAGAATGAATTTTTTGGACATCAGAACAAAAGTCCACTTAGAAATTAGCAATAACCATCTTACCCCAATCTTTCAATATGGAAAATAGGGTCAAAGTGATGTAAGTGATTTGTGGTCTACCCAGAGTACAGAGTCAGGACAAGGCAGACCAGGCTCTTGAGTTTGGTGACTGGTTTTCCTACCCCACTGCCCTATTCCTCAGAGGCCTCCTTGACCCTGAGTTCCCTAAGACAAATAATTACAAATCCTAGCCTAAGACGGCCAATGGGTATGATGAATTACCTTCTCTGCTCCACAACTGGAGAGGCACTAGTTAAGTACCATCTGGCAATATTGAGAAAATAGTCACTCATGATTTTTGGTGCTTAATTATTCAGGTGAGGAATTATGGCTGAGAAAAGAACAAGTGAATCTGTAACTAAAATATTAAAAAGCATTTTTACTGAGAATAGATTAACCCTAAAGACAGATGAAAAATACACCATATTAAAATCAAGGTATAATATTTCCTGGTTTTAGTTACATTTTAAAGCTAATTCCTTGCAATAATATTAGTTATGTTGAACCCATATGATATGAACGTTCTCAACACACTGGATTTTCATTAATTCAGTCTTCAAGCCACACTACAATTGTACATTCTTATATTATGCTGTTAATATTTCTGAAAACAATGAAACAAGTAAGCCTGATGGTATTAAATAAAGGATTTCATGCAAAAAACAAAAACAAAATTTAACAACAACAACAACAAAACTGGTTTATCTCTTTAAGCAATGCCTTACTGAGTCAAGTAAATCATTGAAGGTGAGTGAGAAAATGGAAGAGGGGGGAAAAGAGGCTTCAGCTCATGGCAACTACTGTATAAAGCTGAGAAACAGGGAGCGTCCTTTCTGTGCTGTGCTTTTATTATCTCTCTGTTTGTGATCCCATCGTCTACTGTTTAATTTGTGGAACATTCCAGGGAGTATCCTTAGCTTCCCTGACATGAGTCTGGGCCCAGGGCTTGAAGGCTCTGAGGGATTCCTTTCTGAAATAAGGTTGGACAAATAGAGCAAGTTGGCTATTCAGCACATGGCTCAGCTGGTTGTGGCAGACTTCTCATTGGGAGCAGGTGAGATCTTTGTGCCGCTGAGCCATGGGAGGCCAGAGCATGCTGCCCCATGCAGTGTTGCAGGCATTTCTGAAGAGTGTAGGATGTGATCTCAGAAAAATGGGCTTACTTCTGTATCTCAAAAGAGAGAACACTAAATGCTTAGACTTCCTTCACACGTTTGCATGTGGCTCAGCGGTGTTCCATCTGGGAGTTTGCTTCTAATATATGTATTTTCAAGCAAGAATGGCACAGTGGTGGCTTATGAGGGTTAGTTCTTATTAATTTAGCTGATGACACTCTGACCAAATGCGTGGAAATAATAATAGTGGCATACTTTTGCTGCTGTTTTCTGTTTGTTTGATGTAATAAAGGTTTTGTTAATGTCTTAGAAAGAGCCCTTACAGAAAATAAAATTATATTGCACTATTTTGTGGAAATGCCAAGCAATGGTATCATTGGTATCAATGGTATGGTATCATTAATGAGTTGTATTATTAATGTGAAATGCAAAAATAATTCAGAAAGCATAAATGATATGTAAAGGCCGTCTTACCACGAGCCTGGAGAGGGTGGGCATGGAGGGGAGGCATAAAGAGAGAATAAGTAAACACATGTGTGATGTTAAGGCAGAATGTACTGAAATTGCCGGTAATATTTCCTAGTAGTCAGCGATATGCTGAGTTACAGCTGGTGCTGCTACTGTTTGTCAAGGTCATCAGGGAACAGATCCTATGACTGCTTAAGGGATGGGAGATTGATTCCTGATACCAATTTTGACTCATAAATTGTAACCAGAATAATTAGGACTGTGTTTACAGACTTGGGAACGGGCAGCAAAAGCCTCTGGTAACTTATTTCAGATGGATCAAGTTAAATTTTTATCTTAAATCTGAGCTTTGATTTGAAACAAAGGTATTAGCTAGTTTTTTTGAGATGGTAGTTCCTTTACCTTGCAACTTCCTGTTATTCTATTGTTAAGTTTCCAGAGAATTCTCTTTAGAATACATTCACATAGAAATCAGTCTACCTGTCTGCTTTCTGAGAGACTGAATTTGATGCTGTGTTTATTTTAATCAGAGGCAGGGAAATACTAGTATTTTTTGACTATTAAGAATTGTAGTAAGCAGTTTAGACATAGAATATTTGTTTGGCAGCTTTTGGAAAGCTATTAAACTGGCAGCCCCGACTCCTATTAGAACGATGTATGTACCTCTGTGGTCTGAGTGTAGTGCTCTGTTTATGGGAAACAAGTGGCCACTAACTAGGTGTTGACCCACTTATTTGAAAACATTTTTTTTTTTCAAAATAGAACTTATATGACATGATACCTTAAAATTCTTCATTATTGTATGGTGAATTTTTTAATTCATTTGTATTAATAAATTTTTCCCATAGACACCATCTGATATAAGTTTGAATCTCAGATGTTTTAATCTTTATCAAATTTAATCTTTATTTAATCTTTATTTTTAGTCCAACACAAGTTCTTCTTTCTGTAGCCTACAATTTGCCTTTTATTAATAGGTGTGTTTATGTTAACACTTTTCTGATATTCAAGCATGATTGACTTTTATTTTTTTCATTTGTGAATGGTATTTATAAGAGTTAGTGCAAGACTTGGTATTCTGAGTTGATCAATTATCCTATTATCTTGCTTTATTCTCTTCAAAGATTTGACTAAATTGGGCATGATATTAAATGCCTTTCACTTTATCACATAAAAATAATGCTTTCTTAGACTAATTTTAAGTTGATAATGTTTTCATAATTAATGACTTTTTAGATTATAATTGTTTATTTTTTAGTTCATTAGTGGCTAGTATGGTATATTTCTTCCATTTAAAGCAAGCCTTTAGGAAAATAACAGTTCTGTTCTCTCTTCTTTTTGTGTGTGTGTTTGACTATAAATATCAGAGTCATAAATTATGACTACAAAAATAAGTAATGGAAACATATCTCTTTTGCTATTAATTGCTGCTTACTCTTCTGTGACTTTTTTTTTCTTGTTTGATATTAATAAGTCAGTCAGGCTCTATTTCAGTTCAAGTGCTATCTAGAAATCACCAGGACTCCTGGAGCCTGTTCACACCCACATGGCTGTCTGGAAACCAGACTGAAGAGAACAGTGATACTGGGCAGGGGTCTTAAGAGGGATTCTGAGTGGATCACCTACTTATTGGGGTATTGGAACCAGTGGTTTTCATCTATACTTTGACCATGAATGTACACTTGCTTCTTGGTTCAAGGAAGACGTTTACCAGAGTACATTGTCAACCAGTAGACCAAGGATTTTGTCATGTGATGACAGCCTTCAATACCTCTGGGAGTCCCTAATGCCACTTCAGAATAATGAACCTGAAGTTCCCTTAGAAGTTTCAGCCACTAGAAGTTTCTAGTGAATATGAAACTATATTGAGCAGGTGACAGACCCACATCAACAGCCCTTTCCTCTTGTAAGCTCAATGCCTTGCTTCAGTCCTTTCTCTGACCACCTTTCTCTTTCTTTTGTCTTTCTTCCATTTTCATTCCTTTTCTTTCTTTGCTTTATTTGTCACCCTGGAATCTTACCATATCAGTTTCCTGTTTTCTTCCCATATTCCTTCTCATTATTATTGTTCAGGGTATTTATCTGGTCCTCTTTCTTCTTCAGTTACACATTTCTAGGATGTACTGCATTGATCATTGTTTTTGTTTCCTTTGGGTTGAATCCATGCACTAGATATTACACTTTGTCCCAAACTTCTTAATGAACTGTTGTATACCTATTATTATTAACTCCTTTCTATTCCCACCCCCATTAAGCTTTTGTAGAAATGTAAAACCGGATAAGCAGTTGATTTCCAAATATTACATTGGTTTGTTCAAAACACTCTAGATGTGAGAGTAAGTTCTAACATTCACTAGGATTGGCAAGTCACCTGAATTATTTTGTAAAATGGAGATAATGATAAAATGAGATAATATAACTGAAAGCATTTCATGATACAAAAGTTAGTTATTGTTACTGAGAATTATTCAAGAGAGTTACCACTTAATATCATGGGACATTTTAAAATTTGTATTTTACTTTTTAACTTTTTATGTTGAAGTAATTTCGTGCATAACAATTTGCAAAAGATAGTACAAAGAATTCTCGTTTGACCCTTTCTAAATGTTAGGATCTTAAATTTATCAAAACCAGGAAATTAACTTTGGTATAACACTATTAACTAATCTATAGATGGTATTTAAATTTCATCAGTTGTACCACCAATGTCCTTTCTCTGGACCTGGATATAAACAGGAATCACATATACTCTCAGTTGTCCTGCATTTTAGTCTCCTCCAGTTCTTCAATTTTTCTTTGTCTTACATGAATTGACAAAGAATAGTGACCAGTTGTTTTGGAAAATGTCTCTTGATTTGAGTTTTCTGATGGTTAAATTCAGGTTACGCATTTTTGGCAAAAGTACCATGGAATGATGCTATACCTTTCTCAGCTCATCATATCAGGATACAAATGATGTCAAGATGTCTAATTACTAATGATGTTAACTTCAATTCCTAAGTTAAGTCTGACAAGTTTCTCCACTGTTAAGTTGCTAGTATCCTTTTTGTAATTCGTAAGCATGTTGTGGGGGAATACTTTGAGACTAAATAAATGACCAGTTTTTTCATCATATTTTCAATCACACATTTTATCAACCATTGATGATTGATATCAATATTGATATCAATTGATATCAATCATTGATGATTCCTGCTTGAAACAGTTGTCATTGATGGGGCACCTGGGTGGCTCAGGCAGTTGAGCATCCAACTTTGGTTCAGGTCATGATCTTACATTACGAGAGTTTGAGCCCTACTTTGGACTCTGTGCTGACAGCTCTGAACCTGGAGCCTGCTTCAGATTCTGTGTCTCCCTCTCTCTCTGCCCTTCCCTTGTTCACACTCTGTGTCTCTCTCAAAAATAAATAAACATTGGGGCGCCTGGGTGGCGCAGTCGGTTAAGCGTCTGACTTCAGCCAGGTCACGATCTCGCGGTCCGTGAGTTCGAGCCCCGCATCGGGCTCTGGGCTGATGGCTCGGAGCCTGGAGCCTGTTTCCGATTCTGTGTCTCCCTCTCTCTCTGCCCCTCCCCCGTTCATGCTCTGTCTCTCTCTGTCCCAAAAATAAATAAAAAACGTTGAAAAAATAAATAAATAAACATAAAAAAAAGAAACAGTTGTCATTGAGATGTTTGCCCAATGATTTTTTTTTATTTCCTCACTCCTACATTAAATTCTTCTGTAAGGAAGAGCTTTCCTTTGTCCTTCACTTATTTACTTATTCAATTATTTATTGATATCAGTATGGACACATGGATTTTTGTTTTATTCTATGAGTTATAATCCATTATAACTGGTATTTATTTTGTTGTCCACATTTGGCCATTTGACCGATTTTCAAGTTGGATTTTGTGTCTTTTCTTCATATTACCATCGTCACACTTCTTATTTTCTCCAGGTGCTCTTATACTCTCAGATGCTCCAGGTGAATCTTATACTTTTTCTGATCCAGCCCTTGAATCAGACATTCAAGGAGCCCAGATTTCTTTTATTGAAGAATGGTATTTAGAAACCAAGATCTAGGTGTTAGATATGCTCAATCACAAATCCTTCAATTACACATAAAGCACTTTCAGAATTACTAGCCCATATCTCTGTGAAAAACAAATTTCCTAACTAAAGTACACTACTTGTGTACAACTGTTTTTCTTTTGCCTTGGAAGATAGACTTGAAACACTGTGGTCTACAAGGAAAACTCTGGAGATGTCCTCTTTATCTGAATATTTGAGTAAGTAAGCAAGTAATCTACTAACCAAGGTGTTTTCTTTACTAGACTAATTTTGATACCTTCTTTGTTACCAACATGAAAAAGAAGCATCATATTTCTAATAGGTTTTCTGGCTATTATAGAATTTGGGCAAGAATGCTGCCCACAATTCGGAAAATGTAAAATCCCATGGAAACTGCATGTCATTATATTTGAAAATTTTAACTTTTTGAGTTTTTGCTAGAATTTGGTCAGGAACTAGTGTAAATGGCTGCTATTTATAGCATCATTTCAGCCTCTTAAATTAACCCTCACAGTTATTGTTCTAGTTCTTTTGCAATTTCCCCAGCTCCACATTCCCTGATTCTTTTTCTTTAAGTCTACCCTGAAAATTGAATCAGCCTCAGGTTGTGCAGGTGAAGATGATGTACAATTTTATAACCCTACTCCCTATTTCTAACATTACTGAAAATACTGTATCGTTCCTGGCCAATTCTGCATAAGAGACATTCAAAAGACAAGGAGGACTTTTTTTCTATTGCACATACCTGTTGTCATTATAGGTATGTACCACAGCTTGCATCTGATAGAAAAACAAAAACAATAAAACAAAACCCCAAACAAACAAACAAACAAGCAAAAAACCCCAGAAGTCCAGGGCATTTTTTTTTGTCATTGTGTTTAGCCAATGTTAAATGGCTGAGATAGCACTGAATTCCAGTTAATCCCTAATATTCAGGCTTCCTCCCTGCCTTTCCCACCCTTGTTTACATCCAGTTAACTTTAGATGCAATTAACAACACATTAATGTTCTTTACCTAAAACTTTTATCATATGCACTTTGAATTCTCTCCCCTCTTTGGGAAACTGAATATTACAGTAGCTCAGAGTATGTAGACTCTGGATTGCTCACTCAGGTTCTGATCCTGCTCTACCAGCTCTGTGGTTCTTGGTGGAGCTACTTAATCTCAGTTGGTAGTAGTTTCTTTTTCTGGAAAATGAAAACCAAAATAGAACTCCTTTATGTGGTTGTTGTAAAATTTAAATGAGCTAATAGATAGTGGTGCTTAGAAACATCCCTGGCACATAGTAAGCATTCACTGAATGTTATTGCTGTTGTGGTGGTTATTACCTGTGTATCATGGCTCCCTTGTGGTCTCTGCATCATACTGCATTTTCTAGACCACTAGATATGTGGGCACTTAAGATGTATATGCAAGGTAAGGAATAGGAAGTTATTCCTCCATTGGAAGGAGTCAGTCCCTCAGGGGAGGATGAAGTTGAAAGGAGATGGCAATTAAAAAGTAAACAATACATGGGGTGCCTGGGTGGCTCAGTTGGTTAAGCATCCACTTTAACTCAGGTCATGATCCTGTGGTTCCTGAGTTTGAGCCCTGCGTTACTCTCTGTGCTGACAGCTCAGAGCCTGGGGCCTGCCTCAGATTCTGTGTCTCCCTTTCTCTCTGCCCCTCCTCTGCTCATGCTCATGCTCTGTCTCTCTCTCTCTCTCTCCCAAAAATAAATAAACATTAAAAAAAGTAAACAACACAAAATACCATGTGATTTCACTCATTTGTGGAATTTAAGAAACAAATGATCAAAGGACAGGGAGGGAGAGAGAGAGAGAGGGAGGAAGGGAGGGAGGGAGGGAGGGAGGGGAGAGAGAGAGAGAGAGAGAGAGAGAGAGAGAGAGAGAGAGAGAAACCAAGAAACAGACTCATAACTATAGAGAGAAAACTGATGGTTAGTTACCAGAGGGGAAGTGGGCAGAATAGGTGATGGAGATCAGGGAGTGCACTTGTTGTGATGAGTACTGGGTGTTGTATAGAATTGTTGAATCACTGTATTGTACATCTGAAACTAACATAACACCTTATTAAGTCTACTGGAATGAAAATAGAAAATTTAAAAAGTAAACAATACAACATTACTATGTACTTTTTACTCTCCTAATATCTTCTCTATTGATTTAAGTCTCTCCCGTAAGAAATAAAATAATAGAAAACAGCCCTTTTTTGATTTTTTTTTCTCATAATAAGATAAAATTTCATGAGAAACTCCAAGATAAGGAGAAACCTAAGCCAAAAATAGACTCGCCAACCTGGCAAGCCATTTTGTCTTTCTGAAAGATGAGATCTGTAAACTTCCCGGTATCACAGTCTCTTTCTCTGCTTTGTTTCTGGGTTTCAGTGAAGAAGGAAGGGAGCTGGAAGGGATGGGGTTGGTAGGAAATGCTAAAAAGAGGAGGAGTGTCCCAAATCAAGTAGTAGTTGAGTCCAGAAAAAAATTGTTATTAATTTAGAATTATCAGATATGAGGACAGAGTGACTTCTATTAGAATGTCTATTTTTAATAGTGTGTCTGGATTTAGCACCCTATAATATGATGGGTGTTGCCAGCACTTCTGATGTTCCGATAGAGGTGTGATAGTGACTCAGTGCTCGGGTTTCTCTCCTTAGCTGTAATTTATGAATGTCAGCATGATTTATCTGGGATGGAGAAAGACAATTTTAATGTTTTGATAGTACTGCTTATTTCATATATGTTTGCATCTCATTTTGATTTGGTATCTTCAAAACCCCGGGGACTGTATGAAGTAGTTACACTACTGTTACTCTCATGAGATTTTGATCTTTTATTTTAAGTAGCATAGTGAACTCTTTCTGTCAGTGAATGCATTTTCCACTATTAGTCACACTTGGTGGTTACAAGGTTCTGTTTTCTTTTATACAAATGCCGACATTTTTGTAGCTTATTGACTGATGGAGGGTGCATGTTGAAAGCTACTGGGAACCATGAAAAGGAAGAGACTACAGGTGTTTATTTACTGAGGGTTAATAAGAGACTCATTGATATGGTATTCTTATCCTTTGTCTGCAGGGATCTAGGAGAGTTTTTGGTTGCATGTGGCTTTGTGGCTTAGCAGTTGTAACACAGGAACAGCTTGTGAGTATCACCATGTGACAGGGCCATCAAGCAGCAGAAATAGGTCCATCACAACCACTGTTGACTTGTGCATGGGAATCCTTGGTATGGTGGGAATGTTTATTTATTTACTTTTCATAAACTAAAGTAAAGAACTGCTTCCTTGAAGAAGTCTATTTCCCCCTCTGGCTTTTGAGAAGGTTATAATCTTTTGCATGATTTATTGATCACCTTTTGACCATAAGTGTATGTCATGTCATATTGGACAGGTTTCAAGTTCAACAACATATAAATAAAAATGGCCATGCAACAATGTGAAGACAAGCATACTTAAGCTCCAGGGTATATTCAGTTGTAACGATAAAAAAACACAGCCTTAGGTCTTCCATGGTTCATCACATTTTCATGTGGGTTTTGCAGATTCCTGGCTACAGACATTAGGACCCGTATTTTGGTCACAAGTTGAAAACCTTTGGGAAATTGATATTACCCAGTGTCTGTGGTGAAAGTTTATCCTTTCTGGGAAAAGTTCTACCTACAAAATAGAGAGGGATGAGAAGAGATTTATGGATAGACAAAGAAGGAATTAAGTCATTTTCTAAAGTTTGTAAGTGGACAAGGAAGGAAGAAAGTCATCTCAAGCAGAGAGAAACCCAGGTGCAAAGAAACAACGCAGTGGTGAGAATATCAGGAGACATTTGGTAAATGTCCAGGAGTCTAGGATGAATTTGGACACTGCTGATAATGGAGGAAAGGAGTAAAGAACTATGAAAGAGTTAACATGACTAAACTGGGTGATTAATTAATGGAAGGAGGGTGAGAGAGAAGGAGATGGGAAAGACCCGAACCAGCTGAGCTTATTAGTCATGGATGTTAGTGACCACATCTCACTCTGCCACATCCATTTCTGAATAGCCCAATTGGGGTATTAAATCATGTGCTTTTGTGAAGCCTAAAAATAGTTTCATGCCTCAAATCTGTCAGTCCTATGAGCAACTTTGAGAAAATAAGTTCTGTGTGTATTAAATTCTGGAAAAGAACATTTACTTCTCAGAGATTTTATAAAGACTAATTGGAGGAGAGAAGTCACTTTGTAATAACTATATAAATGCAAAATGTATTGTTACTCAGTTGCCTACCACTAATGGCCAACATTAAACATGTGTGTTTGCAAAAGCATTTCCTCTGTGCTAAATTAAGAAATGCAGCACCTTGTCCTTAATTTTTTAGTGATACTGTTGTAGCAGTCTCTGGACACATTGTGGCTTTGCCATGCACTTGGGTCTCCCTCCAGCATTCCAGCCCCTTTTCCATCTTTTTAATTTCTGGTCTAAACAAGAAGTAGTTATGGTTGAGTTCCTTTTTCTCTTAAGTTGGTTAATGAAAAGTGTTCAGTCCTTTTATCCAAGTAAAATAAATGCATAAGCCATGAGGCAAGCTGATAGTTTATTTTCTTTGGTGACAGGAGCAAGGAGATTTTTGTGAGGAAACAAAATACTTGTTTGCAAAGAATCAGTGTTAATGTGTCAAAGGTGACTAACATTTTGAATCTCATCCAGACACCTACTACAGGGGAACTAAGGACACAGTAAAATAATGGCCATCTTGATTGAATACCTGGCTTGGCTTTCCAGACTAGATTTCCATGTTGCTTGTACAGGTCTGGACCAAGTCTCACTAAAATTTTGTAGACAAAACCTTGCTCCTTTAACCCAACACTAGACAGAAAATAGCCAAGTGCTGTTATTTTTTTCTATGACATGCTTGCATTGGTATTCTGAATTTTTCAGGGTTACTAATGGGAAAAGGAAGAACACTGTAGAGCACAGAGGCTCTGTGTCCTGTTTCTGAACTGAGCCTCATGCTGAACTGCCTTTAGAGAGTGAGATTCTACTTCCCTAAGAGGGGAAATCCATTGGCCACGGCATAACAGAGTAAAGAGAGCAAAGAGAGTCTTTCTCCTGTAAAGCCCGGAGAAAAATTAGAATCTTTGGAAAGAGGGCCCTGGAATCTATATTCTAATTTCTCACGTGAGTCTTGTGTACATGAAAGTTTTAAAGTATTTACTAAAATATCTGCACCCTACCAGGGTCATTTTATGAAAAAAAATGCATATATGTACAACTAAAAACTGCTTATCTACATTCTAAGGAAACGAAAGGTACTTCTAAGAGGTCACGTGGCTTTATGTGGGAGGCCAACACCTGGAAGATCAGAAAGCCTTTATCAGTCTTTCATTCCTCTTTCCTCCTGCCTGTGGTGATTACTCAAGTTCAAATATGTGAAACCATGAAAAGTGAAGGCACATTCTCAAGGGGTCCAGTTGAAGAGAGCTCCCACTTGGCTTACACCCTTGACTGGACCTAGGATTGGTCCTTCCCTTGCATCAGCTACCACAACCATCTTCCATTATCACCACTTAAAGGAACGTTCCATTAAACAACAAAGTGCAAACCAAAATAAGACAAAGAAACATATGCCTTGCATATTGTTGCTGAAGGGGAAGTGTGGATAGTGATTGACTCAGCTCTGTGCTGTTCCGCATGGTAGCCACAGCTATTGAGCATTTGCCCTTGTGCCAGTACAACTGAGGAACTGAGTTTTTAATTTGTTCCTAATTTTAACTTAATTAACTTATATTTGAGTTGAAAAACACATTTTTTGGGGTGCCTGGGTGACTCAGTCTGTTAAGCATCTGAGTTCAGCTCAAGTCATGATCTCACAGTTCACGAGTTCAAGCCCTGCATCGGGCTCTGTGCTGACAGCTCAGAGCCTAGAGCCTGCTTCGGATTCTGTGTCTCCCCCTCTCTATCTCTCTCTGCCCCTCCCCTGCTCATACTCTGTCTCTCTGTCTCTCTGTCTCTTAAAAATAAATAAACATTAAGAAAAAATTTTTTAAACACATTTTTTTTCAATTATTGCAAACAGTTTAAGTATTTTTTGGAATAACTAGGTTTCTGGAAATCTGTTTTTTAAACTATGAGTTTTAAATTTCATTCCTAATAACAATCAAGTATTTCTGATAAAAATTTAGCCTCCAAATGGAGATGTGCTGTAAGCATAAAATATACACTGTATTTTTAAGACTTAGTAAAAAGAATGTAAAATATCTCACTAATATTTTTAATATTGTTTGCATGTTAAAATGATACATTTTTGGATACATTGGGTTTAAGTACATTATTAAAATTAATGTCACCTGTTTCTTTTTACTTTTTTAATTGTAGATAGTAGAAAATTTTATACATGACTTTCATTATAGTTCTGTGAGACAGCACTGATTCAGATGTTTAAGACAGCCCCATATTTCCATAGTATTGGATACTTAGAAGTCTGGGTTCCATAATATTCATTTTAATGTCTTGGCTCCAATAGAGAATAAACATATATTAGGTGATGACAATAAATAATTTTATGTCCTTAGAAAACAGTTGGAGGACTCCTGGGTGGCTCAGTCGGTTGAGTATCTGACTTCAGCTCAGATCATGATCTCGCAGTTCATGGGTTCAAGCCCTGTGTTGGGCTCTGTGCTGACAGCTCAGAGCCTGGAGCCTGCTTCGGATTCTGTGTGTGTGTCTCTCTCTCTGCCTCTCCCCTGCTCACTCTGTCTCTCTCTTTCTCAAAAATAAATAAACATTACAAAAATAAAAACGAAAAGAAGATAGTTGGACTGCTCTATTACTAAGAATACAGATTATTAACCCAGCGGGAGCTAGTGCCAACCTAATAGGTGTCAAATCATTAAAACAACTAAGAATATTTAGAGTGAGGATGGAATACATGTTTACCAAGATCTTTTTCTTATTCCAGATTTCCTTCCCACAACTTTTGAAGAAATTTATGTTAGTTGGGATTAGCTAGGCAAAATATACTGTTTCAATTATATCACATGACACATATAAATCTAGCAATAAATATTTATGAATCGTCAGTTCAGATGTGGAATGCTCAGGTCCTCAGAGAGGAATATAGGAGCCTATAACACTTCATTCTTGCCCATGTGAAACTTAGAAATCTGGTATAGTAGGTAAGAAACATATTTTAAAATTTGGAAATATAGGGGCACCTGGGCAGCTCAGTCAGTTTAAGTGTCAGACTCTGTTTCAGCTCAGGTAATGATCTGGCCAGTTTGTGAATTCGAGCCCTGCATCAGACTCCATGCTGACCATGCAGAGCCAGTTTGGGATTGTCTCTCTCTCTCCCTCTTTGCCCCTCCTCTGCTTGTGCTCTTTCTCTCTCTCAAAATAAATACATAAACTTAAAAAAATTGAAGATTTGGGGCTCCTGGGTGGCTCAGTCAGGTAAGTGTCCGGCTCTTGGTTGCAGCCTAGGTCATGATCTCAAGGTTTGTGAGATCAAGCCCCGCATCAGGCTCTGTGCTGACAGTGTGGAGCCTGCTTGGGATTCTCAATCTCTCTCTCTCTCTCTCTCCTCCTTCTCCTCCCCCTCCCTCCCTCCCTCTCTTTCTGCCCCTCCCCTGCTCACTCGCTCTGTCTCAAAAATAAATAAACATTAAAAAAATTGAAGATATGAAAGGACATACATAATGGAGGACTAAATTGTAGATTCTAATTGTTTGGAAATTTGGGGGCAAAACCAAACAAATGTGAACTGAGGTTTTGTAAAGTGAAGGCTGTATAGTGAAGATGGGTCTTGATCTAGGATGGTCAGGTTTGCATGGCCCTGGGGAGGGAGCTCCCAGAGATTTGCACATTGACACAAGGGGCTTACTTTTGGGTCACTGATCACTTCCCTAAAGCTGTTTACTTGCCTTACTACCTGAATGTGAACTTTTTGAGGACAACGATTCTGTTTATTTCGTCTTCTTCATTCCAAAGCCTTTGGTGCCTGGTGTGTGGTGGGTATTCAGTTATATTTATGGATTTCATCAATATCTGAATGAGTAAGTGAGAGCATTCTCATCCGAATAAAGAGAATAACCCAGGAAACAGTAATGGGCATGAGCATTATGAGATGTGGGTTATAGAAGACCTTTTATCATTTTACTTTCTGATCTAAAAAAATAGAAGTTTCCTAACTTTTTCTGAGGGTTGTTGGAGATCTTCACACATGAAGAGAAAGGACTTGATAAACTATAATGTACTATTAAATCCCAGACTTCACTATTATTCACCCAGGGACAGGTTCTTCTTCATCTTTGTAGTTGTCACCTTGTATAGAAATGGATATTCAATAACTGGTTGTTTAATAAAAGAGTCAAAGAATGAATGTCTTGCCACTTTCTTTATTTCTGTTTTCTACCTGCCTGAAAATGCAGGTAGCTTTCTTGTTAGAAAAGTGTCTAAATTCTGGTTAAACTTTGAAGAGAAGCTTGGCATCTTTGCTTACGAATCAATTTCATGTGTGTGAGTCCATGAATTTTTTCATATCTCTTTTGTCTTTTCAGTACAATAAAAAAAAAAAAAAAAAACTTTTAAAATGTATTCTTTGGCCATTAGAATTGATTCAGATTTTTGAAGTTTCCAGGTATATGGCCTCAGGATTGAGTTTTCCACTCAATATATAGAAATATATTGAGATATAGAAAGCACATCTCAGTTAAAATATACCTTCACTTTGCTCATGTGATTCCTCCTATGTAAGGCAGTTAGGGAAGACATGAAATATCTTTCCTAAAATCCTGATTCAGATACACCCAACAACAATAATTTGGGGGCAACAAGGTCAAGATTATTATTAAAGAAAATACCGCATTAAAAATGCTAACTTCAAAAAAAGAATTTCCAACTTAAGAGAGATATGGGCAGAACTGAGTGGTTTATTCTGAAGGTTGCAGGAGTGGTCTTCCATTCTTAAATTACAGCTCTCAAAGAGTATTTCTCTGTGATGTATGCTTTCCATATCTTACAACTGCATTTGTCAATTTTACCTCAATAAAACTGGGGTTAAAAAAAAAAAAAAAGAATGTTTCTCTTCCTGACTCATAAGCATTTGACCTAAGGCTAAAAAGGCTCAGAAATGTTTTGTCACCACCAGCCGAAATAGAAGCACAATGCAGATCCTATAGATAAAACTCCAACATCCTGTCTCCAAGCTCTGAGCATTCATTTCTCATAATATTCCTTCCTTCCATTCTCATTACTGTCACCCTTCCCCAGGCCCTCCACCTTCTGACACCTGGATTATTGCTGTTTTGTACAACCATTTAATTTATCTGCCTTTAGCTTTTGCTGCAATTAAATCCATCTTTCATATTGGTGCCAGTTCAGTAAACCACTGAACTTTCCTCTCTCTCCAAGTCTACACTGGCTACACTTCTTGCTGGGGTTTTCCAGTCATAATTGACCCAGTCAACCTTCTTTCTCTGTGTCTTTCCACTGTCCTCCTCCCACATCCCAGTATTACTCCCTTTTCCAGTCCTTTCCCTGCCTGGAATTCCCTCCTCCCTCCTTGTGTGAGTCTGGTCAGCCCTGGGTCCTGTCCTGTCCTTCCATGAAACTTTTCCTCCAGTCTGTCCCTGCAAGGAGTGATCCCTCCATTGTCTTAAGTTTTAGAGAATTCTAGCTATACACTTAATTGTATCATTTATCAGATTCTACTTCCTAGTATTAGTTTTTATCTGTGTGTTTTAAATGGATATTGCTTAATTGGATTAAAAAAACAAAGTATAAAAGGAATATCTAGATTATAAAAAAGACATATGCACACATTTAAAAACATATGGAATGTGTTATAGAGGACCTATTTATCAGTATATTAAATATAGAAACAGCTTCTAGCACTGAAAGTTGAAGCAGGACCTGAAGAAAACTTTCTCTTTGAGAAACTCTTTCTTTATCTAGGTATTTAGAAAGGCCCATCTACTCTAACCTGGTGGCATGTTTATTCTTAAAGCATAATAAAAATGTGCTTCAAGATCTGCAACTGTAATGCTGCTGAGTTTCCTTTTGCTTTTTCATGATACTTTTTCTGGTTTGAATTTGTTAAAGGATATTTACTTTGAACCCTGAGGCTTTTCATGTAATTTTTAATTATGTATATGTATATTTACATTTATAATACATAATAAATACATTTACAATTATATATTTATAAATTAAATATGATACATTAAAAATGCTACTTTTGTACTATGGGCTGTTGTAATTGTGCCTTTTACTGAGAAACCCCTGCTCCTAATAGATATAATACTCTAATAGCACAAATGTAGAATGGTGACAAGATGTGTCTCCATCTTTATGGCCCTTGATCTTTACTATCCAGAAATATTTTTCAAAGATCAAACCACAGCACACTTGGCTCTTGGCACTAGAAAACTTGGGCTTTGATGGTGATCAAGTATTGCATGTGATGTGGCGGCTCTTAAAAGGGACTCTTCAACAATGTGATGGGGATATACACTGCTCTTTTGTTTCAGAGAAATACTTTGCCAAGATTAAAAAAAAAAAGACTTATAAGAGTAGGATTTTCCTCCTTTGGATTTTTGACTGGATACTTATCTTTATGAAAAAGTGCCATGGAATGTCTCATTTCATGTCGAAGCTGGCACTAGGACCCTGAAGAAATGTCTGCCATCAGGGCAATGAACAGACAAAATGTCACACCTTCACACAATTCAGAATATTTTTTCTCCCTTACTGTCCCTTCACCTCATCTCTTTTTTTCTCTCTGTATTTCTCTCTCTCTCCCTCCCGCCCCCTCTCTCTCTTTCCCCCTCAACCCCTCTTCCCCATTTCCTTGCAGGTTCTCCACCTGCTTCCCCTTGTATCTTCAGCCTCATTTTTCTTCTTCTGCTCACCCCGCCCTGCTTTTCCTTGTGTGCCCATCTCTTTCTCTAAGACTTGGAAGTCTCTAAGACTTCCAAGATAAGATATCCTCACTGTATCTTTCCTGTCTTTCCCCTGAGTCTGTATTCTCTCTCCTGGTTTTTTCCTCTGGAAGGCAAATCCGTGTCTGTGGTTGGTTGCGTAGGATCATGTATTGTGTAAACTTGTCTTGTTTGTCCTTTCTACTATTAGTCTGTTTCTTCCAGATGAGCTCTTAGAGTGTGGTAATTTAAATAAAATAGTTGAAGAGCCACCCCACAAAATACAATGAGTCCTTTTTTAAAGATGAAAATTGCTTCAGGATAGATGTTGACCATTCCTGTAATTTAAAAGGCTATTTTGCAAAATATTTACAAATAACTACAAAAATTGTGTTTACAACAGCTGAGGCAGAGACTAGGAACTCTGATTAAAAATATATATGTATCTGTCTTATGTGGATCTTCATGTAATTAGAATTCATTAAAATTGAAAAATGATACCTATTTTACATATAATTGAATATTTCTTTTATCATCCAGGAAAGATTTCATGCTGATGTGGTAATAAAACATGGCATGCTGAAGGCATTGGAGTTAGGCATTATGTTAGTTTTCTAAAGCTGCTGTAACACAGTACCACAACTCAGGTAGTTTCAAAACCCAGAGATGTATTCTCTCATAGTTCTGAAGGCTGAAAGTCTGAAATCAAGATGTCAGCAGGGCCATGGTCCCTCTGAAACCTGTAGGGAAATCATACTGTGCATCTTCCTGCTTCTGGTGGTTTGCTGGCAATCTTCCTTGGTTTGTAGCTATATCACTCCAATCTCTGTCTTCATTGTCACTTGTGTTCTTGCTTCGTGTCTCTGTGTTCATGGCCATCCTCTCATAAGGACACATATTGGACTAGGGGCCACCCTACACCAGTGTGACCTCATCTTAACTAATTATATCTACAATAACTATATTTCCAAATAAAGTCATATTCCTAGGCAGTGGGGGTTAGGACTTCAAAATATCCTTTTGGGGCCCTTCTAATCTTTTCTCCAGCCAGTGGCTCTTCAGCCTAGCACTGCTTTTGCCATGGCCCTCAGTGATGTTGGTGTGCAAAAGCAGATTAAGCATATGATGGCTTTTATTGAACAAGAATCCAATGAGAAAGCAGAAGAAATAGATGCAAAGGCAGAGGAAGTGTTCAACATTGAGAAAGGTTGTCTTGTGCAAACCCAAAGACTGAAGATAATGGAATACTATGAGAAAAAAGAAAAGCAGATTGAGCAGGAGGAGAAAATTCAGATGTTTAATTTGATGAATCAAGCAAGACTCAAAGTCCTCAGAGCGAGAGAAGACCTTTTTACAGACCTACTACTAAATGAAGCAAAACAGAGACTCAGCAAAGTGGTAAAAGATACAACCAGGTACAAAGTGCTGCTGGATGGATTTGTCCTCCAGGGTTTGTGCCAATTGTTGGAGGCCAGAATGAGCATTGTTCATTGCAGGAAACAGGATTTCCCTCTGGTAAGGGCTGCAGTGCAAAAAGCGAATCCTATGTACAAAATTGCCACCAAAAAAGATGTTGATGTCCAAATTGGTCGGAACTACCTGCCTGAGGAAATAGCTGGTGGATTGAGATCTATAATAGGGATCATAAAATATGAGCTTCCAATCCTCTAGAAAGCCGGCTGGATCTCCTAGTCCCTCAGATGATGCCAGAAGGGGACGTTTATTTGGTGCAAATGCCAACAGGAAGTTTTTGGACTAAACCTTTGGGAGAGGTGGAGTTGATCCACTGCTCTCCTGCTATGATGTGGAAGTTCCTGATATTTGACGAAACAAGATACCTGTGTGGCTCCCTCTTCACTAATAGTATGTATTTATCAGTGGATACTTTTCTGTAGCTAATGACCGTGGTGCAATTGTTAACAATGAGAGAAAGTTTCACTTAATGTAGTCAGGAAACCTACTTCTAGCTTATCTAAAAGTAGCACAGCTGTCATTTACTTCTGTAGCATGAAGGTGAGGGTATCAGATGGTGGTTACAGGAGCTTCACTAAGTCTTCTGCTTTTCCTCTGGTTTCAGTTCTCTAGCCTAGAGAGTGAAGTGTGGTGTTCTCTAATATTAAGTCTCTCCTTTTAGGCTTAAAATGCCTAGAGTGCAGGCATGCATTCCTTCCAGCAGTAGTAGCTTCGCTGTTAACCTATTTGGGCCTAGAAGTATTCCTCATCTGTAAATGTGATATAAAATAGAAGCTATGAATATGTTTCATTTATTGAAACAAAAGATTTACATGGAAAAATATATCTTTTTGGGTAGGGACACAATTTAACCCATAATAGGCAGTCTGGGTTCTCGTCTCATTTCTCCACTAATTAACCATGTAACCTTCGGCAAATTACTTAGCCTCACTGGGCTTCAATTGTAACATGTAGATAGTTATAGTTCTATAGCATTGTGCTATAAGAATGAAATGAGATACTGCTTGGCAAAATGCCTGGCACATAGTAAGTACAAATACATATTAGTCATTCTCCTAGTTATTGTTATTTAGGTTGTTATTTTTATTGCTATTGTAGTTGGAGATACTATAGCTTAGTACCTGACCCATTGTAGTTGCTCATTAAATGTTAAATTTCAGTCACTCAGGGCCATTATAACTTGTGTACTGTGGATGTTGAAAATGCTGTCAGAGAATACTCAACTATAGAGTGGTTGAAGTTACTATATTTTACTAAAGGTTTGCCATCTGGATGCTAAAGGATTTTTTAATTTACCATGTCTTTCATAATTGTTTGGAAATGTAGGGGAGCCCTAGGATAATTTAGCAATGTAGGTCATGAATAATTAATTGAATTGAAGTTCAAGGAAACTGAGTCCTGATGAGCTTTCTCTATATCTTGTCATAATTTTTTTAAAAAAGAAAAAGGCTATTTAATTTATATGTAACAAATACAAAGCTAATACTATTAGATATTATATGATAATGATGATCCATTTTTTGATCCAGAAGAAAGAGGGGCTGAGAAAGGTTAAATTATTTCCCATTGTCACAAGGAAGTGCAAATGAATTAGAGGCTAATTAAAATCAGTACTCCATCATCCAGTAATTCCACTACTGGGTGTTTACCCAGAGAAAAGAAAAACACTAATTTGAAAAGCTATGTGCACCCCGATGTTTATTGTAGCATTATTTACACTAACCAAGATATGGATGCAACCCAAGATGAATGCATAAAGATGTGGTATATATATACATATGTGTATGCATAGATAGATATATAGATATTGGAATATAACTCAATTATAAAAAAGAATGAGATCTTGCCATTTGGGACAATATGAATGCACCTAGAGAGTATAATGCTGAATGAATTAAGACAGTCAGAGAAACACAAATACCATGTAATTTTACTCATATGTGGAACTTAAACAAAACAAATGTACAAAGAAAAAAAGAGACAAACAAAAAATCATACTCTTAAATACAGAGAACAAACGAGTGGCTCCCAAAGGGAAGGTGAGCGGGGGGAGGGGTGAAATAGATAAAGGGGATTAAGAGTACACTTATCATGATGAACACAGTGTCATGTATAGAAATGTTGAATCATTACAGTAAAGCCTTGGTTTGCGAGCATAATTCGTTCCAGAAACATTCCCATAATCCAAAGCACTTGTGTATCAAAGCAAATTTCCCCATAAGAAATAATGGAAACTCAAGTGTTTTGTTCCACAACCTAAAAATATTCCTATAAAAATGATTACAATACTGTAATATAATACAAAACAATAAAGAAAATATAAAATATAAAGACAAATAAACAAATCAACCTGCAGTTAATCTTTGAAGACTTTTGTGGCTGGTGTTTGGGAGACACGGGAGAGGAAAGGTGGGTTATTGTGTAGGATGACTTTCACTATCACTGACGGAATCATTGCTATCTATTGGCTCAATGGAATCTTTTTCTTTTCATGCAACTTTAACAAGGAACCTATCCAATGACCTAGAATGAAATAAAACATTCCTTAGCTTACTCTTACATGGAAAAGCAAAAAACTGTCCATAGGTGCTTTGAAGGGACAAAAAATACACTAGTGCTAGTTGTGGGCACCTTCCAGCGTTCTGAAAAATCACTGGGATTTTTCTGCCAAACGCTACTGCCTGGGACTAAACATCTGAGCATGGAGATGATCACCCACAATCCCGCATCGAGAGAGAGAGACAGAGAGAGAGAGAGAGAGAAGAACAATTGTCTCAGTTGTGATCATGTGGCATTCAGTGTCATATACTACGTGTATTGCAAGACATCACTCTTCTTTTTATTTTATTTTTTAATTTATATCCAAATTAGCATATAGTGCAACAGTGATTTCAGGAGTAGATTCCTTAATGCCCCTTACCCATTTAGCCTATCCCCCGTCCCAAAACCCCTCCAGTAACCCTGTGTTTGTTCTCCATACTTAAGAGTCTCTTACGTTTTGTCCCCCTCCATGTTTTTATATTATTTTTGCTTCCCTTCCCTGATGTTCATCTGTTCTGGGTCTTAAAGTCCTCATATGATTGAAGTCATATATTTGTCTTTCTCTGACTAATTTCGCTTAGCATAGTACCCTCTAGTTCCATCCACGTAGCTGCAAATGGCAAGATTTCATTCTTTTTTATTGCTGAGTAATACTCCATTGTGTGTATGTATGTATATATATATATATATATATATATATATATATATATATATATATACACACACACATATATACATATACATATATATACATATACATACATATACATACACACACACACACACCACATCTTGTTTATCCATGCATCCATCGATGGACATTTGGGCTCTTTCCATACTTTGGCTATTGTTGATAGTGCTACTATAAACATGGGGGTGCATGTTCCCCTTAGAAACAGCATGCTTGCATCCCTTGGATAAATATCTAGTAGTGTAATTGCTGGGTCGTAGGTAGTTCTATTTTTAAATTTTTGAGGAACCTCCACACTGTTTTCCGGAGTGGCTGCATCAGCTTGCATTCCCACCAGCAGTGCAAAAGAGATCCTCTTTCTCTGCATCCTCACCAACATCTGTTGTTGCCCAAGTTGTTAATGTTAGCCATTCCGACAGGTGTGAGATGGTATCCCATTGTGGTTTTGATTTGTATTTCCCTAATGATGAGTGATGCTGAGCATTTTTTCATGCGTCGGTTGGCCATCTGGATGACTTCTTTGGAGAAGTGTCCATTCATGTCTTTTGCCCATTTCTTCACTGGATTATTTGTTTTTTGGGTGTTGAGTTTGATAAGTTCTTTGTAGATTTTGGACACTAACCCTTTATCTGATATGTCATTTGCAAATATCTTCTCCCATTCTGTCAGTTGCCTTCTAGTTTTGCTGACTGTTTCCTTTGCTGTGCAGAAGCTTTTTATTTTGATGAGGTCCCAGTAGTTCATTTTTGCTTTTGTTTCCCTTGCCTCCAGAGATGTGTTGAGTAAGAAGTTGCTGTGGCCAAGATCAAAGAGGTTTTGGCCTGCTTTCTTCTCGAGGATTTTGATGGCTTCCTGTCTTACATTTAGGTCTTTCATCCATTTTGAGTTTATTTTTGTGTATGGTGTAAGAAAGTGGTCCAGGATCAATCTTCTGTATGTTGCTGTCCAGTTTTCCCAGCACCACTTGCTGAAGAGACTGTCGTTATTCCATTGGATATTCTTTCCTGCTTTGTCAAAGGTTAGTTGGCCATACGTTTGTGGGTCCATTTCTGGGTTCTCTATTCTGTTCCATTGATCTGAGTGTTTGTTCTTGTGCCAGTACCAAACTGTCTTGATGATTACAGCTTTGTAGTATAGCTTTAAGTCTGGGATTGTGATGCCTCCTGCTTTGGTTTTCTTTTTCAGGATTGCTTTGGCTATTTGGGTTTTTTCTGGTTCCATACAAATTTTAGGATTATTTTTTCTAGCTCTATGAAGAATGCTGGTGCTATTTTGATAGGGATTGCATTGAATATGTAGATTGCTTTGGGTAGTATTGACATTTTAACAATATTTATTCTTCCTATCCAGGAGCATGGAATCTTTTTCCATTTTTTTTGTGTCTTCTTCAATTTCTTTCATAAGCTTTCTATAGTTTTCAGTGTATAGATTTTTCACCTCTTTGGTTAGATTTATTCCTAGGTATTTTATCGTTTTTGGTGCAATTGTAAATGGGATTGATTCCTTGATTTCTCTTTCTGTCACTTCATTGTTGGTGGAAAGGAATGCAACCGACTTCTGTGCATTGATTTTATATCCTGCAACTTTGCTGAATTCATGAATCAGTTCTAGCAGGTTTTTTTGGTGGAAACTTTTGCATTTTCCATATACAGTATCATGTAAGACATTGCTCTTTTATAAAGTTAAAATTTATTAGAAATGTTTGCTTGTCTTGTGAAACACTTGCAGAGCAAGTTACTTGCAATCCAAGGTTTTACTGTATATTGTACTCCTGAAACTAATATAACATGGTATGTTAATTATAAGTCAATTAACAAAGGGTGGGAGAAATCAGTATGCTGTCAAATGTTCACACTCCAGAGGACAGAGTGCTGAAGGATTTGAGTGTATTCTCAGGTTAGGTGTATGAATCATCTCAACCAACTCATGGTTAGCTCTGGCTTACATTTCCTGCCCCTTAGATTAATTTGGCTTTGTCTCTGCTTTGGCAATCTTCAACACTTCTCTGTCACTCCTGCCTTTTACCTCCTGCTCTACAAGAGGTAGCAGATAATAGCTACTAGACCTTTACTTATTCATAGGAATATCTCAATCAAGAGGTGATTTTTCAGGGAATTTTCCATCTAACTCCAAAAGAGGTTGGGAAAGAAATTTATTAGATTCTGTCAGTTCATAAGTGGCTGCCAAACCTCCAGTGGACAGCTTGAGTGAAGAGGAAGTGTATCAGAAGTGAAGAGGAATCAAGCATGATCGGCCACCAGAGGAGACATAAATCTTTTCCCAGTTGCTGCCATGTCAGCCACGTGGGGATTCCTCCTTCAGTATTCATTTTGGCCACTGGGACTACTAATATGCCTTCACTGGTCAGCTAACCATAATTTTTAACCCACTTACAAAAGCAGTGCAAAATAATCATAGCACACCACATTTAAGAGAAACATTTTCTTTTGTTCAGTTTTTCAGTTCTCCTATCCAGCTGCCTAAATAAATACTCTCAGTTTAGAACTACTTCCTTTTTCTCTTTAGAGGTTTCTTGTAGTTTTTTCTTTAATTACTTGATTGCATATATATATATATATATATATATATATATATATATATATATATATATATCTGGTCTTTAGTCATGAATCTTTGCTGAAGACAGAAAACCAATTTGAAATAATTTTAACACAGAGAGGAATTTGTCAGCTCATATAAGCAAATGGTAGGAGGGGTTGGTGTGGAAGTAACATTAGGGCTGACTGGGTCTGGGGGTTGACTGCTGTCAGGATTCTTCACATTTATCTCTTTCATCTCAGTGTGGTGGTTCTTTTCTCTGAGACTGTATTCTCCATCAGTAAGGGAACCTTCTGTAGGAAGACCTCATTCACATTCCTACAGCCTGACAAGGAGAAAAGAAGAGTTTTCTTCTCCTAGCACAAGCTTGGGCAATCTCAACAGACTCCGATTAGCTCAGCTCAGTAGAATATGTACATCCAACCGATTGGGACTCAGTCATCATCAGCTAACACCAGAGCCACGTGGCCAGGGGAAAATGTTTTGAAAGAATAGGTGATATTTGGGGTGCCTGGGTATCTCAGTCAATTAAGACTCCAACTCTTGACTTCAACTCAGGTCTTGATCTCAAGGTTTGTGAGCTTGAGACCCACATTGGGCTCTGCTTGGGATTATCTCTCTTTTTCAAATAAATAAATAAATGAAGTTAAAAAAAGAAAATATTAATTAAGAAAAGAATAGGTGATATTTGGGTACTAAAATAATAAATGCCCAATGCATCTGAGATTGTGAAATGCTTTCTTTATCTATTGCTTTGTTTTTTTTTCCACAATTTTTTCCCCTTTTGGGATGGGTTCTCTTCTCCACTCTTCAGATTGCCTAATTCTGGTTTCTTTATAATTTTGGTATCTGCCTGAAAGGTTTGACCTGAGTCACAGTTGCAGTGTCCTCTCTTATTCTATTTGAGAGTTGTCATGACAGGGGTCCTAATGTGTGTATGTTGCTTTTACCTCCAATTTGTTCTCACATAAATGACCTGAATTCCTGTTTTCTGTCTGTGGAAATTAGGTTCTAGTCAGTCTTATTGAAAGTCTTTGTGGAGTGGTCCATTGTCATACAATTCCCACAACTTTTACTCTTTGATGATGCAAGTTCCCTCTTTCAGCATAATACTTCACACACAGTGTATCCCTTTTCTTTTCTAGTGTTAATTCTTGGTCACATTGCTCACCTTTTCCACATTCAGTAACTAATCATATCCCCAGCAGTTCTCTTATATAGGTAATCCATTTATTTTTTAATGAGTTTAAGAATGAGATATTTGGATTGCCTTTTGCAGCAATACATTAACTATCACATATAATTTTATCTACTGCTTTGCTTATGCAAAATGTCAGTCACAGTGAGTCTTAGAGCTATTACATAAATTGATTTATATTGTCTAAAATTCTCATGTCAGTAGCACTTTATTAAATATTTATGAGAGTCTGAAAATGCAAGATAAATTATGGAGTTAGATGGGTAACAAAGGTATTATAGTATTCTTTCCATATTCATAGAGGCTAATTTATAGAGGGCCATTCTAATAGACTGTTCTGCAGATATTTATTCAAATCACTAAATGCTCTCCTCTTTTCTAAGTTCCTTCACATCATCTTTCTCTAGTGAGAGAAGCAGCCTCATTCAGGTTCTTTGACCTTTTACTCCTCTCTCAAATGTCTTCTCATCTTCTTTCCCACAGGAGGATTTGTCCATGACACAAAGCTATTTGTTGGCAGCTGCAGGAGAAATTGCCATCTATAGATGGGAGCAAGAAAAAAAGGGAGCTAGCACAAATGAATAGCATTGGGAAGGAAAACACATTAAAACTACAGATACAAAAGGGATTTAAAGTTTGTAGGAGAGTAGCATGTCCAGATGACAGTAATAACTTGAAGTTTTAGATGAAATAGATAATTTTCTAACAAAATATAAATTATTAACCTAGTCTCAAAAAATAGAAATCATGAATAAATCAGTAACCATGAAAGAAATAAAATTAATGGTAAAATGTCTTGCCCTTCTTCCACACCAATCTTCAAATAACAATCCCAGATATTTATAGGCATAATTTTAAAAACCTTTAAGAGCAGAAAATGCCTATCTTAGGCAAACTGGGTCAGACACTCAAAATGGGAAATCTAACTGAACCACTTTATGCAGCTTGTGTAACTTTGATGTTAAAAATGGATATAAGGATAAGAATAAGAAATAGTATAGTATATTTTCATGTATGACTATAAAAGCAAAAACCTTAATGTACCATTGACAAAATATTTTCAGCAGTGTATAAAAAACTACATGATAGCCAAGAGATTATCCAAATCCAAAAATGCAAAGATGGTTCAATTTCAGACACCTATAAAATTTAGGAGAAAATTTCATATGGTTTTCTCAACAGACAGAGAAAAAGCATTCGGTACAATTCAACACTCAATTATGATATAAACTCTTGGTAAACTAAGGATAGAGAAAATTTTCTACTATTTTGAAAAGAGATATCTATCAAAAACCTCCTACAAATGTTATTGTTATTTAGAAAAACTTACAAACATTCCTGTTCAAGTCAGCAACAGGATAAGAAATCCTGTGATTATCCCCATTATTCAGCTGGATGTCCTAGCCAAATTTAAAAGGCAAGAAAAATAAGACATGTAAGAACTTAAAAGAAAAAGAAAAAATTACAAATAATGAAACTGACTAAGTAGAAAATCCAAGAGAAGCATTAGATATATCATTAGAACAATTTAGACATGAATTTGGCATGTTCACCAGTTTCAAGATTAATATACATAAAATAGTAGCATTCCTGGAAATCAGCAATTAACTAACTAGAAAACGTCAGAGGAAAAAATACACACCATTTATGATAGGCAAAATAGTGACCCCCCAATTGACTGTTCACCCTGAAACCTGTGAATACGTTACTTTAGCTGGAAAATGGGGAATTCAGTTTATAGGTGGAATTAGGTTTAAAATAAAGGGATTATCCTGGATTATCCAGAAGATTTCAATGTCATCACAAGTGTCTTTCAAATATGAAAGAAAGAGGGAGAGGAGTCAGTATCAGAGTGATGGAGAAAGACTCTGCCTGCCATTGTTGGCGTTCAAGATGGAAGGAGACTGCCAAAGAATGTTGGCAGCCTTTAGAAGATGGAATAGGTAATAAAGAGGATTCTTCCCTAGAGCTGCTCAGTGTGGGAAAAGATAGCTGGCCTTTTTGCTCCTGCTAAGGTTCCTGAATGAAGCTCCCTTCTCTTTTCCTTTCAATCTTCCACACTCAAAGACCTGGAGGGCTCAGACTTCTGGTCACTTCCCTACTTGGGCTCCTGGGTTTCTGAGAAATTAGGCTTATGTCGGGGAAACACACAGGGATTTCTTCTCAGATATCAGCCACTCACAGACCCAGTGACCCTTTGCATCAGGACTGGTAGAGAGAAAAACGTTAACAGTGAAGAGGAAGGAAGCTCTAATTAAACTTGTCTAAAGCTCTTGTCCAGTGACCTATTGACTACAAACTCAGACTGGCTCAGCTGACCCACTGGATCATGTGTTACCTCTGCATTAATAAAATATATGGAATTATTTTAAATTTGTGATAAAAGTGATAACTTTTGTGATTATTTTTTTTTATTTAAAAGTAATACAACCTCTCTCAGTTTGGGTGTTCCCAAAGCAGATCCTGAAACAAGGATTTGAGTGAAGATCATTTGTGGGGAAGTGATCCAAGGAAGCCTGTTGAAGAAGTGAAGCCAGACATGGGAGAAAGAAAAGGCAATGAAGGGTGCTTATGGAGAAGGTGATGGCTCTGAGCAGCTGGGTCTCAATCCTGCTGGGAATTCTCTGAGAGATGATGTATTCTTCAGAATTAACTCATGTAGGAAGCTTGAGCCTAGGCTTTATTATTCAGAACTTTTAGTCTGTACTGCATGGGTGAACCAAACATGCTCTTATGATCCAAAAAATCCTCAAAGCAGAGGAATTTTGCAATTCCTCCCCCCAAAATCTTTTTCTTTTAATGTTTATTTGTTTTTGAGAAAGACAGAGACAGAGAGTGAGTGGGGGAGTGGGAGGGGCAGAGAGAGAGGGAGACACAGAATCTGAAGCAAGCTCCAGGCTCTGAGCTGTCGGCACAGAGCCCAACATGGGTCTCAAACTCACAAACTGCAAGATCATGACCTGAGCCAAAGTCAGATGCTTAACTGACTGAGCCGTCCAGGCACCCTGTCTTCAAGTCTTTTTTACATGTATCTTAGTAAATCTTTTAACTCATTTTTTAAAGTTTATTTATTTATTTTGAGAGAGAGGGAAGGAGAATGAGAGCACTAGCACAGAGTTGGGGGGCATCGAGAGAGGGAGAGAGAGAATCCCAAGCAGACTCCACACCATCAATGCCAAGCAGATGCAGGGTTGAGCCTGATGCAGGGCCATGCTTGATGTGGAACTCAAACTCACAAACTGCTAGATCATGACCTAAAGTCAGATGCTTAACTGACTGAGCCACTCAGGTACCCCTAATTTGAATTTGTCTTACTTTGAGAATTCCATCTTTTTTATTTTTGTGGGGCAGGAAATTTGTATACCTTTTTTGGGGGGTCAAATTTATATTTTTGTGCATTTTTTTCTATTGGGATTTTGCTATTTTTATTTCTCAATTTCTAAGAGCTTTTACATATTAAAGTGACAAATTGAAGATTTATTCTTCATGATACACATTGCAAATGTCTTCTCTGTCATTAGTCTTTTGACTAATCAAAAAGTCATGCAAAAGTTTTTTCTTTAATTTTATATTATTTAATTTATCAAATGTTTATTGGATTTGAATTTTAAATTATAATTAGAAAGGCTTTCCATTTATCTACATTTTCTTCTAGTACTTGTATGTTTTTTTGTTTGTTTGTTTTTGTTTTTGTTTGTTTTAACATTTAGATATCTAATTCATTTGGAGTTTATTGTGGTATATGGTGTGAGGTAGGATTCACTTTTATGTTTTTCCAAATAGCTATCCAATTTCCCCAACCTCAGTTTTAAAAAATCCGACCTTTTCCCCAGTGATTTCAGATGACACTTTTATCATGGTGCTTGGGTCCATTTCTGAGTTTTTTCTTTTTTTCTGTTAGTTTGTCAGTACAATACCTTATTGTTTTAAACAAAGAGAAGGCTTCAGAATATATTTAAACCTGTATATTTAGCATGTTTAGTTAATACACTACCATATAACTATAATAATTCAATAAAACATGATTTCCTTCACCTAGCCCTTATTTTTGGACAATTAGGATTTTCCTTCCAACTTTAACAACAAATATTACTATCACATTATCTTTGCCTATGTAGCATTTCCAAATATTATATGACGATGGACTTTTTAATGATTCCTTATGTTGATTTCTAAATTGCTCTTCAAAATAGAGTGTCCAATACATGGCTCTCACAAAATTAAAAACTTTTTACATTAAAAATATTTTTAAAAAGTTGTTACTTTAGTAGCCAAAGGCTAACTGATGTATATACTTTTTAGATCATTAAAAGGGTTATTTTCTCATATGTTCATTCACTAAGTATAATTTCTTCTTTGTGACTTGCTTTACACTGTTGCTTTTTATTTCATTGTCTTCTTGTTGATTTATATGAACTTGCATATAAAGATATTAATCCTTCATCAATCATGCTTACTGCAATGCTTACCCAGTTTATTAAATTTTTAATGTTATTTGCATTTTGTCAGGCTGATGTTTTATACTTCAGGTTGAAAAACTGATTCTTTACTTTTATTATTTCATTAGTCATTTCTAAATAATTTTAGAATTATTTCTAAAATATTTTCTAAAATATCATTTCTAAATGATTTCTAAAATTCTAAAATTTCTAAATAATTTCTATTTCATTTCTAAAATAATTTCTCTTTTAGGAGTTGGTATGTGTTTATATTTCTCAATGAATACTTAATATTTATTGGAAATACAAGAACAAAGAACAATTCTAACTTGCCTGGTGATTTCCATCCCCAGACTCATAATGTAGATTTGAAGCAGTAAATTAGGAGGCAGAGTGATATTACAAACACAAACTCTGACGGCTTTAAGAAGTGGCTCTGATGAAAGGAGAAGAGACTTTCTAAAAATATCACGCAGAAATCCTAAAAATTATAGCAATTTAAGGCCATTGAAGGTAGAGCAAACAGACCTAGTAAAGTGCCCACTTAGCAAAGCACCCTAAACTGGTGTTCATAAAGTGATTGCAGAGTTATGAAAATAATAAATGATGTCCAGGTTATCATGGGGGAAGAATAAATAAATATACAAGATGTTATTAGAGACATTTCTAACTCAAATAATTTTTAAAAAGTGCTTAAAAAGTGTAAAATCCTTAGTCAACCAGAAAAATCGGCTGTGAAGAATGACTTTGTTCCCGGGGGTACCAGTTAGATGACATGTTATAACAATTATTTGTCACCTGTTTTATATGGCTTCCTAGATTTTAAACTCCTCAGGAATAATGATCATGATTTACTCTTCAATTCCCTTTAAGTGGCATGTATTAATAGGGACTAAATGCCAGCTGAGCGCCATTGTTCTATATTGTTCTATATACTTATTTTTTAACCCACTTATTATACCACTTTCCCAGGAAGGAAACAAAAACGTGGAGAAGTTACACTTTCTACTCAAGGTAGATTTTGAGTCCCCTACTGTCTGGCTGTCCCCACAGGGCTAATTCCTTTCTCACGACACTTGGCATGGTATCATACATAGACTTCCTTAATGTTTGCAAAGTAAATAAGAAAATTAATTATTTTAATTATGAATTATTGTGACAGGTTGGAAATGGGTGACATGGTTTATAATTTTGTTGGAGAAACAAGACACACATGAAACGACACCTCAATGAAATCATTATTTAAGTTCATCATTTTAGTTACCTTTCTTAGAGCAACTGAATCAGCCCAGAAGCCTTTACAAAGAAGAAATTAGTTTCTCCTAGGACCTGAATGTATTTGTTTTTGTAAGAATACAGTTCTCATCAGTTGACAACAGGATCAAAGCAATATATGGTCACATGTTGGATGCCTTCACCCTTCCCTCCACTGGGTTCTTCACTGGGACCGACAATCTTTTAGTCTTGTTGATTATAAAAGAGAAATGAGAGAATGTTTTTTTTTGTCTGTCTTCAAAGTCCTCCCTGTCTGTGGTTTGTTGTCAAATGTTCTCCTACATCATTTTCCACATTCCATCTTGCAAAAATGTTTTTGTGGAGATGATGACTTTTGCATGTCACTTTTATACCTTTTCTGTCCATCTAAATATTGACACCTTCCTCCCCGCCCCTGTCATTTTTAACAACTTTGGTGAGGTATGATATCATATTTTATGAGGATTTAAAAATATGCTTACTTAGTAAGATGTAGCTATTTGCACACTCTTCCTTTGTACTTGATGAATTATTGCTTCAAAAACATATTTGGCCTTTCTCATCATAAACCAGCCAAGCAAGACAGATAGTGTATTAAAAAGAGGTTTAATTTCCACATTCAGTGTAGGAAAACATATACGATTTATGCAGTTTTGTGATGCAAAAGGTGAAAAGGTTGTCAGGGACTTCTCAAATGATTCATAACTCTGAAGGCCCAGGTGATGGAAGAAGGATATGGATAAGTCACTAGAGGCAATAATTTCTCAAATTACAATACCATTTTCTCAAGGAATACAGCAAATGCCAAAACTGATTACATTATCTACTTTGATTTCATTTTATATAAGAAACTCCTAATAGAGAGGGTGAGCATAGGTAATGTTCCCTTTGAGAAAGCCAATTCTGCCACAGTTTTCAATAAAGTCTAATGTAGTACCAAGAACACAGTGGGTCCTCAATCAATAACAGTTTGCAAATGCAGGCAATGATAAGGGGAAAGGAAATTTCCTAACTATTTGTCCACATTCTGCCTTCTAATTTATACTAAAATACCTGTTGTCTTTTCTCTTACTTGTAAGGTATTTAACTCACTTAGGTCTCCTTTATCCATGTAGTGCCCAATTCTACCAGTGTTGATTCAGAGGATAATCAGTTGAACATGTAAAATGCTTGGTGCAGGAAATCTTGAAGCTGCAGAAATGAATGAGCATTAATTGGAGTTGGCTGGGCAAATATGGGGAAAAGGAAATATTAGGCAAGGTTAATGATTTGGCCAATGAAGTTGGTGACAACGTGTAGTATACTTAGGAAACACTCAGGTAGATGACAATTATTCAAGTAGAAAGTGTGTTGGAGGAGTAGGAAAAAAAATTAGAGGATAATTTGAAGGCATGAAAGTTTGCTGAGAAAAACTATACCAAATTATAGTTTAAATTTTATTTGGTTGTAACATGCCTGCTTAAATGGTCTTTTTCCCAAGCCCTTTAACAATGGCCTCGATATGCTGACTCTCAAAGTATGCTCTTCTTAGTGATATTTCCAGTCTTTCGATCACTCCTTCCCCCCTTTTAGCATCTCTCCCTACTGCTGATTCTAATATTCTCTCTATTCAGTTTATAAAACTAGTTGAGATTCATTTTAACTAATTGTTACCTGTTTAAAATGCTCTTAGGAGTACATATTTTTCATGAGTCCCACAAGAAACTCTGCAGAAACTGTCTCACTATGACCCATTTAAGAGCCTGATAGAATTATCATTTATTAGTGACCATCAAGGACACGAACCAAAGTTAATGGCAAGCTGCTATGTTAGGAAGAAATACTTTGTATCAGAATGTCAGTGGAAAAACGAAAACTATCAAGTTATTTAGCTCTCCTTTCTTAAATCATTCAAATGTTTGGTTACTGAACTGTAGAATTTTCTGAGAAGTTTATAGAAAATAGGAAATGATATGTATCTTAGTGTATAACAGTGCTGGTGTTCAATTCAGTTTGTGTTTGGATTCTAGAAAAATATGCTTTGTGTCAATTGTTCTGGCAAGTATTCAATTAGAACTTCATAAAAAAAGGATATAAAAATTCTAGGCACCTGTTTTATTAGTACCTGAATATAGGGTAAGCCTGGAAAAGAAAAATAAGGTTCTTAATTGACCTTTGATTTATTCAAGAGCATTGGGAAGATCTATATACTTCCAATGGCACATTAATAAAATAAACCTTATAAATTTAGTCTAGCTCAATCATACATCTCGGAATATTTGTTTTGTTTTTGTTTTTTGACTTAAGTGATAAACTCAATTGATGAAACATCAAAATAGCAAATACCTAGCTTACTGCAAATCATTGTTTTCACAACACACTCTCCAAAATATTGTATAAGTGTTGGTTTTGGTGTTAGAAGTAGCAGCAGCAGCAGCAGCAGCAGTGTGGTCGTGGTGATAATAGATATAGGCAATGTGTTGTTATTGATCCTTATACTACTCTTTCTACATTATCTTTCCATTTACATGCATTCTTGTTTGGTCACGTACTGTTCTAGGTGTTTCATAAGGATTACCTGTAAACATCACAACAGCCTAACTAGGTAGATGGTCGTATTCCTCCTTTTCATAAGTAGAGACTGTAACTCAAAGAGCGTAAGTAATATGCCTAAGGTCTTAGAACTCATAACTTGGTAGAGTCAGGATTTGAATTCAGGATTTGGCTCCAAAACTCTTGCCTGTCTCAGTGCACTGTGCTGTCCAGTTATCCTGTCTCCATTTGTCCACAGGATACAAAGTGAGGGAATTGTACAATCATGTGATTTTTCTTCTTCCTTTGGGTCAGTTTAGAGATACTATAGAGCTATAGTCTCACTTTTCCCTTTCATATTCAATTCATATAATTGGCTGTGTTAAGATGTCTCTGTCTGATGCGTGTATGTAATAGCCTGCTAGTCACGTGACCACATACCAGATGGGCTGGTCATTTGGCTCTTTGGCGGCTGACACACATCCAGGTGGCTCTGCCAGTCTTTGACATGGTAGAATGGTATCTGATGTATTCTGATAATGTTAGCTATTCAGTACTGAGAACAAAGGCTCATACATAAATGGAGACCACATTCTTTTCTCTGACAGTAAGGAAGGCCTCTGCTATTTAAGGATGCTTATTACATGTCTAACACGTCCCCATGTGTCATCTAATTTCACCGTTAACTCTAAAATGAAAATAATGTATTAAGTCACTTAAATTTTCTTTTGAGAACTAAAATACTTAATCTATGTGACTCCAGATTTCCCATTAAAAAATAATTTACAATTGTAGCTTGCAGCCAGTCATATATGCCCCAGAACACCTCCTCATTGCCATCCATTGCTATATCTCAAAGAACATAAACCCATTTTAGACATGACTTAATCAAATGTGATTAGAGAAGCAGCTCTGGAAGAGATAAACATATGCACTCCTGAAACAAGTATAAATTTGTTATTTGTACCATTGACAACCTCATTAACATAAATGAAACTTTTCCTAAAGATGATAAACTTTATTCTTTTCTTTCCCCTTCTTTAATTCATAAGGCAAATATGGCAAAGACTGTTAGTTGAGTCACTAATTTCTCTGTAGTTATTGCATGAAAGTATTGAGGGTCTTTCTAGATCTATTTAGGGAAGTTAGGGATCTGTGCTTCAATCTGATTATGTAACATGTTGGGTGCTTGTGTTCTCAGTAAGAACCCTTTGTGGGATTCACGGAGCTCATGTATGTGAAGTTCCTCTCCTTATGAAACAATATAGCATTAAAGTTAAGATTGGGAATAAGGAATGGTATCTCCTTAAAGCCCATTATCTTGGTCAGTGTCATGATAGTATTCAGATTTGGAATTTATGTGAGATCCATAGGTAAATATTGCTGGCATGGTTTTCCTTCTGAGGTGGTGACATTTCCAAGCCAAGCCAAATTTGAATTATTATTTCCTATCCATCTAGTCTCAGAGATATACTCTTTTTATCTTTTAGGATTCCAAAGTGGCTTTACAAAAACACAGAACAAAATAGTTCAGAAATGCTTTTTGTCCCTTACCTTAAAGATAAATGGTGGGAAAGTGACACAATTACAAAAATTTTACACTTAGCTAAAGATAATTGTGTAACTAGGAACAATTTGAAGGCGTAACGTTGAAAATGTAATTTTAGAGATGTTTAGCATGTTTAAAGGAGCATGTTAAATTTCTAAGTCGAATCATCACCCATAATAGGTAAATATAGTTAGCAATAAGGGTCACTTAGCTTGTAAGCATGTAAATGCCTTAAGAATGAGTTGGCAAAAAGACAGGTTATTTTTCTCCTCTCTGGAGGAAAGTTTATTGGCAAGAAAATGAGACAAAGTATTTAAAGAATTTGATTCTACTGACTTTGTTACATTAGAATTAAATTTTATAGGAAATAGGTATGTCAGTAAATATATATTTTTTGACCCCATAACCTGTACTCATGATATAATTACACTGTGATGGGATCGATTCTTAAATAGATTGGCCATTTTCATGTAGACGTGGTGGTCAACAACCCAATTCTGTGCCTATGGTTTACATTTGTATATATAGACAGTTTTTTTAGATATTGGATAATTTATCAGTTATTATGGGCTAAATTGAAGATAACAATATTCTCTATATGTGTCATAGTTTTGCAAAGTGTGGTTTCCTTGTGTCAGAATTTTCTGGAATATTCTGCTGCAGAATCCTGACCTTCATTTTGGATCATTGAATCAGAATCTTGGGATGGGGCCACCTTTTCCCCAAATTCCTGAGTTATCTTAGATATTTCATATTTAATAACTGTATTCTTGGCATAAATACTCTTTGATGTTACCTTTACTATTAGCCTGTGACTTAATAAACACTGAATACACACCGTATAAGATTTAACCATAATAGACTGGAATTTAGTTTAGTTAAATAAAGTTTCTATCGCAGAATTGTGGAGTTAGTAATAATAGTATCTACCAAATATTGAACATATGAACATAAAATGATATCTTCTGGCCATTCAAGATCTGCAACTCTCACAGAAGCCCTGCATGGTGGATGATACTATTCCCATTTTGCATGTAGAAGACAGGTTAGAGGGGTGAGTAACTTGGATAAGGCCACACTCATAATAAGAGATGACATTCGGATTTAAATCCAAAAAATGACCTGGTTCAAAGCCTGTAATGGAATTACTATGACAGAGTGCCCATTTATGAATTCATAGCAGTGCACAGGGTCACAATGAGTTCATATGGTACTTTGATATGAAGTAGAAAATATTATTTTCATCCTTCATAAAGCTGTGGCCCATGTTGGGGTGCATGAGCAGAACATGGGGTAGATTTCACCTCTCTTCTCTCTTTCCTTCATGCCTCCCTGCAGTGAGGAACCTGAATCACTCTAGGTGGTGGCCTAGATGATACTTTTAGTGAGGAAATTTTAAGGCTCTCTAATATAGACCTAGTATCTTATAAGCACAAAATGCATGCTAGCAGATTAAAAATCCAGTGAATGTCACAGGCATGAAGAGAGGACAAAATTAAGAGCTTATTGATTGCCCAACTCTGTTAATTTATTTTGGTTTTCTGCAGGGTTCTTGTGAATGAAATGGCTTTACATTCCTATTTTGTAACAGAGGATACTGAATGATCTCAACCTTTTAGTTAGAGTGCAGCCTAGTTTGACTTGGTTTCATTGGCATCTATACTATATGCACTATTTTATTAAAATTCAAGTTGTGACATTTTTAATACCAAAGGCAATATTTAGAAAATATTTAAGATACAGCTGGACTTTTTCCTATAGCTATATTTTTGTTAATAGTTTCACATGCCCATATATTATTAGTATTTTGAAAAACAAACAGCTCATGCTTGTGGCTCATGCAATATATTTATATCCTCTTCACACCTCTTCTACCTCACCTTTTATATATCGTACTATATTTGATTCAAACTTTCTTTTTTCTCTCCGCTAGGACTTATCTCAGAAACCTAGGGAAGGTTTTAACCATTCCATTAAAAAAAGTCAGCTTACCCAATTTTGATGAATTTTCTTAAAAAAAAAAGTCATCATGGAAAGTCATTAATTTCTCAGAGTGTCTAAAATCTTCAGTACATACTGCTATTTGAGCCAAAGGTGTTATATAAATAAACTACACTGGTTATTGAGCACCTACTGTGTGTCCTGTCCTGTCTTCGAGTCTTAACAAGTTTTTAGCTCATTAAATTTAGTCACCATAGTTATTCCTTTGGAGATTGCATTCCAGGGAATAGGTGATATACTGTGGCTGTTTCGGTACAGACCTGTCACCATTCTTGGAAAATAGCATCCCAGCAGGTAGTTCACTGTTAGTATATCAGCCATGGACATTGACTACAATGAGCCACAACCTGGAGTTTCCAGAGAGTCATAGTGGATGTTCCCTGTATTCCTGTTTTCTTAGAGAGTCACCTTTTCATTCTGCCTTTTCATTTATGTTAGAAAAATAGAATCAAGGTTTTTTTGTAGGGGCTTTTATCCTCCCCCAGGCTGCCAGTTCTCAGAGGTGTATGCTTTTAATCCATTTATTGCATTTCCATCCTTTGAAATAGAGATGATGGACCTAATGAATCCAGAGTGTGTTTTGATGGACATGGACTGATGGACACTAACTTGACTGGACAGAGCATGAAATACGTTTTAAAAGTTCCTCCCCCCAACACATACCTCAATATAGCTTTCTTAAAATTAGATTATAAGGTAAAAAAAATAGGTGCCTGGGAAAACCTTTATGATTTTAGATGTTAGATATTATTGATATGGGGCCGGTCTTGAAGTCACTATTGAAGACTACAAGGATTCTACTTGTATGAAAAGAGAAGACAACTCATGGAATTACTTTTCCTGATTGTTATCTAAAAACTCACTTTTAGTTTATCTTTTTCTGAGGATTCTACTGGAGATGACTACTGAAATTTTGAAAGCAAATATTGCTTTAATTGCTCCTATTGAACAACTGAGAGTCAGTAATAAATTTATGAGTCTCTCACGTAGAATACATACATGGTGAAAATATCTTCATCTTTAAAATTTTTTTAAATATTTACTTATTTTTGAGAGAAAGAGGGAGAGACAGGATGTGAACAGGGGAGGGGCAGAGAGAGAGGGAGACACAGAATACGAAGCAGGCTCCAGGCTCCGAGCTGTCAGCACAGCTCGATGCAGGGCTTGAACCCACGAACCGTGAGATTGTGACCTGAGCCGAAGTCACACATTTAACTGACTGAGCCACCCAGGCGCCCCTCTTCCTGTCATCTTTAAAGGTAAATAATGTTCAACTTATTTATATTGGATACATACTTACGGACCAATTCTATTATGTTGTGTTAATATTTTAATTTAGGACTATTGCGCATGATCTGTATATTTTTATGTAACTTATTTCTTAGGAGTTCAGATAGTAATTTGATTCTCGACTGAGTTCACTCACTGCTTTGTCTGTTGTGGGTCAGCAATATCTTGTGCATTTGATTTTTTCAGGGAATGTGGGATACATCAACGGAATAGCACCAGAAAATGTGTGCTAGAAATATTAAAGTACATTATTGCAGGGAAAGTTGAAGTGAGAACAGTTTCAAGAAACATTACTGTCTTTTCCGAGACTGTATCTTATTAATAAATCATTATAATTTAAAATACACAGTAATTTTATATTTCTTACATTCAATATAGCTCCAACATATTTTCTACTACCTCTTCATAAACTTCACTTGTGATTTCTATTCAATTAGCAAACTCTTTCTGGGCATTAATTGTGTGTCAGACACTGCACTTGATAGAATGCAAGGTACTATGATGAACAGGGCTTTGTTTCCTATTTGGGAAGATAAGAAATGCATATTAATAATCAAGAGTCAAAATTAAAAGTTTTGAGTAAGAAGGTTTGCATAAAAGTGTTTCAAAACTTCATGTATGATGAGGTCACTTCCAACTTGAAGCCACTTTTCTCCTGTATGTCTCCCCATCACCTATCCCATCAGAGATCTTTATTTTGCATATGGAAAATTTTATCTGAGTGTGTTGAACTGTTTTAATAATCTCTTATTTTATACTTTAGTTTTCTTTTATCTAAGGGAGGGTATCCTGATGCTTTCTTTTGTATACTCATTCTGCTTACCAAGCATCACTTTGAAAACAGAAATACTCTCTCTCTCAAATCTGCCAGTATTTTTTCTTCTGTCCTTTAAATGACTCCTGAAATTTCACCTCATGCACAAAATCTTTTGATTTGATCAGAGAAGTAGATATGGATTTTCTTGCTGCTCAACATTGACAACAAACACCCAATTTCTTTCTCTGATTTCCTGAGACATATATTCAATAAGTTTGTTTAGTACCTTTTATGTGTCAGGAACATAAATGAATCTGGAATGAGTTTCTGAAACACTGATAAAGAAGACAGATGTATGAACAATAGATTTTATAATATGACATGGTCAGTGCAGTGTATATTTGAGATACATTATGAACCCAAAGAATAGAATGCCTAGCTATGGGGGAGCTGATGAGTAGGACTGCACCAGAAAAAAAAGAGAGAGTCACTAAAGGAAGGAATCAATCTATATAAAGGCACAGAAGCATGGAAAAAGGTGTAGATATGGGTCAGACTGTGGCAGACCCTGTATTCCATACCACAACAGCTGGATTTAAATAGGGTAATACATGTAAAGTGCTTAATGCAGGGCTTTATCCATAAAGCACGAGAAAACTATTAGCTATTATTGCTAAGATTACTATTGCTTATTTTTAATCATAATAATCCAGTAAGAAATCAGGGTCCACTGGAGATTTTTGAGCAGAGAAATTAATGTGTAGATATGGTACTGAAAAATGGCTCTGGCATCAGTGTAGAATATGGATTGGAAGGAGAAAGATTGGTGGGGGGGGTTGCAGAAAATCAGTTGACAATTAATGTAGGCAAGATATAATTAGGTTATAATGGCATGAGTGTGAGAATTAACCTCTTTGTGTCTCAGTTCCCTCATCTATAAATATAGAAATTATAATAGCATCTAATTTATAGGATTGACATAAGGGTTAAATGAGTTAATATTTTCAAAGCTCTTACAAGACTTGTGCCTTGTATGACTATGTGTTTGTTAAACAAAATTCAAGCAGCCGAATATTGTTTGTATGTCTTATGCATATGCATGAATTCTTGGTTGTAACTAGACATGAATTATATCTATGCTACATCCTCTGCATAGGCAGTGATAAGGAATTGTTCATTTAAGTTGACTATAATTGTAATAATATTTAATTGACACTTGTATATTCAATACTATCAAAGATAGAGTCAAGTCTTGATTTTCTGAATCAAATATATAATAATATCTTGACTACTCTTCAGCTGGTTGTGTCTAGTGATGACAAAATCCTTCTTGAACATATCATGTAGTAGTCATTGTAATATGTCACAGGTACACATACTTTAAAGGTTATGTGCATATAAATATAAAAATTTTTTTTTATCATTAGTGACTCTACTGGAACTCAAATTTGCTCCCAAGAAGAGACTATGAACTATGTTCTAGGTAGTCTATGACTAACACCATCTATGACTGGTGTTCTAGATGCACCAGTCATAAATCAAATTGTAGATTTTGGCAAGTGCACTGGGATGCATACTTTTGTTGCATACTACTCTGAAGTCTAATTCAATGAAACACCAGTTTATTTATAAGTGAATTTTGGACTGTGAAAAAACTTGCTTGACTTGGTTTACTAGTCTGATTTTATTTTTTTTCCCAATATATGAAATTTATTGTCAAATTGGTTTCCATACAACACCCAGTGCTCATCCCAAAAGGTGCCCTCCTCAATACCCATCACCCACCCTCCCCTCCCTCCCACCCCCCATCGACCTTCAGTTTGTTCTCAGTTTTTTTTTTATTTTATTTATTTATTTTTCAATATATGAAATTTATTGTCAAATTGGTTTCCATACAACACCCAGTGCTTCTTATTTTAAAGGTAAGATTTTTGGTGATTGAAAACAAAATACCAGTTAAACCTTTCAGAGGATTTATGCAAGTTCAGTTGGCTTGGAATTCTTCAGAGCACTTTTTCTTTGGCTTTTCATCACCATTTAGATATTTTAAGAGGGTTGCTCAATCTCAGAACTATTGACATTTTTGATCAGATAATTCTTTGCTGTGGGGGGCTGACTTGTAGGTCAATGACCTGACATTGTAGGATGTTTCATAGTATCCCTGGCTTCTACCCACAAGATGCCAATAGAACCCCTTTCCGAACAGTTGTGCAAACCAAAGTATCTCTTGATATTGTCAAACGTCTCCTGCGGAACAGGGGGCAGACCACCCCTAACTGAGAACAACTGTTTTAAATGATGACTAATAGAAACTAAAAAGTTGTAATTTTCCTGAGTCATGCATCGCAAAATCATTTTGCTCAAGGTTTATCTCAATAATTTCAGCTTTTTTACTAACCTTTTTCAGGAAACAAATATATCTCTTGGGGATAATATGTTAAAGGTATTTTCTTCCAAATTATTTTATTGGCTTATCAATATTTTAGATATTGCATTTGGAAAGTTTCTGCCAAGCAAAACCTGATGTACCATCTGGTTGACTGTGAAGCTAATTTCTTCATTTCTTTATTCAGCCTCATGAATGTTGTTCTATTTGCTTGTTTTGTTTCAAACTTTTATTTAAATTCTAGTTAGTTAACATATAGTATAATATTAGTTTCAGGAGTAGAATTTAGTGATTCATCTCTTACATTTAACACTCAGTGCCCATAGCAACAAGTGCACCTCCTTAATGCCCATCACCTATTTAGCCCATCCCCCACCCACCTTCCCTCCAGCGACTCTCAGTTGGTTCTGTAAAGAGTCTCTTTTATGGTTTCCCTCCCTCTTTTTCCACCCCCCTCCAATATGTTTTGTTTCTTAAATTACACATATGAATGAAGTCATATGCTATTTTTCTTTGACTTATTTCACTTAGCATAATACACTCTAGCTCAATCCATGGCATTGCAAATAGTGAGATTTCATTATTTTTTATGGCTGAGTAATATTCCACTATATTTATTTAGATATTCTAAGAGGGTTTCTCAGTCTCAGAACTATTGACATTTTTGGTCGGATAATATATATCACGATATATAGATAGATACATACATACATAGATACATAGATAGATACCACAATGTGTGTGTGTGTGTGTGTGTGTGTGTGTGTGTGTATTTTATCCATTAATCAATCAGTCAATGGACATTTGAGCTCTTTCCATAATTCCATAATTTGGCTATTGATAATAATGCGGCTATAAACATGAGGGTGCATCTGTCCCTCAGAATCAGTATTTTTGTATCCTTTGCATAAATATCTAGCAGTACAGTTGCTGGGGCATAGAATAGGTATATTTTTAACTTTTTGAGGAACCTCCCCACTGTTTTCCAGAGTGGCTGCATGAGTTTGCATTCCCGTCAACAGTGTAAGAAGGTTCCCCTTTCTCTGCATCCTCATCAACACCTATTGTTTCCTGTGTTGCTAATTTTAGCCATTCTGACAGGTGTGAGGTGATATCTCATAGTTTTTATTCATATTTCTTATTTTCTAAATCTCTTTCCATTTTATTTTGTTTCTTTTGAGAGTTGGTTAATTTAAGTCTATTCCTATCATATTCTTAATGCTAAGGACTAGAGTGCCATTCAATTAATATTTGTTGAATGTATGAATGTATGAAAAAATGGACTGCACTCTTATCTATGGTAAAAGTGTAAATCTATGGTGAAAGAGTTGCCTTTTTCAATTATTTTTTAAAAGGGATCTGCTTCTTAATTAAAAAACAAAAAAGTGCCATATACTTCTCCATGCCTAGTTAACAAATGAACATTTCCAAGCCACTTTTTATTTTTATCAAAAATGTAGGGCTCTAGTGGGTCTAAAAATAGTAGAAGAACATTAGATATGAAACCTGTGAAGTTTTACCAAATGTGTACTTCATTTTCCAAAGGAATCATGATAAACCATTCATCTTCACAGTATAGTACCACCTTATTATCAGAACTTCTCCTATGTGAATATTTGGTCTGGACTGTTTCACTGTGTTATTTAACTTTCATGAGAATATCTTCTTTACCCCTTTCACTAGTCCAGCTAGCTTATCACTTTGGAAGTCTCTAGGAACATAACAGCTCTCTCTACTATACCTTTTTATATCTCATTTTGTAGTTCAAAAGGTACTTAGGATGCATTTCTAGGTTGTGATTTTCTAATAAGCACCCAGTAGTACTTTACTGAGAAAATATGATACTGATATATTTAATACCAGCTTTACTAATTGATCCATGTGTAATATCTCAGTCCCCCCAAATAGACACTCATTCATAAACACTCTTTATCATTCCCTAGTATAAAAATAGAGTCAGAAATCATTCAGTAAATCTAGATTCTCTTCATGAGTGGTATTGTTTTATGTATTTAATTATGCAGGGATCCCTAGGAAACTCATTCTAAAGACTGGGACAGCTTAGCAATTTTTGTCCAAAGAAATAATTAATGAGTAAATGAATGTTAGGTTTTAGGTTTTTCATTTGTACAATGTTCAGGGATTTTATTCTGTAGTCAAAGTGATGTGAGGTTTAAGAATAACTTTTATGTAGTTTGGTAGTATTCCATAATTTTCTAGAAACACTAATTACATGGGCCAGATGGTTAGTTTCAATTTCTGTATAAAATTCTGTTGTTTTTTATAGTATAAATGTTAAACGTATCAATGGGACCTTATGTGCTAACTCTTTGAGCAAGACTCACAGTCCAGCAGCTGGCCTGACATACAAGTTAAAAAATATAAGAACAAGAGAGGAAAATTTGAACAAAAGAAATGCACACCAAATTCTGAGAGATCGCATTGTTGATGCCAAGATACGTCGATGGTATTTATTGTTCATTACTCTGTCCCCAAAAACTTAGAAGAGTGTCTGGAGCATAAAAGGCTCTCAATGGATATTTGTTTAGTGAATGAATAAATCAGTGGTATAGAAGAACAAGAGTTGTCTAAACACAGGACTTTGTCTGACATGGGTGAGTGTGATGGATGGATGAGGAGTATTTTCCTTCTCACAAGTGACTTTCCAGGAATAACTTATTTGCAGCTTCTCCAAACCATTTTGATTTTAAGCTGATCATTGTGTGAAAACAGAAGCATCTCAATACCTAGTATTTTATTGCTGGCCTTATAACTTATGTATATTAATAGTAAGTATTTATACCATCTTTGCTTTAAATATACGATAACAACTATGCTGAGCATATTACTTTGCTTTTTCATAAAATACTAATAATGTTCAAGGACTGTTTTTATCCTTACAACAATCCTATAAAAATCAGTTTTTACTTACTCCATTTAACAAGTGAAGAAACAAAAGCTAAGTAAACTGATTTGTGCGTGATCACTTGTACAAGCTAAAAAGTAGCATTCCTGGGATTCCATCTCCAAGTTTCCTATTTCAAATTTTATCTCCGTTCCACAGCATGCTGTATCAGTGACCAATTCCTATGGTTCTTTTTGTCATAAGCACTGATCAACTGTAAGTCCTAAGTCTTGCAGGGCTCATTAGGATATGCTGTCTATCTAGTAAAATTGCAGACCACAAATGTTTAAGTTATAGTAGTGTATATTCAGCCATGAAGTGATAATGGAGATGATGGATACCATTGTTTTCAAGAATGAATTTTATAGTCATAATGTGAAATGCATTGTGGTCAAAAAAGGTAGAAGTATGTGGTAGGACATTTCATTGATACTTATTTTGTCTCTAAATGATAGTGTTTCACTTGGGGTCCTTTTGGGAGAATAAAATTTACCCTAGATGGTCAAAATGAAGAGATTTTAAGGAATGAATTCCTTATCAGGACAGAGAAAAATGGGGAATTATCTTATTGGGGTGAGGGCTGTGGATGGCAAATGAATAGTAATTAAAACAATACTTATCGTGAAGATTATATTATTAATTTTTGAACATAATCTCTATTTGTTACTATAATCATGTCTGTCTATATCTTTCTTCAGATAGTATTGGAGAGTAAATTTGCTATTGTAAAAACATCATTCTTTATGTGCAGTTTGACCCTACAGAATTTAGTCTCTTCATGTAAGACTGTATAATATTTAATGACAAATATAATGTTCTATAATCCTTAAAAGAAGAAAATAGAAATACCGTGATCACACCATAAACACATGAACATCAGTTAGCATCGGACAATAGTTATTCCTAGTGGTTTATTATTTTCCATGAGGTTCTGCCATTTTCACAATATTGTTGCATGAAAACAAACTTTGTGCCATGATCATTCTAATCCTGTCAGTTCTAGGAAGCCTCATCAAATCCTAAGTGTATAGTAATGCTATTTTTACATTATTCTCTGATTTCTGTCAGTGATGGAAAGCTTCTGAGTTCTGAGTTCGTTCTGGTCACTGATTGGTGGCAGGTCTCAATAGGCAAAAGCCAATTCTGTCAACGAAAGGCACTGACTTGGGAGAGAAAACTTCTCTAAAACCATAGGGTGATACCTGGAACAAGGTCACCTTCAAGGACATGGCTGTGTGTTTTGCTTTCCATATATGACATGTTACAAAAGTTTAAATAAACGTTCTAGGAGACAGTGTGAGATAAAATATACAAGGGGGTGTTTAGTGGAGAATTTAGAAAGAGACGTAGCTACTATTATGTTTGTGTGGGGGCTTACGGTATTGTCAATTGAAATGTTTCCTATTAATCAAAAAAATAATTCATATATACTTTGGGGCACCATCTTGAAGGAGGTTTTTTTTTTAATCCTTTTTTATCCATTTTTATCCTTTCATTGTTATTGTTTTTGTTGTTGTTAACTTTTTCCGTAAAGAAATTCCTAGTTTCCAAGCAAGGTTTGGTGAAATGCATTTAATGTTTTTCCTACATATCCTTTTTAATTATTTTTACTTTTGGCCTTAAATTTATATTATTCTGTCAGTCAAGTTGCATTGTATTAATAGTTTTTAGAACTTAGATTTTAAATGTTAAATTATTGTCTTCTAAGGAGACAGAGGGTATATGGGACATTATAACTTAATTAAGACATTTTCCAATATAGCACTGAGCTTGGCTGGCAATATACATGAGAGCTCAGGAAAATCCAGTCATTATGGAATGGCTGAGAAATCTGCAAGTCCTGGACCAGGGAATGAGGGAATGGAATGATACGATGCAGATGAAATTAGTCTAGGGAAGTATGTGAACCAACCAACACTGCAATGGAGATTATAGCAGAGGACATATGTGTACACACACACACACACACACACATACAAACACACACATATAAACTCATCATAAGTTGAAAATATCATAAATGGAAAAATGCATTTAATATGCCTTACGTATGGAACATCATAGCTTAGCCTAGCCTACCTTAAACATCCTCAGAACACTTAGATTAGGCTACAGTTAGGCAAAATCATCTAACACAAAGTCTATTTTATAATGAAGTGTTAAATAGCTCATGTAATTTGTTGAATTCTATACTGAAAATGAAAAGCAGAATAAGTGTATTGGTTGTTTATCCTCATGATCAAGTGGCTGACTGGGAGCTGAAACTTACTGCCGCTCCCAGGCATTACAAGAGAGTACTGTATTGCATATTGCTAGCCCAGGAAAGGATTGAAATTCAAAGTATGGTTTCTACTGAATATGTATTTCTTTTGTACTACTATGAAGCCAAAAAATTGTAAGTCAAACCATCATGATATACATACATATACATACACATGATCCTAACTTATATATATACACACATGTAATATTAGATATAGATATATAGTTAATATATATCTAATTATATATATTATATATAATATAATACTATATAGATATAGATATTAATATCGATGTAATTAGACATAGAAATGGAAAGCATTACCAGTAAGGACAGTTAAATGATTTGGGGTAACTTTAAAAAGACACCAGGGAAAAGAAGAAAAGTAGGATTATTGAATTACTTCTCTATTCATTTAACTTTTGGTATACCCTGCTTCATGTAAATCACACAGTACAGCAAGTTTGGTTTTAAAAATAACTTCTTAAGCTATTAATAATTAATAGATTAATCCTTAACTCATGAATAATAGACTTTTATAAATAACTTCCTTAAGTTTTCAGAGCTAGGAAGTGACTGGACTGGGATTCTCACCCAGGTCCCTCTGGGGGACCACTAAGGTCTGTCCTCTTGCCTTTCCCTCCAGCAGAAGGTGGTTGGGAATAACAAAAGGAGCCCATGTGGTGACAGATTTGCCTGTTTATAGGTACAGGATATTGGCCTTTTGTTTGGGAGAGCAGGCAGTTAGAGAAGATTAAGGGATGGAAATATGTCAGGGTTAAAAGAAGGGTGGTAAGGGAGAATCAGTGAGAAGTTTTAGAACCCAGGATCAGCTCAGTGAAATAGAGTGCAGTGGCTACTCCTTATATTATTCCAATGCTTAGCAATACATAAGGCTAATTGTACAAAGCCTCCAGTTGCCAATTTCAGGCATATGTAATATCAGTGGGATCCTATTTTTTGACTTCCCTACTTTTCTGACTTAATCAAAATCACTAGCAATGGCCTCAGGGCAGCAGATCAAAGTGACTGAATAAAGGGACCATGATTATTCTCCCATCTAAAATACACATAGCTAAGATCTGCTGGGCTTCTGTTGGCCATATTTACAAGTCAAAGACAATAACCTCCCTAAATCCTTGTAATTAATTATGTGAATCTGAATGTCTCCCAAGACAAAGAGTTAAAGTGTGTGGGACACACATAGTCCAACTCAGACTTGAAATGTGTTATTTCCTGGAGCTCATTTGCAAAATGTAATCATAAAATGCCTCAAATTTAGATATTGATTGATTTTCCACATAATATTTAGGGGAACAAAGATGCATTATTTGTATAGCTGCATATATTTCATTTTAGGTTTTAACAGATGGTAATTATAACTTTTTGTTAAAGAGAAGTAAAAAAAAAGGCTGAAGTAAAAAAAATCATTATATCCAAAATTATTCCTCACTATTGCAAGTCAGACACAAAATATTCTATTATGAATGAAGAGCACACATTCAATTCAATACCTGTAACACCACTAATTGAAATGTGCATATCAGATATAAGGTAAATACTTAAGAACGTAGAAATTCGCAATTACCATGTTATTAGAAGCACACAAATTAAATGAAAGTTAGGAAGGGCTCAGAGGAGATTTAGAGACATAAATTTGTTCCATGATTACCTAATTTGACATCCTAGTGATGATTAAAGGAAAGGAACCCATAAGAACTCAGAAGGAGGGATGTGATTTGGTATGGTGAATAATCAGTTCCAAAACTAAATGTTGTCACATCTGAATCACAGAGCTCTTCCTACTGTCCATCAAATTGTTCCTAATTTCCCTTCTTCCCTCTCCCCTCAAAAAGATACCGAGATGGAGTTTACACAAAGCTTCAATGACATGATGTGGTGTGTGTGTGTGTGTGTGTGTGTGTGTGTGTGTGTGTGTGTGTTTATTATGTATGTATGTGTGTCCATGAATATGTCTCCTAGTCCCTTAGGCAGTTTAAAAGTCCTATACCTCTACATAATGGCTTTATTTCTCCATTTTCTTTGTTACTGATTTTTGAGGAAGATAAAACATGATGGTCCATTCTCACTGTCCCCATTTTCTCATTTCTGTTTCAATTCTGTTTCTATCACCTTTAAATTCTTTCTGCTTAAACTGTGTAGTTATCTCCAATCTCCAAACTTGGTGGCCCCACTCCACTTTCCCACCTACTTAGCCTTGGTACTTATCCCTGCACAGCTTTCATTCTTATATATATTTTTTCCTCTTAGACTTCCTTCATAACCCTGTCCTAAGTGCTGACTGTTCTCATAGTTCCTCAGCCGTCTTTTCAATGCCTTCCACCAACTACTTACCTCTTGAATATTGAAAATATGAAGGGTTCTATTATCAGTTTTCCAAGTTGGTGAGCACTTGTGTCTCATGATATTAACTATATATGTATGCCATGATTTAGTTTACATTTCTAGTGTTCAGTGTTTACCTGTATTCCATTCATTCAACAAATTTAACATCAGTATTCATTGTCTGTCTCTTACATGCCCAGCATTTTTTGAACTGAAGTGATACAATCATGACCCTTACTTGCACACAAAAATAGGACACGTTAGTTGGTCTCAGAGAGCTTAAGGTCAACACAAGTGACTAGACATTAACAAAAGAATCACACAAGTAAATATAAAATTATATTTGAAGCAAATGCCACAGAGGAGAGGTATATGGTGCTTGCTATGAACACTTAAAACTTTCTTGTTAAGGAGATCAGCAAATAAGTCTCTGAGGAAGTTAATGTTTCAACCTTCAGCTAAGCAGATAAGTACTTGAGTTTCCTTGCATCACCTGTAAGTGGTTTAATCTCCAGATGACCTGTATCTTGTTTGGGGGTGCAGTTGCCATGTCCTGAGGACTGAGGTGCCTAGGAGTATTATTGATAGATGGGTGGGATTTCAATATTTCAACCCCTAATATAGGATCCTTATACTATATCCCTAGTACAGGACATGGTGATACGTCAAACAATAAGCTACATTTCGTCATTGTTTAGCACCGTCAACATGCATACCCTACAGGGCAAACACATAACATATAGCACGTATAGATGGCATATATGTTATGAAAGACATTTTTTTCTATAGATTAGATATATTACAGATCACTGAAAATATACTGGTGTAGTAACTATCTTGAATGGCCCCTCATATTTTGTTTTCAAGTCTGTTCCAAATACCTTTTTATTACTCACTCAAACTCTGATCAACATATCTACCTAATTATAATAGATTGCTGTTTCAGTGATTCAACTGGTAAACAAAAGGTGCGGGGGCTTTTGATCAGAAGTACATTTAATGTTCAGATGCCAAAAATTTAACCGTTTTGCTAAATAAGTAATAGTATCTATGACAACTATGACAAACAATTTTTCTTTATAATAGAAAACTTTAGATACATTTTGTGAGTTTAAATTAACTATAGATTTTGAAGAAAGATGACCAATAGTGAGGAACAGTTACCTTTTGATAAAACTGTCAATGATAAATTACCATTAATGTATTAACTTGGATGTGATTTGAAGGATAGTGACTTTTTTTGTAACTTAAAATACATACAGACATACAATGATGTGAGTGTCTCACATTTATTTATAACTTGGAAATAAAAATATTTATAAGTTGTCAATAAAAATATATCTTATGAACATTTCAGGTCATAAGCAATTTTATACAGTGAGTTATCAAAAATGAATATCCAAGCCACAAGAATTAACTCATCCTTACTACGGGCAATATAGGAGGCCACGGTATTCCAAGCACATTTTGTGAAGACGAACCTAACTTTTTTTACTAATTTACTCAAGAAAAAATTCATCCAGAGAAGGAAAATCATTTTTACTGAATAACATTGGTTGCTAGATACTCTATATTTTATTGCTATTATTTTTTATAGTCTCTTTATCATTTACATTTTCAGTCATTGGACAAGCATGTATTGAGTACCTGCTTCAGGTTCAGTTCTGGTCCAAACATGAGGGGATTATAAGATACAATCCTTGACCTTGAGAAGTTTTCCATCTGGTTGGTATGATAAGGATCAGACCTAAAACACAATGAGAGAAAAACACATCGACTATTGATGCAAGGTCTCCCCTCTTGTGCCCTCATTGTGCCATTCATACTCCAACATTCTTTCTTTTCCTCTTTTGATTATTGACTCTAGTCCAGGGCAGAAGGTGTCTATTTTGAGCAATGGAAATATAGGACTTTAGTGTGAAAGAATGTGAGCAAAAAACAATTCAACTGTAAAAATCCATATAGAGCTCAGAGATTCCTGTAGGGAAAAATAATGTTCTTCCTGGTAAATTTTGAAAGCATTCTCTAGGGTAAGCTGGGTTCTGATACCTAAAAAAAGTATTGCTTATTTGAGTTTTTAAACACTTCTTTTTCACGTGTTTACCTTTGGCATTTGCAATTGCAGAAAACTTTCTTCAGGATTGTAATTAATTCTTGTTGTCACTAAGCATGTTATCACAAACTGTGAAACTCTCTGGCCATTGGTAGCATATCACTGAGGGAAAATATTTTAATTATTGAACTTTTACCCATAGAGGTTTATTTACCTTTGGGTAATTGACAAGCCTGAAAATAGTCATTCAAAAGTATTCAAAGAAAGCATAGGTTGTGGTGTATTCAAGTCACTTAATAACATCTTACTTGTATTTTGGTGTCAGAATTCTCTCTCACTGACATCTTCTTTCAAGGTACAGATATGTATATCGAGTCTGAAAGGAGACTTGATAATTTAGGGAAGATGTACACTGGGGAAATAAATTTAGTAATCTGAACAAAAAAATCATTTGTGCTGTCTTGGGAAAAAGCAATTTATGTTTTAACCCAGTAACCATTAAAAATTGAGTGAGAAAAAAACAAAACAAAGCAGTAACACTCTCATGGATTTCTCCTTCCTTGGACTTTGAGGTATAAAGTGGGTTAGGAAATAGAGGTAATATAGACACTTGGATCTAGAGTATTTACTCAATAGTTTTATTATTAGTGCTCAAGAGAGAAAGTAGAAAATTTCAATCTCCTAAGTGTGCCCTGGTGTGGGGGTGGTGGGGGTGAAGGAGGAGGCAGTGCCTGTGTAGTGGGATATGAGGGGCAGGGAGGAAGGTAGGACTCCACCAAGGTCCTACAGAGCCCTAAACCTCACTATTAAAATGTTCATAGGATGGGGCACCTGGGTGGCTCAGTTGGTTAAGCGTCGGACTTCGGCTCAGGCCGTGATCTCACGGCTCATGAGTTCAAGCCCTGCATTGGGTTCTGTGATGGCAGCTCAGAGCCTGGAGCCTGCTTTTGATTCTGTGTCTCCCTCTGTCTGCCCTTCCCCCACTCATGTTCTGTCTCTCTCTGTCTCTCAAAAATAAACATTAAAAATAAAAAATTTTTAAATATCGAAAAAAAAAAATTTCAATCTCCTCTGTGTACATATATTGTAGGAATATTGCATTTTGAGTGCAGTGTTCAATGGCAATTACTTCCATTTTTGTACTTTGACTTTATATTATGTTCAATCAGATGAAATTACCATTTTTGCAGGTCAAAATCTATCAACTATCAGAAATTTGGTATGAATCAACCTAATCAAGGGGGTAGGGGTGTAGGTGATTATATTTATGGTATGTGATGGCAGTTTTATCATTTGATTTTTGAAGTCATAGCTACCATGACTTAACAAAATCTTGTGAGAACATGGCATACGTACCAGAAGTGTGTGGACTGATTCAGTTATTGGAAATATTACAATTAAAAATTTTTTAGAGTATAGTTGACATACAGTGCCACAGTAGTTTCAGGTATACAACATGGTGATTCAAGTTCTTTGTATGTTATGCTGTGCTCACAAGTGTAGATACCATCTATCACCGTACAATGCTATTGCAATATCACTGACCATATTTCCTATGCTGTGCCTTTTATTCTGGTGACTTATCATTCCCATAACTGGAAGCTTGTATTTCCACTCCCCTTCACCCATTTGCCTATCTCCTACCCTCTCCCCTCTGGCAACCATGTTTGTTCTCTGTATTTATAGGTCTTATTCTGTTTTTTTCAGTCAATAATGTCTTATATCAGTTATCAAATAGCTTCTGAGCTTATAATGGAAAGTTGACTTTATTATATAGTGATGAAATATCAATATTATAAATATTGGCATTTCAGTTTAATTTGCATTATTAATGAGTTTTGGGTCCTGATGGCTTTTGCAAAGAGTTTTGCTTCCACTTTCCCCATATTACTGTTAATGAATATTTAATCAGAACAATTGTTGAATTTGTGGATAATTAGAGGGATGTGTAAATGGTAAATACATCATGGAATATGAGAGTTTACCTACAAAATGAGGAAATATCTATCCCTGAATTAGACGTTGGCATAGTCTCTAAGACCTGAGCCAAAAATATTTGGTTTATCTGTGTATCAGAGCTACAAGCATAATGCAATATTTTTGTTAGGAATGCAAATACAGTGTTTTCCTGTATGTTTCATTTAGCAAATGTGGGAATTACTTTCCTTCTTTCCAAGTTTTTACTAGGAAAAAAATAAAGGATAACATGATAAGAATGTAAGCATAAGATAAATTTTTTCACTTATAATTTAATATGTATTAAGATAGCAAACCATTTTATAGCTTTATTTAAATCATCTGTCTTACTTTCTCAAAGTAATTCCCTTAACCAACATTAAAATATTCTTTGATAAAATAAATAGCTATAATTTATAAAATAAATTAGGAAAACTACAGTAAAGTATATATTAAGAAGATAGGGTTTTAAAATTCTGTTGTAAATGGAAACTACAGTTGTTACTTTTGCTCCTTAGACTTTGCCAACCTAAATTATCACCTGACCCCAGATATTTTCACCAAATTTAAATTGGTTGGTGAAAGAAAAAGTCTTTGCAACTTTCAAATTTCAAGTAGTTTTCTACTGTATTCATTGTAAAGATTTATTGGAGTAGTATTGTATTTCTAAAGGAGCTAGTCAGCCAAGTTTGTGATATGGAAAATAATGTTTTTTCATATAACCTTATTAAGATTAGCACAAACTTTCCTGGTTTTAAGCAACTCACTACATTATTTAAAAATCTACATCAAAATAATATAGTATTTAGAAAATTTGTTTTTTAAATACAAATTTGTGATGGCTTCTTGATATTCATATGTATCAATATTTATAAACAAACACAATCAAATGAAATTTCAAAAATTCAAATGTAATGGCATTTCAAATCAACTTAGAACAAGAAAGATACTTAGAGGCCCATTTTTTTAAGTTTTTATTTTAATTACAGTTAAGTAACATACAGTGTTATATTAGTTTCAAGTGTATAATTATAGTGATACAACAGTTCCATACTTTACCCTGTGCTTATTCGTGGTAAGTGCACTCCTTAGTCCCCATCACCTATTTAATCCATTCCCCTACCCACCTCCCTTCTGGTAACCATCTGATTGTTCTCTATAATTAAGAGTCTGTTTCTTGGTTTGCTTCTCTCTCTTCTTATTTTTTTCCCTTTGCTTGTTTGTTTTGTTTCTTAAACTCCACATATGAGTGAAATCATATGGTATTTGTTTTTCTCTTACTGATTTATTTTTCTTAGCATAATACTCTAGCTCCATCATGTTGTTGCTAATGGCAACATTTCATTCCTTTTTATGGCTGAATAATATTCCATTATACATTAAAATTGAATATATATAATATATATACATATATATGTATATATTCTATATATAGATATAGATGTAGATATAGATATAGATATAGATGAATAGATAAAGAAGCCATCTCTTCTTTATGCATTCATTAGTTGATGCACACTTGGGATGTTTCCATATCTTGGCTATTATAAATAATGCTGCTGTAAACATAGGAGTGCATACATCCCTTTGAAATAATGTTTTGATATTCTTTGGGCAAATACCCAGCAGTGTGACTGGGTAGTTCTTTTTTAACTTTTAGATGAAACTCCATACTATTTTGCACAGTGGGTGCATCAGTTTGCATTCCCAGCAGCAGTGGAAGAGGGTTCCTTTTTTTCCACATCCACACCTATTGTTTCTTGTGTTGCTGATTTTAGCTCTTCTAAGGGTTGTGAAGTAATACCTCATTGTAGTTTTGATTTGCATTCCCCTGTTGATAAGTGATAATGAGCATCTTTTCATGTGTCTGTTGGCCATCTGTATGTCTTCTTTGTGTCCATGTCTTCTATGAATTTTTTAATTAGATTATTTGGTTTTGGAGTGTTGAGTTTGATAATTTCTTTATGTATTTTGGATACTAACCCTTGATCAGATAAGTCATTTCCAAGTATCTTCTCCCATTTTGTAGGTTGGATTTTAGTTTTGTTGATTATTTCCTTCACTGTGCAGAAGCTTTTTATTTTGATGTAGTCCCAATAGTTCATGTTTGCTTTTGTTTCCCTTGCCTCAGGAGACATATACAGAAAGAAGTTGCTACAGTTGATGTCAAAGAGGTTATTGCCTATCTTCTCCTCTAAGATTTTTATAGTCTCCTGGTTCACATTTAGGTCTTTCATCTATTTTGAATTTATTTTTGTGTATGGCTTACAAAGTCATCCTGTTTCATTCTCTGCTTGTTGCTTCAACACCATTTGTTGAAGAGACTTTTTCCCATTGGACATTCTTTCCTGCTTTGTCATAGATTAATTGACTGTATAGCTGTGAGTTTATTTCTGGATTTTCTATTCTGTTCTGTTGATCTATGTTTGTATTTTTGTGCCAAATACCATACTGTTTTGATCACTACATCTTTGTGGTATAATTTGAAGTCTGGAATTGTGATCTTCCAGCTTTGCCTTGCTTTTTCAAGATTATTTTGGCTATTCGGGGTCTTTTGTGATTTCATACAAATTTTAGTACTTTTTGTTCTAGCTCTGCAAAAAATGCTGGTGGTATTTTTATAGGGATTACATTAAATGTGTAGATTGCTTTGGATAGTACAGACAGTTTAACAATATTTGTTCTTCCAATCCATGGGCATAGAATGTTTTTCCATTTCCTTGTTTCATCTTCAGTTTCTTTCATCAGTGTTTTATTGTTTTTAGTGTATAAATCTTTAAACTCTTTGGTTAAGTTTATTCCTATGTATCTTACTGTTTTTAGTGCAGTTGTAAATGGGATTGTTTCCTTAATTTCTCTTTCTGCTGCTTAATTATTGGTGTATAGAAATGCAATAGATTTCTGTACATTGATTTTGTACCCTGTGAATATGTGTATCAGTTCTAGCAGTTTTTTGATGGAGTCTTTCAGGTTTTCTATATATAGTATTATGTCATCTGCAAATAGTGAAAGTTTTAATTCTTCTTTGCCGATTTGGATGCCTTGTATTTCTTTTTGCTGTCTGACTGTTGTGGCTAGGACTTCCAGTACTATGTTAAATAACAGTGATGACAGTGGATATACCTGTCTTGTTCCTGATGATAAAGGAAAAGCTCTCAGTTTTCCCTCCTTGAGGATGATATTAGCTGTGGGTTTTTCATAGATGGTCTTATTATGTTGAGGTATGTTCCCTGTGAAACTGCTTTGTTTAGGGTTTTTATCATGAATTGGTGTTGTACTTTGTCAAATTCTTTTTCTGCATCGATTGAAATGATCATATGGTTCTTATCCTTTTTCTTATTAATGTGGTGTGTCACATTGATTGATTTGCAAATACTGAACCACCCGGGTAACCCAGGAATAAATCCCACTTGATCCTGGTGAATGATTTTTTTTAAATGTATTTTCGGATTGAGTTTGCTAGTATTTAATTGAGAATTTTTGCATCCATGTTCATCTGGGATATTGGCTTGTGTTCCTCTTTTTTAGTGGAGTCTTTATCTAATTTTGATATTAGGGTAATGCTGGCCTCATAGAATGAATTTGGAAGTTTTCCTTCCTTTTCTATTTTTTGGAATAATTTGAGAAGTATAGGTATTAACTCTTCCTTAAATGTTTGGTAGAGGGCGCCTGGATGGCTCAATTAGGCGACTGACTTTTGGTTTCAGCTCAAGTCATGATCTCATGGTTCATGGGATCAAGCCCTGCATTGGGCTCTGCGCTGACAGTGCGGAGCCTGCTTGGGATTCTCTGTCTTCCTCTCTCCTTGTCCCTCCCCCACCTCAAAATAAATAAATAAACCTTAAAAAAAATCTTTGGTAGAATTCACCTGTGAAGCCACCCCAACCTGTACCTTTGTTTGTTTGGAGTTTTTTGATTACTGATTCAATTTATTTGCTGGTTATTGGTCTGTTCAAGTTTCTATTTCCTCCTGTTTCAGTTTTGGGAGATTATGTTTCTAGGACTTTCTCTATTTCTTCTAGGTTGTGCAGTTTGTTGGCATATAATTTTTCATAGTATTCTCTTATGATTGTATTTCTGTCATGTTTGTCATCATTTCTCCTCTATCATTTGTGATTTTATTTATTTCTGTCCTTTCTCTTTTTTCTGATAAGTCTGACTAGAGGTTTATCAATTTTATTGTTTTTTTCTAAGAACCAACCTCTGGTTTCATTGATCTACTCTATTTATTTCTGCTCTAATATTTATTATTTCCTTCCTTCTTCTGGTTTTAGGTTTCATTTTTCCCCCTAGCTCCTTTAGGTATAATGTTAGTTGTTTGATATTTTTTTTCTTGATTCTTGATGTAGGCCTGATGTAGGCCTGACGTAGGCCTGTATTGCTATAGACGTCCCTATTAGAATGACTTTTGCTGCATCCTAGAGGTTTTGGACTATTGTGTTTTCATTTTCATTTGTTTCCATGTACTTTTTAAATTTCTTTTTTGATTCCCTGGTTGATCCATTCATTGTTAATAGAACGTTATTTAACCTCCATGTAGCTGTGGTCTTTCTACAGTTTTTCTTCTTGTTGATGTCTAGTTTCATAGCATTGTGGTCAAAAAATATGCATGGTATGATTTTGATCTTCTTGAATTTGTTGAGGTTTATTTTGTGGGCTACTGTGTGATCTATTACAGAGAATTCCATGTGCACTTGAAAAGAATGTGTACTGGGTTCTTTTAGGATGGAATGTTCTGAATATGTTTCTTAAATCCATATTATCCGGTGTGTCACTCAAAACCATTGTTTCCTTGTTGATGTTCCGTCCATTGATGTAGGTGGGTGGTAAAGTCCCCTACCATTATTGTATTATTATTGATTAGTTCTTTTGTGTTTGTTATTAACTGTTTTATATATTTGGGTGTCCTGTATTGTGTGAATAAATATTTACAATTATTATATCTTTTTGTTAGATTGTCCCCTTTATTATTATTCAGTGTCCTTATTTGTCTCTTGTTATAGTCTTTGTTTTAAAGTGTATTTTGTCTAGTCCAGGTGTTGATACTCTGGCTTTCTTTTGATATTCATTTGCATGACAAATGTTTTGCCATCCTATCACTTTCGATCTGCAGGTGTTTTTAGGTCTAAAATTGGCAGCATATAATTGGGTCTTGTTTTTTTAACCATTCTGTCACCCTCTGTCTTTTGATTGGACCCTTTAGTCCATTTACATTCAAAGTAATTATTGATAGATATGTATTTATTGCCATTTTATTACTTGTTTTGTGGTTGTTACCCAAGATTTTCTCTGATCCTTTCTTGTCTTTCTCCCTTTCATATTTTGCTGATTTTCTTTAGTGATGTATTTGAAGTCCTTTTTCTTTATTCATTGCATATTTATTAGTGGTTTTGATATATGATTACCATCAGGTTTATATATAACTTTGAGACCCATTTTAATAATATTAATAATTCAGTGCAACCAACTATTATGAACACTTACTAAGAATATTCAGTTGGCTAATTTCTTCTCAGTAATCAGCAAAATAGATGAATAAAACACAATCCTTGCCTTGTAGATGATAACACTCTAGAAGTTATGATCAGCATATTTTTCTTTTTATAACAGTTTTATTTGGGTACAATTTACATACCCACTTTATACATACATAATTTACATAATTTAATACACTTTTATGTGTACAGTTTGATGAGTTTGGCATATATATATATGTATATATATACATGCATATATATATATATATATATATATGAAATATTTTGAAGTAACTGTCACCCCATATAAAATATATAATATTCTTTTCACCCTAGAAATTTCCCTTCTGATTCTATGTAGTCACCTCTGGCTCCAAACAATGATTGTTCTGATTTTTTTTTCCCACCATAGACTAATGTTGCCTATTCCAGAAATGTTTTATGAATGAAAACATAGAGTAATTAGGAGACAATGCTCCAACTATATCACAATTCTGCATGTCTGTGAACAGTGGTAATGACTGCTTTTGTTCCAGGACCATTTTTCCAAATATGTTTGTATAGTGAATAACCTTGGGAGGTAGAGGTAATGTCTTCCTCCTGGGAAAAGACCAGGTTTATTATTGTGCAGTGTGTTAAAGATAATGTATCCCTGTGGGGCAAACGTCAGGTAAGCTTGCTGCCCATTGTAATAGATTCAGATTTCCAAAGTTCCCACATTCCTCTCCTGTAACACAATTCACTGTGCAAGTGTGATACTCTGACTAATCGTATTGCTTTGAGTAATAAAGTCTTTTGTCTCTGACCCAGCAGTCTCATATCTTATGCCAGCAAACATGAAACTTATAAGCTTATTCACTGTGTGAAATCTCAAATCTTTCCCAGTTCTTGACAACAGTATGTATTCTTTTGTGTCTGCTTTCTTTAGTTTAGCATAATGTTTTTAAACACTGTTCATGTTGTTTCACAAATTAATAATTAGTTTCTTGTATTGCCAAGTTGTACTAATTGCATGATTATATCAAATTGGTTTATGTTCCCTTGTTGATGGGAACATTTGGGTTGGCAACAGTCTGGAAGTCAAGATCAGCACATTTTCTAAGTAATAGTTATTATACCGTGTATTTCAATAGAGATATTTATAAAATGCTATTATAGTACAGAAGGAGGAGTGATTAATTATGAAAAGTAAATTTCACAGATGAGTTGACATTTGAGGTAGAATTGAAGAATGAGTCTCTTGTCTTCTTTAGAGTATAGAAGGCCTGGCTTAGTGCCCTATTTCAAAGAAATCAGTTTTATTCAAATTTCTAGTCTTGGGATTTTAATATATGTACTTCTATGAGTAAGACATTTTTTCCCAAAAAGTTATATGCTCCATTTGAAAGTGAGAGAGGTGACTCTTCTGTTTTTAAGCATGCTCAGAACTTTATTTAACTCTTCCTTCAGGTCACCAGCATGATGAGTCACTAATGGCACTATAATGTTTTGAGGGGTTAGTGGGGTGCTGTCCACCCTCCTCCATACTTAATGAATGATTAGTAATTTAACTAATATGAGTTTCTGTATTCCCAATATTATGTAGATAGTAAGATTATCATTAGGAAATGCTGCTATTTTTATAATTTACAAACTATAATCTAAGTAGGTGTACTAAATAGTTTGTGCTACAAACTAAATAAGTGTACTTATTTGGCAACTATAGTTTCAAAGGCTCTGAATGTGTGATCTTTCCCCCAAGCATAAAGCTGTCTTGCAGCCCCTCCTGTGTAGACATCCTCAAACAGTCCAACCCACACTCCAGTCTTCACCCTGTCAGTGTCTTACCACAGACAAGTCTTGCTTCAGCAGACTGTTGGTGAGAGAAAGCTTAGTTCTATACATTTTGACTAATTATAATTCTTGAATCTTTGTCTTTCATATTTTTTCTTTGAATAAAATGGTCTCCCTTAGAAATATTTGTTTTGGGCTAACTGTATATCTAATATTAAGGGGCCTCTAAAAGAAACAAAACTTTTGGTATAATTTTATAATTTATTAAAGAGATAAAAGTAATATATGTGAAATAACTAAAAGCTAACGATGTTATTGACAATAAGTGCATTGAAGTAATTGGTAATTGAAAGGCATACAGATAGTGGTTGAGTGTAGAATCTAAAACCAAACTGCCTGGTTTGAATTCTAGCTCTATTATTTACTAGCTGTGTGACCTTGCAAGAGTTATTTGACTGCTTTGGACCATCTGTAAAATGAATGATAATAACAGCATCTACCTCACATGGTAATTGTGAAGATTATGTGAGTCAAAATGTATATAGCATTTATGATATTGCCTGGTACACAGTAAGCAATATATGTGTTTGCTGTTGATGTTGATAATGATGACGATTTTAGTTGTAGTAAGTTCCAAGAAGAAAGAGGTAAGAATAAGCACTGTGTGTTTGGGTTAAATTTAGTACACAGGTTTTGGTGACTGCTTCACAGGGCATTTGTTGGGGGAGTAATGAACAATAAATTGGGAAAGTAAACTGAGTTAGATTATGGCAAATTGAAAATGAACTAAGTTTAAACAGGGTGTGCTATGCAGCCAGCACCTGTTAAAGGTTCTGGACCATATAAAATACGTATTTGGAATTATCAGTTTGGCAGTGGCACTGAGAGAAAGGCCCTTAGAAGCATGAAATTGAAGTTTAGAATGAAGTCATCATCTATATGTGAGGCAAAGGGATGGTGATGAGAACCGAACAAAGCTAGTTAGGGCAGAGAGAATGGGGAGGATAGGGAAAAAATAATATTTTAGTAGGGGAGCAGGAAGAATATCATCACCTGTTGGTATAGCTAGGAAAGAGAAAATTATGAATGAATCTGAATTATTTAGCATTCTGTTAATGATAAAAATCATGATAGATGACCTTAAAGCATTATAAGAATGGCTTCTGGATCTCAAAGCAGCCTCAATTGTGTTTACAATATTTTTGATGATAAGTGTGATTGTTTTTCCTAGTTAATTGAAAATTGGCCATCTATTCATGTTATACAAGACAGCATTTTCAAAAAAAGCATGAATGGACTTCATATTTGATTAACTTGAATGTTACATTTCATAACCATATTGGGAAGCAGTATTTTCTACAATCCTTAAATTTGTTTCATGATTTCTTTTTACTCTAAGATTGTAATTTAAGTTGTGCTAATACTTGAATTTTTATGCGACCCTTTATGTGATATTTTCATCTTATGTTTAAATTCTTGAAATCCTAAAGCAGCTCTATGAGAAGTAAATACGATTAGTGTATTTCTTCAAGGGTCTGTTAATTTTGTGTTAACATGTTTTTTAACAATGTTAATTTATGATATAATAAATATTTCAGTGCCTACTTTTGTTCTGTTATCACTTTATTTGTTGTTTCATTTTTTAGAAATGCTAATAAGTAAAGGTAGTGGTCTCTATAAGGTTATGGTGTTAAGTACTAAGCAATGTAGTTTAGTGAGGAAACAAAAGGAAAGAAAATCTTCACAATCCAGAGTAAAATAATACCTGTTCAAATATTTCTTAGGTTTATGGCTTGAACAAGCCACCTTTGCCTCTTGCATCATATATATAGCAGAGACATCAGCCGCATTTCTTAAAGATTGTTTACCAAGATTATATGAAATTATATGGATTACATGGAGTTTGTGAAAGCCTTATGTATAAATATTGATGATGATGATTATTATTTGCAAGATAATGTGTTAAGAATGTCAAAATATGATGGATTCCAATTCTTACTGTTGCCATAACTCCTTGTCTTTTCTTTCTCTCAGACAATTCCATTGCCACTTAAAAGCATTCTTGCTTAACATCTGTTCACCTTTATTTTTTCTCTCAATCCCCCATTTTTCCCATGAAAGGTAAGCTTGGGATTTGCATGAGTAATTTTCCAGTGTCTAGGGAGGCCTAACTGAGCTAACCTCGTGACTACAGATGTCAGCACCTGGAGTGAGAGAATATGTGTTAGTCATGCTGTAATAAAACCCTTAGGAGTTACAACGTTGTGCTTTTCCAACTAAAATGACACTGTGCTCTATGGTTTCATTTTTAAAGGCAAAATGGACCTTGTCACTTTCACTGCTAATTTTCTCTTCGTAAAGGACTAAGCACTGAGCCTGACTTTTTTCCCCTGGGTTGAGAATATCAATTGTGCTGCAGCATGGCTGGGCTTTATTTGCTGGCCTCTGCAAGGAAGGGAGAAGCAGCAGCTTCTGAGCTCTTCCCCCCGACTGCTTTCAAGCTGCTGAAAGGGAAAGAGCAGCAGATCAATGTGGCAAAAGCTTCATGTGGAAAGGTCTGCCAAGTATTAAAATGTTAAAAGTAAAAACTCAAAATGAAATATATGAGCATAATATTAATATAAGCGTAAATAAGACTATGCATAATAACATTTATATATCTATCCATTCATATAGACATATCTATATCAATAGATCTAGATATGTAGACATATGGATCTATATGTGTGTCTCCAGGTATTTGATTTTGCCCTAAAAAATGAATGGCATTTATTACTCAGATCACTCTTTCTTATGGAATTTTTGAAAGTATAGGTCTTCGCTAGAGTTTTTTAAAATTTATTTTGAGAGAGAGTGTGTGAAACAGAGAGAGCATGCCTGCGCTCAAGAGGGGGAGGAGCAGAGAGAGATGGGGGGAGAGAGAATCCCAAGCCAGTTCCATGTTCAGTGAGGAGGCTGACTATGGGGCTCAGGCTCACGAACTGAGAGATCATGACCTGAGCTGAAATCAAGAGTCAGAGACTGAACGAACCGAGCCACCAGCTAGAATTTATTTTTATGTAATATTTAAGAAGCAGTTTAGAGTAGTGGTTAAGAACAATGTTTCTACAGCCACACTGCCTAGGTTCAAAAGCATGTTTTTTTTAAAAATTTTTAAATGTTTTATTTATTTTTGAGACAGAGAGAGACAGAGCATGAACAGGGGAGAGGCAGAGAGAGAGAGGGAGACACAGAATCCGAAGCAGGCTCCAGGCTCTGAGCTGTCAGCACAGAGCCTGATGCAGGGCTCAAACTCACAAACCGTGAGATCATGACCTAAGCCGAAGTTGGACGCTTAACCCACTGAGCCACCCAGGTGCCCCTGCATAGTTGTTTTAAATAGCCACTTATCAGCGGTAGTACTGTAGGTATCTTCCAGTACCTTAGTTTTTCCATCTGTGAAATACAATTAATAACTATACTTACCTCCCAGAGTTGTGAAGATTAAATACATATATATATGTATATGTATACATATATCACTTAGAATAGTGAGCTGAGTATATCATTTATTAAGCAAGTAAAACTCATATTTCTATCTAAAAGTAAAAAGAATGTCATATATAGAATTCAGTAGTAGTTAATGTTTTTTGTAGTCTTCTAAATTAAGGCATGGCATTTTCAAATAAAATGATAGGATGGTAAATTAGCACAGCAATTCAATAAAGGGCCAGAAATAGAACAGGACTCCTAATCTATTTATTACCCTTTTATCTTTAGAAGTATTAACTGTAACTGAACTAGAAAAATTTTCCTACTAATCATGTCACTTCTAGAAGTACAATGTTATTAAAAGGCCATTTTGAAGAATCATGATATTTTAGAATTAGCAGAAACTTTGGATATCAAATTGTTCATTCAGTCTCTTGATCTTGGAGATCAGAGAACTGAGGCGAAGAAAATCAAATGACTTTCTCAAGGTCAGGTAACTAATTCCAAAGCCGTGTTTACTAACTTCTAGTATCACTATCCAGTGAATAATAGAATTTGCTTTTCTTTGGAGTCTGTTTTAGTAAGCGATATATGTTGTATAATTTTTTATTTTGATATACTTTAACACTTACAAAAAAGTTATAAGAATAGTACTAGGAACTCCTAGACACCCTTTACCCAGATTTACCAACTGTTTATGTTCTGTTTCATTTGTTTTATCATCCCATATATATATCTGTCTGTTTATGATTTTATTTTTGGGTTTTTTGAAAATAAAGTGGAGACATCTTATCCCTTTATAAATACTGAGTATGCATTTCCTAAGAGCAACTGCAATTATCAATAACTGAAATGAGAGAATTTAACATTGATACAATAATCTAATATAATCAAGTTTATGTTTAAATTTTATCAATTTTCCCAGTAATACCCCCTTTCTTTAAAAAAATTTTTTTCGGGGTGGCACCTGGGTGACTCAGTTGGGTAAGTATCCGACTGTGGCTCAGGTCATGATCTTGCAGTTCATGAGTTCAAGCCCTGCATTGGCCTGTCTGCTGTCGGCACAGAGCCCTCTTTAGATCCTCTGCCCTTTCTCTCTCTGCCCCTCCCCCACTTGCTCGCGTGCTCTCTCTCCCTCTCTCTCCCTCTCACAAAAATAAATAAACATTAATTTTTTTTATTTGAATATAATTGACACACAATGTTACATTAGTTTCGGGTGTACAATATAGTGATTCAACTTCTCTATATGTTATGCTATGCTAAGTTACCATCTGTCATGATGCAACACTATTATAGTACCATTGACTGTATTCTCTATGCTGTGCTTTTATTCCCCTGACTTATTCATTCCGTAACTAGAAGCCTGTATTTCCCATGCCCCTTCCCTTATTTTACCAATCCCTCTACTTCCCTCCCTCTGGCAACCATCGGTTTGTCCTTTGTATTTATAGGTCTGATTCTGCTTTCTGTTTGTTTATTTTTCTAATTAGATTCCACATATGATTGAAATCATATGATATTTCTTTCTCAGTATGACTTATTTCACTTAGCATAATAATACCCTTTAGGTCGATCTATGCTGTTGAAAATGGCACAGTCTCATCCTTTTTTATGGCTGTGTAGAATTCATTGTATTTATATACCAGATCTTCCTTATCCCTTTGTCTATTGATGGACACTTAGGTTTCTTCCATATCATAGCTATTGTAAATAATGCTACAATAAGCATACAGGTGCATGTATCTTTTCAAATTAGTGTTTTTGTTTTGTAAATACCCAGTAGTGGAATTATTGGATCATGTGGTATTTTTATCTTTAATTCCACACTGTTTTTCACAGCGGCTGTACTAATTTACATCCCCACCGTGTATGAGGGTTTCTTTTTCTCCACATCTTTGCCAATATTTGTAATTTCTTGCTTTTTTTATTTTAGCCATTCTGACAGGTATGAGGTGATTGCTCATTGTTGTTTTGATTTTCATTTCCCTGATTATTAGTGATGTTGAACATCTTTTCATGTTTCTGTTTGCCATCTATATGTCTTCTTTGGGAAAATGTATATTTAGGTCCTGTGTTCTTTTTTTAATTCAATTGGTTTTTTTTGGTGTTGATTGTAGAAGTTCTTTATATATTTTGGACATTAACCCCTTATCAGATATATCATTTGCAAATATCTTCTTTCTATTCAGTAAGTTGCTTGTTTGTTTTGTTCATGATTTCTTTTGCTATGCAAAAGCTTTTTATTTTGGTATAGTCCCAATGGTTTATTTTTGTTTTTGTTTCTCTTGCCTTAGGAGACATCTAAAAAAATGTTGCTAGGCCCAATGTCAGAGAAATTACTGCCTGTGTCCTCTTCTTGGATTTTTATGGTTTCAAGCCTCAAATTTAGGTCTTTAATCCATTTTGCATTTACTTTTGTGTATGGGGTTAGAAAGGGGTCCAGTTTCATTTTTTTACATGCAGCTGTCAAGTTTTCCCAGCACCATTTATTGAAGAGACAGTCTTTTCTCATTGTATATTTTGCCTTCTTTGTTATAGATTAAGTGACCATGTAAGCTTGGGTTTATTTATGGACTCTCTATTCTGTTCCGTTGATCTACATGTCTATTCTTGTGCTAGTATCCTACTGTTTTGATTACTACAACTTTTTAGCATATCTTGAAATCTGCAATTTTGTTATCTCAAGCTTTGTTTTTCCTCTCTCAAGATTGCTTTGACTATTCGTTTTTCTGTGTGGTTCCATAGAAATTATAGTATTATTTTTCTAGTTCTGTGAAGGATACTGTTGGTACTTTGATATGGATTGCATTGAATCTGTAGATTACTTTGGGTAGTATGGACATTTTAACAATATTAATTATTCCAATCCATGGGCATGGAGTATCTTTCATTTGTTTGTGTCATCTTCAATTTCTTTCATCACTCTTTTCTAGTTTTCAGAGTACAAATATTTCACCTCCTTGATTAAGTTTATTTTCAGGTTTTTTTTTTTTTTTGGTTCAATTGTAAATGGAACAGCTTTCTTAATTTCTCTTTCTGCTGTTTCATTAGTATATGGAAACAGTACTGATTTCTAGGTATTAGTTTTATATCCTGAAACTTTACTGAATTAATTTATTTATCCTAGTAAGTTTTTGGTGGAGTCTTCAGGATTCTCTATTTATAATATCATGTCAACTGCAAATAGTGACAGCTTAACTTCTTTTTTACCAATATGGATGCCTCTTATTTCTTTTTCCTGTCTCATTGTTGTGACCAGGACTTCCAATACTACGTTGAATAAAAGTGTGTAATGCCCCATTTCTTTCTCTATTTTTTTCCAAGATCCAAGCCAGGGTCAAGCCTTGTGTTTAGTTGTCAGTCATGTCTCTTTAATGTATTTTTTTTTATTTTTTTAATGTTTATTTATTTTTGAGACAGAGAGAGACAGAGCATGAATGAGGGAGGGTCAGAGAGAGAGGGAGACACAGAATCTGAAGCAGGCTCCAGGCTCTGAGCTGTCAGCACAGAGCGCGACGCGGGGCTCGAACTCACGGACCGTGAGATCATGACCTGAGCCGAAGTCGGACGCTTAACCGACTGAGCCACCCAGGCGCCCCTCTTTAATGTATTTTCATTTGGAGCAATCTCTTACCTTTTTCTTTTTGCTTACCTTGATATTTTTGAAGAATACAGACTAGTTATTTTGTATAATGTCTCCCAGTTTGAGTTTGTGGAATGTTTCCTCATGATTAGGTTCAGGTGATGCATTTTTGGTAGAACTACCACAAAAGTGATAGATAATGTGTCCTTCTCTGAGCATCACATCAGGAGGTGGAGTGATGTTAGCTTATTCTAACACTGATGGTGTAAACTTTTATCACATTGGGTCTTCCAGGTTTCTCTGCAGAAAAGTTTCTATTTTACCCTTTCTAAATAATAGTTAATTTGTGGGAGATACTTTGAGATTATAGAAATATCTTTCCCCCACCAATTTTTTTCCCATGAATTTTTACATCCATTGATAATTTGTAACTTTATTATTGTTTCCGTATTTATTAATTGACATTCTACTAGAAAACAGAGACTTCTCACTTCTTCAATTTGTGTATTTGTTTAGTTGCTTATCTATCTATCTATCTATCTATCATATCAATAGAACTCATGTATTCTTGCTTTATTCTACAGGTATCATCTATTACTATCATTGATTATTCAGAAATTTAAATTGTCCTATATTGGGCCAGTGAGAACCATTTTAAACTGGCTTCTGTGTTCTTTTGCTATTTTCCCATCATACTTGAGTATTTTCTTACTTTCTGGTACATGTTATTCTAGGATCATCTTGTTCTTTTTAGACCAAGCCGTGGAATAACCCTTTTATCCAAGTAGCCATGATTACATTTCATAGTAAATGACATTTAAAAGTCAAGATCTAGACACAAGATGTACTCATTCATTGCCACTGGTGTATCATTACTTCTAGGCCCTCTCAGTGAACAGCAGTAAATATATTTCTATACTTATTTCTATATCTATGCATCTATCTACTAAAAACCATGAGATGTTGTTCAAAGGGTACAGAGGTGCAGTTATATAGGATGAATAAGTCTAGAGATCTAATGTATAGCATGATGACTATAGTTAATAATACTTTATTGAATACTAGAGATTTGCTAAGAGTAGATTTCAGATGCTCTCATCATACACAGAAAATGATAACTGTGAGGAGAAGATATGGTAATAGTTGGACTGTGGTCATCATTTCACCATGTATAGGTATACAAATCATCATATTGTACACCTTAAATATATACAATTTTTATTAAAAATAAAATAAAAACTATAAGTCCATATTCATATCTATAATTCTGACCTCAAACAATTGGATACACTCTTTCTTCCCATTTCCCTATTTGTAACTTTCTCTTCCAACAGTGAGAAACCTGGCTTCCCATGAGGTTCAACATATATATTTATTTGCTCAACTTGGAATACACAAAAAGTAATTTCATAATTGCTAACCTAAACCACAGCAGAAAGGAAATCTACTAACTAGAATTCAATATTTTTCAGTTTTTCTGAGTAAAATTTATTAGAAAAATATAATTTGTTCACAAATCTCAAGTGTATAGTTTATGAGTTTAGATAAATGTCTACATCCATGTAATTCATGTCCCATCAAGATATAAGACATTTTCATTACCTTAGAAAGTCCCCTGTGCCCTTTCCCAGTCAATATCTACCCCCTCAAGAGTGGCCATTTTTTTCTGATTTCTATCACCACACACCCTTTTGGTATATTCTAAAACTTCTCCTGAATGGAATCATGATGTGTATATTCTTGTATCGGGCTTCTTTTATTCATTATAACGGCTATGGAATTCATCTATGTTGATATGTAGTAAAACCTTGGTTTGTGAGCATAACTTGTTACATGCTTATAATCCAAAGCACTTGTATGTCAAAGTGAATTTCAAGAACCATTGGTTCAGTTGTGATCATGTGACGTTCAACATCACGTACTACTTGTATTGTAACACATCACTCATTTATCAAGTTAAAGTTTATTAAAAAGTGTGTGTGGGGGGTACCTGGGTGGTTCAGTTGGTTGAATGTCTTATGTCAGCTCAGGTCATGATTTCACAGTTCATGAGTTCGAGCCCCGCGTCAGGCTCTGTGCTGACAGCTTAGAGCCTGGAGCCTGCTTCAGATTCTGTCTCTCTCTGCCTTTCGTCTGTTTGTGCTCTGTCTCTCTTTCTCAAAAATAAATAAACATTAAAAAATAAATAAAATAAAATAAAATTTATTAGAAATGTTTGCTCATCTTGCCCAATATTCACAGAACAACTTACTTGCAATCCAAGGTTTTAGTGTATATGAACAGTTTGATTCTTGCTATTGCTAAAGAGTAGTTATAACTGGTTATGCCACAGTTTGTTCATCCACTCACTTGTTGATGAGCATCATTTGGGTTATTTCTATTTGGGGCAAATATAAATAAAACTTCTATGAACATTTTTGTACAGATATTTTTGTGAACATATGAATTCCATTTCTCTTGGTTAAACATCTACAATTGCAACTGCTTATCATAGGTAGGATTGTGTTTAATTTTGTGAGAAATTGCCAAACCTTTTATCAAAGTGGTTTTCCATTTATATTTTCAACAGCAATGTATGAAAATTCCAGTTGCTCGATATCCTCACCAACATTTGGTGGTGTTCAGTCTGTTTTTAACTTTGGCCACTTAACTATTCATGTAATGGCATCTCATTGTGATTTTAATATAGATTTCTCTGATTTCTAACGGTGCTGGGACTTTTTCATGACACTTTTGCACATTTGTATATCTTCTTTTGTGAAGTGTCTATTTAATTTTTTCCCATTTCTTAATTTTTTTGTGTTTTTACTGTTGAGTCGTAGGAACCCTTTATATACTATGGATATAGGTGTTTCAGCACAGACCTATGTTTTGCAAGTATTTCTTGACTGTCTAAATTGCCTATTCATTTTCTTAGTTATATCTTTTGATGAGCAGATATTTTTTCCTTTTAATAAAATCAAAATTATAAATTGTTATGGTTATTGTTTTCTGTATCCTTCTTAAAAATCACTTTCTTTCCCCAAGTTGTGAATTTATTCTATGTTTTCTTCTCAAAGTTTTGCTTTTAAATTTAGGTCCAATATTCATCTTGAGTTAATTTTTGTGTATGATACAAGGTAGGGGAATCTCTATGTGTTATAAACCTAGATTTTTATTATTTTAAAGAGAATTTTCCCAGAAATATTTTCATTATGTATTTTTCCTTGGTTTCTAGGTGGCAAGTGAGTAAGTCCAACTCAAACTAGATTGAGTAAACAAGAATTTGTTTGCTCACTTTGCTGGGAAGAGTAAGACATATCTCATAGGACCAAAGGCAGATACACAAAGGCCAGGACCTCAAGAAATAGAACTAGGATGGGTATTCTGGGACTCTTTCAATTCTTTGCTCACATCTGCTTGTCTCTGCACAGCATCATTTTGAAGACAGCTTTTCTTTACAGGGCAGGGGAGATGAACGCTGTTAGCCTCACATGCTCATCCTTCCAGTTTCTCTATAACTGTCCTGAGGAAGGACTCCACTTGGCACTGCTTCAGTCATGTGCCCACTCCCTGGGCTGGTCACTGTTTTTGGAGAGCTTAGGAAGTCTGTATAATCATATCCAGGCACACCCGGTGGCAGTGGGATGGTACTACAGACTGAAACAACATGGCATGAGGGAGAGACATTTCCCCAAAGATAGGCTTCACGATGGTCCAAATAACATATGTCCTGCCATGCTTCCTATTTTTTTTTAATATATGAACTTTATTGTCAAATTAGTTTCCATACAACACCAAGTGCTCATCCCAAAAGATGCCCTCTTCAGTGCCCATCACCTACCCTCCCCTCACTCCCACCCCCATCAACCCTCAGTTTGTTCTCAGTTTTTAAGACTCTCTTATGCTTTGGTTCTCTCTCCCACTCTAACCTCTTTTTTTTTTTTTTTTTTTTTTTTTGCCGATCCACCCCAGCATCCTATTTTTTTTAAATGGCTTTTTATGTTTAGGATTTAGTTATTTTCACTGAACTGCTAATTACAATATTCAGGTGCGGTAAAGCTAAGTTTCAAACTAGAGTGTAAATTAATTAGATATTTTGAAGAGCTAAAATGTGTTCAGATTATATGAGAATAATGATACCTCATCCAAGATCAAAGTTTAACACATCACAGTCCATCATAATATGAATGAGTCTGGATTAAGTAGAAGAGCAGTGAGCTTTTTTTTTTCATGGTGACATCCGTTCACTTTCTTCAAATTCTAATGAAAAAATTGTATTGTCAGTACTTCAGTGTAATAAACCATTGGGAGAGCAACTGTGGTTCAGTGATTAGGACAAGATTTATATACTCAGAGTACCTAGTAATTTTCCAGAGCTTATAAAGCAAGGCTGATGATGTTCACCCCACAGGATTAATTGACAAAGAAGAAATGGTCCTGATTGGAAATCATTAAGTACCGCAAGGCTTGCACTTGAAGAAAACCTGAGACTTCCTCGTAGACAAATGACTATCTCAGCCAAAGTTACCTACCTGTTAAAGTATTTTCTTTGAAGTGTGGTTGAATAAAAAGCTGGCGCCTTAGAGACCCTTGAAATGATAATATAATTGACAACGTATCTGATTTTGTGGGGTTGGACTCACTAAAGAAAGGAATCTGACATTAAAAGTAGTATTTTATACAAGCTTTTATCTAAGCTTAAAAAGGTGACCATCAGGGGACAGAGATGGAGGAGCTTTATAAATGATAAATCCTGAAGTTATTTCCCGATTGTGGAGAGGACCCAGCTGAGAAAGTACCCTCCCCACACCCCTGCCCCTAAGCCTGACTGTCTTGCTCAACATTCCACTTGCTTTGGCTTGGCTCTTCCCATTCTTCCCACTGTGTACAAAAGCCCTCCTTCATTGCTGCCATTGTTCCCCCATTACTTTTCAGAGTTAGGTGTGGACAACCTCTTTGTTCCTTTGAGACAGCTTTCCAAAACAAAGTTTTACTAATGAGCTATGAGCGGGGGAGGGAAGGGAATCACAAAAGCTTAAAAACTGAGATGTTTATAAAAGAAGCTTTCTGATCCTATTTTTAAAGGTCTACTCATAGATTGGAATAATTAATATAAAATAGGAACATCCACTCCTATTACCTTTTCCCTACTTAAGATCTGTTTTCTTCATTCTTTGTGGCCATATGATACAATAGTTGCTGTGTTAGAGCTCTCTGTGAGCTATTAGGTCTTTCCATTAAAAAAGGTTGATTTCTATGTTTGCTTCAGGAGTACATATACTAATATTGGGGCAATACAGAGAAGATAACATGGTCTCTGTGCGAAGGTAGACATACAAATTCGTGACACGTTCCATGTTTTTATGTAATGTACAGCATGGTGACCATAGTTCATAATACTGCATTGCATATTTAAAAATAGCTAGGAGTTTGGATTCTGATAGTTCTCATCAAAAAAGAAACACATTTTTTGTAACTGTGCATGGTGATGGATGTTAACTGGACTTGCTGTGGTGATTATTTTGGAGTATATATGAATATTGAATCATCACATTGTACACCTAAGACTAATATAACGTTATGTCAATTATACTTCAATTGAAAAAAAAAGAAGGTAGAAGAAGTTGGCTTTCTCTTCTTTTCCCATTTCAAATGTCATTCTCTGTTGGCTCAGTCGGTTGGGTGTCTGACTTTGGCTCAGGTCATGATCTCACAGTTCATGAGTTCAAGCCCCGCCCACATTGGGCTCTGTGCTGACAGCACTCAGCCTGGAGTCTGCTTCGGATTCTGTGTCTCTGTCTCTCTCTGCCCCTCCCCCTGCTACTGCTCTCTTTCTTAAAAATAAATAAACATTAAAAAAAAAAATTCAAATGTCATTCTCTCTTATAAAGCACCTGAATTTCTATTTTATGTTAGACGGATACCTTCAGTTCTTGGTTTGTTTATAGAATTGAAGTAATAAAGACACCCCTTCTCCCTTTCATGAATGATTGATTGGTTGTGACTGTCCACAGGGTTGTATTGAGAAGGCCTCTGGGGGTGATTGTAGGTTCCATAGGGAAGAGCACTGGGATTGGTTAATAATGTCTTCCATGAGCTTGAAGAGTGGCAAGATAGTTGCCATGTATCTGTCATTTCTCTCTTAATCCCATTGATGATAAAATATTTGTTTTGATTTGATTTTTGTTTCTTCTCAGGTTATCAACATTGGGAATTCCAATGATTTTCTTCTTCATTTATCCCTCAAATAGTGATGTGGTGGTGGGGAACACATCTAAGTATATACAAAAATACTTTACTCTCTATCTAATTTAAAACCTCCTTAAGAGTGAGCAGATTCTCTCTATGGAGTATGAAACATTAGACATACAATGAAAAGAAAAGAAATACTTAAAATGTTTTTTTAATGGTTCATCCTATTCATTTTGGTTTCTTACCAAATGAATATGGAAATATTGAAGCTTAAAATATAAAATGTGGATGGATATTTCTGTTGCATCCCAATACGTACATAATTTTCTTTTCTCTGATGTTTTGGACAATTTAATTTCAAATGAATCAAGGAATAATATGTTTAGTGTTTCCTCAGGAAAATAACTGCACATTTACAAAATTATTACTATTAAAGTTCCCTCAGGTATGCTCTTCCAGTGAATGTTTAAAAAATGTTTTTAACATTGATTCATTTTTGAGAAACAGAACACAAGTGGGGGAGGGGCAAAGAGAGAGGGAGACACAGAATCTGAAGCAGGCTCCAGGCTCCAAGGTGTCAGCATGGAGCCTGACTCAGGGCTCGAACTCATGAAGTGTGAGATCATGACCTGAGCCGAAGTCGGGTGCCCAACTGACTGAGCCCCCCAGGCGCCCCCCAGTAACTGTTTTAAACTTCATGTTCATAACTGTCGTACTTTACTAAATTTCTGTCTTCTATACACATAAACTTATGAATCTGAAGAAGCAATGTTTCTTTATTTTAACTCAAGTTATGATTAAGGGTAGCGTCCAGTGATACAAATGGAAGTTTTCTTTGCTCAATAGTTTCTGAAGTTCAGTTTAGCTTTAAGCTACTAAAAGCTTAAAAGGTTAGATTTAGATGGAAGAATCTGGACTGAAGTCTTTGTACTGGTGTTTAGTAAACATGAAATGTTTTAGGATTTTTGCACTGTACTCTGGGGAACCTTGAGGTCTCTGGGGCCCATTCTAGTACTCTCCAAAGACGGATGTTTTTGTCCATTTATATAATCCTTCATTTATTTACATTTATTCAATAAACCTTTGAGTACTCAGTATATGCAGTTAGTCTGGGGGTTTCAGGGAGCCCATATCTACAATGGGTTACAGTGTAAAAGACTGAAAAGTAGTAAGCATATGGCCCACATGTGAGAAAGGTTGTTCCCAGTGATATTGGAACCCATGGAAGGGGAATGTCCAGATTGGGGATGGTAGTGTCTGCAGGGAAGCCTTTGTAGAGGACTAAAGGATGGATAAAGGTTAACCATGAAGTCCAGGCAGTGAGGACAACCATTTGTGAAGACTCAAGACTGTTTGAAGAAATTGCTTCCTAAGAACAGATTTAGGTTCCTGGAATTTATCTTGGAGCTAAAACTATCTACACTAGATCCCCTGCATTCTTGGGTTTAGTGTGCCAATTCCCTTATAGGCACCACAGTTTGATTCATTCTTCAAGTGAAGAGGTGGTGTGGTGAAGAGTGAGGGACAGAGAGTAAACTATTTTTCCCTCACTAGTTCCCTTTCATTAGCGGTTACCTCACTTACCTCACAACAAGCTGCTAATATTTAATTCTTTAAAGTTTTTCTTATACATATAATTTACATTTTACATATATACATTGTGTTTTTAAAATTTTGTTAATGTTTATTTATTTTTGAGAGACAGAGAGAGAGAGGGAGAGAGAGAGAGGGAGAGAGAGAGAGCATGAATAGGGGAGGGGCAGAGAGAGAGGGAGACACAGAACTGGAAGCAGGCTCCAGGCTCTAAGCTGTCAGCATAGAGTCCAATGCGGGGTTCGAACTCACAAACCGTGAGATCATGACCTGAGCCAAAGTCAGAGGCTTAACTGACTGAGCCACACAGGTACCCCTACACTGTCTTTTTAAAAAAGTTTATTTGTTTATTTTGAAAGAGAGAGAGAGAGAATCCCAAGTAGGCTCTGTGTTGTCAGTGCAGAGGCCAACAGAGGGCTTGAATTCACGAACCAAACCGTGAGATCATGACCTGAGCCAAAATCAAGAGTTAGAAGCTTAACCGAATGAGCCACCCAGGTGCTCCTAAATGTACACTGTCTTAATCTGCCCTGGCCAACATAATAAAGTACCATTTATTGGGTGGCTTAAACAACAGAAATTTATTTTCTCACAGTTCTGGAGTCTCGAAGTTTGAGATTAAGGTGCCAGCATGGTCAGGCTCTGGTAAGAATCTCTTCCTGGTTTGCTGAAGACCACTTTTTCACTACATGCTCATATGGTCTTTCGCTGGTGTCTGCTCAGAGAGAGAAAAAGACAGAGACAGAGAGAGACAGAGAGAGAGAGAGGAATGCCAAGTCTGAAATTATTTAAATATTTAGAATATTAAAAAGAGTTTTAAGTTCTAAATCAGGTAGATAATTACAGTTATTGAATAAATATTCTGGGAAATAATAAAAACAGAAATAAATTGATAACTTCATAGGTTGTGGCATATACCATGATCAAGTTTTTTAGTGAACATCCTATGTCAGAGCTTTTTTATTTTCTTTGCTTCATCGAAGTTAGATCTGCAGGAATATGTTTACATGTCTTCTAGTGGCATAGAATTTAATATTTTAAAAATGAGAGAAAAATGTCGGTAAATATTTTACCTTTTTTGATTTTCTTCTCTAGAGACAACACACAACAATGTATATATATAGCCACACCCACGACACACACACACACACACACACACACACACACATGGATATGCATGCACTTATGTATGCACATATGCTATTTCATTCTGTGTGTATATCCTTGTCGTGTGAGCCATTACCTATAGAATGGCCGTATGCTAGCATTTAGATATACAGCCCAATAAAATGTACTACCTCTTGACAAACCAGCATGTTAGCAACAGCTACAAAGCAGCTTTAAAAAAATAAAGTTTAGAATTTAGATAAATATTGGCTATCTGTGGTTATATATGGTATACAGTGCAATCACATTCATTTTGCAAAGGAGTCAGGTTCTAATGTCAACCCCAAAAAGGACAGTTTGATGTGAATGAAATTACGCTTGAAAGTCGCATAAATCTCTCACAAATTGCAGCATTTTCCCAAATCTGCCAGTTTTATTTCTGTTTTCTCCCCTAGCAATAGAACAAATCGTTGTTCTTTGATTGAACAACTGGAGTAGCTGTTTGCATTGAGGCACCATGTGGTGTGAAATCGTGTGTACTCTGAAACTCTGGGATCGCATTTGCACAGTGATATACTTGCCGCCACTGGGGGCCAAGGGCACCGACCCTGGCCGCAAGAATGCCCCTCCCACTTTGACCTGGGAGCATGTGTTCACTGAATGTGATGGAGGCTGTGTCATGGAACTGTCATGCTACTGAAGTTGTTCTCTCTCCCTCCCCTTTCTCTCTAGCTCCCTCCTTTGTCATTCTCTTGTGTTTGCTGAATATGTGTAGTCATGTAGGTAAATTCACACACACTGCAACTTTATAGCATATGGCATATTATACACATCTTTGTTCATGTGCTTATTTATATTTTTTCTGTTACATGAAGTCACATATATGCATACTTACGTGTGTGGCTGTTGACTTCTGGAAAAGTCTGTTAGGGGTGTGAATTTCATCTCTGATTGCACCATGTAATACTGTTGGGTTCCTAACCCATGTGATTGCAAAAATGATACACAAACCAGTTTCCACTCCTGGAAAATAATTCAAAGCTACTGTTCCATCATCACATGATGGGAACTTTCTAAGCTCCATCATGGTATAGTAGTCATCACTAAGGCTTTTTCCTAAGATTGATATGAAAATATCAGTTAAATTCTCAATTCTGTTTTTTGGTTTGAATAACCATTTATTTATCGTATTGTTGTGTTGTCATTTTTATATTGGTTTGCTAAACACTGAAGTTGATAGTTCTATTTTGTAATCTCCTGTACTATCCAACTACTGTGTCCTGACCACAGTGAAAGCACTTTCCCAGTGGAAATTCAGTTAAATCATTCTCTGAGAATTTAAGTAACCTGTATTTTTCTTCATGCTAAACCACAATTGATGACATGTATTTCCTGCCAAGGCTAAAAAGTGTAAATTTTGAATGTTATATTTCTTCATGAAGGGCAGTTTCAAGTTCATTTTAGTTTGATGATTTTGACATTGTGTTTAAGTACAATTTTCATGCTAATTGAAGTCTTTTATGTCAATGGAAAAAAGTCACAGTGTACAGTCTTAAAGTATACAATCTTCTGTAAGGCATTACATGTAATTAAAAAACCCCAAAGTATTATTTGTAAGAATTCTATTGTGGTTGTCACATAGCTTATTCATTGATTCAACAATTGTTTCCTGAATACCAAATAAGCACTCTTAAAAGCACTGGGTGTATTGTAGTGAGGAAAAGCAAGTCCTTGACCTTGTGAAGCTTATGGTCTCCTGGAAGGATGATCGGCAATAAACACCTAAAGAAATAACAACCTAGTTAAGTTTCAGGAAGATGAAGGTCAGAGTTCAGTGGTAGAGAATAACAACAGGAGAACTGATGCCCTGGATGATTACTGTTTGTTGGAAAGGGTAAATTTTTAAAGCTGAGACTTAAAGAATGGAAGGGGTCGGGCATGTAAAGAGCATTGGGGCAGAGTAGCATAGGCAGAGATCAGCAAGTATCAAGACTCAAGGCATAAAAGGGCTTGGGTATTTCCAGAACTCGTGCGGTTGCTTGCATCAGAGCTTGTGTGTGTGTGTGTGTGTGTGTATTTGTGTGTATTTGTGTGTGTGTGTGTGTGTGCGCGTGCGAGTGAATTGGAGTGGCAGAAATGAGGAGGAGGTGGCATGGGATCAGATTAATTGGTAAACAGGTACCAAATGATTCAGAGCCTTACAGGTCATGGTTAGGACTGCAAGTTGTAAAATAAGTACAATGAGAGCCAATTAAAAAGTTTAAAGTAGAAAATCATTAGCTGATTTAAATTTTTAAAAGCTCATTTTGGCTTTTTTTGTGGAGAATGAAATATGTGTGAGCATATGTTTGCATTTGTGGTTCAAAATGGACACAATGAGACCAGTCAGAGAGCCATTAGAATCCCCTGATCAAAGACAATGTTGGCTTGGATCTCGGGGTGGGAGTGGACATGGAGCCAATTGGATGGATCTGAAATAGTTGGGGAAGGTATATAATTTTCTGAAATTCAGGATGAGGAAAAGTCAGGAATCAAAAATGATCACTTTTCCTTTCCTTTTCTTTTCTTTTCTTTTCTTTTCTTTTCTTTTCTTTTCTTTTCTTTTCTTTTCTTTTCTTTTCTTCCTACTTCCCTTCCTTAACTGGGAGTATCATGGTACCACTTATTAAGATCAGGTTTTGGGCAGGATCAGATTTCAGGGGGCGATCATGTTCACTTTTAGATACCTAGCACCAAACCTATTGCAAAATTTATGAATCCAGCAGACATTGATTGACTTCGCCATATGTCAGACATTGTACTAGGTGTTGATGATATCTGGTGTCTATGTGCTTATGGAATTACAGAGATGGTAGATTTCAGAGTGCTGAAATTTCTCAGGGACCATAGTGAGAAATGATCCAATACAGCATCCTCATTTTAAAGATGAAGGGTAGAATTTGAACCTTCTAATTTCTGCAGAATATCAAAACTTCTCTATAAAACTCACGGTTACTTCAGTAAAACTTAATTTTACTCATCCAACAATAGTCATGGTATTATTTTCTCTGGAATATGATACCATCTGCTTTCATTCATGTTTCAGTGAATTGTTACAACCAGTACTGTTAAAAGACTTTCTGATGATTCTGAAGTCATGAAAACATATGATAGCCAGGAGTTCAGTGGGTGATACTGTTATAGATTTCACTGGATTTATAAAAGACTGAGGCAGGGGAATCATGAACCACGTTCTAATGTGCACACGTTTTTTATTCAGATACTAATGGTAGACAAAGGCAGAATTAGGCGCTTGTATTTTTTATGTTACTAATGGTAGGTTACTAACTACCTTGAAGCATGTTAGCAGGGATTTTTCAAATTTAATAGAAAACATGAATATGAGATGAAAGGGAAAAAAAGAGCCTGAAAAAAATTTGTTTTGTACAATGAATTAGAAATATTTGTGTATGTCTGCATGTGTGTGCATATGTTGGAATGTTTGTTTTAAGGTCTTATTCAACTTTATAAGTTAAGATATTTGGTCAAAGAATAAATGGATGATGATGAAATAGCAAGTTGTGTAGATGTGAACAGTTTAAATACTAGGAAGCCAAAAAAGATGATTTAGAGTGGTCTAAATAAGCATGCTTATTATCTAAATTATGTTACAGCATTTATTGTTCATTTAGAATGAGGTTTACTTGGCTCTTTATACTAGCTGAAGTACTCTGAAAGAAAAAAGAGTGGAAATTCCTGTCCTAAGGGCATAACAAACATGAAGCATCAGGCGTGATCCAGTCTGCACACACACAGGCACACACAAGATGGGAGAATGTTTCCTGCACTAAATGGCTTCTCTCATGGGATTGCCCTATAGAGCAAAGGAAGCTTTGAGATGTTTTGCAGAGATGCGGGCTGTTAATGAAGAGGATATTTCAGTATAAGAAAGGGAAAAGTGGGTACTGAATGAGACTGATGGTAGTTAAGCGACCTCCTTGAAGCTTAAAAGCAAGGATGCAGATAGGTTGCAATGCATGCCGGTGGAAGAGACAAAACTACTAAGATGGTTGAAATGATCAAAATAAGGAGAATTAGAACCAAAGTTTTGCTTCATCCCTGCAACCAGAATAGCAGGACAAAATTCAAAAAAACCTAGAGGCCCAATGTGGAGTTTGACCCTGGACCTTTAAGGAAGAAATGTAAATGACCAAAGACTGACAATGAAAACTATATGGAATTTATAACCAGGATTCTGTACATACAAATCAAGTGAAAAATTAGTGGTGAAAATAAAGGCTACACAGAAGGACAACTTGTCTTCTGAAATCAAGCAGAAAAAAGAGGTCTGTGCATGAATATGCCAAACAGGAATATTCCATGTTTTATTAATTAATCTGTATTCTTACATCTTCCTCAAAGACACAGGGTAAAGACTGGACTTTTCATGTCCTGAGAAAAGTGCTTAGAAATAAACATTAGCAAGAATTTTCAGGACACTTTTAGGATAGGAAAATGTCATATTCTTGACTACTTGTCCGCAGCTTTCCCAGAAAGCCACCTCCTCTGTTGTTACTGTGGTAGTTAACTTCTCACCTGTGGATTAATATTTCTTCCATGATAAACTCATTTTCTTGCCATGTAGAGTGTGTATGACACTATCCTCCTTCACACATAACCTTGAAATGTTCTTCCTCATGCAGCTGGAGTGCACCACCCACTCCTGGAGTTGAAGGAAACTCAACTGTCCAAGCAGGTTTTTTTTCCGCCTAGAATGTTTCAGCTGCACTAATTCCTGACCAGCCAAAGAAACTTCAAGGGGATACTTTGGGAGAATGGGGGACAGATACATCTTGAGAAATTTTCACATATGTAGAACAAATGTCTTCCATTGAGGTTTTAAAAATAGTCTCTTTAAACTTTAACATGTGTTGGTCTAGTGTTTGCTCAGATAATCACAGGCCTGCACAAGCAGGACACAATCAGTGCACGCCAGACACAGAGTCTCATTATCATGAGAATTGTATTTTTGCTGGGGTTTTCGTTTATTTTCAAAACTTGCTTCTTAACACACTACCTGTAGAACTTACCCATTCTTTAGTTCTACTTAGGAAAAAAGGAATATTATCACCCAGCTGACTTGTTCCTTAAAGGAAGATACAATAAACTTTCCCCAAGGTTTCTCCAAGCGTATTGTTGTCAGGTCTGTGGTTTGCCTCTGGAAGTCTGGCAAATGAGTTGATACGCGTTTTTCACTCTTCCTGCTTTTTTTTTAAGGGACAGAAGTAATTTTAGAGGGAATTGAATATATCAGAATACCTAATTTTCTTTTTTTCTTTCTTTCTTTCTTTCTTTCTTTCTTTCTTTCTTTCTTTCTTTCTTTCTTTCTTTCTTTCTTTCTTTCTTTCTTTCTTTCTTTCTTTCTTTCTTTCTTTCCTAAATAGGAAAGTTCATCAGCTTGATAATGGAGGAGAACAATGACTCCACCGAGAACCCCCAACAAGGCCAAGGGCGGAATAATGCCATGAAGTGTGGGTGGCTGAGGAAGCAAGGAGGCTTTGTCAAGACTTGGCATACTCGCTGGTTTGTGCTCAAGGGAGATCAGCTCTACTATTTCAAAGATGAAGATGAAACAAAGCCCTTGGTAAGTAGGACAAAATGAAAAGCACTCTGGTCATAAGCAATCCAAGAAGTAGAAGGTTTGTTAGAAACTGATGGAGTCTGAGGTCAACCCAATTTCCCTCCTCTTTCAGTTCATTGGCATCTTTCATACCTTTTCTCATTGTTTACTTTGGTTTAAGATGATGAACTTGCTAATTGAGGCCAAGAGGCAAATTATACTTGTCTAATATTAATTTTGACTTTTACTAAGCTGGAACAGAATGCCTGAGTCCTTCGGGCATACTTACTTTACAAGAATTTTTAATGAACATCTGCTAGACGATATATATGGTAGCCAAAACATCTTTCCTTTTCTTAAAAATAAGTTAAAAGCACAGAATTGAAGGAAAACTATAAACACGACTTTCAGTAATTTTTGAGACACCTTTAGTATCAATTCCCTGGGAGCTTCCTTCTACCTTCACTCACATAAAATATGGATATGGTGCTAAATGGAACAATGCTGATACATCCAATCATCATACACAATATACTCTTCTGGGGGTAGTTTCTGTGTCTTTTTGTGGTTCCTTAGTGGTCTTGTATTTACTTATTTACTTATCATTTTCTCAGCCACAAGTCTCTAGGCTGCAATGAGAGAGAGGAAAAATCTCCAACTCTTCCTGTAGCTACAATAAGCTTTCTTAGCTGTGATCATCAATTGATGGAAGGAGCTACAAACTGAAGTATCTCCTGTGTGTTTTCCCTTCATTTATATCTATAGGATATATAAATGGAAGAAATATTGTGGATTAGATGACATAAACATCCCTAACTATGTTTTTGAAGCTATTTTTCTTGTGTTAAAGTTCAAGAACTTAATTTGGATCAGGGCTCCTCTTTAGTATTTTATATTCTCAGACCTTGTAATTTTGCAAAGGTTTCATTTGTCTGGTTGAATTATAAGAAATAGAAACAAGTGCACATACTATAAACATGTTTTAAAATTGCTACTATATTTTAAGCATTTATTTACCAGGGCCAGGAATTAGACTGAAAACTTTGTGTATATATATATATATATACATATATATATATATATATGTATGATATATACATATATATATATATATATGATTATATATTATTAGATACTTAAAATAAATAAGAATATTTACATTATAGAGAATTTATATAATATATAAAATATAATATATAAATATATGATATATTTATATTATAGTGCATTTCCATACCAGTTATTGCATTTGTCATAGCAAACCAGTGTGGAATGTGGGGATTATCACTACAGATGGAGAAATTGTGGCTTAGTGATATGAAGCAATGTGACCAAGGTCATAGGGACATCAGAGGCTTATAAAGCAGTAGAGTCTTTTGTCTCTTATCCTATTCTCCAGGGTTCTTGTCTCATTGTACCTTGTTTTATACTGTATAGTATTCACATTATGGCATTGTCTTGAATATAAAATCATCTTTATTGGGGCACCTGGATGGCTCAGTCAGTTAAGCATTAGACTCTCGGTTCCAGCTCAAGTCGTGATTTCATGGTTCGTGAGACTGAGCTCTGCATCAGGCTCTGTGCTGACATCCCGGAGCCTACTTGGGATTCTTTCTCCCTCCCTCTCTGCCCTCTCTATTTCAAAATAAATAAATAAAAATTAAAAAAAATAAAATAATTTTTATCAAACTCAGAGAAAGGGATCAGGTTAATGTGAGAAAACAGAATATGGAGGACTTTGATATGAAATTAAATGGAAGTATGAGTAAGAGCCAATGTTTTATCCCACTGAGTCTTATTCCTGGCATAGTGTGGCCAGAATGGGTACAGATTAAATGATTAATTATGCAGCATCCAGAACCTAAATGGGGGATAAGGGGAGCAGAAGATTCAGGAGTTGAGTGAATGAAAATGTGAAAGATCAAACAAATGTTCTGACTCTTTGGTGAATTAGTGGACCTTCTAACAATGAACATGGGATAGAATGGATCAAGCTCAAGCTCAATGTTTCTAAAATCTGAGAACTGGAGGATGTTAGAGAATATGCAAAGGAACCCCAGTTTGAGGAACTCTGCCCTAAACTCTTCAAAGAGGATATTATCATACAGCCTTGGCTATGCTGTGTCATATCTCTGTGTAATTTCCAGAAGGTCTACACAGTCACAGATGGTCTTCAGTGCAGTGTAGTTATTTTGCTAACAAATTGGAAATATAAATAAGAAAATGTAAAACATTCTGATTAATTCAAATGAAAATCTGCCTCAAAATAAAAATCACTTTAATTCATAATATTTCTAAGTTGTATTTTGATATCATTATAATACTGATATTTTTAAGCTTATAATAACTAAAATCAACAAAAGAGAGTTGTATTGATGAGAAAGTACTGATGCTTATACAAAGCAAATATAGGCTATTATTTCCCTTAAAAAAGTTTCTTAATTTTTCTTTACAAATATCATTTGTTAATAGAGAAGTCAAACTTTGGGGTAAATAACTGACTTATTAATTATATATCATCTTTCATAGCAGTTCAAGCACCAGGAATTTTGACTTTGTGCTTTTTAAATTTTTTACACTAATGTTCAAATACATACACAAAGAATCAGATTAAAAACTGGCAATTTCTGTATCAGAAGGCTCTTAGTAATTTTAAAGGACCATATATTTGCCTATGAATGGACAATTCCTTACTTAAAATTCGTTTTCTTTAATGCCTGGCACATTGTAAGTTCTGAGGCATATTTTTCATGAATTAGTGAGTCAACAAAAGGTATCTGTCTATAAGGAGGAAGGACAGGAGTACCAGGTGTTGTGTGATATTGACTAGTCTCAACCACATATATCAAAGTCATAACTCAAAATCAGAACATAATATATTAAATCATAATCACTTCATAACAACAAAGTTTAAATCACATTAAAGAAATCTTTTTAAAGAATTAATCACCTCAATGAAGAATAATTAAACATCTTGAAAAATGTTAAAACTGGAAAAAATTTAGTTGCTATAAATGCCCCCCTTTTACAGATGAAGTGTGTGTGTGTATGTGTGTGTGTGTGTGTGTGTGCATGTGAGCATAATATGTTGTTTGTATTGGTCATGGGATATTGTTAATGACTGGCAGATGAGGAACAAAAACAGATTTTCTTGCTCTTGATCCAGTGTTCCTTCAGTTTTGCTTTTTGCCTGCTCACAAATCCTTAACTTTTCTTTAGATTTGCTTTCAATCAGAACTAATTCTTGGTTGTTTATTTTCAATATTGGTGCTTTCAAGCATAGGAATGCCCTTGGCCTTCATATAGTTTGATGAGGGTTATTTCATTATTACTGGAGGGAACGTCACTAATGAAATGAAAAATTCACCCTTTTAAGTATTTGTAACCAGCTAAAAATGTTCAATAAACTTAAACTGGATTTGTTTTTCTCTCTCTTAAAAGGCATTTCTAAAATGAGAGTGTTAACACCCTTGAAATGTGTGTTTCTCCTGTCCTAGGCAAAGGTTTTCAATTTATTTTAATAAAACTTTTACTGAGTTTCTTCTCTTCCATTCAATAAAGAGAGTCAAACTCCGTATTATCCTTGCTATTAAAAACTACACATCTGTTGGGGGGAACAGATATGCAAAATTATAATTGGGACAGGCTATCATGTAAGCACTAGATGTTCTGAAGACACAGATACAATTAATGCCAAGAAATGAGTGATGATGCTGTGCAGAAGGGTTGAGGAAAGTGGCACAAAGCAAGAGGTGGCCCTTACCTGGGGTGCTGAAGGTTGGTGGGAGTTCTCCAGGTAGATAAATGGAGGAAAGGAACTCAGAGCAGAGAAAGACATAGAGTCACAAATAGACATTTATAGATAACTCCATATTGTTAGGGTTGTGAAATGACAGGAAATGGGGTTTGAGTGATAGGAGGCGACAACATAAAGGGATGTATATGTTGTACAAAGAGACCAATTCTCTGGCACACTATGGGAGCTATTTCTAGAACACCTATGCTACTCAAGTTGCAAAACTGCATTAATCTGTTAGAAAGGAATAATGGTAGTCATTTTTAAGAAATGTATTTGTCTGCTCTGGCTGCCATAACAACATGCCATGTCCTGGGTGGCTTACCCAACAAAAATGTATTTTCTCACAGTTCTGGAGGCTAGAAGACCAAGATCAAGGTTGGTCTCTGGTGAAGCCTCTGTTCCCAGCTTGGAGATAGCCGCTTTCCCTCTGTTTCCTCACACACCTGTTGCCTTGTGTACAGAAGGATAGAGAACTCTGGTATCTCTTCTCTTTAAGGACAAGAGACCTATTGGATCAGAGCCCTACCTTTATGATATCATTTAACTTTAATTATTTCCAAGTACAGGTACATGGGGGGAGGGTAGGCTTCAATATGTGAATTTTAGGGGGACACAATTCATTTCATAATACCTACTCTGTTGCATACCTCTGTTAATGAATATAATTTTTTCAATTAGGTTTTTCTCCTATTGGTACCATCAACTTTGATCTCCACTAGAACCTAATATAGCTGAGTTAGTGCATTATACATTTAATTATTTGAACCTACTATTGGTATCTTATGTTCTTATTCAAATTGCTCCTTGTCTTTTAAATATTCTACAACATGCACAGGTTTGAGAGTTTAGAAAGTCTCACTGCCACTGTTCTTGTATTTTCTTTTTAAGCAAAAGATAAAAATACCTATAAGTTCTCTCTCTGGCAACAGTACCTAATTTGTAAATAAGACTTTCAAGCCTTGGGGCACCTGGGTGGCTCAGTCAGTTGAGTGTCCAACTTCAGCTTAGGTCCTGATTTCATGGTCTGTGAGTTCAAGCCCTGCGTTGGGCTCTGTGCTGACAGCTCAGAGCCTGGAGCCTGTTTCAGATTCTGTGTCTCCCTCTTTCTCTCTCTTCCCATGCTCATGCTCTATCTCTCTCTTCTCAAAAATAAATAAACGTTAAAAATTTTTTTTAAAGTAAAAAAAAAAGACTTTCGAGCTTTAACCATGGTTCCCCAGGCAATAAATTAGAGGTATACCTCAAGATATAACTATTTTGTATTTAAAATAAATCAAACTGAAATCCTTAATATCCCATCATTTTTAAAAGTGGAGAAACTTCAGTTTGTTTAGTTCAAAACTTTCTCCCAAAATCATTTTCTTTTTTTTTTTTAATATTTTTTTAACGTTTATTTGTTTTTGAGACAGAGAGAGACAGAGCATGAACGGGGGAGGGGCAGAGAGAGAGGGAGACACAGAATCGGAAGCAGGCTCCAGGCTCTGAGCCATCAGCCCAGAGCCCGACGCGGGGTTTGAACTCACGGACCGTGAGATCGTGACCCGAGCTGAAGTCGGAGGCTTAACCGACTGAGCCACCCAGGCGCCCCCCAAAATCATTTTCTACAGAGTCTGCGCTTACAGACTTTATTCAGAACAGATTTAAAAAATAAAGTTGAGGGTGTGTACGTGTATCTGGCTGGCTTAGTTGATACAGTGTGCACCTCTTGATCTCGAGGTCGTGAGTCTGAGCCCTATGCTGGGTGTAGACATTACTTAAAAAAAAAGTCATTCTCAAAAAATAAAGTTAATTTTGGTTGTTTCCAAACAGCAACAGAAGCATGGAAAAATGTATATAGCACATTAAAAAAATAATATATCCATAATCATTCTAAGCATTTATAGTACTACATATTTCTAGTTTTTAGGTAATATTTTTCTTTTTTATATTTGAAATTAAGTCCTACTTATATATGGAAAAAAGTTAAAATTATTCTGTGTGAAGAACCTTTGAAAAAAAGTTCTTTTATCTACTCCTGAACAACTTTAGGACTTTTGAAAAGCTATTAAAAGAAGGTTTTAAAGGAGACTTACATTGAGGTTGTGACAATATCTGTTTGGCCATCTTTCATTCATGATCATGACAAATGACTGTGACCTTAATTGTAGATATTGTAACATGAGGGAAGCAGATGAGTCTGAGATAGAATATGACCATTATAATTCTAAAAGTAAGGCAGTGTATAGATTTTGCAGCTGAATCCAGTGATGAATTCTAGTGCTTTTTTGAAATCATCTGTGTTACTTCCATCACGAAGTATATTATTACCTAAATAATAGTGAAGTTTCAAGCTTGGCCATACTTGTGAGTGTGTTTGACATACTTTGCATACTAGAATTTGAAACTGAAAAACAGCAATTGTTAGAAGCTAGCCTGAGACTCCTGATAATAAGATTAAAATCCAAATAGGCACAACTCAATTAATCTAGTCTAGATTTTCAAAAACAGACATTGATCTGGTTGTGCGGAAAGGGTTTTTTCCTGGATGTGACGAAGATGATACTATATTAGATCACAGTGAATTTTCTTAACTTAGAGAATAAAGTGATTTTGAGTGAATTATAACCTGAGGATTGGCCTCTAAATGTGCAAGAATTGATTACTGATTTAAGAGCAGGCTCTAATTTTATATATTTAATGAAACTTGTAAGTTAATGAAATCAAGAAATCTCTAAGGCATTTGCTGTTTGTTAAAATACATGAGCTAGAAGAAGACAAAACCCCAATTAAGTGTTTAAGGTAATATTAGGAACCTTGAAACTTGAATTTCATCCTTAAATCTAAAACTGACTTTCTGCCTAGCAACTAAATCTCTTGGTATTTTTTTTAAATTTTTTTTAACCTTTATTTTTGAGACAGAGAGAGACAGAGCATGAACAGGGGAGGGTCAGAGAGAGGGAGACACAGAATCTGAAACAGGCTCCAGGCTCTGAGACATCAGCCCAGAGCCCGACGCAGGGCTCGAACTCACGGACTGCGAGATCACGACCTGAGCCGAAGTCGGACGCTTAACCGACTGAGCCACCCAGGCGCCCCATCTTGGTATTTAAAAATATGCATAAAATGGGTCACCTGGGTGTCTCAGTTGGTTAAGTGTCTGACTTCAGCTCAGGTCATGATCTTGCTGTTTGTGACTTTGAGCCCCACGTCAGGCTCTGTGCTGACAGCTCAGAGCCTGGAGACTGCTTTGGATTCATTCTCTCTCTCTCTCTCTCTCTCTCTCTCTCTCTCTCTCTCTCTCCCTGCTTGTGCTCTGTCTATCAAAATAAATAATTTTTTTTATGTTCATGAAAGTATTTAATGAAATAACTTGTGATAGGGAGTAAAATCTTCAGTGGACTATAATGCTTTGCAGCAAATTTGCACCTGTTTGGACAACAGATTGAGGTCAAGACCCAGCTGAGTTCAGAGAATGTCAGTTCTAGAGGGCCGATGCTGGAGAGGAAAGCTAACGAATTGGACGGTCAGATATGAATGATAAAATAAGTGCATATTTCCCCATTAAGACAATTCAGAAAAGTATTTATGAAGTGTAGCTTTTTAAATTTCACTTTGTAGGTTTGTGCATAAAAATAAATAAACATTTAAAAATTAAAAAAATACACATAAGGTGGCATTGTGTGTCATCATAAATTTTTGGGAAATTTTAGTTCATTCCTAGAAAGGATTATATCAAGACAGTGTTATTAATATGAAATTATTTTATTCTCTTTTAGTTGAAGAATTTTTTAATTGGTGACTTCTACATAGCTATTTCAGAGTGGTTAAAATATAGACTTTGAGTCAGATTGTTTGGATTAAATCTTGAGCCAGCCAGATACTAATTATGATACACTGAGTAGTGAGTAAGCTGATTTAAACTTCAATTTACTAATCTGTGCAATGAGATAATAATAGTACCTATTTCATACCATTGTTAGGAGGATTGAATTAAGTAATTTATATAAATGATCTTAGAAAGCAGTGGCACATAGTAAGGATAAAATGCATGTTAGCTGTTTTTATATTAGCATGACAAAAAGAGAATCTATTTCTTAAGATATTCATGCTACTTATTCATTTGATTTTTTTAAAAAATTCAACACGTTTATAAATTTCTAATGTGCCGTAGTTATTATGCTAGTTTCCAGGAAACATAAAGGTGATAGAACCAATCCTAAATAAAAAGACTCCCCCACCCCCCAAAGAAAAAGAATTTAAAAAGAAGCAACTTGTTTCTTTCTCAAGTAAAAGTCCAAACAGATTCTAGGTAAGTGATGAAGTGTCTTCTTGGTTTGCTGCAAACAACTGTTTAGAAACCCACGCTGCCAGAGATTTTGTAATTTTAACTTTTGGCTTCCAAACTCACCATAGGGTCATTCCCTTCCCAGTCAGATAGAAAGGGAATATAAAAGGGAGTATTGCATAGAAGGTTTGGGTGGACCAGGTGTGGTAGTGGCTCTTATAGCTCACAGTTCATTAACTGTTCACATTTCATTAACTAGAACGGAGTCATATGACCAAACCTAATGGCAAAGAGGTCTGGACATGTAGCCCAGCTTTATCCTGGGCTTTGTCCAGAGGAGAACTGAGTATTGGAAGGAGTTATCAGTCCCTGCCACAGGTGATTAAATACTACTAAGCATCATGAATCCGGTGTTAAATTCTGGTGGGTGTTACAGATTTTTGCAGTTGCTATACAATATAATAACTATTTACCATTGGAGGCCATAGGAAGGACACTTACCACCACTTCAAGGTTCAGGGAGAGTTTTTCAAAAGAGTATATACTGAAAATTGGAAGATGATATAGCTTTATTACAAGCTGTTGGGGTGGTATATGTGGAGAATAAAAGTTTAAGCCATGGTTCTTTGGTAAACTATTGGGAAATGCATGATGGTCAAGTAAGAAAGAGGACAAGAAGTGATGAGAGATGATTTTGGAGACATATGCACAGACAAGTAAGCTGTGTTAAGGATTGTAGATTTTATCTTGAGACTTTACATTTCCCTTGCTTTTATGTGCCTCTTTTCCTTCTTTATTGAATTTAGAGCTAAACAGTGAACATAGGGCTCATTCTAGGTGAAGCTCATTGTGAAGGAATCCAAAATGCTCACCTAACCAAAAAGTCCTTCTCAGACAGTTCTACAGCTGTCTTGGGTTCCTATAATTGGCTATTTTGTATTATGACATAATCTCTGGAAAAATGATGGACAAGCAACTATGCTGCAGTTAAACGCTTGACCTTCTATCATCCATTATAACCTAAGCATAAATTGTGGGCATGCCCATCAGGTCACTTTTTTTTTCCTTCATAGTAGAAAGGATTGAAAAATCTGTTGCTGCTGGAAAGGGCACTTGGAGTGACGAGCAGCAGATAACGTCTTGGGCAATCATAGAGATGGATGGGTGGGACATGGTAGCCAGTGGGAACACAGTATATGAGATTTCATCCTCATAATTTTCTCCAGAATTGACCTTGTTCAGTATGGGTGTTTCCCTGGAAAGCAGCTGAACCCAGTTGTTTTGTAGGTTTTAGTGCCAGACTGCCTCGGGTCATGTAAGACTCCATCAGTAGCTATAAGCCTTGGGTAAATTGTTTTACTTACTTGACTAAGTTACTCATTAGTTAAATGTAAGTAATAAAACCTATCTCATAGAGCAGTTGTTTGCATACAGGAGATGATGTTTCTAGAATACTTATACATTACCTGACTACATATTAAACTCTCGGTAAATATTAAGTTGTTGGTATCATCATTATCGTTATCATCATCATTTTTATCATCTTTGACTATCAAGATAACCTGACACAGGCAGTTTAGAAGTCAGGATCTACAATATATTCCTTGTTAGTTGAATAATGAAGAAAATAATAGATGATCAGCCCATGTAAGTAATGCTAACTTCAGAGCAGAAGACAACTTGTTTTTGCTTGTCACCTATGTTGTCAAAACACTGAACTCACATGGAAAATTCTCAAAAAACAATGCTCACCTTTGTAGTATGTCTTTTCTTTTTGTTTAAGTTACTTTTTGGGCTCCTCTAGAGCTTATCGAAATGATTATGATGACAGCTAAGGAGACTTGAAGGATTTTCTTTGCAGAACTGGACCACCCCAGAGAGAGACAGTCCTACTTTTCTTATCTCATGTACAACACTTACTCCTCAACACCAGTTTGAGAATTACCAGAGTGGAATCCCTTGAGTTCTGCTTCTAACATTTAATCATATTGACTGAAGGCTTTTGTATTTGCGATGCAATTCAATATATGGAACCCGATAGTCCCTATATGGATTAGCTCATTAGCATAAACCTAGGCATATTTCCATTATCTCAATTAGTGGAGAAGAAAATTTAGGGAAAAAATGAATAGGTGAAAATGTCATTTGAACATTTACATTTTTGGTGCTCAGAGTAATATATTTTAAAAGGCTACTTTTTCTTCCCCCGATGTATGAAGGTATTTCACAGCCATTTGCTAGTTATTCTTTCCTAAGTTTCTTTTGGGCACTCAATCTTCCTGTCCTTTCTTCTTAAGCTTTATCTTGCCTAGATCCAGCTGTTCTCCATTTTTCTAGCACTATTACCATATGTTCATTCATTCAGTGAATATTTATCAATTGTAAACTATATAAATTATACTTTACAAAATGTTTTGACCACTTTTACAAGGAAACAATGCCAGGTGCATGAATTGTTATTCTTATTTTCTGAATTTTGGCTTCCTTTCCTTAGCATAATATTTTCAAGGTTTATCAATGTCTAGGATATATCAGTACTTCATTTCTTTATAGGGCTGAATAATATTCCATTATTTCAATATGCTACATTTTGTTTATCCATTCTTCACTTGATGGACATTTGGTTTGTTTTCACTTTGAGGCTGTTATGAGTAATGCTGCTATGAATACTCGTGTACAAGTTTTTGTGTGGACAAGTTTTGTATGTTTTCATTTCTCTTGGTTATGTATTTAGAAGTGAAATTGATGGGTTATATGATAACTTCACTGTTTAACCTTTTGAGAAACTGTGCCAGTCATTTTTAATGATTACCTTTCAATTTAATTTAAAACTCAAGCTTCATGCCTGGCTTAAATCTCATCTATGTCTCTCTACACTCCATCTCGGCACTTGCCAGTCTTGACAGGGTATTTCAAGTAGGGAAGAAGCACAGTGTGCCTCTGTTTTCCTGTCTCTGCAGCACTGAGAGATAGGGCAGGGAAGGGAGGGAGAGACAGAGAGAGAGAGAACGTGTGTATATTCTGTGTGTCTCTGTGTTTGAGAGGGCCATGAAATGGATACTCTTTCCTTCTTTCTGAGGTCTCTAGTATTGAGGACTGGCAGAGGGGAGGAGAGAGCAAGGACAAATGCATCTCTAGGAACCTATTATTGTAGGGGGAATACGATGGTTGCTCCTGTTTCTCTGGCTAAATTCATGGTTATTTATGAGCATCTTGACTGCCCAGGATGTTGGAGATAGGGAAATATCTTGTCCTCGTTTGTCAGCCTTCAGGTCTCAGAATGAGCATTACACCCATAGCTTCTTGCTGCCAGGACCTCATTACCAGGTGTCCTGCCTTCCCTGGTTAAACTTAAATTACTGGATATTCGGGTATGGCTGACATGACAAATGTAGTACTACAGACTCCTTTACATTGTCACACGATTTTCTCTGCCCTGCAATTCTTTTGTCCTTTACTTGTGGATAGGTTCAGAACAGCCTAAGCACGTTACAGAGTGAGGAACAAGCTGCCAATCTCCCCAGTGCTAGCGATTTTCCTGGAGTTTCTTGTTTGCCTTGAGGAGCTTATGGCCTTCCCCCCACCAGACATCTTTCCTTAGGCAGGAAGAGGAAGACAGGTAGTGGTGCTGGCCACAGTGGTATCTGATTGGGTTGCATTCTTTCCTTTCTTATTGTATCTGTTAGAAGAGAAACACATCTTTCTTTATTTCTGGTTTTAGATCCCCAAAATCAGTCTGGGACAACAGGATAATTCCTACTCAACACCCTATTATATAAAACTTCTGTCATACTTTCACAATTTTTAAGTCACAACTTATAAATAAAATGCATGTACTTTTTTCTCCCAGATAAGTGGAACTAACATTCCTTTATTAACTAATAATTCTGGAGATTGTTAAAGTCCTTCATGTGTCTGACTTCTTATGATTATTAATTTGAAACAATATTCTGTTCCATTTATGAGTCAGATAACTTGTCATATACAAAAATATGATTTTGGAGGGGGGGATGTTTGTACCCTTTGACCTCCTTTACTCATTTCTCCCACCCTGCCACCCCCAACATCTGGCAGCCACTAATCTGGTCTTTGTATCTATTCACTTATTCTTTTTAATTTGTTTTAGATTCCCCATATAAGTGAGATCATACACTATTTGTCTGTCCCTGCCTAATTTATTTCACTTAGCATATTATTCTTTTTATTCTTTCTATGACTGAATCACATGCCACTGTGTATGTGTGATATGTATCTGTATCTATATATCACATTTTCTTTATCCATTCATGCATTGATGATTTTTTCCCATATCTTGGCTATTGTAAATGATGTTCCAGTGAACAAGGGGATGCATATATATTTTTGAATGTTTTTGGTTTTTTTTATTGATAAATATCCATAAGTGGAATTGCTGGATAATATGGTAGCTCTATTTTTAACTTTTTGAGGAACCTCAGTGCTGTTTTGCAGAGTGGCTGCACCAATTTGCTTCCCCACCAACAGAGCACAAGGGTCCTTTTCTCTACATCCTCACCAACACTTGTTATCTTTTGTCTTTTGATATTAGCTGTTCTGACAGGTGTGAGGTGATATCTTACAGTTTTGATTTGTATTTTCTGATGATTAGTGATGTTGAGCATCTTTCCATGTACCTGTTGGCTCTCTGTATGTTTTAAGGAAAATGTCTATTTAGATCTCTGCCCATTTTTCAAATAGGATCATTTTTGTTTGTTTGTCTCCCTCCCTATCTCTCTTTGGATTATTGAGTTGAGTTCTTTGTGTATTTTGGACACTAACCCCTTATCAGATATATGATTTCTAAATATTTTCTCCCATTGAGTAGGTTGCTTTATAATTTTGTTGATGATGGTTTCTTTTGCTGTACAGAAGCTCTTTAGTTTGATGTAGTCCCACTTGTTTATTTTTGCTTTTGTTGCTTCTGCTTTTGGTGTTAGATGGAAAAAATCATTACTAAGATCCGTGTCAGAGAACTTATTAATTATGCTTTGCTTTAGGATTTTTATCATTTCCGATCTCATGTTCAAGTCTCTAATCCATTTTGGTTTAATTGTTGTGTACAGTGTGAGATAGTGGTCCAGTTTCATTCTTTCCCATGTGTTTGTCCAGTTTTCCAGCATCGTTTATTGCAAAGACTGGCCTTTCCCATTGTATATTCTTGGCTCCTTTGTCATAAACTAATTGACATTAGTTAAATAAACTAGTTGACATAAACTAATCATATAAATGTAAGTTTATTTATAGATTCTGTACCATGTGACATTGATCTATGTATTTATTTGTATGCCAATACCATACTGTTTTGATGACTACAACTTTGTAGTAGAGCTTGAAATCAGGTTTGTGGTGCCTCCAGCTTTGTTTTCCTTTCTCAAGATTGCTTGACTACTTGGGGTCTTTTGTGGTTCCATACAAATTTTAGGATTGTTTGTTCTATTTCTGTGGAAAATGCCTTTGGACTTTTAGTAGGGATTGAATTGAATCTGTATATTGTTTTTGATAGCATGGACATTTTAACAATATTAACTCTTCTAATCCATGAGTACAGACTATGTTTTCATTTGTTTATGTCTTCTTTAGTTTCTTTCACTAATGGCTTATAGTTTTCTCAGGTCTTTCACCTAATTTGTTTAATTTGATCCTAGGCATATTATTATTTTTGATGCAATTATAAATGGGATAGTTTTCTTTTTTATTAAGTTTTTACTGTTAATTCCAGTATAGTTACCATACAGTGTTATATTAGTTTCATGTATACAGTATAGTGATACTATTCTGTACATTACTCAGTGCTCATCAAGATAAGTGTACTCTTAATCCCCATCACATATTTCACCCGTCCCCCCACCCACCTCCCCTCTGGTAACCATCCGATTGTTCTTTATAGTAAAGAATGAGGTTTTTGATTGAGAGATCAACCCTTTGTTTGTATGTTTTGCTTCTTAAATTCCACATATGTGTGAAATCATATGGTATTTGTATTTCTCTGACTTATTTCACTTAGTATTATACCCTCTAGCTCCTACCATGTTGTTGCAAATGGCAAGATTTCATCCATTTTTATGGCTGAATAAAATGTTCCATTATATATTGATATTTCATTATTAGTATATAGAAACACAACAGATTTCTGTATATTGATTTTGTATCCTGAAATTTTACTGAATTTTTAAATTAGTTTTAACGGTTTTTTGTTGGCATCTTTAGGGTTTTTTATATATAGTATCATGTCATCTCTGTATAGTGACTATTTTACTTCTTCCTATCCAATTTGTATGTTTTTCATTTCTTTTTCTTGCCTAATTGCTCTAGCTAGGCAAATATAAAAAGCCCTATATATATTAACTTAAGGTATCTTTCTCTTCTAACTCATTGTTACTCTTTGTGTCATAGTCATAGAAGAGATGAACAGAATCAATTCAGTGTATTAGCATAATCCGCAGCTAATTTTTATGAACCTGGATTCCTACTTAACTATTTTCTAAGTACACGATCACAAATACTTAAGTAATATGGCATCCCTTACCACAGCTAAAAAAATATTTCAGATAAATAGATGCACATCTTCTACTTGGGCTACCTTGTGGCCAATCTTGAGAAATTAGTTTATTAGAATAAAGAACTGAATATACTGAATAAAGAACTGAGATGTGAGCTCACTGACACTGAATCTACAGATGTGAGCTCACTGACCTGAATGTGGGTTGAATGTGCAATAGTCCTGGCCTTGCTTGCAGCATGAACTGATGATTTAAACAAGCCAACATAACCCTAACTGTTATTTAACATTCAGAACCTCCTCCAGGGAAGGCAGGCAGGAAACATCAGCAGTAAGACTCATACATTTTCAGACAGCTTTACAGTGCCAAATACCTGCATCTATTTTGGATCTTTTTCCTAGATTTTATTTGTTTGTTTGTTTGTTTGTTTGTTTGTTTGTTTTAAATGCTTAGAATTAATAGTTTCTCTAGATTTTTAAAGGAGACTTTCTACATCTTGTCAATTTTTGTCTTTTTATATAACCCCGGGGCTCTCCTGGGTCATGGAATTATTCTCCCATTAATGAGGAATATCACCTTCAATGAATCACTTCTTCCCATACTTCCTCTGTTAAATGAAGACATGAAACTGATGGTTTCAGAATTGTTTCTCAGTTTCAGGTTTCTAGAAATTTTGCTTAGTTGCACAAATGCTCCTTCTTTCTAAAAATTAAGCTCTCATGATGCTTCCAGTAAGTTAATAGTTTTAGTTATTTCCTAAATCATCACATTTGCCTATAAAATATACATTGTAATAGTCACAATTAATTTGGAAATGGGTAATTTACCTTTAGGATATCCTTGGGGAATAGGAACAGGAGTTCCATTTTGAAACCACACCCAGAGGTCACAAATGTTCTCAGTGTTCTGTTAGTCTGCATTTTGAGTATTTGGGCAAAACTCTGATGAAGGCAGGTTTAGTTATTCTCACAGATAGTGACATACTTATCTAAAATTCTCAGTGTTTTCAAAACTTCCTCTTTAAAGTGTCATCATTTCACATGCAATTGTGATAAAATGATAGTGGTTACTTAAAATATTGTTTCTCTTTTTGATTTTTAAAACTGCTTGAGAATATTTTATTTTTTAAAAAAAAAATTTGATTATTCATTTTTGAGAGAGAGAGAGAGAGAGACAGAGATTGAGCAGGGGAGGGGTAGAGAGAGAGAGGGACACACAGAATCCGAAGAAGTCTCCAGGCTCTGAGCTGTCAGCACAGAGCCTGACATGGGGCAGAAACTCACAAACCGTGAGATCACGACCTGAGCCAAAGTCGGACGCTCAACCAACTAAGCCACCCAGGCTCCCCGAGAATATTTTAAAGATACAAATGAGTTTGCCCCTTCTGACACCCTTTCCTTCCAAAATTGTAAGATGTAACACTTGTAAAATAGACAATTTGGCTGGATTTTTTTTTTTACTTTTAATTTTTTTAATGTTTATTTTTTGAGAGAGAGACAGAGCATGAGTGGGGGAGGAGCAGAGAGAGAGGGAGACACAGAATCCGAAGCAGGCTTCAGGCTCTGAGTTGTCAGCATGGATAACTTGGCTAGATTTTTAAAACCTGCATAAATTGTCCATTAGACTGTTGTTTACTGCTTGAAACTCTATCAATTCATTTTTCTTTTTTTTTTTAATTTTTTTTAATGTTTATTTATTTTTGGGACAGAGAGAGACAGAGCATGATCGGGGGAGGGCAGAGAGATAGGGAGACACAGAATCGGAAGCAGGCTCCAGGCTCTGAGCCATCAGCCCAGAGCCCGACGCGGGGCTCGAACTCACGAACCGTGAGATCGTGACCTGAGCCGAAGTCCGACGCTCAACTGACTGAGCCACCCAGGCGCCCCAATCAATTCATTTTTCAAAGCAGATTCTGTTACATTCTTTGTGTCGCTATACAAAACCTTTACAATGGGGCCAATGTAAATATCAGACAGTAATTTTCCAATTCTTATAGCAAATTTTAATATTACTGGGGAAAATAAAAAAAACTCAAAATACTTATGGATTTATTTATTTTTTTTATTTATTTTTTTAATTGTTTTTTCAACGTTTTTTATTTATTTTTGGGACAGAGAGAGATAGAGCATGAACGGGGGAGGGGCAGAGAGAGAGGGAGACACAGAATCGGAAACAGGCTCCAGGCTCCGAGCCATCAGCCCAGAGCCTGACGCGGGGCTAGAACTCACGGACCGCGAGATCGTGACCTGGCTGAAGTCGGACGCTTAACCGACTGCGCCACCCAGGCGCCCCTACTTATGGATTTAAAGTAATAGTATGACTTAAAACTTTCAACATATATGTTTTTTATTTTGAGAGAGAGAGAGAGAGAGCGTGCAAGTAGGGGGAGAGAGGGGGGGAGGAGGAGGAGGAGGAGGAGGAGAAAGAGAGAGAGAGAGAGAGAGAGAGAATGAGAATCTTAAGCAGGCTCCATGCTCAGTGTGGAGCCTGACACAGGGCTTGATCACACAACCTGGGGATCATGACCTGAGCCAAAGCAAGAGTTGGATGCTCAACTGACTGAGTCACGCAGGTGTCCCAACATATTTTTATTAAGATATTATGAATTACATAATTTGTTTTGATCATAGAAATCATAATTTTTTGTAGCAAAATTTGTTGTCTTTCCAAGTTTTGTGTCTCTGATCAGCTACCTTAACTGAAATAGCATTTTTGATTCTGACCTGTTTTCTCATCTTATATTCAAGATTGAGGAACAGGAGTTGTGTGATCCTATCTGTGGGGTCCTGTATTATGTGGCATTCCACACATTTGATACCTGTCCATCTTCTTGTTTTGATATCTGCCTGAAATTTTCAGATTTTTTTGTTTTGAAGTATATTAGCAATTTTGCTGAATTCTAGAAACTAATTTTATTTAGTTAAACTTATTTTAGAGTGTAATTAATTCAAGCCATTCACCAACTACATTTTTTTATTGGAGTGGCAATTAAAAAAGAGTTCCTGCTAATAAAAATTGAAGATACATTTAAGAGGTAATTCCTCACTCTATTATGGCTTTCTAAGAAGACAAAAGGGAGTAAGCTTTTGTTATGAATTGTTATGCATTATGGTCCATGTTTAGTACCCTGTTTATATTATCTTATTAATTCTTACAACAATACTATATGCATAGTTTTTTATACGTAGGGAGACTGAATTTAATAAAGGTTAAAAAAATCTATGTCCCAAGGCTAACAATTGACAAAAACAGGTAGAACGGTGAGATAAATAATATAAGAAGGCCAGGAAAGAAAAAAAATAAATGTTCTGAGGAGACGGGCAGGATCTAATCTAGTGTCAAGAGGTTTTGAAGTACACATAATTTTCAGTATGAGAGAGAGAAAAAGAAATGCATACTTATTTTAATAAATAAGAATATAGCTTACATAGAGCCTTGATGAAAAACGCTGTACTTTTTGAAATAATGATGCCAATGTAGAGACATACTCAGGGTCCCATGAATTATGGTATTCATAGTTTTTGCTGAGAAGTTCTAGGAAAGGATGTGTTGGCCTCTGTAGGCAACACTTGGTTGTTTAGGAGATATGCTCAAAGAGCATATTTCCAAGATGGGATGCACAGCCTGCTAAAACCCATCTGTCCACATCTAATACTCGGTTTTTGTAGTCATTCATGAAATCAACCCCCATTAGCTCTGTTGGGATCTACAGATGGTTCCCACATTACACTGTTCTGATTCATCAATATCACCTAATAAACCTGTTTGTTAATTTCTTGCTCTCTTTACAAATGCATACAATGAAGACGATTTCATGGACATAACAGATGGGATGCATTCTGTTTCTAACACAAGACACAAGTGATACATAGCAGTGGCTGCTGATTGTCTACTGAATTCCTATATGTAACATGGAAATGGCTAATAGGAAATACACCATAGAGCATCCTCTTGGACTTGTGGCAGGAAACTGAGTAAAGCATGTGATGGCCTATCAAACTTATTTCCTGTCACTCATTTTTGTGGATTCCTATGGAAGCAAATCTGGAATGTACTTCTGATTGCTGATGTCCTAGAGAAGAACCTAAAAGGATTCACAGTAAAGGCCCTCTTTTTTAAATAAATTTTTTAGGTTTCTTTACTTATTTTGAGAGAGAGAGAGAGTGTGTGTGTATGTGTGTGTGTGTGTGTGTGTGTGTATGTATGTGCACAAGCAGGGGAGGGGCAGAGAGAAGGAGATACAGAATCCCAAGCAGGCCCCGCACCATCAGTACAGAGCCCGATGTGGGGCATGAACTCACAAACCATGAGATCATGATCTGAGCTGAGATCAAGAGTCTGATGCTTGACTGATTGTGCCATCCAGCTGCCCCAAAGATCCTCTTTAAATTACTCATCTATTTCAGAGTTATGACTTTAGAAAACAAAAGGCTGTGGGACTTGAACAACTGCTGATAAGACGATGTTGGAGAATAGGTTTGGGCATTTCTGGCAAGGAATGAATTTAATTTTTATAATTTAATGGAATAGAGGAGATAAAAGATGCAGCTTCCCTTCCATTCTCCTTACTCTATCCCCAAAGAGAGGAAGTTCTGCTTTGGCAGGTCACACTTGAGGACTTTTTCACTGGCCACTGTGCTAGTGATGGTTCACAGTAATGGGTTTAAAAGGCCAGTCGGGTGCATCACCAGACATTAATCCCCATCCTCCCTTTAGTTCTCCAGGGACTACTGTCCAGAAGGAAAAAGGGCCAATTATCTGTCTACCATTGCATCTGATTTGTTCTTGGCCCAAGTATAAAATAAAAGACTTGATCTTGATTCCTCATTAGAGGAACAATTTCTGACCCCTGAATCTCTCTGATTTTCTGAGTCACTTTTTGTGTCTCTGCATCTCTCCCTTGCTTTTACTCCTTTTCTCCATTCTACTGTTCTAGGGGCTCTTGCCTCTCTCAAGGATGGTGTCTTTTGCTTTGGAACCTCCTTTTATTCTCTCTCTCTGTCTTTTGGTTACCTTTCTCTCATTCTTGCTCTCACTCTTTCAGGTGTGTTGCTAGGCATTGCATCTCAGTGGCATGGTAAGGCTTGGATTTGGGCTTTAGAGTAAAACTAGAGGAGATAAGATACTATAGCTCAAGGTCACTTATACCCACCCTACACAAGGAAAAGGAGTCTTCTTTGTCAACAGTTTTTTATCACAGATCTAGATAGGACTTTTGGGCTAAAGCCTGAGCCAATTTTGGGCCTTGCTTTAGTGCCTTTGTCTTGTGCTGACAGGTGACTCATTAAAAGAAAGTCTCAGATATTCCTATATTCTCTGCCAAATGTCATCATAATGCCATGGCATGCCAATACAGATATCTCATACAAGATGTTGCTTAAATATCAACTGTTCCAAGTCCATCATTTTATGGAAGAGGAAACTGAGGATCAGAGAAGACTATAGTTTTGTATATAGGGGTTCTCATGGTTAATAGAACTGAAAATTGCTTAGATTTACATAAAACATGTTTTTGAGCAGAGTTTCAAATCTAGGTCTTTTTCTATAAGCCCTGAAGCCAGAGGTTAGACCATAATTCAGATGTGCCTGTTTCTCTAAATGGGAGATGAATAAATTCCCAATCAGAATTTTTAACATATTCATAGTAATTTTTAAAAAAATCTGTGTAACTATTATATAATCATGACTGCCTCATGTTTTAAATGGCTCTGTTTAGTTTGTTTTTATAATCACATTGGCTTCAATCACATTGGGTCCTTAACTGACCCAATAAAAGAATAGAGTCATGTTTAATACAGAAAATATTGGATTCCCTAAAAGTGAAGGCCAAATGATGGTACCAGGTAATACTGTTTGAAGAAAGGTTCTCACTTGTTGGGAAGAGATAAGTGGTAGGAAAATTGAGGCATCACATGCTGTGTTAGAGTAATCCATACCTAATTTATGTGAGTGATAATTAATTTTTTTAAATAACATCATCTAGCTAATCACACTACTGTTGATAATTAAATTACATTAGTTTTTTTAGTTTGTTCAGCACAGATTTGTAAATTTCTTTGAGTTGTATGTTAATACATTGTCTTATTAGCATAAAATATTACATTAAGAACCAGTGAGAAAGTTTTTCCTTTAGACATACAGGCATTAGTCAAATCTGACAAATAGTGGTCTAAGCAAGCAGCATGTTAATAGATACAGTAAATACAGTTGCATCCATGGCTCAGACTTGATAGGGTAGGACTCTTGATGTCCTTTCTCCTTTCTTCCTGCCTTCCATCCTTCCTTCTGTATTTCATGAGTAGATGTATGAATGCTGACATAAGCCAGGTGTAATACTTGATATAAAACAAGTCATTGCTTTTGTGAAGCTAAGGTATAATGAGGGAGACAACCATTTAATACATAGTAATAACATAATAAAGTGGTATAAAGGAAAAGAATATACATCTACACAGACAATAATGATGCAACAGTGGTGGTCAGGGCTGTAGAGAAATGAAGAGTCAGTCATACAAGGAGAAGAGGGAAGGACATTCTGGGCTGAGGGAAGAGCACACACAGGGAAAACAGGCCTGCGTGCTGGTGACTTCATCTGTGTGGGGTTTCTCATCGTCCTTGCCTTTATCCTGGAAGTGGTTTTAGCCCAACCAATGGTACTTTATCCACTGATCAGTGACTGAATACTGTGAATGCACATGATCAGATTCTTCACAAAAGCTCCCTATTGCTTTTTAATACTATATTGATGGTGTATCTGCTTGATAAATGCCTTGTGTTGTCCTTTAATGTAATAGCTTTTTTTTTCTTAAGAGAAAATAAAAGCATGTTTCATGCCACTCTGCTTCTTCACTCCATGATTTCCTTCTTCATTCTCTGGAGGTGAAAATTAGTAGCTTCTTCTTGTGAATTCCAAGTCCTGTTAATATCTGTTTGATAGCATTTGTCATAGAGGATTGCTGTCATTTTTGTTATCTAACTGTGACCCCTTGAGTCCAAAGATCTGACATAGTACATTGTCTGGCACACAGTATGTACCCAATTTACATCCATTGACTGAAGGAGTATCATAAGCTCATGTTCAACATGAACATACGGTTCTTTGAAGTGTATGGTTGTGAAAAATTATTATAGAGGAATACATATACATAATTTTTCAAAGTGATGACTCTCTACTTAAAAAATTGTTTATTTATTTTTGAGAGAGAGAGAGTGTGAACAGGGGAGGGGCAGAGAGAGAGGGAGACACAGAATCTGAAGCCAGCTACAGGCTCTGAGCTGTCAGCACAAAGCCCGATGCAGGGCTGCAACTCACGGACCGTGAGATCAGTACCTGAGCCGAAGTTGGACACTTAACTGAGTAAACCACCCAGGTGCCCCTTGACTCTCTACTTTTATACTTGGGATTATTTTAAATTGGCAATTGAGGGTTAAAATAAGCTAAGTCTTTATTGCCTTTCTAAGGTTTCAAAAATGTTGGCCTTTATATTTTATTGTCAATGCAGTTTCTAACATGCAGGGCAGGGAATGTAAAGACAGCGATTGCTAAAGTCTTTGTACCCTGAATACTTGACCTCTTTTTCTGATCCATAAAGTTTCTAATTTAATTCTGATTTAAAATGAAGAAGCATGAGAAGTTGTGTCCTCTCTACAGGCCATCAGGTGATATTCTTAGAGGTAAATCACCTCCAAGGTGAAGCTTGGAGGAAGACAACTTTGTAAAAGAAATTGCGTTGGGAGTCAGAGACATTGGAATATGATTGATAGAGATCAGTAAACTCCACCATCTCCTTCTGGCTCTGCCGAGTAGGGCTTCTGTAGGAATTTGCATGGAGGAGATTTGTGTTTGATTATAGATGGAACTGAGGTCTAGTGGAGACCAGAGGACCTGCATTTTACTCCTAATTCTGCCACTTAAAATCTGAACAATTAATGACTCTGCAGCCTCATTTTCTCAACTTAAAAAAAACCCAGAAATTGCATTGGAGAAGATCTAATATTTATTTTAGCTTAAAATTTTAATAACTCTTAAAATAAATCTTTTATTAATATTCCATACATCTTTTAACCTTGTAACACACAAAAGCCAGAGAGGACAGAGCATTGTGACACTGGTAAGCTTAACTAGGGAAAGGATTTTGTATTTTTTTACATTTAATATTTGAACAAGTTCTTTTTATCATGTAATCATGATAATGGCCGGTTTGGAGCATGTATGAAAACTTACTAGGTGATGAACCATGTTCCTGGTAACAGCTTCCTCCACCTCTGGCTAATGCTAAACCTTTTGTTCCTTTGGTTCTCCTATGGAGTTATCATTGTCCTCAATTCTCTCTTTTGAGACTAATTCCTCTTGGATTTAGCTAGAGACATATCTTCGGCTAGAGCAATGAGTTGGTTACAATGAAGGCTGGGTGTGCTTCAGGGCAACCAATTTAACAGATTTCCTTTGTTAAAATTACAACAAAGGTACTTTATTCTTTACAGCCAAAGGAAAGGACACTGAATTTTGAAATGAAAATTTGCACTTTGTGTTTCTGTGTTTTTTTTTAGAGCATTTAGTTTTGAGACAACTATGATCAAAATATTTTGATAAATATATACAGCGCATACTAATCCTTTGTGCTTTCACAGAAGATTCAAGAGCTTAAGAAATAGGACGTAGATTTTCATTTCACAGATGTTTCCATCTTATTTGTAAGTCCAGAGCCATTGCTGAAAATTTCCATACCATGCCATATTTTTTGTACAAATCACTATAAGGTATCTTCTGCAAGTTTATTTAGATTATCCCCTTTTTAAGAAGGAAAGGAGAATACCCTTTGAAAGTAATGCTTAATGTGTGATTGTAAAAGGCAGTGAATTGGTAGCATAAAGATGCTAATGTTTAGAAAATGACTATTTAATGTAAATGAGATTATAATTTGTTTGGAATGGGAAAAAATACTTCTTCCCATTCTTCCTCCCTCCTTCTTCCCTCTCTCCCCCCCTCTCCTTTCTTTTTTCCCTTTCTTTAATTAAAATAAACACTCATTGAGTATCTGCCCTCTACCATGTTTGCCCTTCAGAAGAACATACTTTATAGTAGATCTAATTTTATTGCTGGAAACTCCGTACAACTTTTTTCAAAATTATTAATATACTTTTCAGTAGACCTAAAGATACAGTTATTTAAAATTTAACCTAAACACCTTCACTTTCTTAACAAATTTGCCACAATTCTTAGAAATGTGTATGAGAAAAAGAGTAGTCAAATACTAGTAAAAACCATTGGTTTAGTGTTCACAGTTGCAAAATGAAAGGATTGACAAAAATAGTTTCTAATGCTCTGCCCAGGAAGCACAGATAACCTGGTATAGACAGAATGGGATATGGCAAAACTAGAAACCAAATAACGCCTGGAAATGTGCTTTAATTTTCTTTGAAGAAAACTGTGATGCATGTTCATGAGTTCAGTTTTATCTCAAGGATTCTAATTCTTACATGACTTGTAGTCTTGTGCTTTTCGGAATGGAGCCAGCCAGAATGGTGTCAACATTGAAGGTCAAATATCAAGTAGAGAGTGGGCAGTGAAAAAGACCAGCAGTCAAGGTCTTGAGCCTCAAAGTATAGCTATTTAAAAACAACTGATGAGTGGGCATTTCCCAGTTTTTGCTTTGTCTCCCATAGAAAATATTGTTATCTTGGTAGTGTTTACATAAGTGCCAGAGGAGGGAAGAGAAGTGAGATGGAGTTTTTTCAAGAGTTCAAGGAATTCTTTTCTGCTTCAGCTAAAGATGGCTGTGGTTATGGAAAAAGCAGTAAAGATCCTATATGCATTTTCTTCCCATAATCTTACTTCTCTTTCAATTCTAAGACTAGTTTTTCTAAAATAGAAAATGGAAAATCCAAGGGTCTAGAATCTTGAATATTCTCCTGAAATAGAAATGGGATGAAATTTATTTTAATTTATTTTTATTTTTTAAAATGTTTTTATTTATTTTTGAGACAGAGAGAGACAGAACATGAGTAGGGGAGGGGCAGAGAGAGAGGGAGACACAGAATCTGAAGCAGGCTTCAGGCTCTGAGCTGTCAGCACAGAGCCCGATGCGGGGCTCGAACTCACGGACTGAGATCATGACCTAAGCTGAAGTCACACTTAACCAACTGATCCACCCAGGTGCCCCAAAATGGAATGAAATTTATAAATAAAATGTTTCAAGTTATCTGACATAAACCCTGGATGTTCTAAAGAGAAAAAAAATAGAGATTTTTATGGCTTAATAGCTAGATTTTTTTTTTTCACTATAGTCAGGAGTATGGAATCTAATTTAAAGTTTTCCTTTACAATTTTTCAATAGTTTTCAAAATGTCCATTGTTTTTATTGCTAACTAGGTATTATAATACTTTAAGTTCAAGTACCTTGTGAAATAAAATTACTTAAAAAAAAGTTAGAGAGGGAGGGAGGCAAACCATAAGAGACTCTTAAAAACTGATAATAAACTGAGGCTTGATGGTGGGTGGGAGGGAGGGGAAAGTGGGTGATGGGCATTGAGGAGGGCACCTGTTGGGATGAGCACTGGGTGTTGTATGGAAACCAATTTAACAATAAATTTCATATTAAAAAAATAAAATAAAACATATAAAACCATCATTTGTAAAAAAAATGCTGTTCATATTTAATGAACAGTGATTAGATTATCCATGGACTGTACTCACCCTGTCACTAAAAAACACTGGGTCTTTGTAAAGCAAGGATTTCATTTTTTATGGTAACCCTTAGTATTTGAACATATATTTTTGGTAGATATGTTACTTTCATGAATAGCTTACATATTAGAAATCATGCTTAGGAAATTTTTTTTTTCCATTCGATCTTAAGATATAAGATTTTATTGGTACAAATTGGTCATCAGAACAAAATATAAAGTTGTTGGTGTTCTTTTCTTCACTAAAGGGAAGTGGACAAATTCTCCTTTCCATCACATATCACCCAACATCGCTCCAGTATGCCACAAAGCCCACAACTCAATACTTACTGTTTTTGATGTGTAAGGGTTTCTTGCTTTAAATATAGTTATTAATTAGAATATGAACTTTGTGAGGGAAGCTGGAGAGTCTTATCCATGTGATCCCATTGCCTAGCACATAGTTAGCACTTAATTAACATTGGTTGAGAATAATATGAGTTAAGAAATTAATGAGAAATCCCTTGAAAAAAACAAGTTTCTTGAGAAAACCAAGCCCTATTGGAGGAAAGTGAAGTGGCATCTAGAGAGTAAAAAGGGTGGAGGTTAAGGATTGCCTACAGGGATAAGGAATAAAGAAATGTATAACCTATTTTCCATTTTATGTGTGTCTGGTTCTTTCTCTTCAGTCACGTGGCTTCCACTAAGATCTTTTAGGCAATTTATACGAAATCTCTTAAAAAATGTAAAATTAGGCTATTTTTAGCAGTGACTATGTATTTTCTCTGTGTAGACACTAATGTATGGGAGGCATTCAATAAATGTTTACTTAAAAGAGTATAGAGAGAGAGAGAGAAAGAGAGAGGGGTGGAATTTTTGTTACAGCTATTACCATAAAAATCCTGATAATTTCCATTTGGAATTGTTGTCTCAACAGATTAAAAAGCAGAGAATATTTTTTTAAGTTAAGTTTTGAGAGAGCTTGAGAGAGAGAGAGAGAGAGAGAGAGAGAGAGAGAGTACATGCACAAGCAGGGAAGAGGCAGAGAGAAAGGGAGAGAATCACAAGCAGAATGCACTGTCAGCGCAGAGTCCTATGCAGGGCTCAAACTTCATGATCCCGTGAGATCATGACCTGAGCCAAGATCAGGAGTACAATGTCAGTCAGGCTCAACTGACTGAGCCACCCAGGTGCCCTGAAAAGAAGAGAGTCTTCATAAACAAGTTTAACTTTCAGAATATCTTATCAGTTGAGCCTACAGTAAGTTTTATGTAACACAAAATTAAACAATTTCCCAATGAAAATACCACTGAAGATATCTGAAGACTTGTGAATTCCCACTTATGACAGATGATGGTATTGTGATGGTTGACATGATACTTGGGAGAGTATCCAATGTAACTTTCATCCTCAGTTTAACTTGGAGAATGATTTCAAACTCTCCTAAGAGATCGATATGTTCATGTTGAATATATCACAAGAGTTCTTATCCATTATACAGCCATATTATAAGGTGAAACAAAGTAGATACTGTATGACTTCTCAAAAGATGAATTTAATACTAATTCATCAGTTTATTTTAGAAACTCAATTTATTTCCTTTTTTAAATGAGGTAAAATCTGAGCTATCTTCTGTCCAGTTATTAAATGGATACAAGTACTGGAGTTACTGAAAGGGTGAATTCATTGGACCCAGGTAGAGAGCTGTCCTCACATTCTGCAGTTATACCCATTTTCATGATTCATATTATATTTAGATATAGCAGAATTATGGTGGCTAATTTTCACTTCCCCTAAAACCCTCTGTCACTTCATTTATAAGAAAGCTGAATCTCAGAATGGTGAATATCTCATTTCAAACTACACAGGTGTTTACAGTTGAAAGAGCCAGACAGTATGTATTTGTGTGTATGTGTGTGTTTAACATCCTTGCCAAACCATTATTTGATATTTCTCAGTAGTTCATCATTATTCTAATGTATATTGATTCCTTGAGATTGTTTGTGCTTGAAACTATTATTTATAAAGAAGAAGATAGGGGCTGGCTCAGTTGGTTAACTGTCTGACTTTGGCTCAGGTCATGATCTCATGTTCATGAGTTCGAGCCCTGCATTGATTGGGCTCTGTGCTGACAGTGCAGAGCCTGGTTGGGATTCTCTCTCTCTTTCACACTCTCTCTCTCTCTCTCTCTCTCTGCTCCTCCCCCACTCAGACTTTCTCTCTTTCTCTCAAAATAAATAAATAAACTTTAAAAAAATGAAAAGAATAAAAATGAATGGGATCAATCAAGGGGTTGAATTGTGGTGCTGGATCTCACATACTATTAATGGTGACCCATAGTAATAACCCCATTTGGTTATATGATCACAGTTTTATAGGAACTTGGATATTCAAGTTTGAAGGAATTTTAGTCATAATTTTTAACAACATTTCCCAAGGCAAACAAATAATTACAAACTGAAGAAACTATCAGGCTGTTCAATGGAATTATAATGCTGGTCACAAATGCAAGCCACATAAGTAATTTTAAATTTTCCAGGGGCCTAATTAAAAGGAATAAAATGAACAGGTGAAATTAATTTCATAATGGATTTTACTTGACCTAATATATCCAAAATATTATAATTTCTACATGTAATGAGTATAAAAGTCATTGAGATATTTAACATTTTCTTTTTGTACTTACTTCAAAACCTATGTGTATTTTATACTTACAGAATACCTTAATTCAAGTAGCCATGCTTCAAATTTTCAAAAGCCACATATGGCTAGTGGCTACCACGTTGGATGACACAAGTCTAAGTGGTCTAACATACTACTAGCAGTGAAGGGGGGAGGAGGAATTAAAACAGGAGGTGATTAGCTATCTTACTCTGGAGAGATGTTTAGAAGAGGGTGCGGGCATAAGGTATTAAAACACAGGAGGGCATATATCTCATTTCACAGGTGAGGATATTGGGGCCTAACAGTGTTGAATAGCCTGCATAAGAGCCTGTACCTATAGAAATGGTTGAACTGAAAACAGAGCTCAGCTGCTCTCGAACTTTCCATTCTTTCTCCACTATACTTGATATCTTCTCTGGAAAAAAGGAATCATAAAATAATGCCAGAAAATAATCCCTGTACATAAAAGGTCTACAGAAAAGACGTCTCCTTACATTAGAGGATTATTGGGTAGAAAACTTCCATTGGATTTGTTTACCCAGGTGACCCCCTCCTAATGGATGTGTTATATTAATAACCACACTTTGGCCGTGTTGATGTAATAACATTGCACCTCATGATTTTATTGAAAGGAGGCATTTTCCTCTAAGAGATATATGTGGATTGCTTTTAAAATTGATGTGTGAAATTTTAGTTTTGTATTATATGTACATAATTCCTACCTGTAAAATTCAAGTATAAGTGAAAATGACTCTACTACTTATATTTAGTATTTTATAAAGTGTCCTTCATAAAGTCTATAATTGTAGTAATTATGGATGCTTTACAAATTGTGGTATGTGAAGGTAACTATTTTTTAAACAAATGAACTCATTTTACATTATTTGTTCATTCAGTTAATATATAAATATATATTTAATTCTTATTGTATACCCAACAACCTGTTTGATGCTAACACTAAAATTGAGGATGAGGTAGCTTGGTATCAGTCCCATGGAGTTAACATTTTATTTGGGAATACAAACAACAAATATGTAACTAAAAATAAATACATGGTTATAAACCATGTTAAGTGTTACAAAGAGAAAAAGAAACCAGTGTAGTGAAATAGAGAATTAGGGGATAGAGTAGCAGATATCCTCTAGGTAGAGAGGTTCAGTGTAGGGAAGGGAACAGCAGGTGCAAATGCCCTGAGGTGAGAAAAGCATGGGCTGTTATAGACACAAAGAGAAGTCACCGTGACTGAAGCAGAGTCATGCAGTGACGAAGGACAGAAGAATCAGGAGCTATAGGCAGAGTCCAGAAAGTACAGTCCCCTGTTAAGAAAAATAAGGACAGTTGTTTTCTAGCATGTAATGGAAAAATGTATTAAGGAGTTTTTAGAGGGGGAGTGATATGATCCAATTTGTGTTAAAAAATTCACTGTTGCTACTATGTGGAAAATGAGTTTCAGAAGAGCGAGAAAGGAGCAGGGATAATAGGAAGACCATTGCATACTCCAGATGAGGAAATAGGAGATGGGCCTTCATCTACCAAAGAAAAAGATCTAGAAGGCACAACACGTTCAAATTTTGGTATAGAATAGTTTTGCATCAAGGTATCTTAGAGAAATCACTTACCTTCCTTTGGAAAGATAAAACCCCACAGGATATTTTAGATTACATGTGGTGAAGTATTTTCACAATTCAGGCATTTCTGAGCTGAGCTACTCACTTGCATTACTTCTTCATTGTGTGGTTTCCATCAATATGCTTTTCATATAAGGAACATGTAATATGCTATACTTATTCAACTGTATTAGCAACTGCCACGAAACCCTTTTAAAAAACATTCCCAGGGCAATGTATTCAAATTGATGCATGCCTTGAAAAGCCTTTTAAGTTATGCATTCTGGTCATCTTTCACAAAAAGAGTGTAAGAAATGGATACTCAACTCAGACTTTCTTCCTCAGCAAGATTATTGGTAAGTAATGGATAAAATTTGAATATGCTCCTAGGGTGGCTCTTACAGCACAAAATAATGTATTCATTTTGTTCAAACACTTCAGTAATATTATGGCATATTGAGCATTTTTATTTTCTTCATTTTTTATTTCTCAGAATTCTGTAAGAGCCCTTTCTGTTTCTTTCCTTTATGTCGTTCATTACAATCTATATTTTTAATTTGTTTTGTTTTCTATTTCTCAACTGAAATGTAATTTATGGAGAAGTGAAATCATATTCTGTTATGTTCTGTTCAAGGTTGTATCCCTAGGAACTCATATAGCTATTGGTGCATAATAGGTACAAATAAATATTTGTTAGATAAATAAATGACTGGCCCCTTGGAAATAAACGTCAGTATTTGTATTATATCAAAACCCATTTAGTAGATAACTATTTGCCCAGTGTTATATGAATAAACCTATTCTATTTGAACCTCTCCTTTAACTCACTTTATATTAAAGCAGGGTTTCAACCTCAGCACTATTGATATTAGAGGCTGAGCAATTCTTTGTCAAGTACATTGGACAAATTCAACGTTCTATGTATTGTAGGGTGTTTGGCAGCATCCTGGTCTCTACCAACTAGATGTCAGTAACACCCTCCAAGTTGTGACAACCAAAAATGTCTCCAGATATTGTCAAATGCCTCTTGTTGAGAACCCCTATGGAATTATTTTCACTGTATGCAAATAATGATGTTTAAAATACCTAGGTTTTGAGGCATTGAAAACTGAATTTTGAATTGAATTTTGCATTGAATACACATTTTCTATGTGGAATGTTTTAATTTTATTGAATATTTTATCAAGAAGGAAAGTAGGAATGCAAATAATCATTTCCTTGTGTCCATTTGGAAAAGCTATTAAAAGGGTTTACTTATCCTTTAATCCTATTAATTCATAGAAATCAAGAAAGAAGACACGCTTTCTTTTTTTTAAATATTTATTTATTATTGATTGTGAGAGAGAGATAGAGAGTAAGCAGGGGAGGGACAGAGAGAGATGGAGACAGAGAATCCCAAGCAGACTCCACACTATCAGTGCGGAATCCAACATGGAGCTTAAACTCAGGAACCATGAGTTCATAGCCTGGGCCCCAAACCAAGAGTTGGATGCTTAACTGACTGAACCACTCAGGCACCCATTGGAAAGAATACACACTTTCAATAAGACTACTTTGCTGGCAACAAAATATTAGCATATGAATTTAGTTTCCCAGCATGGAAACATAGAAAGTTTCGTAGCAGGCAAGAAGGGTTCTACAACAGTGATTAGACAGTAGGAAGGAGAGAGTGCAGAGTGCAGTTAGCAACTCATGAAGGCTGAGGGCTTTTCTTTCTTTATTTTTTTGAATTCCACATTTTTAAACTTATTTTTTTAAATTTACATCCAAACTAGTTAACATAAGAGTGTAATAATGATTTCAGGAATAGAATTTACTGATTCATCACTTACATGTAACACCCAGTGCTCATCCCAAGTGTCTTCCTTTTCTCCATTACCCATTTAGCTCATCCCCTCACCCAAATTCCCTCCACCAAACCTCAGTTTGTTCTCCATGTTTATGAGGTTCTTGTGTTTTGCCCCCTCCCTGTTTTTATATTATTTTTGCTTCCCTTCCTTTATGTTCATCTGTTTGGTTTCTTAAATTCCACATATGAGTGAAGTCATATGATATTTGTCTTTCTCTGACTGAACTCTTTTCAGTTTATGTTTTTAGAGCCATTTTAGCTTCAAAACAAAATTCAGAGAAACGTATAGAGATTTTTCCATATACATCTTGCCTCCACACATACATAGCCTCCTCTGTTATCAATAGCATTCACCAGAATTGTAATTTGTTACCAAGCATGAACCTAATGAACACATCATTATTACCCAAAGTCCATAGTTGACTTTAGAGTTCACTCTTGGTGTTATACATTCTGTGGGTTTGGACAAATATTTAATGATGTGTATCCATCATTATAATGTCCAACAGAGTATTTTCACTACCCTAACAATCCCTTTCTACTCTGCCTGTTTATCCTTCCCTGCTCCCAACGCTGGTAGCCACTGATTTTTTACTGTCTCTGTAGTTTTGCCCTTTCCAGAAGTCATAAAGTTAAAATAATATAGTATGTAGTGTTTTCAGATTGGCTACTTTCACTTAATAATATGCATTTAAGTTCTTCCATGTCTTTTTGTAGATTGATGGCCCATTTCTTATTAGTGCTGAGTAGTATTCCACTCTCTGCAAGGACCATAGTTCATTTATCCACTCACCTACTGAAAGACATCTTGGTTGCTTCCCCATTTTGACGATTATGAATAAAGCTGCTATAAATATGATGTACAGGTTTTTGTGTGGACATAAGTTTTCAACACCTTTGGGTAAATACCAAAGAGAATGATTGCTAGATCGTATGAAAAGACTATCAGAGATTGCCCAACTCTCTTCCAAAATGACTATCATTTTGTATTCCCACCAGCAGTGTATGAGATTTCCTACATTCCTATGTTGTTCTACACCCTGGACAGCATTTGGTGTTGGCAGTGTTCCAGATTTTGGCCATTTTAACCATTTTGGCCATTTTTACCACTGTGTGCAGTGGTATCTCATTGTTTTAATTTGCATTTCCTTGATAACATATGATGAAGGGCATCTTTTCATATGCTTATTTGCTATCTGTGTATTTTCTTTAGTGAGGTATTTTTTAAAGTCTTTGGACTATTCTTTAATCAGATTGTTTTCTTATTTTAGAGTTATAAGATTTCTTTGTATATTTTGGATACCAGTCCTTTATCAGATGTGTCTTTTGTAAATATTTCCTACTAGTCTATAGCTTGTCTTCTAATTTTCTTTTTTTTTTCTAAAATGTTTATTTACTTTTGAGAGAGAGAGAGAGAGAGAGAGAGAGAGAACAGAGAGAGAGGAGAGAGAGGGGGACAGAGGATCCAAAGAGGGCTCTGTGGTGGCAGCAGCGAGCCTGATGCGGGACTTGAACTCACAAACTGTGAGATCATGACCTGAGCCAAAGTTGGACACTCAATTGACTGAGCCACCCAATGTGCCCCTGTCTTCTAATTTTCTCTGCCTTTTGCAGATCAGAAGTTTTTAATGTTAATAAAGTCTAGTTCATCAATTATTTCTTTACTTCTGTGGATTATGTTCTTGGTCTTGTTTATATCTAAAAATGCATCACCATACCAAGGTCATCTAAGTTTCATTCTATGTTATCTTTTAGGGGGGTTATAACTTTGCATTTTACATTTATGTCTGTGATCCATTTTGCGTTAATTTGTGAGAGTTGTAAGGTCTGTATTTAGATTTTTTTTTCTTTTTTTTGCGTGTGTATGTCCAATTGGTCTAGTGCCATTTGTTGAAGAAGGTGTCTTTGTTCCATTATATTGCCTTTGCTCCTTTGTTGATCAGTTGAGTGCATTTATGGAGCTCTCTTTCTGGGCTTTCTATTTTGTTCCATTAATCTGTTTGTCTATTTTTTTTTTGCCACTTCACACTTTTTTGATTCCCCTAACTTTAGAGTAAGTCTTCAAGTCAAGCAGTGTCAGTCCTCCAACTTTGTTGTTTCCTTCAATATTATGTTGCCTATTCTGGGTCCTATATAAACTTTAGAGCCAGTTTGTAGATATTCACAGAATTTGTAGACATTCACAGAATACCTTACTAGGATTTTTACTGAGATTGCATTGAATCAATAGATCAAATTGGGAAGCAAGACTTTTCTAAGTAAGAGTGTGGGAAGATAGCCAGGGTCTTTTTTGTGTGATAGATTTTTTTCAGTGAGACGTTTACATTGCTATTTCCTGAATATTATCTTTTTTATTGATCAAAGTAAACCTGGTACAGATAAAATTCTGCTTTATTTTATTTTATTTTATAAAATTTTTTAAACATTTATTTATTTTTGAGAGACAGAGAGACACAGAGCATGAACAGGGAAGGGGTAGAGAGAGGGGGAGACACAGAATCTGAAGTAGGCTCCAGGCTCTGATCATTAGCACAGAGCCTGACACAGGGCTCGAACTCACAATCTGGAGATCCTGACCTGAGCTGAAGTCAGTTGCCTAACCAACTGGGCCACCCAGGCTCCCCTAAAATTCTGCTTTAAACATGAAAAAGGAAACAGCACTTGAAGGCAAAAATATATCATATCTTATGTAATTTCCAAGGCAACATGTGATAAAACAAATGACCACACAGTTTATAATGAGGTTTGGCTCTTCAGAAGAAACACAAAGGTTTAAGGGAAGATTTGAGTTGCAGCAGGGGGAAAGTAACTTCAGAACTCAGAGCAGAGTTAATTGCTTCTTAATCAACTATTTTGTTTTATTCAGGGAAGTTTGCTGACCAGACAAACAAGAATGCATAGTCCTATTTAGAAGGAAACAGTGGAGGGGCACCTGGGTGGCTCAGTTGGTTAAATGACTTCAGCTCAGGTCATGATCTCACAGCTCATGGGTTTGAGCACCGTATCAGGCTCTGTGCTGAAGCTCAGAGCCTGGAGCCTGCTTTGGATTATGTGTCTCTGTCTCTCTCTCTGTACCACTCCCCTCCCCATTCATGCTCTGTCTCTGTCTCTCAAAAATAAATAAACATTAAAAAAAGAAGGAAACAGTGGATATGTTTCTGGTGCTCAGTAGACTCATTATCACATAAAAATGTAATGATATTGCTTCCCCCCCCTCCCCACACATCACAATACCATCTTTTGAATCTGTGTAATTCACATATTCATTTATATTAAAATTATTTTACTAATTACAAATTAAGAATTTATAAATGATAGCAAATAGGACAATGATGCACAAGTAAGTCCAAAATCATGTAATATATTGTCATACTAAATTCTCAGTGGGATTTTTAACGCAGTTGATTGGGGGAATCAAATGGTGGTCTCTCTTTCCCTGCCGTGGTAAGTTCTGAATGTGTCTCTCTTCATGTCCTATTCTAAGTTCCTCAATCCTTAAGGACTGAAAAGGGACTTTCATCTGAGGTCCCATAATATTAGATAATAGAGAAAAATCTTGCAGTGTTTTGTGATGGCATTGAAAAAATTATCTTTGGTTAATCATTATTCCCTCATTCCATCAAACTTCCCTATTTTAATGTCTAATATGTTAGGAATTATTTTATATCTCACGCTCATAAAAACCCACCTTCAGTAACATTTGTGAGCAAAGATGTTGCTTTTTTATATGCAGCAGCCCATTTATTTTGTTATACCACATGGCACTGTGAGGAAAAAAATTACATAATCATTGTAAGAAAACTAGTATTTTCCATTTTCAGAAGAAGCTCAAGTTAAAGTTTTACATAGTTAACATAGTTTTTTGTCATTTATTAATTTGGAGGATAGTAAAATGCACATAATAATGTGTCTTTTCTTAATTCTTAAATTTTTTAATGTTTATATTTGAGAGAGAGACAGAGCACAAGCGGGGGAGGGGCAGAGAGAGAGACTAGACAGAATCTAAAGCAGGCTCCAGGCTGTGAGATGTCAGCACAGAGCCCAACGTGGGGCTCAAACTCAGGAGCTGTGAGATCATGACCTGAGCCAAAGTCGGAAGCTTAGCTGACTGAGCCACCCAGGTACCCCCATGATGTGTCTTTGATAAAGTCATTTATTTGAAGGGCTGAATAAAACACATAGAGGTAATTGTCCACTTTGGAAATGCACCGACACGGGGACTGTTCTTTGAGGCTCCAGTTCACTACTGACCATTGTAGCGTGGGTGCGTCTCACTTATCATCCTTGACATCTTCCCCCGTACAATAATATTTCATAATATTTTCATAATATTCATAATATTTTAGGTATAAAAAATATTCCTTACAATTTTAAAGGACCCTTATAAAGACAATTTGAATACCGAATATCTTTTTTATAATACATAGATATTATGTATTTCTTTGTAAGAAAAAAGGAAATGAGTTAAGATCTTTAATGTCATCAGAATATCATCAGTTTTCTCACCTCACACCAAATTTAAATGAAAATAGTCACCAGTAGTACAGTATGGGTGTCATACATTAGACAACTCACTGTAACTAAAGACAGAAGAAGACATATCCATTCATTTATTCATTCATTTCTTCACTCATTTCATGTTTAAATTTTGATTTCCTCATGTGTTTCTGGCATGTGCTAGGTGCTGGGGATACATTTATGAGATTACACTAGTGGTTCATTAATGTACCTGCACTAATGGGGCTTATAATTTGATGTTGCAGATAGATGTAAGCAAATGCATGTAAAATTATAGCTGTGCTGGGAAGAGAAGTTCCTGAGGCTATGGAAACACTTAATAGGAGAATTTGACCTTAACTGGGCAGTCAAGAATGTATTCATTAAGGGAATGATATTTAAGTTCAAGTCTTAATGAATAAGATGTAACTTGTAAAGATGGGGTAGCAAGGGGACATTTGTGGTGGTGGTGGTGGACTGTTGAAACAGAGGAACAGTATATGAGAACATGCTGTGGTGGGAGTAACTAGAAGTAAGCCCATATAGCAGGGATAGGCTAAAATGATGTGAGAAGAGTTTGGAAAGCTGTAATAATTAGAGGCTATCATGACAAAGTGTAGGGTTTCCATATTCTAAAGTTCACACTATCTGTAGATGGGGAAATGTCTACAAGGAGGCTACATTCAGGAAGGTTTCAGAGGCCTTGAAATGTGGAAGGAGGGTTAAACCAAAGAGGTGACAGGTGAGATGAAAAGAAGTGGATTGACTCCTGGTCATGTAAAGAATGAAAGTCAAGAGGGCCTGAGAAAGGATTAGATGGCAGTTAGGAGGAGGAGACTTGTAGTTACTGTGATCAGATTCTCTACTCTGAGAAACAGAGCATTGCAAGAGGACCAGTTTTGCAAAGTCAGGTAATCAGTTATTTTACTAGAAGGTAATGGGCTAGACCTGCTGAATCAATTAGGCAGCCATATAATTTCCATCTTCAAAGTCAAAGCTTATATTAGAACAAGCATCTTTTATTAAGTTGCCACCTGAGCAAAAAGGAGACTCATTTTCCTTTCCCAGTATCCTAAGAACTGTGAAAAAGGTGGTATGCATCTTTGCAAATCCTGGTAAAGCAGCTCGGTAAATACCATGTCCATTGGGCAGAATGCTATCTGTAGAGCACGATGTTGCCTTAGACTACAAAAGCGGATGATGTCAAAATGACTGGAACTTGACGTTTCCTGTTTTCCAGTAACAGGCTTAGATGACTCATCAGGCTTGAATGAGATGCTTTGAACTGTGGTGACTACAATGATGCTCTCTTCTGCATGTCAAAGTGGGAAGCTCTTCCTTAGACTGTCCTTTCTATTGCCTGCCATAGAAATTTCCAGTGGTTCAATACTTGGAAGAAAACTATGGCTATATCTTTTAGAAAAAAAAAAGATCCAGATGAGACAGATCACTGATAAATTACCCATAGTTAGTAAACATGAAAATACCTTTATTAATATTGAGCAAGCTTGAAATGATATGATTGGAATAAACCTTCAAAACCAGCAACTGGGGACTTGGTGAGATAAATGCTATTTGTACGTTGGAACACTAAGAAGCCATTAAAATGTTCTTATAGATGATTAACTAATAAGAAAGAAAAAATGTTCATGATATTTTTAGTTAAAAAGCTGTATGTTTTACCCCACTTTAATATTTGATTTTATTCAGATATATGTCTATGGCCATTCATACATACATAGAAAGAACCAAAGCTAAAAATATTTATGCTGAAGTATTGACAGTAGTTGTTTGTATATATTAGGATATGTGAGTGATTTTTATTTTATTCTTTTTCATGTACAGATTTTCATATTCTTTCTGATGACATACTATTTTTACCATACTATTTTTACCATAAGATAAAGTTATAGAGAGATTTTTTTTGCCTATAAAGTTGGAAAATATTTTTAATAATCAAATATTGACAAAACTTCAAGGAAATATATTGTTAAAAGACTTTAATCTAAAATAACCCTCCCAGATGTAAGGTTTACAACATACCTCAAAAACTTAAACTGTATATTCTTTGGCCATCAATTCTACAAAAGGGGATTTATTCTAAGAAAAATAATCAGATAACTTTACAAATATTTATTTTCATGATATTTTCATGGCTTTATTTAATAACAGTACATAGGAACAATAAAATATCTACAAATATGGGAATGGCTAGATAAATTATATTGTATTCATACAAAAAGAGCTATATGTAGTCATTTTGATGTATAAGAATACTCAATGACATGGAAAATGCATATATTCATTGTTAAATTTCTAACAAGCAGGTATGAAATAGTATGTACACTAAAATCTAAACTATATAAAACATATACATGCATATCATGGCAATGAAAACATATGCAGAGACACGTTACAGTTATTTTTCTGAACAGTGAAATTGCATACATGCAGGAAACTTATGATTTCTTTTATGTTTTTCTGTACATTTCTAAATTTCTACAAGGAGTGTGCACTAAGTTTAACAACCACAAAAATATGTTTCACCCTGAAAATATTAATGGGGAAATAGGGATGGGGATGTCCAGTTACTAAGGTGTTTATGGGGATTTCAATACATTCCTTCTGGAATTATAAGTTATTTATGGTGCTGACCTCATTTTCTTATTCTCCTTGGAACCTCTTCAGGAACCACCTGCCTTTCTACTCCTCTCTCTGGAGTTCTTTCAAAGATTTTCAGTCACGTGGGAAAGCATAACATTTTTGTGGTGGGTAGCATTCTCGATTATTCAGATTCAGATGCAACAAAATTTATTGAGAACATACTGTGTACCAAGTATCTTCACTCTTTGGGGGCATTGCATCAGGCCACAAAGGGGCACTTAGGATTTCTGTAGAAAGAGTTTAAGATATGGATATCTAAGATCAAAGTTTGCATTCAGAGTCTACCACCAATTGGTTTTACAACGAGAAAATCACATTCTTCTGAAACCTTATATTCACTCAATTACTCATTATTCATTCATTCATTCATTCAACACACATTGACAAATTCTGACAGGCACTATTCCAAGCCCCAAGGATAGACCACTGAACAAAACAAAATCTCTCTCCTCATTCTGGCAGACTGGAACTGAAAATATATAAATACATAAATATGTCATGTGCCAGATGGAGTTAAATGCTTCAATGAAAACTTAAATCAGCGAGGGGATGAGGAAGGGCTGGAGGGCAGGGTGGAAGATGGTTGTTGTTTTTATAAAGAGTTGCCGAAGAAAGACTGATAAGGTGACATTTGAGAAACTCTTGGAGGATATGAGACACCCTAATAGTAAATGTCTTATTTCCTTCCCCAGGTTGTTAGAAGAGCTATGTGAAAGGGCTTTGCAAACACAGAAGGGAATCTTCAATACTATGCAGCTTAGTTCTATTTGCCTTTGGTAAGAGAGGACCTGAGTTCACTTCCCTCTACCTAAGGGAATTCTCCCTTTGGAGATGGGGTAGGCATTATAAATAGATGGATGTGAGTAATAGAATCTCTCTCAGGGCCAGAATGGTCAGTTTCCATTCTGCCTAAGTGGTACTAATGAAATATAGATCACAACATTCCCTATAGAGAGCTGTACACTCTCCATCAAAGCCCCTTTAAGTCTCTTATTTTAATCATAAAGATTCTCAAAAAAAAAAAAAAAAAAAAAAAAAAAAAAAAAAAAAAAAAAGAAAGAAAAAGAAAAGTGAGAAATGGCAGGAAAAAAAAGAAAGAAAATAATCCATACATTCTAACAGTTCACTGGTTTCAGGTCAGCAAATATCACTAAAAAATGTCATACCATCTGTGGTCTCTGTGCTCTTTCCCTAAAATATTTATTAGTAAATTTAGTTCATTCTTACCTCTCCTAGGTATCTCTCTGTTGATTTGTCTATATTCACATATGACCCAGCCACTCTAAGATGAATTTTAAATTATAAGGAAGGAAAAGAAAAGTTTTCAAAAACTGTCAAACATTAATTTTGATCCTTCTGCATTAGGCCCTGTGTGATGGCCACACTATGCCAAGTTTGTCGGGATTTGGTCCCTGAGTCTTGTGCTTTCCTTCAGGTGTTGATGGGGCTCAAGCGAGGTGGAATATGAGAGTGCGTGATGCTTGGTGCTGGCTGCAGACCAACTCAAAGCTCTGGGGCTCGGTGTTTATACAGGTGTGCCTCTTACTGTCGATGGGTCTGCAGTTATATAAAGGAAGCTATAAAATGTGTCAGGGTAGGGGAAAGCTAGGAATGAAATGAAAATGTCTGACCTCTATTTAAAGATGTCTTCTATATAAGGTCCTTTTTTGGTCTTTAACAGATGCTATCGTATTGTTTATAATGAATGGGCAGAAGCACATTGTTCTAGTGTATACTCAAAAAAATGAACTGAATTTAAGCAGGAAGAAAGGAAGGAAGAAAGGAGAAATGAAGGAAGGAGGCAGGAAGGGAAAGAACAGAGGAGGGAGGTAGGAGGTATTTGTAATATGTAACACTTTAGGACATGAATCAGTCATGTTAATGAGGAATTTTTAAAGGTATGCTAACTACTTAATGTTTCTCTATTTTTGTCAATAGAAGCAACAAAGTTGAGGGCTACAGTTAGTGCAGATAGCTGAACAGTTTCTAATATGCTGACCACTCCCTCTGTCCCCTGCACTCATGTCACATATATAACCTCATCTGTGAAACCTCTTGTGTTTATTAGTTACATATAAACATGTACACAGTAATATTCGTCTCTGTAGTTATATACTAACTCTAGCACCTGGTTGACAGTACTCGCTAAATATTCTTTTATATGAATTCATTAACATAATCAAACCAGAGGATTTTCTTTAGTGTTAAGAGATAGATTCTGGAGCCATATTGCTTAATTTGAACACTCACTCCTCCACGTACTACCCATGCTACCTTCAACCTGTTATTTAACCTTTCTGTGGTTCAAATTTACCATCTGTAAACTAAGAATAAAAATATTACTGGCAGCAAAGGATTGTTGTGATGATTACATTCTTTATACATCCACCTCACCACGGGCAGACTTGGTTTTAACTTCTGTAAACATCCATTAATCTGGCAGTGGCAGAACTTCATGAAAATGAAATAAATCACAATGTCCACGTCGATGTCTATCTCTTTTTCTTGATGTAATTCTTTTGAGAGTCATATATTTTCATTTGAATAAGCGGTTCATTCTATTTTAGGGCTGAATAATTTGTAGTGGTTATAAATAATTTCATAAGAATATATCACAAAATATTATACATTTTCTTAATGGCAGACCATTGGTTTAGTTTCAGTGTGGGGTGTTATGAACATAAAGATACTGTAAACATTAAAAGTGATTATTTATATAAAATGCTTAGAAAAGTGTTTAGCATGTAATAGGTGCTAGAATAATATTTGCTCTTATTTAATTGTATTTAATGAGGAATTGAATCAGTCCTCACTCTGAAATGAAACCCTACACAATTTTCTATTTTGTTACACATAGACTAAATGAAATCACTAGCAGATGCTGGGTGGTGCTATCAACTGAGTTTGTGAACACCATTCGCCAGCAGGAACAATGATGTTATTTCTGTTCTAATCTAGAACATTTGTGTTGTGACCGTCCAGTTGATCCTCCCCTATGTGCCCTGCAATCTTCTGGGAGAGAAGTGTCACATTGTTTCAGGACTCGGTTTTTGTCACTGCTTCTACAAATGCTTTGAGTTCAGTGTCAGTCCAATACATGTCAACTTCTAAGGCAACTTTATTTCACTCTTAACATGCTCTATAAAATACATGCTCTTACTTTAAAAAAAAATTAAGCTGGGAATGTTTTCAAGTCTCTTCTCACATTAGTGCATCTTTGTGTGTGTGTGTGTGTGTGTGTGTGTGTGTGTGTGTGTTGTGTTCTGTCACTCTTGCTCACATTACAACAATGATGATGGTGCCCCAACACCTTCCGGTTTTGAAGGATGACAAAATTTTCGATTGGGTTATGAACTGAAAAAAAGATTCTTCATCACTTAGCACTATGGCACTTTCAGCATAAATGCCATCAAACTGCATCTGGTCTGCAGTAACTTACCTTATTCCTAGCCACTTCACAACAGATATTTCTAGAGTGCTTTTTGGTTGGGGCATAAAACAATTTAATGAGCATTGTCTACCTGTGTGAGCACCTTGAGGCCATGGGCCAAATCTGAGTCAAGTTATTATTGTTCAGGACCAGCAGTGTTTGTATCAGTGTGTTTAACTGAAGGTAACAGAATGCCATGCTTTTAGGCATGTATTCCTTAGATTATTGAGCCAAACTGATATATTTTAGTGGGTTTGGATCAGTATCATCCACAGAAGTAGATCAGATGCAAAGGTTCTGAGATGGGTGAAGCTGAATTGAAATAATATTAGAAATCAATCTCTCAAATTGGTTTCCAGCCTCTTAGGGAAAAAAGTGGCATACTTGCTTCCCATAGTGATTGTTACTACCATGCTGAACAGAGGTTCCCATTGTCAAAGGTCTTGTGTTTGTTACAGTGCCCAAGATTCCCATTAACATTCATCAGGAGTCTTTTACTGTCTCTCTTGCTGTATCTGCAGACCCTCTACAGCCATGCCCCCAAAACGGTGGCTCTTATTTTCCCTTGGAGACTTAAGACTGCATGGGGTGAAAGCATGAAATTTGAAATCAGTGACACCTGGATTTGTCCTAGCTGTTAGTGTGGTGTTCTATGGGCACGAGAGAAATTGAGAAAAACTGCCTTTTGGCATCAGTTTATTCATCTAAAAAGTGTAATAATACTAGGAAAGAGGATGCTATTTATTAAAGAAATGTGGAAATAGAAAAAAGTGAATCCATTTTAAAGAAGGACCCAACTTTATAATAAATAATAAACACATTTTATTAGGATCTTATCTTTAAAATACAGAGTTATGCAAATAAGTGTATTTCATCTAAAATAGAACAAGTCATAATTGCAACCATGTGCTACTACTGTGTGGTAAGTTGGGAATAATATTTGAATGGGAACTAATCTTATAAGTCAGTGTATAAGTGAATATTTTGTATTGTCAAAGTCTTCATTGTCTAATGTGACCTTCTAAATAAAGGGAGTTGGAAAATAAATTTCCAAATGAAAAAAAAACTCACCTAGGGGCACTTGGGTGGCTCAGTGGTTAAGCATCTGACTTTGGCTCAGGTCATGATCTCGCGGTTGGTGAGTTAGAGCCCCATGTTGGACTCTGTGCTGACGGCTGGGAGCCTGGAGCTTGCTTTGGATTCTGTGTGCCCCTCCCTCTCTTTCCCTTCCCCCACTTGTACTCTGTCTCTCTCCCTCTCTCTCTCAAAAACAAAAACAAAAACAAAAACAAATATACCTCAACTAAAGTTATTGTTTGCATAAACTGATATGCACAAAACACACTTGCCATAGAGTTGGGTGAATTAAAGTCCTTGTATAATAATAAGCATGCGTCTCCACTGGATGCCAAGGCAATTATCCACCTAAGAAAAATGGCCTCAAAAACTGCGTTTAGAAATTACTTTTAGCTCTTCTCTTAAAAACATTTTTGGGGTGCCTGGGTGGCTCAGTCAGTTGAGCATATGACCTTGGCTCAGGCCATGATCTCAGGGTTTGTAGGTTCGAGCCCTACGTTGGGCTTGGTGCTGAGAGCTCAGAGTCTGGAGCCTGCTTCAGATTCTGTTTCCCCCTCTCCTACTGCCCCTCCCCTGCTCACACTCGGTGTCCTCTCTCTTTCTCTCTCTCTCTCTCTCAAAAATAAATAAACATTAAAAATTTTTTAATTAAAAAAAACATTTTTTCAGCTTATGCAGATGTTTGGATTTATTCATTAGCACTCTAAAAATTAGTAAGTCATTACCTGAACTATTTACTGGTGGTCTCCATCCTGCCACGTCCCCGTCCTTCTGTGACCCGATTCCATCCTCTCAGAATGTTCTTTCCTAAGGAAAACAGTGCAGGCACATGAGTCTCAGAAAATGCAGAGTGAGATGTCTGATGAAATGTCTGAAGAAAACATATACTGCCTACTTGTTGAAAGTTGATGGGGGTATGCAGGAAACAGGTGAACACAACTTGCTTCTTTTCAAACTCTCACCTTGTTTTACGTGGCACACACATCGTTTCTTTCTTCATTCAGGTATTTCATTATAATCCCCTACATGACCTGTATTTTCTCCAGATTCCGTTGTAGTGCTAGTGTTGTAATTGGTTGCACGCACTGGCAAGATACCCTTAAAAAATAACTGGTGAAGGTAATTAGGATTATATTTCTTCTTTCGTGGTTACTCGGGCCAATAGATGGATAAACTGGGTTCTCTTTCATTACTTTCATACACACACACACACACACACACACACACACACTATGCAAGTGGCAGTATGCTAATTTCTAGCAGTTGTGAAATTGCATTTTAAGACCAAAGTACAACAAGATGATACAAGTAGCAAAATGCAATATTCAGTCTTTAGATAGTACCTTATTTTTCTCTTGTATGAAGAACCAGTCTGAAGCTATACACTGAGAGGAATATTTTTTTTTCTTTTCTGTTGAATATTATGTTTAGTTTTAATTATGAAAGATTTCAGAAACTCTGAAAAGTAAGTCAATTTAAAAGATAACCACGTATGCACCACCTACGTTGAACAGAATTAACCTTTTGCCATGTTTTTTTCAGATAGCATTTTTGTAAAGGAATAAAATGTTACAATACAGCAAAAGCCCATCCTTTCCCTCCTTTTCATGTTAGAGTTAACTACCCTGCTAAAGTCAGTGTGCCTAATGTCCATGCATGTTTTTGCATATTTTTACATACATGTGTGTGCATAAAAACATACACTAGGCTCATATTAAAAAATTATAAATAAACATTATAAAAAAAAGTTTAATAAGTCCCTGAAACTCCTTTCATGGCTTGTTTTTATCATTTTGCCTTATTATTTGAAAGTTTTATCCATGTTGATACATTTAATATCCAGTTCATCAATTTAAACTTTTTTATAATATTCCATTGCATGAATCCAGTCCTGATATAATATGAGACCTTAAACTTACTGAATGTTTCCAAGTGTCAGGGATTATGATAGATATTTACATATATATTTATGGTTTGATTTTTGCTGTCAGGTCGTACATTAATTGGATGATGTTTTACTGACTGACAAAGCTGGAAATGAGAAACTTTTATTTTCCTGTCCAATACAAAACGCAGCATTTCTGGGCTCACTATACATCCTTTTAGTTCTGTTTGCAAACCAGTCAGTTGTTTGCTGAGCTTGCCTGTTTACTTTAGCACCATGGAAAATTCATGTACCAGAAGATTGCTCATTCTTTTGATATTCTAGCTGGAAACCTGCTTGCCTAAGTTTACAAGTACATTAGGTATATTTTCTGTCCCCACATTATCACAGGAAACATTTTTACCGAATATTTTACCACTACATGAAATGGTTCCCTATTTTTCTAGCTTCCAATTATAGTTAATTGTCACTCACCATCTGACCTGAAAGTCACTGCTACATATATTAGGCTTTTGGCACCTTAGTACCTTAATTCTAGTTACCAATTTCTTTATCACTTATCTTTTGCCACAGTAAAGCATAACAAACTATAATGATATTCAGCATCTTATAACAGTCGTCAACGATTGTTTTCACATCGGACTTTCACAATTGGAGTCTGGCTGCTCCAGGTTGGGCTTGGTTAGGCTGGATTGTAAACCACAGATTGAATCCAGATTTGTTCCACTTGCCTTTTCTCTTCCTGTGACTACAGGCTAATGGAGGATTGACTTTTTCTTGGTAATTGCAGAAGGCAAACCTCAATACTACAAGCACATATTAAGCATCTGTTTGCAACATGTTTATAATATCCCACTGTTTAAAGCCTAAGGTCAAGAATCACGAGAGGGTACTCAGAATTGCAAGGCAAAGAAAGAGAGAGGAGTAAAGAAGTAAGAAAAATGATGCAATTGGGGCGCCTAGGTGGCTCAGTAAGTTAAGCATCTGACTCTTGATTTCACCTCAGGTCATGATGTCATGGTTTGTGAATTCAAGCCCCACATTGGGCTCTGTGCTGACAGCAGGGAGCCTGCTTGGGATTCTGTGTCTCCCTGTCTCTCTGCCCCTCCCCCGCTTGTGCTGTCTTTCTTTCTCTCAAAGTAAATAAATAAACTTTAAAAACAAATAATGCAGTAGTCTACAAGAAGTAAGAATAATTTATTTTTTTAGTTGACTCCTATGTGCTAGACATTGCTGTAAGGGCTTTACATACATAAGCTCACATGATTCTCATATCTCCATCATGAGATGTATATTGTTATTTCCATTTTACCAGCAAGGAAACTAAGACTCAGAAGAGTTACCTGCTTATCTCGGTAAGTAACCAAACCAGGAATTTCATCCAGGTCATTAGGTCTCCAAATATATGCTCTTTCTTCCAAAAACCATATGACTTCTATTGAAATACTCCAAATTTCAATGTAAAAATTTAGACACATATAACCATAGAATTTTAAATAAATTATAGTATTAATCAGTGTCTTATTGTGTCCTTCAGAATCACTTTATCTTCACTGCCTTTCTTGTGAGAAACAGAAGAGATAAAGCATCATTATCAATTTGGGGCAAAAAAAAAAAAAAAAGAAAAGAAATGAAAAGAAAAAAAAAGAGACCAAACTTACAGTCAGAATAAGAAGTCTGAGTTTTTGTTTTCTTCTTATGTTTTTAAGCATATAATTCTTTCCTTTAGAAAACTTCAGGTGCAGGGGCACCTGGGTGGCTCAGTTGGTTAAATGTCCAACTTAGGCTCAGGTCATGATCTCATAAGTTCCTGAGTTCAAGACCTGCATTGGGCTTGCAGCTGGGGCTATCAGCATGGAGCCCCCTTCGGATCCTCTGTCTCCCTCTCTGTCTGCTCTTCCCCCACTCACTCATACACATTCTCTCTCCTTATCTCTCAAAAATAAACATTAAAAAAAGGGAAAACTTCAGTGGCAAAATAATCAGATTACATCAATGAAACTGAGGGAAAGCAGTAAAGAAGTCTGCCATCTCTGTTCGAAACAATGTCTACCAGAAGAGAACAAAATAATCTCAGGCCCCCAAATGTCTTCTTTACTCCACGGAAGTAAAGTGATGAAAGGTAGGCAGGTGGCATCTCACTACTACCACTTACTAGTTGTGTGACTTTGGGAGTCTATATAATATCTCTGGGTTTAATTTCCTTATCCATACAATGGGGAAAAGGATACCTACCTTAACAGTTATAAAAATTAAATTGAGTGCTTATCAGGGGAAGGAATTTGGGATCATGTTTAGAGGAATTGCCTTAGGTATACACATGTGTCTTTGATACAGAGAGAAAAGAGATTTCCTTTGCAATGACTAATTTAAGCTTTATATTTTTGACTTTTAAAAATTTATATGAATATTTTTTCATAGAACTTAGAGTTCCAAAGGAAGTGAAGCTATTGAAAAAAAGCAGTGCTTTAAATCTTTAGCCATATTTCTTATCATTGATTAATTTGCATCCAAATGACTGTGATGAGCCCAGCCCAGTGATTTTTGCCATATTAATTAATAATTTGTTGAAATTGTTATATGATTTATGTGGACACTGGAAATCTTCACTCATTCACCAGGAATTGAACAAGCTGGTAATAAAGGTAGAGTGTTAAGCCTTCTTAGGGGATATGAAATTAGTAAGGTGTTATCACTTCCTCAAAAGGATTTTAATCTGATAAGGGAAATAAGAACAAAACTAAGCAACTGTTAAAAAGAGTGGAAGGCTGGGGCGCCTGGGTGGCTCAGTCAGTTGAGCAGCCGACTTCAGCTCAGGTCATGATCTCACGGTTTGTGGGTTTGAGCCCCGTGTGGGGCTCTGTGCTGACAGACCAGAGCCTGGAGCCTGCTTCCATTCTGTGTCTCCCTCTCTCTCTGCCCCTCTCCTGCTTGCACTCTGTCTCTATCAAAAATAAATAAACAGGAGCTGGGCAGTGAGCTGCGCTCTGGGACTCAGAGGACACAGTGGCTAACCGCCAGAGGTGGGAGTCGGCGTGGGATGAGATCACTCATTCTGGGGAAGAAAGCTCTCATGTCATGAAGACAACCATGCAGCTTTACAGAGTGATCCAGATAGTGAGGAAATGAGGTCTCCTGCAACTTGCAAGCCATAAATTAGGGAAAAAGGGACCTGGGAAGATGGCAGCATAGGAAGACGCTGGGCTCACTTTGTCCAGCTGATCACTTAGATTCCACACACATCTGCCTAAATAACCCAGAAAACCGCCAGAAGACTAGCAGAATGGACTCTCTGGAGCCAAGCTTAGATGAGAGGCCCATGGAAGAAGATAGGAAGGGCGGAGAGGCGGTGCGTGCTACACGGACTGGCAGGAGAGATCTGGGGCAGTGCAGGGGCAGCCCCACGGGCAAGGCACACCCCCCGAAGTCTGGCTTGCAAAAGCAGAAGGGCTGGACTCTGTGAGCTCTGACAGCCAACGGGACTTAACATCTGGAATGTTAAAAGTCAACAGCTCTGCTCTCGGAGAGTGGGGAGGGTGAGAAGACATGGGGAGGGAGAGTTGTTGAGCCCCAAAAGGACAGAGTTCAGCTCCGCAAGGGAAATGTGATGGCAAGTGCCATCTCCCTCTCTCATCTCCCAGCCGAAATCCCAAAGGGAACCAGTTCACATCACGGAACTTGCTTGCACTGTGCAAACACCCAAAGCTGTGCTTCTGTGGATCCATCCCTCCAACAGGCCTGCCTCCCTCCTGGTGCTGCAGGGGACCACTGATGGCAAAGCGACCTAAGCCTACCCCTCCTGCCCCTGTGCACCTTGAGGATCCGCCCCGGCTAATATGCCCTTGGCCAGATCCCATTGAACCAGTACTACAAGGCTGGCAGTGTGCAAGTAGCCCAGACAGGGCCACACCACTCCAGTGAGTCCTGCCCCTGGGAGAAGGAAAGATAAGGTACACACCACTCTGACCATGGCCCCAGCAGTGAGCTGGGGGCAGACATCACATCTGACTGCAGCCCCGCCCACCAACACGAGTGACCCCAGACAGCACAGGGGAAGTGCCCTGCAGTTTGGAGCTACCACAGGGACTACTCCAAATGATGAAATGGAAGAACTCTCCTCAAAAGAAACTCCAGGAAGTAGCGACAGCTAATGAATTGATCAAAAATGATTTAAGCAATATAACGGAACAAGAATTTATAATAATAGTCATAAAATTAATCTCTGGGCTTGAAAAAAGCATAGAGGACAACAGAGTATCTATTGCTAGAGAGATCAAGGGACTAAGAAATAGTCATGAGGAGCTAAAAAATGTTAGAAATGAGGTGCAAAATTAAATGGAGGCAGCCATAGCAAGGATTGAAGAGGCGGAGGAGAGAATAGGTGAATTAGAAGATAAAATTATGGAAAAGGAGGAAGCTGAGAAAAAGAGAATTAAAAAAATCCAGGAGTATGAGGGGAGAATTAGAGAACTAAGTGATGCAATCAAACAGAACAATATCTGTATCATAGGAATTTCAGAAGAAGAGAGAAAGGGGCTGAATTTGTACTTGAACAAATCATAGCTGAGAACTTCCCTGATCTGGGGAAGGAAAAAGGCATTGAAATATAAGAGGCACAGAGAACTCCCTTCAGACGTAACTTGAATTGATCTTCTGCCTGACATATCATAGTGAAACTGGCAAAATACAAGGATAAAGGGAAAATTCTGAAGCAGCTAGGGATAAACACACTCTAACTTACAAAGGTAGACACATAAGAATAGTAGCAGATCTATCTACTGAAACTTGGCAGGCCAGAAAGAAATGGCAGGAAATCTTCAATGTGATGACCAGATAAAATATGCAGCCAAGAATCCTTTATCCAGCATGTCTGTCATTCAGAATAGAAGGAGAGATAAAAGTTTTCCCAAACAAACAAAAACTGAAGGAATTCATCACCACTAAACCAGCCATACAAGAGATCCTAAGGGGGATTCTGTGAGTGAAATGTTGCAAGGACCACAAAGTACCAGAGACATCACTACAAGCATGAAACCTACAGACATCACAATGACTCTAAACCCATATCTTTCTATAATGAAACTGAACGTAAATGGACTAACTGTGCCAACCAAAAGACATAGGGTATCAGAATGGATAAAAAAAAACAAGACCCATCTATTTGCTGTCTACAAGAAAATCATTTTAGACCTGAGGACACCTTCAGATTCAAAGTGAGGGGATGGAAACTATCTATCGTGCTACTGGAAATCAAAAGAAAGCTGGAGTAGCCATACTTATATCAGACAAACTAGACTTTAAATTAAAGGCTGTAACAAGAGATGAAGAAGGGTATTATATAATAATTACAGGGTCTATCCATCAGGAAGAGCTAACAATTATGAATGTCTATGTGCCGAATACAGGAGCCCCCAAATATATAAAATAATTAATCACAAACATAAGCAACCTTATTGATAAGAATGTGGTAATTGCAGGGGACTTTAATACCCCACTTACAACAATTGATAAATCATCTAGACACAGGATCAATAAAGAAACAAGGTCCCTGAATGATACATTGGATCAGATGGACTTGACAGATATATTTAGAACTCTGCATCCCAAAGCGAAAGAATATACTTTCTTCTTGAGTGCACATGGAACATTCTCCAAGATAGATCACATACTGGGTCACAAAACAGCCCTTCATAAGTATAAAAGAATTGAGATCATAGCATGCACACTTTCAGACCACAATGCTATGAAACTTGAAATCAACCACAGGAAAAAGTCTGGAAAACCTCCAAAAGTGTGGAGGTTAAAGAACACCCTACTAAGAATAAATGGGTCAACCAGGCAATTAGAGAAGAAATTAAAAATTATATGGAAACAAATGAAAATGAAAATACAACAAATGCTTTAGGATGCAGTGAAGGCAGTCCTGAGAGGAAAATGCATTGCAATCCAGGCCTATCTCAAGAAACAAGAAAAATCCCAAATACAAAATCTAACAGCACACCTAAAGGAAATAGAAGCAGAACAGCAAAGACACCACAAACTCAGCAGAAGAAGATAAATAATAAAGATCAGAGCAGAAATAAACAATATAGAATCTAAAAAAACTGTAGAGCAGATCAATGAAACCAAGAGTTGGTTTTTTGAAAAAATAAACAAAATTGATAAACCTCTAGCCAGGCTTCTCAAAAAAAGAAAAGGGAGATGACCCAAATAGATAAAATCATGAATGAAAAATGGAATTATCACCACCAATCCCTCAGAAATACAAGCAATTATCAGGGAATACTATGAAAAATTATCTGCCAACAAACTGGACAAGCTGGAAGAAATGGACAAATTCCTAAGCACCCAGACACTTCCAAAACTCAAACAGGAAGAAATAGAAAACTTGAACAGACCCATAACCAGTGAAGAAATTGAATCAGTTATCAAAAATCTCCCAACAAATAAGAGTCCTTTACCAGATGACTTCCCTGGGGAATTCTACCAGATATTTAAAGCAGAGATAATACCTATCCTTCTCAAGCTGTTCCAAAAAATAGAAAGGGAAGGAAAACTTCAGACTCATTTTGTGAAGCCCGCATTACTTTGATTCCCAAACCAGAAAGAGACCCAGCAAAAAAACAGAACTACAGGCCAATATCCCTGATGAATATGGATGCAAAAATTCTCAATAAGATACTAGCAAATTGAATTCAACAGCATATAAGAAGAATTATTTACCATGATCAAGTGGGATTCATTCCTGGGCTACAAAGCTGGTTCAACATTCACAAATAAATCAATGTGATATATCATATTAATAAAAGAAAAGATAAGAACCATATGATCCTGTCAATTGATGCAGAAAAAGCATTTGACAAAATTCAGCATCCTCTCTTAGTAAAAGCCCTCGAGAAAGTTGGGATAGAAGGAATGTACTTAAAAATCATAAAAGCCATTTATGAAAATCCCATAGCTAATATCCTCTTCAATGGGGAAAAACTGAGAGCTTTCCCCCTGAGATCAGGAACACGACAGGGATATCCACTCTCACCACTGTTGTTTAACATAGTGTTGGAAGTTCTAGCATCAACAATCATACAACAAAAGGAAATCAAAGGCATAAAAATTGGCAAAGATGAAGTCAAGCTTTCACTTTTTGCAGATGACATGATACTATACATGGAAAACCTGACAGACTCCAACAAAAGTCTGCTAGAACTGATACATGAATTCAGCAAAGTCGCAGAATACAAAATCACTGTACAGATTTTCAGTTGCATTCTTATATACTAATAATGAAGCAACAGAAAGACAAATAAAGAAACTGATCACAGTTGCACCAAGAATCATAAAATACCTAGGAATAAACCTAACCAAAGATGTAAAAGATCTGTATGCTGAAAACTATAGAAAGTTTATTAAGGAAATTGAGGAAGATACAAAGAAATGGAAAAACATTCCATGCTCATGGATTAGAAGAATAAATATTGTTAAAATGTCAATACTACCCAAAACAATCTACACATTCAATGCAATCCCAATCAAAATTGCACCAGCATTCTTCTCAAAGGTAGAATAAGCAATCCTAAAATTTGTATGGAGCCACAAAAGACCCCGAATAGCCAAAGTAATTTTGAAGAGGAAGACCAAAGTGGGAGGCCTCACAATCCCAGACTTTAGCCTCTACTACAAAGCTGTCATCATCAAGACAGCATGGTATTGGCACAAAAACAGACACACAGATCAAAGGAATAGAATAGAAACCCCACAATTAGACCCACAAAAGTATGGCCAACTCATCTTTGACAAAGCAGGAAAGAATATCCAATGGAAAAAAGACAGTCTCTTTAATAAATGGTGCTTAGAGAACTGGACAGCAACATGCAGAAGAATGAAACTAGACCACTTTCTTACACCATTCACAAAAATAAACTCAAAATAGATGAAGGATCTGAATGTGAGACAGGAAACCATCAAAACCCTAGAGGAGAAAGCAGGAAAAAAACTCTGACCTCAGCCGCAGCAATTTCTTACTTGACACATCTCCAAAGGCAAGGGAATGAAAAGCAAAAATGAACTATTGGGACCTCATCAAGATAAAAAGCTTCTGCACTGTAAAGGAAACAATCAACAAAACTACAAAGCAACCAACGGAATGGGAAAAGATATTTGCAAATGACATATCAGGCTAAGGGCTAGTATCCAAAATCTATAAAGAATTCACCAAACTCCTCACCCAAAAAACAAATAATCCAGTGAAGAAATGGGCGGAAAACATGAATAGACACTTCTCTAAAGAAGACATCCAGATGGCCAGCAGGCACATGAAAAGATGCTCAATGTTGCTCCTCATCAGGGAAATACAAATCAAAACCATACTCAGATATCACCTCACGCCAGTCAGAGTGGCCAAAATGAACAAATCAGGAGACTACAGATGCTGGTGAGGATGTGGAGAAATGGGAACCCTCTTGCACTGTTGGTGGGAATGCAAACTGGTGCAGCCACTCTGGAAAACAGTGTGGAGGTTCCTCAAAAAATTAAAAATAGATCTACCCTATGACCTAGCAGTAGCACTGCTAGGAATTTACCCAAGGGATACAGGAATGCTGATGCATAGGGGCACTTGTACCCCAATGTTTATAGCAGCACTTTCAACAATAACCAAATTATGGAAAGAGCCTAAATGTCCATCAACTGATGAATGGATAAAGAAATTGTGGTTTACACAATTTACAATTTACACAATGGAATGCTACTCGGCAATGAGAAAGAATGAAATATGGCCTTTTGTAGCAACGTGGATGGAACTGGAGAGTGTTATGCTAAGTGAAATAAGTCATACAGAGAAAGACAGATACTGTATGTTTTCATTCTTATGTGGATCCTGAGAAACTTAACAGAAGACCATGGGGGAGGGGAAGGAAAAAAAAGAGAGGGAGGGAGCCAAACCATAAGAGACTCTTAAAAAACTGAGAATAAATTGAGGGTTGATGGGGGGTGGGAGGGAGGGTAAAGTGGGTGATAGGCATTGAGGAGGGCACCTGTTGGGATGAGCACTGGGTGTTGTATGGAAACCAATTTGACAATAAATTTCATATAAATAAATAAATAAACAAACATTAAAAAAAATTCTAAATTAGAAAAAAAAGAGTGGAAGGCCATATGTGATTTCTCGTAAAATAATTACTGATAAAATTATGTAGTTCCAAAGAGTGCCATTACTTTAAATATTTTGATCACAAAATTTCTCAGAGGGGAGATGGCAGAATTTTGATAGGAAAGGCAAATTTTCATTATTCCAGGGAGAGAAATTACATATTATAAATAAGGAAGCACAAGGACATGTGCTTATGGAACTGGAGTGTGGAATACTCATACAAGTAATCGGAGGAATCTGATCACATTAAATAATAGTTCATTGGCTGTATATTGTTTCCCTTGTTTTGGTGCAGGAGGTCAATTAACATATAATATGTAGAGGCTTTTGAGATTAATTTCATGTGCCACAGAACTCCTGAACACTACGCATCCTATATAATCTGGTAGACTACCAGATTGATACTCATATACCTATTCTTGCCTTGAAAAAATGAGATCCAACCCAGGTGGCCAGAACTGTACTGTACTTTTGGATTAACTCCTGTGGTAAGCATTGAATAAAAAACATCAGACTCAATATTAAAATTGTTGCAACTTTTGAGAAAATGATAGAGCTACTCTAATACAGATTGTTTGGAAATTTAAAAAAAATGTTTACTATGCATTTTGAAAAGCATATATATGTAAAATTTATTTTTAATCCAATGAAATATTTTATGAGGAGACATAAAAGTATGCAGGAAAATCATAGAAACTTAACAGGTATTCTAGAAATGATGAGGGGTATTCCATTATATTCTTTTGAGAAACAGAAAAAATGAGACAAAAATGAATGAGGAAATTCAATGCAAGCCACTTCATAACCATGTGATACAGCAAAGTAGAGAAAAAGAAACTGGAGACATTAAAGTGTATGTAGGGGAGATGGAGGTGAAATGGGATATGATAGGAAAAGATTAGGAAAAAGTCTGTTTCAGTGTTGAGTTCATCAGTTTATTTTGTGAAGGCAGACATATTTTATTGACTGAAATGTGAAGCAGGTGAACATATATCATTCAATCTCTTAAAAAGGGAGGTAAACCACCTTGTAGAAGGAGACAAATAACTATATGACAAACTACCATGAGGACTTTTTAGGTTGAAGAATGTTTCACAGTCACACTATCTGTATCCATACTCCCTAAATCTTGACCCAGTGTTGACCAGCTTTATTCCATTAAACCCTAGGAGGTTGAACTGTATTACTTCCAGAATAGCCCTAATTTTCTCAGGGCCATCCATTCTGAGCCAGGCAGGAGCCAAAATGCATGTGGATTGTGAGCCTGAGCACCAACCGTGGAGCAAATTATACACATTTGATCCATTACTCTCCATTATACAATCCTTCAGGGTGAATTTTCCATGCCTTTAAAGCACTTAAATGTCACATTAACTTCTTTTGATAACATCTTATATAATTCTGTCATTCTTAAAAATCGCTCATTGATCTTGTGATTAAACTAGGCTATCAAAGAATCACATAGATACTTATGAATAGGTGGCCCTCCTTCCCCATCACAGCATTGTTTTTATTGAATATAATTTGATTTGATGCCCCATGCCTATATGTAGAAACATTATAAGATGAAGGCCTATGAAAACGAACTTGTCACTATATTTATTGTAAGGGTGTTGTGTATCATATTTCCATTTTTTTCTTAACCCATAGAAGCAATTTGTCTTCAATGTCATTAAGAGAAAAGGATGTGCTTTCCCTGACACTAGGTGTACATTTGTTTTATGAACACTCTCCATTTTTCACATTTCATTTTGTTTTTCTTTCCTCATTTTCCGTTCCCCTCAGTTTTATTGCTTTTAGGTTATTGATTTTACTCTGTAAAATTTTTTTTTATCTGTAAAGCATGTCTTGGTTGAAACTCTTCTTAAAATGAAGATAAAAATTAATTAATTTTAAGAGCAATTCCTGCAACAAATATTAGTCACTGAGAGATTTCCTTCATATTCACCAGTGGCAAATGTAACTTACTATGCAGTTTACCTGAACAGAAGTAACTAAAGCCCCCCAGGGTACCATTTTGCTTGCCTAGTCTGCATTTCGGGGTGCCAGAATCTTTTCCGCAGTTCAGAGTTGACTTTAGACATGACATTGCTCATATCCATTTTTAAAATTGCTAGATGTTAGTTTGATATCAAAACTATTAATTGAGAATATTAAACTCATGATGTAGAATTAACTATGTTGTAATTATGAAAATTTTAAGCAAATAACACCTTGTAGAGAGCAGATTGTGATTACAGTGCTTCTGATATTGCTACTTAATATATAATGTGGAAATCTTCACAAAGAATTAGTGAAAATCTTAGTTGACAAGGTCTATTTCATTAGTCACTGACTTGGCTTTTTAATAATTTTTTAAAATATTTATTTATTTGACGAGAGAGAAGAGAGAAAATAAAGAGAGGGAGAGAGAAAACACAAGTGGGGGAGGGGCAGAAAGCGAGAGGAGAGAGAGAATCCGAAACAGCCTCCACACTTAGCATGGAGCCTGATTCAGGTCTTGATCTCACAAACTGTGAGATCATGACCTGAGCTGAAATAAAAAGTTGGATGCTTAACCATCTGAGCCACCCAGGTGCTTCTAGTCACTCACTAAGTGTTTTTAATTTGTGTAAACATGCAAAAATATGGCTCATTGAGAATATTCTTTATATTATTTATCTAGGAAAAGTAATTAATAGAGTGTCTATTCAAGACAATGTCTTTGGCTGGGTTTTGGACTAAATCTAGCTCGTTTCTGTATATGTGTTTCTCGATGCTGGAAGGATGCATATTTTTTAAAAACTTATGTGCCTCAAACCAGATCAGACTCATGGAGAACTCAGAGTTTTAATAAACGCAAACTGGTACCTTCAAAGGAAGAGAAACTTTTATGCCTTTTCTGCATCACTGAGTCCCTCATCTCATTTTCTGGCCTGAAACCAAAGGCACGAAACTATATTAATCCTTCAGCTGAGAGGCATATTTAAAATAAAGGATTTGATGTTATCTTAGCAACAGCTTTCTTGAAATTTCCAAGCAGCTAATATTGTGATCAGAATGGCTGACAGGCAGTTATGTAAAGCCTGGTCTGTGTGTCGTGAAGAACTTGTGGATTCTAGCTTCACTGAAATTTTTGTTTTTGCCATGTCTGACCTTTGAAAGAAAACATTAATCTTAACAGTTTGCCATGACTTCTTATTATGAGTCTCTTTATCATATTTTAGATATTTCTGATGTTCGAAGTCTCAAAATATTATTAGCACCAATTCCCTTCTTGTTGGTCCTGAGTTTGTATAAATTATAAGGCCTGGAAAAATAGATACAGAAGGGATTAAGTTACTTTTTTTGTACTGTGTCCTCTATTTCCGGTTTTGCAAAGGCATATTTGTATTTTCACTCTTTTCCAGGAACAAATTGAAGTGTTTTTCTCTAAATCTCATATTCTAAGAAAAAAAATTTGCCTTTATTCACATTGTCATAGGAAAGCATAACAGTATTCATGCATGTATATATTTATATTAAATACAGCCACTTAAATACAACTATTAAAATATTTTTTGTATGGCTATATGTTAAATATATCTAAATGTTAAATATATCTGTATACCCAGATATAGATTATATACAGAGATAGACTTACATGTGGATATGCAGCTATATTTAACATTTTAAAGCAAAAATTTAAATGTCCAAAAGAGTATAGAGTGGAATATCTTCCTCCTATTTCTTCTTTTTTTTTTTAATTTTTAAATGTGTATTTATTTTTGAGAGAGATAGAGACAGAGAGAGATAGAGACAGCGGGAGAGGGGGAGACACAGAATCCAAAGCAGGCTCCAGGCTCTGAGCTGTCAGCACAGAGCCCAGTGCAGGGCTCAAACTCACTACCATGAGATCATGACCCCAGCGAAAGTGAGACACTTAACTGAATGACCAACCCAGGAGACTCCCTTCTTCCTATTTCTGTTCCTCAGCCACCCGTTGCTTTTGCAGAGACAACCTTAGTTACTATTCAAGAGATAATTAATGCACACACAGACACCCACAAGTATTTTTCCTCTTTTTTACAAAGATGCGGCAAATTACAGACTTTATTTATTTTTTAATATTTATTTATTTTTGAGTGGGGGTGGGGAGAAAAGAGAGAGGGAGAGAGGGAAAGAGTCCTAAGTAGGTTCCACACTGTCCATGCAGCATCGGACACAGGGCTGCATCTCACATACCATGATCTGAGCAAAGTCAGACGATTAACCAACTGAGCCACCCAGAGTTTATTCTTTATCTTGTTTGTCTTTCTTATAAAAATATATCTTTGAATACACACACTCACACAAGTACTTCATCATCACTTTCATAGCTGCTGTGTAGGATTATATTTTGTGGATATACCCCAATTGATAGGCATTTTGATTGTTTCCAGCCTTCTGCTATCCCAAATAATACTTATGTAACATTTTGCATATGTATAACTTCTCAATAAGATAAATTCATAAACATGAAAAATGATTTTTAATTATGGAAATATTTGTGAATTGTCACCTATGGTGATTTTGCTAATTTATACCACCACTAGTAATGTATAAATTGGTTTTTTTTATTCACGCCCCCTCCAACATTGTGTGTTGGCAAACTATTTTTTTTTTTGGCAATCTTCTGAGGAAATATTTTAAGATATTTCTTTACATTGACAGTGCTTACACTATCCCACACACACACTGTGTGTGTGTGTGTGTGTGTGTGTGTGTGTGTGTGTGTGTGTCCACACGCATATATGAAAGAGACAGGTATTGGTGGAGTTTGTAGAATTGAAATTTTCAATCATTTCATTTTTTAGAATAGCCTATATATTTTTTAAACAATTTTTTAAAGTTGATTTATTTATTATTGAGAGAGAGAGAGAGAGAGAACAAGCTGGGGAGAGGCAGAGAGAGAGGAGACATAGAATCCAAAGCAGGCTCCAGGCTCTGATCTGTCAGCACAGAGTCTGATGTGGGACCCAAGCGCACAGACCCACAGACCGTGAGATCATGACCTGAGCCAAAGTCAGACGCTCAAGTGACTGAGCCACCCAGGCACCTGAATAGGTTATATATTTTGCATCATACTTGGGAAGGCCTTCCACACTCAGATTATCAAAGCAAGTTTCTCATAAAACAAGACTTTTATGTCTTATTTTTGTTTTAACTTCAATGATCCATCTGGCATTTGTTTTAATGTAAATTGTAATGTCAATATCCTAGTTACTTTTGCATGTTGCTATTTCTTTATAAATTATAGAATAAACTTGTCTAATTGAGGGAAAAATCCCATGACTTTTTTATAGGACATAATTTAAAATTCTGATTTAGTGAAAATTGACATCTATATGATATTTATAATTTTAATCAAGATATATGTTCTAGTTCCTTTGGTATCTCCAAGTAATATTTTAATGTTTTGTTCAAATAGATTTTCCACATTTCAGGAAAAATTTAATGTATGTATGTCTTTCTTTTGTTGCACATTTATGGAGGAGGGTCTTTTTTTAACCATTACTGGTGATTATTTATATACATAGATACTATTGATTCTTTTAATTAATTTTGTAACTAGCTGCCTTTATATAAACCTTTTTCATTTTCCATACATTTTCAGTTGGTTTCCTTGGATATTATAGGTAACCAATCATATCTGCTCATAATTTTACCTTCCCCACATAGTTAGCACCAGCTAGCTTCCAAAATGAGCAGTAAATCTCAGTGGCTTAACAAAATAAAGTTTTATTTTACAGTATGGTCCAATGCAGTCTGATGGGGTGGGGTGACCATACCCAAAGAGTGTTCTAAGGAGATAGGTATCTTCTCTCTTCTATCATTATAAGACAAAGGTTGTCAAAATTTGTTTCCATACAGGGCCAGACAGTGAATATTTTAAGCTTTGCTGACCATATGGTCTCTCTTGCAACTATTCAACTGTTGTTATAGCTTGAAAGCAGCCATAGACAATACATAAATGAATAAGCATGGCTGTGCAATAACACTTAATTTGCAATTTAGGCAGCAAGCCAGATTTGGCCCGTGAATCATGGTTGGCCAACCACTCTTCTTAGGCCTCAGGATTCTGTATTGGATTCTTTGTATCCAGCTGTGGGTGTGGGAGGAAAGAACCAGGATCACTTGGAATGTTTTCATTAAATAGACTTGGAATTAGTTCACCTCACTTTTGTCCATATTCTACCTGTACAACTCAATTATATGGACTTGCCTATTGGGAAATTTAGTTTATATAGTGCCCTAGAAAAGCAAAAAACAGATATGGTGATCATCTGACTAGTTTCCACTATTACCGATGCTTGAAAACCTTTAGAAGAATAATTTATCTCTTTTGGATAATTCAATGGGCTACCATCACCAGAAAGAGTGAAACAACAGTGATGATAGTGAAGATCCTTTTCTTTGTCCTTGACCTTAATGGCCTGCTAGAATTTGTCATTTATCTGAATGATTAGTTTTAAGACTACGAAAGATGAATTTTATTACGTTATGAAAGATTTATGTTCTTTGTATTTGTATCCCACAACAAATTTGTATACCTGTTATTCACAGAAGGATCTGTGTTGGTAATTAGCCATACCTAGAACTTCAGCAGTGAACATTTTAAGCCAGGTTGTTCTTTGTTGTGGGCACTCCTTGTGCAACATAGTGTATTTAGCAGCATCTCTGGGTTCTATCTACCTTGTCATTAGCACCCTCCCACATAGTAACTATAATAACACATGTCTCCAAACATTGACAGATGTCCCCTGGTGAGCAAAAGCCTCACCTGCTGAGAACCGCTGATCCAGAAACTTGTTAGAAATACAAATTCATGGCCTCATCCCAGAAATACTGAATTAGACTTTCTGGTGTTAGGGTCACTAGTCCGTGTTTTAATAAGCTCTTATTTATACTAAATGTGTAACGATGATTCTTATTTACACTAAAGTTTGTTAAATACCACTCCAGACTAGTTTAAAGAACTTTGGAATCATCTGTTTTCTGAAAAGTTTGGTACAATTACCTGTATTACCATGGTGTGCTGTTTGTACAGGGTAACATGCTGATAGCATCCTTCATATTTTTCATGTAAATTGATCGGTTTAGATTTTTTATTTTTTTGGTGACCTTTAATAAGTCATATTATCTAAAATATTAATCATTTCATCCATGTTTTAAAATGCATTTTCACAGAGTTGAGCTAAATAATTTCACATGAATTTTTTAAAACTTTATTTAGTTAATGGCTTATAATTTTATTGATATTTTCAATAGTAATTTCTGATATTTTCATTAATTTTTTTGTCTTGCTCTTGTATCTCAACTTGTATTTTTATCAATTTCTCCATTTGGTTTTCCCTGGGCTTTTGGTTTTTCCTTTTCAAAGTTCTTTATATGTAATTGTTAATTTAAATTTTAGGTTAATATGAATATTTACAGTATGAATATTCTTCCAGGCTCTATCAGGTATCTCCTCAGGAGTTTTGCTAAGTAAATATTCTAATACCAATATGTTTTGTATATATTCTAAAATTTAAGTTTTGATTTTGTCTTTGACTCATGTCTTAGAAGAGAAAGTTAGTTATTAATTTTCAGATTTTTAGCTCTTTTGTCTCATTGTCTTCTTCATTTCTAGTTTCATTAGATGGTTACAAGAAAATTCTACCTATGCTGATTCTACTCTTTTGAAATATATTGAGGGTTTCATACAGTTGATTTTGTGTGTGCATGTGTGTGTTTTAAATCCTTCTCTCAGATTCAACATATAATTGGGTTTCCCTTTGTTTTCCAATTTCTTTTTTTTTTTTTTAATTTTTTTAAACATTTATTTACTATTGAGAGACAGAGAGATACAGAGCATGAGCAGGAATGGGGCAGAGAGAGGAGGAGACACAGAATCCGAAGCCGGCTCCAGGCCCTGAGCTACCAGCACAGAGCCCAGTGCGGGGCTTGAACTCACAAGCTGCAAGATCATGACCTGAGCCGAAGTCAGCCACTTAACTGACTGAGCCACCCAGGCACCCCTCCAATTTCTTTTATTGTTGAGTTTAGCTCTATAATATATTGATATGATTGATATGAAAATTCTGTTGTGTCCTTTGACTCAATGCTTTTAGTTTGTGTAGGTTATTTTTTCTTTTCTATTCTTTTCTTTTTAGAGAGAGAAAGAGAGAGAGAGAGAGGTGGGAGAGAGAGAATGAGTGGGGGAAGGGCAGAGGGTGGGGGGTTGGACAGAGGATCTGAAGTGGCTCTATACACTGCCAGCAGTGAGCCTGATGCAGGGCTCAAACTCAAGAACCATGAGATCATGATCTGAGCTGAAATTGGATGTTCAACCGAGCCACGCAGGTGCCCCAGATATTTTTTCAATATTTTGCTTTGTGGGCTTGTGTATCCTTTGTTTTGCATGTTTCTTCTGATAATATGGACATTTTTAGTTTCATGTGTGAAGCTACCTTTAAACTAGAAATTTATATAAAATCCTTAATTGTCTATATTTTACACAAACATCTGTTTACTCCCTAGAAGGAGGAATGATTATGTTAGCATATTTCTCTCATCACTACCCTCCCTTCTCCACACTCAATTCAGTTGAAGTGTTGTATTTCTTAATGTATATGTGTTTTTTTTTAATTTTTTATGTCTATTTATTTTTGAGAGCAAGAGAGACAGAGTGTGAGTGGGGGAGGGGCAGAGAGAGAGGGAGACAGAATCTGAAGCAGGCTCCAGGCTCTGAGCTGTCAGCACAGAGTCTGACATGGGGTTTGAACCCATGGATCATGAGATCATGACCTGAGCTGAAGTCGGATGCTTAACCAACTGAGCCACCCAGGCACCCCAGCTACATGTGCTTTTAAATAAGCTGAAATGTCTCTAATTAATCACCTTTAAATGATACAGTTTTTCAACTAGCTGTAAGAAAAAGTAACTTTACATTAAAATTTTTTCCAACCTTCTGTCTTTCTTCTCTTGCCCATTTTATTAGATTATTATAGTGCCAGGATAAAGACCACTTATAAAAGTTTTATAACCCTACTCCCTACATGTTTTAGTTAAATAGATTCAGTATTCACTTCTAATCATTTTGCCATAGTTTCCCGTTCTTTCCTGTTTGGCAAAAACCATTATTCACATCACTTCTTCAAGATGAGCTCATAGCAATATTTCTTGGTTTTGCTTGTTCAAAAATATCAGTGGAAAATTGTTGGATCATACTTTATGTCTTTGAGGTCTTCACAGCCATTTTTTTCCACTACTTTCTAATGTTGAATATTGTGGTAGATAAAACTAAAATTAGACTGAATTTTAGGTGCATAAAAATGTTGTGATTGTACTGCATGGCCACCCAAAGAATTTTTTCCTTACCTAACAATAATGTAACTAAGATAAACACCTCACTGTGAAATGGTTTTGGTATATGTCTTTTGTACCCATTGAACCAATTCTTCTTTTAGTTCTAGAATATTTAATTTATATTTTAATATTTTCTGTGTTCCTTTGTCTGATTTCCATAACTGTCATTTGTATAAAACCCATTTTAACTCTTTCTTTTAAAATTTTTCTTATATCTTTTCCATTGTACCTGTGTCTTATAATTTAGTCTGTTTTGATTTTTCCAGTGTTCTTTTTTTTCCTTCCAGTTCTTTCCTGAGTTTTATCAGCTTGTGATTCAACTGTTTTTGCTTTCCACCATCTGTACGCTGATCTATTATATAGCCATTTGCCCATATAAAACTTTGGCTTATATTACTATCTAAAATACTAAGAAAACACATATTGGGAGACAATTAGCAGTTTCTTCCACAGGAAAGACTGGCCTTCTAGAGAGAATATTTTTTCTTGTTTTAAGCTATATGACACGTAACTGGGGAAATAGGAACATGTATTGCTTGAAGAACTACCATTATTTTATTGGTGAAAGAATAAAGAGAGATGCTTGTGGCAGGAGGCATTTTTTTTGTGGTCTCTGGTGCAAGGCCTGAGAATTCTATCTCGCTGGATTTTACATAGTAACAGAAACCAAGGTAGGTTGTTAATGGAAATGCAAAATGAAATATTCCTGCCATCCCACTATGTTTCTACACCTTTTATATCATATATATATACAGTGGGGGGTTAGGATTTGATTTTCTGCAAACAGGTATGCAGCCCAGCTGCCACGTCTACATTAATTAATAGCAAATTAATGTCTAATGTCGATGTCCGGTAAAATCTTTGACTCTCCAAGCTCCATTTAGTTTTGCAATTCCAATTACCCGGTGCTATATATTTCTTCATGGCATGAGGGTATCATTTGCAGGTTTATAAATGTTTTTTGAATATCAGGAGATAAAATTAGATTTTGTTTTCCCTGGTAAGGTAACAGATGTTCTGGGACACTAATTACCCTACAAACAGTATCATTTACTTAGAATATATTAGGCTCATTAAACATTTTTCCTCTTGGTTTTGTTACAATGGATAGCATTTTTGCTTTCTTTTATATGTGTGTTTGGCTCAAGGGAAATAATAATGAGCACACTGTTGTCTAGCCTCTACTGTTTTGAGCTCCTAGTGAAACTTGGCTATTAAAATGCTTAGTAGATGTCTACATATAGTGTTACCACACTCCCATATGGAAATCTTGGCACTTCTCTTACTAACAGTTCATCTGAATGGCTGTCTGTGTTTTTCTTTGCTTTTCTCATTGTGTGGCATTTCTTTGGCTGTCTCTCTGAGTCTCTTTTCCTCTTGATGTGTATCCTTTTGGTTGTCAGTCTAATTATAAATTACACACATAGAGAAGGCATATGCTTTGTATGATATTTTACTCTTTCTTGGATTATATTGAAATGTTTAGAAAGTTACCCAGTATAAGTGATTTTGACAAATTAGCATGTAATTTAGTCTTTCTGTAACCAGTATTTATTCAATATCTTCTATTAGGATAGAATGTGCTATCATGTATTTATATTGGGCGATTTCTTATAACTCTAGGCATCTGCAAGATCCTAAAATTTTAATGTAGACTGCTCCTTGAACTGACCTCTCAGTTTATTTTGCCTTATGTAAAATATACAATTTCTTGCCAAGAAGTTCTTCTAGCAGAGAGATATTTACAACCACTGACTATCTTACCTTTTTACCTTATTGCCTCTCACTCACCAAGATCCAGGAAATTAGAAGGCAGTTTTAGATTAAACCTTAGATTTTTATCCTCCTTTTAATTATAATTATAAATAAATAGCTCAAAACAGATATTTTTAGAATGGATGTAATTTTTACGTGTTTCCTAAAATATTTTGGGAGACTGTTTCTTCCTGTAAAAATTAAGCTCTGAAGTTTAGCTTAGCTCAGCAACTGGATGCCTCTGATTTTGGCCCCTGTGAATCAGCGTGATTTTCCCTTGTCAAATAAATATTTCTTTGATTTTTTATTGTAGATAGGTCCTTAATTGTTTCCCCAGCTACACTCTGCAGGAATATCCCCCTTCTGAAAATACTGATTATGGTTTTTACAATTTCTTCTATGTAAATAACTTGACATGACACTTGAATGTAATTATGTAAATTATTTTTGCATGTAATAATTAGCAGTCAAATCTAATTAAGAAATGAAAAAATTTCTCAAATAGTTGGGTCCCCTTTCAGTCAATGAGTTAGTGTTACATGTTGATGTACTTGATATGCAGTGGGGAACTAAAAAGATACCTTGTCTCAATATTAACAGTTTTGTTCTAATAATGAATGAGATCTATTGACTATTCTGTAGAGTTCCTTAGTTTAATAAACTTGTTCTGTCTCTAATTATCACTAATATTCCTCAATATTCCATTTTTAATTTCATCTTGGAGGCAAATTAAGATCATACTAATAGTCAAATATAAGTTTTCTCTGGCTTAGCTCTTTTTCAATTTTCAGGAGCTTAAGAATCTTTAAATATGTCCAAAAAAACTAGTAACTGATTTCAGAAGATGTCTACTGTGTGCTCAGTGAGTTATATAACCTTTGGCTTTTAAATAAATTCTGTGAAGTTTTTTCTCTCTCACATCCCTCATTACTTTATTCCTACATCAGTTATTTCCGGTGTTCATAACGGTGTTATTGTTCATATTTGCTTAAGCACCAGTGTCATTACCAATATCCACATGTGTTTCTTTTTCTTTTTCTTCAAAGGTTTTATTTAAATTCAAGTTAATTAACATATAGCGTAGTACTGGTTTCAGGGGTAGAATTTAGTGACCCATCACTTGCATATAACACCCAGTGTTCATCACAAGTGCTCTTCTTAATGCCTATCACCCATTTAGCCCATTTCCCCGACAACACCCCTCTAGCAGCCCTCAGTTTGTTTTCTGTATTTAAGAGTCTCTTATGGCTCACCTCCCTCTCTGTTTTTTTTTATCTTATTTGCCTGTATTTTTAAATGAACTCATCTTCCAATCAGGTAGAGAACCTCATCTGTACTTAGTTTAAAAATAAGTATTTCAAAACATTCTATGGTTGTCAGCTATATTTCTAGTACCTAGATGAGTTTATGATTTTTTTCATGAAGTTTTGTCATAGTGAGTACACAAACTACTTTTTAACCAGTCTTCTTCCATATCTGTACTTCTGGGTTTAAAAGGTTGTTGGGGAAAATGAAGAACCATGAAGACTTTACCAACTAAAAAAAGCATGGTGTCAAACTACATTTGAACCTTTCCCAATATTCAGCATCAATTTTATTCATTTAAGTCATTGAATATTATTTGTAGAGACATTATCAGGTCTTTTTCAAGTAATCTTCACCCTTTTTAATTTCCCAAGCCTGCTTATTGGTTCTCCACTCGGGCAGATGATTTTGCTAATTTCTAAAGTATATTTTCTCTAGAGGCTACATGGACTTTCCTCTTTTCGTTTATTTCTACCTTTTTGTCTTTTCATCCATTTCATCCTTCTTTCTATGCTTAAGGAAGTAGCTCAGAAGACCTTGCTAATACATTCATTCCAACCCCTCAAATATCTGGTGACCTAGTTAGTGAATGAAGACTTTCAGAAGTGCTGATAATTCTTTACCTTTTGTTACACCTCTCTCCTTTGGTGCATCAAATCAAAATTGTCAGACTAAGGGTTTATTATCATTGTCTCCTTTATTTATAAACCACTTTCTCTTTATTTCAGAGAAAACTGCCTTCTGAATCTGTTGAATTTCTCTCTCCTTCTAAATGAATCCCATGAGTTTTTCTCACTGTAGTCTTCTTGATCTTCATACATCATTTGGTATGATTGTCCATCAGTCTTCCTTCCTTGATTTTCATCATATTACACTTTCCTTGTTTTCTCGTGACCATCTCTCTGTCCTCTTTCTTCAAGTTCCTTTGCCAGCTGTGAGTATTTCCCAGGGCATAGGACTTAGCCTTCGCTATTTGTCTCTGTAGATGCTTTCCTACAGTAAATTAATAATATAAACTTCATCACAAAATAATATCTCCAGTCTCAACTTCATATAGATGTTCAAACACCAGAGTCCCCTGACACTCGAATATTCCACTATTACTCTAAATTCTAAAGTGTCCAATCCAATATAATAACTAAGACTTTAATAACTAAGATATATAGAGCATATATTTTCTAGCTCTATAGATCTTAGCTATTAAACCTCTCTGTGTTTCAGTTTCTTCATTCTTATATCTTCATTATTATATATTATATAATCACTATTAGCCATCATTATTACTCCTTCACACAAAATTGCCAGTTAAACTAGGGTGTTCTTATTCCCACCCACTGAAAATGCAGTGGAAAGACTCACTTCTATTCCTCTATTAAAACTCTTTCCTCACTCTTCAATTGTCAGTCCTACCCAGTCATCTGTGACCCACTGTGAGTTTGAATTTCTCCATGAAGTCTCCTGGTAAATCCAAGGCCAATTAGTTTCTCCCTTTTTATGTCACTTTTTACAGTAATAATATGCACTAATTTGATGTATATATTTTTGCAAACCAAACTGTAAACTCTTTGTGCCAAGATCTATACTCCTATTATCTTTCCCTCAGTGTTTTGTTATCTACACATGGTAAGCATTTTGTAAATAACTTTTTGAAAAAAGGAATGAATGAATTTCTTTAGAGTGTCACATTGCCCCCAAAGTGTCACATTCAATGGACAGTGGTTTTCCTGCATAGATAAATGTGTAAACAATATTGAGTCTGGAGCCAAGTTCAACTAGAAGAATGTATAAGCTACATTAATTGAATGCTTGAGTTGCATAAGTAGCCAGTGTCACCTAGAAGTCAGTATTTTTTGTTTGTTTGTTTAGTTCTAAGGATGTCATTCTGAATCAATAATACTCATAAGGTATCTGAAACTGGAATACGTTTCCCTGGATCAAAACCATGGTATAACTGTAGGTATAACTACAATTATAGTCCCACCCTACTAACAAACTGATGAGCCAACGTCAGAGCAAAGAATATAATCCAAGTTTTTTCATATCAACTTTCTAGTCTCTACAACCCCAAATTTTGGCAAAAAATAAGTGCGGGGATCATGAACAAAAGTGTTCATGTGATCATGAACAAAAGTGCCCTCAAAGTGTTCCTCAATAATAGAATCCAACGATCTAGATATGGATTGTCAATAGCCATACATGTTAACCACTAACCACATGTGGCTATTGAGGACTTAAAATATCCTCGAATGTCTAAGTTGAGAGGTGCTCTAAGTGTAAAAGACACTCAATTTCAAACATTTTGTATTGAAAAAAAGAATATAAAGTATCTTATTAATATTTTCAACATATAATCATATTAAAATGAGAATATTTTGAATCTATTAGATTAAATAAAATGTATACTTAAAATTGGTTTCACCTGTTTTCTTTTTCTTTTTACTTATGTAGCTACTAGATAAGGTCAGGTTGAATATTTGGCTCACATGTTTCTATTGGACAGTGCTGATTTAGATCCCAGACATATTTGAGGCTGTTCACTAAAATAGCAAAGTGTGTAATACAGAGGACTATTATTAAGATCTAGGGCTGTGATTTGCATTCTTATGAGGCTTTATCTAACATCTACACTCCCTTTGCATCATCTCCTGAACAGGAACTTCACCTGTACCACACACCATATCAGTGGGAGCACACTCCTGTCCCAGTCTCTGTTCTCAGGAATCAGCACCAGGCAGCCCAGGAGTGTGGCACAGCTTTGTAGTAACTTGTCTCATCTCTGCCCACTTCTCTCCAGCCATCATGGTCTTGCACGTGCAGAATTCTAGCTCAGCCCTGATTGAAGACCCACGGCAGTGATTAAATAGAGGAATAATTTTGTGCTAGTCTTTTGGTCCTTTATTTTAGATCCAAATACCACTTTTAATGATACTTACTAGACTTGTACATGTTATATGATACAACTTCTTCTGAGTAATCAGATTCTGCTCGACTTAGTGGTTTTAGTTCAGCTGTTCGAACGAATTTAGAGAAGAGCCTGTTGCAATTTAATATTCTTCTTTCTTAACACCTTTTGGCACCACTTGAAAAACTAAAGAGATGCATTCTTCAATTGACATGTGACTTCTCCAAAACCCTCTCTTGGTTATGGGAAGAGAAATTCCATAAGTAATAGTAGCTTGTTTTAAACCTGAAGAAAACTCAATGATTCTAAATTTAGCAAAGAAGGCTATGAGTTCTTGTTCTTTTTTTCCCCTTTAGTATTAACATCAATTTTAATTTCATTTGTGTGTGTGTGTGTGCACATGTGTGCACATGTGAGTTTTTGCTCATACGATGTGTGAGGCACCATGTTAAACTAGATCAGTGAGGAGTCTCCCAGAAGCTTCATTTTTAACTTAGATTACAATTTACATTTAGTTACTAGAGTATATATCAGGGACAGATATGGGATATCCTCTGCCCATCTGATATTTATTATTATTTTTTTATAAAATATTTTTAACATTTATTTATTTTTGGGAGACAGGGAGATAGAGTGCAAGCAGGGGAGGGGCAGAGAGAGAAGGAGACACAGAATCCAAACAGGCTCCAGGCTCCGAGCTGTCGCACAGAGCCAAACGCGGGGCTAGAACCCATGAAGCGTGGGATCAGACACCTAACTGACTGAGCCCCCCAGGCGCCCCTGATATTTATTATTAAAACCCCTCTTTGACTCTTAAAAACTGAGAGTAAACTGAGGGTTGTTGGAGGGTGGGAGGGGAAAGTGAGTGATGGACACTGAGGAAGGCACCTGTGGGGATGAGCACTGGGTGTTGTATAGAAACCAATTTGACAATAAATTTCATATTAAAAAAAATAAAAATAAAACCCTCTTCTTTAAATTGTGAGGATAAATAATTCCTTTAAGGAGAGATTAGTGATAAAAACACTAGTGAATTATGACGCACCTGGGTGGCTCAGTCAGTTGAGTGTCCAACTTCAGCTCAGGTCATGATCTTGTGGTCTGTGAGTTCGAGCCCCGCATTGGGCTCTGTGCTGGCAGCTCAGAGCCTGGAGTCTGCTTCAGATTCTGTGTCTCCCTCTCTCTCTGACCCTCCCCCGTTCATGCTCTGTCTCTCTCTGTCTCAAAAATAAATAAACATTCAAAAAAACACTAGTGAATTAAAGGCAAGAACCTAGTGCTGTTGTTTCATTTAATTAGGCATTGAATTTAGTCACTAACATACTCTTATGTTCTAACTTTCAGAATCTCCTTACCTCTTCTTACTTAGACCTTCTGTTATTCTGTGGGGACATGAAGTGGAAGAAGGAAGGTAGATTATTTTTTAGATAGCTGCTTCTAATAAATATCTAATGGAATGGTGATATAGTTTATTGATTCAATGCCATACATTTCTATTCTTGCTGATTATTCCTCAAGTTGTCCTGAAGTCACCCAAAACAGGGGAATGTATTCCATGGAATTGAAAATCAGATATGACCACTATTAATCACAATGGTGGGTATAACCTATCTCTCACTTGGCTACTTGAGGAGAGATTGACTACCAAAAATTCAATAGTATTTTTTACTTCAGTAAATTCTAGAATCTCAGTGCATTTTAAGGGCCTATATCCATATGGCTAGTGTTATCCTGAGTATTTACATTGAAAAAAAAAAGTCTTGCTATCCCTAATTAATAACAAGACCCATATTTTATTTTTTTTAAATGTTTATTTATTTATTTTGAAAGAGAGAGAGAGTGCAAGGGGAGGGGCAGAGAGAGAATCCTAAGTAGGCTCCGTGCTTTCAGAGCAGAGCCCAATGTGGGGCTTGAACTCACAAACTGTGAGATCATGACCTGACCTGAAATTAGGAGTCAGATGCTTAACCAACTTGAGGCACCTAGGTGCCCCAAACCTATATTTTAAAGCATTATACCTCAAGATTTTAATGTTGACTATAAGATTTTCATGATATACTTTTTAAAAAAATATTTAGAGAGACAGAAAGAGTGAACCCGGAAGGGGAGGTGGGGAGAGAGAGAGAGAGAGAGAGAGAGAGAGAGAGAGAGAGAGAATCCCAAGCAGTCTTCATGCTCAGCAAAGAGCCCAACACAGGGATCCATCCTGGAATCATGACCTGAGCCGAAATCAAGAGTTGGATTCTCAACTGACAAAGACACCCAGGCTCCCCCATGGTATACTTTTATGTTTATTTAACAAACATTTATTAAGCCCCTATTAATTCTAAGACAATCCTAGGCTTCATACTGTTTTTGAAGGTCAATGAGATATAGTATTAGTTCTCAGAGAATTTATAATCTAGTTGATACTAATTTTTTTCAACTCAGTAAGAGAGTGATGGTTATTTGCAATGTGATTGTCATCTCTTTTTATATTCGCTACCTCTTTAAATGCATTTCTTTTTGTGTTTGCATAAATATAGTCAGGATTTGATTTTCTGGCACAATCAGGAGGCCACAGAGTATCTTATATCAGTTGAGAGATAATTAAAAAATTAATTGTATTGATTGAATTACAGAAACAATTTTTGCTTCTATAGACAGATGCAAGGTAAGTCAAGAATGCAGCACTCAAATAGGGGAGTTACTTGAAACACAGATGAAACCGAATCATTTCTTGGTTTGCTTTCCATGCTCTTGGGGAATCTTCCTTTCTATTTATATAGCATTCTTTTGCAGATGAATGCAAAAGATGTGCCATTTTAGCTTCATATTCTGTATGAGTTTTCTAGGGCTGCCGTAACAAAGTTCCACAGACTGTGCAGCTAAAACAACACACGTTTATTTTCTCAGACTTTAGCAGCCTAGAAGTCCAAGATCAAAGTGTCAATGGAGTTGATTCCTTCTGAGGTTTTGTGAGAGAAAATCTGTTCCAGACCTCTCTCCTTGGCTTGTAGCTGGTCATCTGCTCACTGTGTTTTTACACCATCTTCCCTCTCTATGTGTCTATGTCCAAATTTCTTCTTTTTATAAGAATACCAGTAATATTGGATTAGGGCCCACCCTAATGACAGTCTTTTAACTTAATAACTTCTGTGAAGAGTCTCCAACTACAGTCATAATTTGAGGTACTGGGACTTACGACTTTAGAAAGATTTTGGGGAGGTTGGGGGGGCACAATTGAGCTCATAATGTATTCCGTAAGTGGTTGTTGAGCTAAAAGAAGTAACCTCAGTTTTTACTTATGTTTTTGATTCCTGCTACATCCCAGATTGCATTGTAATTGAGTTAAGAAACAAAATTTTAGCAAAATAAACTGATAAATGCCAATTTCTCCCTCCCTCCCCTTCTCTCTCTTCCTCTTCCTTTTCCCTTTTCTTCTTCTTGGAGGTGTTACTGATATCAAGCAAAGTAACAATGCAAATCATCTCAGAGAGTAAATGGAGCTTGCATACACATTGACACCCTTCTCTAAAGTCAAACTGAAATCCTGCTGCTTCTTTAACTTGTCACCCAGCCCTCAATGAGTACTTCCTCCTCTAAACATTTATAACAGTTTTGGTTTTAACCAGACTGTTTTTTTCCTTTCAACTATATAGTTAAATTCCACCAAAAATAGAATTATATTTTTATATGTCTTACATATAAATATTTATTCATCCATTGAACACAAAAAAAATCTTTTTTTAAAACCTTTTTTTTCATATTTATTTATTTTGGAAAGAAAGAGAGACAGAGCATTAACGGGGGAGGGGCAGGGAGACAGGGAGACACAGAATCTAAAGCAGGCTCCAGGCTCTGAGCTGTCAGCACAAAGCCCCACACGGGGCTCAAACTCACAAACGGCGAGATCATGACCTGAGCCAAAGTCGGATGCTTAACTGACTGAGCCACCCAGGTGCCCTGAACACAAAAAAATTCTTGAACAGTTGATATTCAACAGAAACTGTTTATCAAGGTTGAAGAATATCAAACTAAATGAGGTATGGCCTCTTCCCCTCATAAGCCCCAAAACTGATAAAGAGAAATGTAAGTGAAATTAATAATGAGAATAATTAGAATAAAATATGTAGTACTAAAATCCAGCTTTTCTCACCTCCATGTATTGCCACTCCGCTAATGGTCAAGATGCCCAGTACTTCTATGATGCTAAGTTCAATGGTCAATTTTCCTTCCCTACCTTACTAGAACTGTGAGCAAAATGTGATGCAATTGATACATTTTCTTCGCTTGGCATTCAGGTCACACAGTCTCTTGGTTTTCCTTTATCTCACTTAGTTTTTCAGTCCTCTTTGCTAATTCTCTCTTTACCCTCACTTGATCATCTAGTTACATAATGTGTGAAGGCCTTGCAAATCAGTCTTTGGTACTTTTTTATTCTCTGTTTGCCTGTTTACTCCCTGTATTTATTGTGATCCAGGCTCATGATTTTCATTGCTTATATGTGATGATGACTCCCAAATATATATTTCTAGTCCATTCTTTTCTCCTGCACCTCCAGACTCACTTATTCAACTGTTTCCAGTAGTCTCTTTGATGACTAATATATATCTCAAATTCAGCATGCCCCAAATTGAATTACTGCTCTTACCGTTAAATCTGCTTCATCCACAGCCTTCCTCAATATTGTTAATGACCGTTCCATCCTTCCTAGTTGTTCAGACCAAAGACTTTGGAGTCATGCTTGGCTGTTCTCATTCCCTCATATTTCATATATCTCACATCCAATCTGTTAAATATATTCAAAATATTTCCAAAACTTTATCATTTTTTACACCTCTACTGCTACTGGCCTACTCTCACTCACTATCATTTCTTACCTTAATTATTTCAAAATCCTCTTTGCTTATCTCCCTGCTTCTGTTCTTGTCTTGTCAGCCATATATTTTTAACATAATAGCCAGAAAAACCTCCTAAAACTTAGTAAGTCAGGCCATGTCACTTCTTTGCTTAAAATCTTGCAGTGTTCTTTCTGATACATAGAAGAGAAGACATAGCCTTCGCAGTGGCCTTCAAGACCCTTCACCATCTGGCCCTAGGTGTCTCTCGGTCTGTGTCCCCCACTTCTTTCTCCCTTGATCACTTCCCCACCCAGGGACTAAAACTCCAGTCATAATCACACCTGTGACTTTTGCAGTACTTCTTCTGTCTTCCTCAGATGACTTTCTTCCAGATAGCTTCATGGTTAACTCTCTTTCCTTCATTAAGTATTTTCTCAAATATCACTTTCTCAAGAAGGCTTATCTGGATCACGCTACTTAAAATTGCAAACTGCCCTCTCCTCCACACTTCAAATACCTTTTAACCTGGTATTCTTCTTTGTGTGTGTGTGTGTGTGTGTGTGTGTGTGTGTATATATATATATATATATATATATATATATATTTCTTTTTTTTGTTGTTTACAGTGTTTATTAACTTCTAAGAAACTATAAAGTTTACTGTTACTATAGTTACCCTGTGTGGCCTATTTCTCCCACAACAGTACAAGTTTATGAGAGAAGAGATTTTTGTCTTCTTAGCAGAAGGGTGTCTGATTGATAGTAGGCCCTCAGTAGATAGTTGCTGTAGGAAAGGACAAGTGAATGAATTAACCAATGTGAACTCCCATTGTTATTTGTAGGGGTATATGCAGAGTGTTACTGGCAGCTACTGGTTTGAATCTCCCAAGTAAGTTTGGGAAAGCTTAGCTTGAAGGCTGCTTTGATTTCTTTAATTATGTTATTAAATCTTAGATTGGAAGTTAGTCTAAGTCAGAGATGATACCTGTTGACTTTACTCTTGGTGCAGCCCATGAGGGGAAAGCTGGCTATTTGTAAAATACCTGCAATAGTATATCTTGGTTGAGAGCAAGAGCTCTGGAGCCATCATTCCTGGTCCAAAACAATCCAATGTCTTACTAGTTATGTGAAGGGCAAGTGACTTAAACTTTGCTGTCTCAGTTTCCTTATCTATAAAATGGTGAAACTAAGAGTACCTGCCTGACTTTGCTCTTATGAAGATTAAATCAATAAAGAGTTTAGAACAAGGCTTGGCACATAGGAACCAGTATAATCATCAGATATTAGTATAATTACTACCTTGGGGAGGTAGCTTTGTTCGTAATGGAAAGAACATCACATTAAGTTTAAGACTGAAATTTAAGTCTGACTTCATCGCTAGCTAGTTGCATGGGGTTAAGAGTCATTTAATTACTCTGCCTGTATTTGAAAACAAAAGAGTAGTACCAGAATACATTTAAGACCTCTACTGTCTCTAAAAGCCCATAATTCTCTGATAATGATGATGATGGCATATTTTCTTAAAAACATTTATGAAATGCATAACTCATTAATGTAGGATATTTATTCTCTAGATAATTTAGAGATGACTAAACTGGTTGCATTTATTCTTAGGCTAATCCTTATTTGGTATTAAAATAATTATTGGGATTGCAAGGATAACATGGGCTTCAAGAAATACTAATTAATGATGATGGCATATGTGTATGACATATCACAGATAAACAGTATAAGCTTTTGAATAATATATACAAGCGCCTACTTTTGCTGTTTTGTGGTTAACTTTTCTTTAAAGGAATACTACCGACCTGTGTGTAGCATTAATTTTAGTCTACATGACAATTATATATGGACTTTGCGAGATCTAGCAAAATCCTATTAAATTGTCAGAGTTCAGTTTGATAAATAGAAACTCATGTGCTTGCTAACTATATAGATGGTGGCAAGAGAAAAGAGCAACTCATTTCCTGAACTTTTTGTAAAGATCAGGTCTTATAATGACAATCATGAAAGTGATCTGTTACTTTAAAAAAATGATCATTAAAAGTAAGAGTAGCCTAGATGATAAAATTACATTTACTCAGATTTCTCTTGGATAAATTCTGGCTATGGTCAGTGGACATCTGCTTTATTTTTATGCTTTAGTATTTGTTTTCTTTCAGTTTGTAGCTTAAGATAAAAATTCCAGATAGTTTAATAACAAAGAGTCCGTCATTTTAAAAAATGCGTTAATCAAAATTTCCATATAACAAAATTATTTTCATGTTTTGTCATTGGCACATTTAATTCAAACACTATTTCATATAGTAAACTTCCGGGGACAATAGGACAGAATCATGATGGTTTTGGTAATGGAATTTGGTCCTAAGGTCCTAAGCCTCTCTTTTTTTTTCTTTAGGCTCGAATTTTTATTTTTATTTTTTAAATCTTGATTGCATTTGATATTTATATTGCTTTACGGCCAAGAATGAGAGAGTCTGTGTGATAATCAAGGGGAATAGTGGAGAGCAGCTTTTGGTTATAAAGAAACTGAATCAAAGATAGAAAATATGAACATTTACCCTAATGCTGGAAAATCCTCTTTGAGTATGAATACAGTCTTTGTGTAAGGTCCAACTGACTTTTAAAAAGCTGGTGTGCAGATGCCTGACCCTGCGAAATGGGTATCACACCCACATCATGCTGTCTTGTGCTAAATGCCCTTACTCAGCAAGCTGTGTTTCAACCCTGAAAAAGAAGCTCAACTTGGAGGGAAAATTTGACTCCCAGTAAATATTTTTCACATAAATATTTTTTTATAGTGTGGATTTTGAGGTCCACAAGAGGAAATTGATAATCCAACTGAGAGTTTTTTGAAGACTCTATATAAGATTTTAAATGGCTTTGATATATTAGTCTAATTCTATGGAGATTTCAAAATACATTATGAATCTGTGTTACAGAATAATCTCTTAATTTTTCATTGTTTCTATAATAGATAGCGAACTCTAAATGTTACTTGTATCTCATTCAACAAATATTTTAAAAGGTTTTCCTTTAGATTATGCAGTCATTAAGATGTCAAAAAATGATATACTACAAATACCTACCTTTTGTTCAGTTTTCCATTCCTTTTGATACTATTAGTTTGAAAGAAGTCTGTACCATTATTTCTTACACTAGTACACTTTAGACGCACAATTTATATTTATCTTTACCTCAAAAGTCCTTTTTCAAAGATTCGCTATTTTAGGATTAAATAATTATATATACATAAACCTTCATTGTATAAACTATATGAAAATGTCACTATTTGACTCATTTATAATTTTTAATATCATAAATTTTTTGTAATCTCTGATTTATTTGTCTCATATGTTTCTGCAAAAATATAAAGGAACCAGGTAGACAGTGATCTGGCCATGGTGCCATGTCGTTTAGAGTCTAGTTGAGGAAATGAGGGTGTTTGTTCTATTTGTAATTTGATTTCAATTCAGCCCATATTTGTTAAAAATATACCATTAGTAAAGCTTTGTATTTAGATTTATGCAGCATAATAGGATGAAAAAGACATTGCACCTGCCACTTAAATATTCATAATTTAATGGAAGAGATTGACCGGCATAAAAAGTCAGCAGTTGGGTTCGGAATATAAAGGGAACAGAGGTGAATTCTAACTGGTATTATAGAATTGGAAAGAAATTGTTTGATAATAGTATTGAAGCTAGAAGTTTATATTTGCAGGACATTTCTCTAATAAAATAAGTGGGGAGACAGGCAATCCAGTTAGGTCCAAGGGCACAAGGTTAGGTGTGCAAGGTAAGAGGTAACAGCAAAGCTGGATTTGATTATTATAATTAATATTTTATGAAGTATATTTTCTTTGCAGAATACTCTACTTAATTATTGTGATGAATGTGTGAAACCAAAAATGACCAAATCATAGCAAAATAGCAAATTGATCAAAATTATCCAACATTTTCCTGCCTTTTATTTTTTGGTGTCCCTCAGCTGAGTTTGGCACCTAACAGCCTTGTGTCCTAGGACATTCAGCTGTGGTGACCCACACCTGTAGTCACCATGGTGTAGTATCAAGTATGCACATTTGAGAGTCAACCACCTGAAGAGGATGTCCGGTCTCTATTGCTCATAAGTGACTGATATTGAACAGGTTATTTAAACATTTGTCACTTTATTATTTTCACATCTAAAACTAATAGGAAAGGACACTTACCTCAAAGAATAAAATGCAATAATGGACATAAAAATGAGCCATAATCATAATAACTGCACAGAAGTTGATGAAGGTGCTGCCCACTGCCATGATGGTGGTAGTGCCATGGTGAGGCACTGAATCCCTGGATGTCACATGTCACTGATCTTTGCTCAGATATCATCTTCTCAGTGAACCTGATCAGACCAACCTTTTAAAAATTGCAGTCTGCTCCCTGCAACCATACTCTGTCCATTGCTGCTTTATTTTTGTTCGTGAACTTACCACCTTCTGTCCTACTATACATTTTATTTAATTTCATATCTGTTTTCCCCAACTAGAATTTAAACTCTGTTGTGAAGAAAAGGATTTTATTCTACTTTTGTTCACTGCTCTATTACTAATGCTTAAGCAAAGTGATCACCATTGTTTGAATATTGTTTTATTGGATGAGAGCATACATGTCCCTAAGTAAGTCAGGTAGCCTAGTCAGCTAATACACTTCATGTGACTTGTTCATACCTATCCTAGGCAAAAATATGTATGCACTTACAGATTATCTCCAGAAATAAAACCTTAACCCAGTTATTCTAAAGGTAGAAGCCCCAGATCCCATGAGGTAAAGTTTTGTCAGTTGTGTCTTACAGAGGTCCTGCTTAGAAGTCCCAAGCTGAGGTACCTTTCTTTCTGTATCTATCTATGCATTCTGGCATCTTGCTGTCTAGTGCATACTATTCTTAGATATTCAATCATACCTATAAAAATGAGTTTAATATATCGTGAACAGAGTTTGAAGTATGTGGGCACATCTGCTACTTAAAACCGCTTTAGAAACAAATGAAAAGATTGACACAGATAAAAAGAATTGCAGTTTGTGTTCTTTGAGAACACAGATGACAAGCGTATGTAAATATATGTTGTATATTGGAGTTTTGCAAATAGATACACCAGATTCACACCACCCAAAACCAATGACAGAGAAGACACCACAAAGCAGTCAAGGCCAAAGATGCAACATTTCCATTTATTATCATAAATTCTGAAACCAAAAACATAATGAAAACTATTGTTTGTGTCCTCTGAGTTCTTAATAGGAAGATTTTCAGTCAAGATATAGCTTGTGACTTATGAACTAAAAATTAAAAAAAAATGTGTCTCAGCTTATGAAATTTCTGCTGGTGTGATGTATTTTAATTATTTTGAAAAATAGCTTTATTTTTCTTTCTAGAAAGCTGGTCACCCTTATCCTCCTGGAACTTAATTATTGTGCCTTGGGGAACTTCCCAATATCTGCCACCTAATTTTCTTGTGTAAAACCTGTTGGTATTTTAACAGTACACTCAGTTAAAATGTCCTAAAATAGAACATATTAAAATTTTGCATTTAAAAATATTACCAATTAAAAATTAACCTTCCTAAAAGGAGATTACAACTGGATCACATATGTGCATTCAGACCTTGGATTATGGGAAAAAATGGTAAGTTGACATTTTATTTCTGAAAGTACAATGCTAAAAAATGGCTACTAATAAACTAGGTAATTGTCTGGCAGATACATTGGAAAAGCCTTTTTGTGTGAAGCATTTTAATTCCATAGTGTTTACTAAACATCTAACCTATGACTGGAACTCTGCATGTTATGAGAACAAAGTCCTCAGTCACAGAATGGCTTTGTTCAGCAGCCAGCTCCCCTTGTCTTGGTGATCTCATTTAGCATAAGAACCAGGTATTTTGTTTTAAAATCCACTATCATATTTAATGTTTATAACAGACCTGTGGGAGTATATATGACCATTTTAGAGATAAGTAAACAGTCTCAGAAGCATTCAATTATTTATTTATTTATTTATTTATTTATTTATTTATTTATTATTTTTTTCATTTGAGAGAGAGAGAAAGAACGTGGGAGTGAGGGAGAGGGGCTGAGGGAGAGAGAGACATGATCTTAAGCAGGCTTCATATTTAGCACAGAGCCTGATGGTGGGCTTCATCCCACGATGCTGGGATCATGACCTGAACTAAAATCAAGAGTCAGATGCTCAACTGACTGAGCCACCCAGGCTCCCACAAGTGTTCAATATTTAGATGAAAGTCTCACCACTGCAAGTAGGACAACAGGACAACCAGAAACCAAACCCAGGCATTTGGACTCCAAGTCTAGGATTTATTTCACTATTCTACAGCCTCCTTTCTTTATGACTTGATATTCTTCCTGGCATTTAATATAATGTAAAGTCTTCTTTGTCACTTGGTATCCAGATTGCTTTAACTCAGAGGTAAGAAGTCATTGAGTCATATGATGGTCTGTCATAGATGTGTCTGATCCATAGAGACGGCTATTGAGACTTATTCTCAAAATTCAGTATTCTCTGATTGTGAACAAGACCAGTCCAACAAAACCAGAACAAATCCTGACAGAGTCCATTTATCTTTCTTTCTTCATCATTCATTAGACAAGCAATAAGGTGTGTATGGACTATCTCCCAGCACTGTGTGATGTCTTGCATAGATTCAGCAGTCCTGATGTTGTTATTTAATCAATAATTTCCTTATATTTCTTTGATACTCATTAGAGTTCATAATGCCTTTAAATGTTAGGCATTGTTTTCCTCTTTTTACAGGTGAGAAAATTGAGGCATGGAGATAGAAAGGCAGTTATAGAAGGTCATGTGGGTAATAATGGAGAAAAAAAGAAAAAAAAATCCAGACTTCTTAACTCCAAACCTTACAGTCTTTCCACTACACTAACTTCCATGTTTCTTACTTACACAATCAAAGACATTGTACAGTTCTGATATATAGTGTAAATATTAGAAGTATAATGACTTTCCACAATGTTATCAGCAGTGATTCGGGATAAAAGATTCCATATTTTTCCCTGAAAGGTTGTGCTGTGAAATATACTGTTACTAATGAAGCAAAAGATGGTGGATTTTAGAATTGAACCATTTAGAAGAATAATATATACTACTTCTGGTTATTTAGTGTCACTGTCACCAAAGGAAGCCAGGACAGACTTAGCCACACTTAGAAAAATTAGTTAAGCAATTTTTATATGAAATCATCAGAACACAAAAGTATTACCTCAATTATTTCATTCTTCTGTATTTTAAATAGTGAGTATATATTTAGCATCGTTGTTAACAGCAGACTACTGGGTTTGACAGCCCATTCACTAGCTGAATGAAAACTTTACCAACAATCTCTGAGCTTCTAGTTTTCTCATATGTAAAATGGGGACAATAAGAGTGCCTATCTTGTTGGGCTGGAGTGACTGATCTGTATATCAGTTGATGACTTAATATGTGTCAACTACTAAAACAATGCCTGGCCCTATATAAGCCGTATCTGTATAAGCCCTTGCTACAGTTATACTATTGTAATCTGATAATCATTAGTGTTAATACTATACACAATGCAATATGGAAATATAGCCATGAGTAAGAAGTAGGCCCTATATTCTAAATACTTAATATCCAGCTAAGGAGGTAAATTCTGTGTCAGAAAAGACTGACGAAGGAAATGGGGTTTTGATCAAGAAAGGGAACACTGAGAATAATTAGGGATCTGTGAAAGTGTTCACCTCAAGGAGACCATTTCTGGAAATAAATACAATATTCCTAGATTAAGCTTCTTATTTAAGTGCAAATTGAGCATTAGCAATTAGATATGAAGTTATAAATTCCCTCAGAGGGTCTAAGTATAAGGTTCTAGAATAACATGATTCTTTGGGCTGACTTTAGATAGGGTGACCATTAACCACCTAAAGGTTAAGCAGAAGCTAGCCTTGTAGGAACATGTATGTGAGGAGAATATTCTAGCAGAAGCTAGCCTTGTAGGAACATCTATGTGAGGAGAATATTCTAGGTGGAAGGAACAACATATGCAAAAGCTCTGAGGTAACAACAACAACAAAAAAAGTTAGTGAAGTTGGAGCAAGAGGGAGAGTGGCAGGAGAAGGAGATGGGGAGTGAAGCACATGTGGGATCATATAGGTTCTTGGGTGTTTCTGAAAAGAGTTTGGGTCTTCTCTAAATGTAATGGAAAGATATTAAAAGGTTTAAAGCAAGAGTGGCCTCTTACTGAGTAGAGAAGACTTAGGGAATGGGGAAAGGGAAGAGGGTGTGTATGTGTGTTTTCTAATAACCATACTCTTTAATTTGAACTGCTAATTGACCATGAAGAGTTAAAAAAAACCTAGCTCACCCTATTTAAACTTTATACTGGGAGATGTCACTGACACTATCTAGGCAATTTCAGATTAGACACAATAACATAAAGAAAGCAAGCCTATTTGAAGATGTATGAGAATCTTGCACTGAGTTTCACCTGCTGGAGGTGATAGATTAAGCCAATGCTCCTAGCAGAGTGGATTACAGAACACAAAGAAGTAGAAACAGATGGAGTATGGCCCTCCCTGTCATGAGCCTACAGAGTAAAAGGAGTAAGGAAACCCTCTTTTTTCCACAGATTTACAAACAATACAAAAAATAAATATTCTAAGATGGTACAAATGCAGATATTATTCCCTTGTGTCAATTACATAAAGCATGCCTAATTATAAAGAATGCTAATTCTTATTAAAGAATCACAGGAACAAGTAATTCACTTAGTTCAGGATTTGTAGTTTTGAGTAATATTAACGACTGAGTAAAGGCCCGGGGCAGGAGATACCCATTGGCGGTGGCTGCAGTGTGGCAGTTCTTTGGAGGTTCTGAGCTCTCCTCATGTGAGCTAGACTCAATATCACCTTGGGAGAAGACCAGTAGGGAGACTAATTCATCAGTCCAGGGGTGGAAAATGTGGACTGATTAACAAAAGTTTTTGTAGTAGAAATGACAGGAACTGCTGATGGATTGAGTTAGATATAAGATTTGAGGGCCACAAAAGAATTAAGAAAACTCCAAAGTTTTTCCAGATTTTTCCTTTGTTGTATTCACCTACATGGAAAAGGCATGCAAATTTCTGATTCAGTTCAGTTTTTAATAATTATAAAAATTATATAACATTAAGGTGTAATTTGAAAAATTCCTCATGATACCAGTGTTTCATTTTAAAATTTTCCTTTCTAGCCTTTATCCCAAAGTAGTTTTCATAACTGGGAATATAGTATTTCCATACTTGAATTTTTCTGTTTTCACTTAATAATAGGTCATAAGGGTTTTACATCACCTGTATATAATTTAATATTTTGATGACTGCATGCATATATATTCTATTAAGGTCATGTCTTTAATTAAATTAATCATCCTCCATTATTAGTTATTTCACTGAGTAATAAAAAATATTGACTAAACCAGACCTGGTTTTTAAAAGCATGCTTTGATCTTTCAAAATTAGACACAATATTAACAGGTGAATGTAGAGATGTGAAAATATTTTTTTTTTAATTTGGAAAATGAAGAATTTAATGTCTTTCTCAAAAAACTCATGTCTTAACCTAGCTTATAGTCTGAGAATTTTTAAATGCTGGCAAAACTGGTCTATTGTTTTGCTAGCTCACTTCAACAAGTTTTTTTAGTGTTAGAGCAAAACGTAACTTTATACTACATGTTATATTACAGTGAAAAAAATAATGACCAATGTTCATATAGAGATGTTTAAAATGTTCTACATTTGTTATTTAATAATAAGTTAATGAGTGATTAGATGATTTTGACATGTTTACTTTGTAGTATCTTTATTGAAATGTCAATTTAACCAAAGTGATAGTGATAGTACTCCACGTAACAAAATAGAATTACTAATCAGGGACAGTTGTACTATCTTATTATCCCGCAACATTACTTTATTGATTCAGCCTATGAACTGGGATATAATGCAGAACGTGAAATTGTATTTTTTGATGAAATCCATGAGAAGTTGATCCATCACTACAATACAAATTCGGGTTTTCAAGATTATTAATTTAGCATTCCCATTTTATGTGTTTCTTGTGCCTAGAATTTTTAAGGCAAACATATTTTAAAGCATAGCAAAAATTCTCATGTCTGCAGAAGTATTTAATGATGATGAAGATGAAGAAAGAGAAATTTTAAGCTTTGTATTACATATTTGCTGAGTTATTCTAGCACTAGTTCTTGAGATATGAGCGATAAATCTCCTTTCCTCCGATTGATAATGTAAAACAAATGGAAGAAAAGATTTGCCACTGTTTGAGTCCGCAGAAACTGTAGACTTTGGGAAGGCCAAGTGGAGGTAGTATGTTTGGTGCACTTTCATTATATAGAGCAATTGTTGCACAGTTGGTATTTTTTTTTAAAGTTACATATGTATGTATGTGTGTATGTATTTATTCATTTAGAGAAAGAGAGAGAGAAAGTGTGTGCGTACGCAAGGCGGCAAGGCGGGAAGGGGCAAAGAGGGGAAGGGAGAGAGAGAATCCCCAGCTGACTTCATGCTGTCAGCAACAGAGCCTGAGGAAGCTGGAAACCAGGAAAGATGAGATCATGACCTGAGCCAAAATAGCCAGACACTTGAACCGACTGAGCCACCCAGACACCCCTGGTCTGTCTTGACTGGCTGGGTAGAGTAAAGGAGGAACTTTGAAATAATTCATACACTTATGTGATGGTTATAATCAGGATTTTTGTTTGTTTCTTTTTCCTTTAAACTTGGGCATAAGTTTGTTTCCTTTGTTACTTTTTGTTTTTGTATTGATTTGTTTTGAGTGTTAATTTTGCCTCAAGATGTTAAGAGCTCTTGAGATATATTATAAACATATAATGGTAATTTTTTTTCCTAAAATGATATTCATAATGGTGAACCTGTGACTTTAAGACAAGGCTAAATTATGTCCCGAGGCAGAGGGAAGTCTGATAAAATTTCCAAACAAAAAATGATAATATACAATGAAACATTACTATGTTTAAATGTGTGACTTTGATTACACAGAACTGAATAAAACAAGAACTCATCACTGTTGTAGATATAGAAGTCATTTTATAGTTTCTGCTTATGAATAATGATAGAATCATTAGAGGACTTACTATACTAATTAGGAATATTTGATACAGAGGCCTAGAGAAGTCCCTTAATGTATTATGTGGTAGAGAAACTTAGAAAAATCTAAACAAGGTGAAAGTTACTTTGAGTAGGTGTAGGCGCTCTAGATTTGCACTTTCCAAAACAGTAGCTACTGTCCATATGTGGCTATTTAAACATAATTTAAATCAAATAAAACTAAGAATTCAGTTCTCCAGTTGCATTCTCTATATTTCAAATACTCAGTAGCAACATATGTTAGTGACTACTCCATTGGACAGTACAGATCATAGACTATTTCCACCATGGTAAGACATTCTATTGGACACTGCGGTTCTGGGTGCAACTTACACATATTTCATCATCTTTTCTTTTTATTAATAATTATAATTATATAGAAGTAGAGCTAACATTTTGGTACTGGAGTATATATCAGAAAATGTATATTTTAACATACATCTTTTTTTGTGGATAGTTAAAAAATCCTATAATGTAGCTCTTATTACTCTACTTTACATATGAGAAAACGTGACCAGGATGGAAAAGATAGTAGTTGATAGAGATGGGATTTATGCCCAGGCCTCTCATACTATATATCATGATCTTTCTTATACATACCCTTTTTAAAATAAAAATAAAATGCCACTGAGCCACTGAGCCACTCAGGTGCCCCATGAATAGAATTATTCATGGGCTCATGAATAAATATCAACATTGTTATAAACATTTGAAAATAGAAAATCTGAAGCTATTTATGCAACTGATGGAAATCTATATTCTACAGAATGAGGGCAGGAGGATGGGGAGGCACTTGGCTACAGATCCTTATCGTAGCTATTGACACTTTCAAATGTATATTATTCTATAGTCAGATTCATGACAACAGGTATTCTGTAACGTTATGTAATGGGTACATGTACATGTGTGTACTTTGTATATTACCTTAGTATTAATAACTGAAAACGGGAGCACATACATTTTGAATATAAGAAAAAATTGTATATGTTATAATTTATTCAGAGTAAGTACTAATTAAACTGAATATGTAGAACATTAGCTATATTTTCATATGGTACTCATTTTTAATTTTTCCTGTCATTTATTGGCACAGAAGAGTTTGTCATTCAATTAAAAATGCTCATTCTTAAAATGTTTCTTATATTTTGGATATTTTTCATTAAAAACATATAACTTTTTGGCAGATTTTTTAGGCCTGTGTGGACTTATGAACATTCTTTGCTTTAACATGGTATTCAAACTAGGTTATGTACAGTCAGATTGCAAGAGCTATCTATGTTCAGGGTCATAGGGTGATAAATACCTTCACAATTAGTTAAGTATTTTCCATGAATATTCCTGTATCTGATGGACATTTTATCAGGTTTATTATACAATCATATTATTTTAGTATTGTTATTGAGTAATGTCCTTTAGGGACTTGCTACTTCAAAATAACTTTTATATGAAGAATTGAGTAGGAAATTTTAATTTTTATTTATTTTAATAACTTATTCAGTCTAAAAATTGCCAAAGGAATTTCTTATGCATAACTATTTAAAACATTTTTTTAATGTTTTATTTTTATTTTTGAGAGAGACAGAGAGAGAGACTGGGAGAGAGAGAGGGAGACACAGAATCTGAAGCAGGATCCTGGTTCTGAGCTGTCAGCCCAGAGCCCGATTGATGCAGGGCTCAAACTCATGAACTGAAAGGTCATACATGACCTGAGCCGATGTCGGACACTTAACCCACTGAGCCACTGAGCCTCTCAGGTGCCTCTTTTTAAATTTTTTTAATGTTTATTTATTTTTGAAAGAGACACAGAGAGTGAGCAGGCGAGGGGCAGAGAGAGAGGGAGACACAGAATCTGAAGCCAGCTCCAGGCTCCAAGCTGTCAGCACAGAGCCTAATGCAGGGCTGGAACCCACAAACCGTGAGATCATTACCGGAGATAAAGTCAGATGCTTAACTGAGCCATCCAGGCGCCCCTCTTAAGCATAACTCTTGATCATAAATATAGAAGCTTTAAAGTGGAAGGTTGGTTAGACAATGACTTGAGAGATTAAGTGTAACATACACTTGAAGAAAATAGGCATTTGAAATTTTTTATCAGAATAAAAACAGTTTCACTCAGCAGCTAATGAGAAGTCACCTTTTATTGAGTTGCTTTCCAGTAGAATAAATATGCTCTTTCCTTAACTGGTGGATGAATTCAAGTTGCAAATTGCAGCTTTAAAATTTGCCTACAGGTATTGAAACCTGCATCAACTCTTAAAATCCTATATTATTGAGTCAAAGGATATATTGTGAATTGTTTACATTTAGTAAGAGAAAGTGGTGACCATAAACCCAAAACTACTTAATATCCTGTGGAGACAGTTCTGAAATGTATTAAAAAACACTATCTGTTATAAAATAAGAACAACAAATAATTTGTATAACCACTGAATTTGAAACTGTAATTAAAAATTTAAGTGACATTTTAAGGGAGTGAGAATTTTTTATTTTGCCTTAAATATTGCAGTATAAAAATCCTTCAACACATAAAACAACAGAAAGGTAGACAGTATTTTAGAGTCAATTAGTTTGTTTCATACCAATGATAATAAGCTTATCTTTAATAATCAGCTGGGTTTTTTGGTTTTTTTATTTTTATTTTTTTTAGCGATGGAGACAGAGCATAAGCTGGGGGGTGTGGGGGCAGAGAGAGAGGAAGACACAGAATCTGAAGCAGGCTCCAGGCTCTGAGCTGTCAGCACAGAGCCCAACATGGAGCTCAAACTCATGCGCCTCAAGATCATGACCTGAGCTGAAGTCAGACCCTTAACTGAGCCACCCAGGTGCCCCAATCAGCTTTTTTTTTTTTTTTAATGCAAGTGTGATAATCATGGCCTGTGGCCATACTTATCCAAAGCTATCATCTGAGTTTCACACAATAATGGCCTAACAGTACTAGTCTTTAAGAAACCTTGCTCCTTTCATAGTTCATTAAGACTTATTCTTGGCCAGAGTATATATAGGTTGGTGAAAAAGCTTACAACAATAAATGTAGCGTAGTACAAAATAGGGTCAGAATCAAGAGGCTCTGAGTAATTCAAATCTAACATTTCAGTGGTGCTTTGGAATAATTTTCTATTGAAGAAAACAAAGAATTTTTGTCTTGTTTTTATTTTATTCTTTGGTTTTAGACATGACTATTGCTAATTTTGTTTTCTCCTTAGCCTTCTCATCTCTGTCTGGGCTATGGCTAAATTTCTTCAGCTTTTCAAGCCTCAACTTATGTTGCTATACAGTTGGGAGAAGAATTTCTTGAAACTTATTCATGATTGTATTTTAATAAAGTGCTGTCAGGCATACTGAAACCTTTGGAGGGAAGGTAATGCATTCTAAGTGGCCTACTTTGCTCTCCCCTTTGAATTCCATAAGATTTAGAGTTCTCTAAGGAAAGGAGGAATGCCTTCTTTCTCTTTTAACCCTTTCTTCTCAGAACTTTTGTGCTGAAAATTAACAGTGCATCTTTAATATCTAGTCAGCAATGAAATTTTCAGTTAAGTCTTTAAGGAAATATGGGGAGTAAAAATGGTCAAAGCAGAGTAATCTTTAGAAAACTTCATATTCGCCCGCTCACCCAAGGGGACAGAATGTTAGGCAAATTAATGACATTCCCCTCCAGGCATTTTCTTGAGGTAATAGATACTCATTTGGTTGACCCAGTACGAGTACTTCCGGGGTAATGATAACTACCAAGAGGTTTTACAAAATATCACAGCTCTGGTTAGTCTCCACTTACAATTGCTTTTTCATTGGTCAATTTGTCAAAACTTTCTTTTTGCCACCAACAAAAGAAGAAGCACAGTATTTTTCCTCTCCACTGCTCTTGTGTAAATTGTTTAGAGAATTCATTTTCCATAAATAAAATAGTTAAAGTGGTCACTTGTTCCAGTGAAAACTGCTGTTATCAACCTGTTGTTCGTGGAACAAAAGTAGAAGCATTTATATAAATATTATTCAAACCCCAAGTTATTATAGTGAAATACCACTCTGATACAGAATTCAGCCCACAATAAGCACAGAATAAATACCTGCTTTGCATTGATTATCTGAATGTAAAAGTATCTCATTATGTGAGAATGAATTTGGCGTAGCACCATAACATTTAGACTAATTTTCCCAGAACTGTCTTTATAGTAGTATTAGCGTGTTCTCACACAGTTTAGTCATAAATATGGGCCATGGGGAATCTTTGAAGCCATTTTTTTCTCTGTAGCTGGCCAAGGCTTAGAGCTCCTTTTAACAGGCTCAGTGAGGAGAGTGTTGGCAAGCATACGTGGGAAAGACAGTCTCGCCCTACCAGTGAGGTAAGCAGAGAAATTCAAGCCCTCTAGCCTCTCATATTTGACACCGACCAAGAGAAATCAGTAGTAAAACTAATTAAAAATAAATACATTCCCTCATAAACAAACTACATGAAAAATTAAACTGTTCTCGAATGCTTTCAACCTTTAAGCAATTGAAGATATTTTCTGAGTGGTTATTTTGATTTAGAAAGAGGAAAACAGGAAAAGAAAGGTCCCAAGGTAGACAAGTTGGTTGAGGTGATCCAAGACAACAGAAGGGAAAAAGCTTCCTACAAGAAAATGAAGTTTGATTTCTTAAATTATAAAATGAATTACTTGGCAAAATCAAGTGTTGCACTTTGCCCATAGTTGTTTGAGGTTTAAAAATTGATGTAGGTTAAATGAAGTAATGAAGACATTTTGTGGCTCTAGATGGTGTTAGGAAATATTAAGGTTCAATTTTGACTCAATTTTTGCTAGAGATATATTTAATTTTAACTGACAAGCATGAGAAAATCTGAAAACATTTCCTTAGACTTCTGTAAGTATGAAGGCCATAATTCGTATCATGTTGCTTGCCAAATTCAGGAATAATGTAAGAAAAGTTATTCTGAGATCTCAAAATAGTTTCAAATATTTGAAAATATACTAATCACAAGAAGGATATTTACATTTTAATTCTCCAAGTTGAATAACCAAATGTAAATAAAGGGTTTTGAAAATCCCAAAAAGTCCCTTTGAGAATCTCCAATAGTTATCCTAGAGAGGCTTTAGGATAAATATTGGTGAAATCAATATATTTGGAGTAAGAGCCTCTTAATAATGTGCCAGGACCAGTTCTTGGCCCTGTGGATAAATCGGTGAAAAAAGTAGACAGAAAATGCTCTCATCATGGAGCACACAACCTAGTGGGTAAAACAAGACAATAAACAAAATAAATGAGTAAATGATACAGTCAGATAATAGGTACTTCAGAGAAAAATAAACCAGAGAAAGGGACAGAGAATGGGAACTGGAGGGAAGTGCCATTTTAAATCCAGTTGTCAGGGATGGCCTCCCTGAGGGAGTGCCATTGGAGCACAGATGTGAGGGAATGAGACTGCCAAGCAGAGAAAACAGTAGGTACAAAGGCCCTGAGGCAGAATCCCACCTGAAGTATACCAGGAAGAACAAGGAGGTGATTGGAGTAGAATGAGATGGCATCAGAAAAGCCATTTTAAGGACTTTGGCTTTTACTCTTTGTGAGATAAAAAACCATTGGAAAATTTTGTGTAAGGGAAGTTCGTAACATTTTAACAGTATCTGTATGGTTGGTGTGTTGGAAATAGAATGAAATGGTCAAGGGTGGAAGCAAGAAGACAGATTAGGAGGCCCTTGAGGTAATTCACGATTTGGATGATGGTAGCTTTGGATCAAGGTGGGGACAGTAGAAGTGTGCAAAATGCTTATACCAGTGTTTTGAAGCAGATCCAATAGGAGTTGCTAGGAGATTTATGTGGGATGCAAGAGAGATCCAAGTCAGTTATGGCTCCAAGGCAGTGGTCCTCAACTGGGGATGATTTTCCTTTCGGGGAACATATGGCAATGTCTGGAGGCATATTGGGTTGTCACAACTGGAGAGGGTGCAATATGTATCTACTGGATGGAGCCCAGATCCTGCTTGACCTCCTGTGATGCACAGGATAGTTCTCTCCAACTAAGGATTACTAGGCCCCAATGTCAACAATGCTGAGAAATGTTGACTAATGTTGAGAAACTGGGCTGAGAATTTTGGCTTGAGCAACTGGAAAGATAGAGTTGCCAGTAACAGAATGAGGAGGCTGCTAATGGAATAGTTTGGGAAAGGGAAATCAGGAATTCTGTCTCTTTGACGTACCTGTTAGATTTTCAAGAGATCAATTTCACATATTACAATGCTATAAAGTAAGAATGAGATTATAATTCATCCATTTTGAAATTATTCTTAAGTGGTTCCTTGAGAAATTAAATCCCTATGGCATAGCAATAATGCCTCCAACTATGCCCGTGTCTTAAATAAGGCTTAGTGTAGGTTCCAAAATTTCAGATATGTAAGAAAAGTGTGAATATAGTGGCTGTATTGGTTTTCTCCCTGCTGGTTCTAGTATACTGTTTGAAGTGATATAATTCTATCTCAGAAAATTCTATTTTATCATGTTGATAAACACATTTTGTAGCTAAAGAAGTTATAATTAATGTTTTTCCTAATACATTATAGCTCTTATATCTTTTGACTCAGTCTGATTTTTATGAAGGGGAAATGTTCATGCTAGAAAGACTCTGGATAATGAGAGATTATGCAAAAAGGGATCTTCCCCCTTTACATGTTTTCTCTCTTTTTTAATGTTTATTTATTCTTGAGAAAGAGAGAGAGAATGAGCAGGGGGGAGGGTCCAGGGACAAAGGATCTGAAGCAGGCTCCACACTGACAGCAGTGAGCCTGCCTGACATGGAGCTTGCTTGCCACAACCCTACATGGGGCTGGAACTCAGGACCTGTGACATAACCTGAGCCTAAGTCGGAAGCTTAGCCGATTGAGCCACCCAGGGGCCCCTGTTTTCCCTATTTTGGATCCAGGGCTGGTAGCACACATTTCCCCAAGCAGCATCCCTGATAGCTTAGAAGATATCCTTTTGATGCCATCCCTAAAAATAATTGGTTTCTTTTCACCTATTAGTCCTTCAAAAAAGCTTCCTTTTTCATTTAGATCTGGAATGCTTGCAGCTGAAAAAAGCAGCTACAAGGGCAGTATGACTTGTTGCTAAGGGAAGTTGGCCTTATTACTTGTCAGCTGAGCTCGGTACGTTATGTGGAAAAACGGAATGTGCTTAACCTAAGATTTTGAAGTCTTTCAACTTTGCAGTTGAATGCCTAAAATTGAATTTCTTAATTAACTTCTAAGTTGCGACTGTCCCTCTCATTCTCTCCCTACATGCATTCCTTTCTCTAGGGGAAGCAGCTAATCAGTGAATACCTTAGACCTGCCCAACAGCCATGAAGCAAGGAAAATGTAGATGCTAGCGATTTAATTCAGTCTCACACTTTAGTTAACACTGCTCAGTGTTTCCCACTTTTTGTTTCCGAATGTCAAATTTTCTCTTGAAATACGGTGTTAAATTAGTTTTAAAACACATCGCTCATATAAACATAACAAAACAGCCAAAACGATTAATTCACAGCTACTGGTCTCAATAACCCAGATGTCCAAGGCTGCAAGCAATGAAATGGTGAGACTCAATGAGTTAATTTCAAAGAAAATCTGTACATGGGGATTCTTTAGAAAGTTGTTGGTGGACATAATCCTCCGTGTTATTTTTATAGTTTCAGTTTCTAGTCCATCAGTTATTTTGAGAGTTTCGGTTCATCTTTGCTTCCACCACTTTTATTGAGACTTCAAAAATAGAAACAGTCACAGACAAATGCTATGATGCATGTGGCTTCTAGTCTCTTATTTCTTATTACAGTACCTAAACTCAGACATTGGTTCAGAAACATTACAGAGATGATTGATGCATGTTACAAACCTAGAAAAGCCATTAGGAACATGCAAAGATTTTGCTTTAAACATGTTTTATAACAAAATTGATGTATGGGCACATCTTTTTGAAATAGAATATAGTGAATAGATAATATCAAAAATATGAAATGCAGATTATGACTCCTTAATAATAAGCAAAGAAGTAGTACAGTTAACTAATTGAGTAGTCAGGGAGTGACTTTCTAAAGAACCAAGGAAAGAGCAGGGCAACCCAATTTCTAGACTCTTCTGGGTTAACTTTTTCTCTGGTGGCCAAAAAAAAAAAAAATGGCCCATGGCTCTAATTAATCTATTACAGCTTGCTTATTAAGTCATCATATGGTCATCCTTTGTTTTGTTTCTCTAGACTTGCAAATTTTCAAAATCAACAAGGTATATGAAAGTTTGATTTAATTTATTAAGTATATGGGTTCTGCCTAATTTGCCATTTATTTTCTATTCTTCCCCTAACATCCATTAATTATCTTATTGAATTCTATATCAGCAAGCTAATTGTGTGTTTCTAAAGAATTCCAGTGTCCTAAAGAATCAAATTACCATAAAAGGCACATAAAAATCTGCTAGAAAGACAGAAAAGAGTTTCTTAAATTACCTGTTGGCTTTCTGTCTGACTTGAGGTTTACAGTTGTTTAACCTTTTTTCCCTCATGTGAATCTAGAAACAAAGAAAAGGAGATGCACTTAAAATGAAGTTAAAGAGTTTGGAGCACCTAAATATTATCTGTAGTTAAGGGTAAATAAATAAATGCAAAGGTTTTCTTAAGTGGTTGAGTAACATAAATCCTCAAAGTCTTTTAAAAATGAAAAAAAATTACACACCTCAAGGCTTATTTAAATGCTGGTTGCGTTGATCTCTTGAGATGCCCTTCAGTTTTGTGGCACTCTTTGACAGCCTGATTAAAGATACAAGAGTCAGAGCATAATAAATTTCTTATTAAAGTACACTTGACTCGTTTTCTTTTCAGTGTTTTAGTTAATTTACCCCAATCCTTTGTTCATAGACTTTCACTAGACTTATAGTTTCTGATTTTCTCTGTCCTCAGATCAAACACCATTAAAACAAAACAGAACATGCCATACAGTTTTCATTCATTCATTCATTCATTCACTCCATTCATTCATTCACTCATTCATCTATTCCACAACTAGTGACTTAAAACTTACCACATGTGGGCACCGAGCAAGCTACTGCAGCTACTAAGAAAACAAAATATTCTGCCTACAAGGAGCTGATGAGAAAATGAAAGAGGGCAGGGAAGTTGATGGACAATTACAGTGCATTTGCAAAGTGCTATATAAATACAGGCCAGTACAGGTTACTATAGTAGCATATACAAGGGGCTAATGGCATCTTCCCAGAAGAAATAACCTCTAATCTGAGATCAAAAGGTGAATGGGGGTTAGCTAGACAGAGAGACGTGGTGACTGTCCTTGCAAAGAGCCTGGGGTTTTTATTTTTTTATTTATTTATTTATTTATTTTTTTTTAGTAAAAATCAATTTTTTTTTGGCTGTTTTTTTTTTTTTTAATTTATTTTTTAATATTTGAAATTTACTGTCAAATTGGTTTCCATACAACAAGAGCCTGGGGTTTTTACTTTTTTTTTTTTTTTTTTTTTTTTTTTATTTTTTTTATTTTTTAATATATGAAATTTACTGTCAAATTGGTTTCCATACAACACCCAGTGCTCATCCCAAAAGGTGCCCTCCTCAATACCCATCACCCACCCTGCCCTCCCTCCCACCCTGCCCTCCCTCCCACCCCCCATCAACCCTCAGTTTGTTCTCAGTTTTTAACAGTCTCTTATGCTTTGAGCCTGGGGTTTTTAGTATCTTGCTCTATCTGAGCTTGAAAGGGGAAGCCTCAGGAAACAAAGCTGTGGGTGTAGGAAGGTGGTCCTTAGTGATGGACCTCAGGGACCAATCCACATTAAAGAGGTAGAACTTGATCCAGAGAACAGTGGGTTTAAAGGTTTAAACTGTAAACTAAAATGTTGGATAGACATTAGAAGGATTACTCTGGCTCTAGTTTTGGAAGAAACAAGGAAGGGACAAAGACCAAAGTGAAGGTGGTTAGGCTGGTGAAGTAATCAAGGAGAGAGATGTCAGTGATGTAAACTAAGGTCTGAACCAATGCTGAAAGTAGATAGACTTAGACGTTACATGTAGTGGTAGAATTTCTAACATTCTCACGTATATTCTGCCTTTCTTATTATTCTCTTAGCTGCTATTTTATCACTAAGTGACAGGATTTACTCTGGAATGCTTGGTGGTCACAGCTTTTGGCTCAGTGACCATGTTTCTTATTCATGGTTGGGTGCACAAAATCTAGGAACATCAAGTCTTCAAAATCTACCTGTTATCCTGTCTCCCTGATTGAAATTGCCTCAAAATTCAATCTTCACTTCTAAGGCAGATTGTCTAGAGAGACAACATGATCTTACTTAACTGAGGAAGTCTGGCCCTAATGTGATGTTCCAATACCCTGTAAGCCTGATTTGGATTTCAGGGCCATACTGTCAATGCATTATGGCAGCACATCTAGGTAAAAATTCATAGCACACATTATTTGAAGAATGGGGGATGACTGCAGGTAAACAGACCCATCCTATTCTCTCTGAGGCAGTCACACTTTACAGTTTGCTAGACATTATATGAGAAGAGGAAGTTGGAAAGAGAAGTGCACTGACAGTGTTGGCAGGAGGAAGTACTATTACAAAAAAGAAAAGACCACCCAAATTCAAAACTACAAGATTTGTAGAAAACAGGACGAAATCTTGTGACTCTGGATAAGGCAAACATTTTTTTAGATACAACACAAACAAGGGTGCCAGGGTGGCTCAGTTGGTTTAGTGTTTGACTCTTGACTTTGGCTCAGATCATGATCTCCCGGTTCGTGGGATCAAGTCTTGAGCTGGGCTCTGTTGCTGACAGTGTGGAGCCTGCTTGGGATTCTCTTTCTCTCCTTCTCTCTTCCCTTCCCCTGCTTGTGGGCACACTTGCTCTCTTTTTCTGTCTCTCAAAATAAATAAACTTTAAGAAAAAAAAACCTAAAAAAAGACACAAACAGTACAAATGATACAATATTTAAAAATGATGATACAAAAACAAATGATACAATATATAAATTAAAAAAATTTTTAAAACAAAATTTTATTCATGAAAATTAAACACCTTTGCTACTTGAACATCACTGTTAAGAAAATAACAAGAGAAACCATAAACTGGAAAAAAATAATGGCAGGACATGTATCTGATAAATGATTTTTTTATCCAGGATATATAAAGAACTTTTACAGCTTATTAAGACAGACAACTCAATAACAAAAGAAAAGAAAAAAAAGAAAAGATAAGAAAAAAGACCACCAATTAAAAAAATGTATAATGTCTGTGTGTATGTAATGTATGTAATATATACATACTTCTCTGTGTATGTATGTAATTTACATGGGATAAATTGTTAGAACTGCAACTTACCCATGGTGTTTGGAATTGTGAAATCTTAATAAGTGCTGTGTTAAGCCAATTCAAATAAAAAACTGCAGGTCATCAACACTGCAAACATAGAAATATATAACTTGGATAAAAAGATCAAAAAAGGTAGACTGCATTGGCCCTGTACTTTCAAACATATAGAATACAGGGCTTTTTCTGTGCAATACATGCGAAGTTTCAATCTAATCATATATTTTAGTGGACTAAACTCTCCATAGGAGGTAATGATAGAAAAATATTTTAATGCATCTACTCCTGCACATGAGGATATTATAATGAAAAGCACAATTAACTATGTAAATATTTTCAGTAATTAAGGAAAAAGATACTCAATATGTTGGTGAGCTAGGTTCTCCAATTGTATAGAAAAATATGTTAACACCCTTGAGTGGAGCCTCAGGACAGATCCCCAGAATACTGACTCTTGGAGAGGGCCGGAAAAAGTAGAAGGAGGAGAGAATGGATGTGAAGCTATAGAAAGTGATTTTTGTCTGGGTTGGGATGGGGTGGCTGCAAGTTATGACTCTATCCCAAGAAAGACTTCTTCTATTTGAATATTCTGTAACTCAGCCACTTTTTTTTAACCAATAAGCTTCTAAGTTTATTTGGCTGCATCAAGCAGCTGAATATGGACTACAGTGCAGAATGGTTCCAGCAGAGAGAGGGAAGAAGATTGGTGAAAATTCTCTGGGGATGCCTTTTTAGTATCCTCCCAATCTTTAGAGGAGGATAGAGTGATTCTATTTGACATTTACTTGACATAAATTGTTAGAATTGCAACTTGCCCATGGTGTTTGGAATCGTGAAATCTTAATAAGTGCTATGTTAGCCAATTCAAATAAAACCACTCCCAAATTACCAACGTTGCAAACAAAGGAGAAAGCAATAGGGAATATTAAATTAATACCTTCTTAGTCTCCCACATAATTTATATTCTGAACCCAACCAACTAAGCAGATGAAAACTTGAACTCTCTTTCTTCTTTCTTCCACCCCATGTCTCTTTTCTTGAGGAGTGGTGTCACCAAAGGAGAAAGTGCAGAGAGAATGTATTTTTAGGTCACCAATTTCTAGTGATTTAATTTCCATATTTTCTTAAATCTACTTGCCTAGCTTCTTGCTATGTCCTAACTCAGGACTTCATTCCTTCTTGTCTGAATGTCTGCGTTGCCTCTGAAACCACTCCTTGCCTAGAATCTCCCTTTATCACTTGCAAAATTACCTTCACACTCCTCACAAAGGGATCTACCAACACTCAAGCTGATTATGGTTTTCTCATACTCACAAATCTTCAATGTTTCCTAGGAGCCTAGAGTAGTTCTAAAGCAGAGATAGGCAACATGATTTGTGGGTGTTTGAGAAAATACAGATGAAAGGTTTTATCCCAAACCAGTGAAATTGAAATCTCTTGGGTTAGGGCCAAGGTGAGTGTTTGAAAAAGGAACTGTAGGTCATACACAGTTAAGAACAAATGTTCTACAAGATAAAATCTAAATTACTTTGTATGGCATAGAGTGCCCTTCATTATTTGCCCCATCTTAGACATTCTCAGATGACATCCTATATTTTGTTTCATCAGTTCTGAACTCCTTTCGGTTTGGGGAACACATTTTTCTTTCATTCCTCGGTGGCTTTGCATTTGATGTTACCTTTTACTAGACTGCCCTTGGTCAAATCATCCTACCTCTCTTTCTTGCTTTGGTTTCTCTAAGTCTTTCTGCCCTTCTTAGCAAGAATTAAATGATCTGTTTTCTGTATGCCTGCTATATTTTGTCCATTGGTCAATTATAAAAATTACCATATTACCTTTGTTTGCCCCTTTTCCCCTAAGAAATAAAAAACAATATTCAGATTTCCATATTCCAATAACTTGGCTTCAAGTAGGCAGTGAAATAAATATTTGTCAAGTTAAATATGAGTAAACTAATGAATGTGTAAGTGAATAGAAGTGATTCAACAAAGCTTGTGGATGAGGAAACTGGGAGCTATAAATAAACAGAGGCTTTTGATGTAGGCTTTTATGTTGGAGCTGTGGGTATAGGACATCCATTTCTGCTAAGAAGACACTTCTTTTTCTTCCGAAGTGTTAAAAATACACTTTTTACATACTCCACTATAGTTGAGCCTTGAACAACAGGATTAGAACCATGCAGGTGCATGTATACATGGATTTTTAAAATAAATACAGTATAATACTATAAATGTATTTTCTTTTATAGATTTCTTAATAACAATTTCTTTTCTCTAGCTTACTTTATTCTAAGAATACAGTATATATAACATATATAGCACAAAGTACATGTTAATCCACTGTTTACATTATCAGTAAGTCTTCTGGTCAATAGCAGGCTATTAGTAGTTCAGTTTGAGGGAGTCAAAGTTATATGCAAATTTTTGCCTTTGTGGGGGATCAGTACCCCAAGCCCCTCATTGTTAAAGGGTCAACTGTATATTTATGCAATTGAAAGGGGAGCTTTCTATAGAACTTTTCTTACTCTGACTTCTAAATATGGGAAATTATAGTTGGAGACTAGGATTGCCCAGGTAAAAACAAATACCTACTGATGTCTCTACTAAAAGGGTGAATATGCTGCAAATCTAGCCCTGAAAAAATGCAGCAAAGTCTCTTGAGAAAGGGCCAAGACACCTCAAGAGATCCAGGATCAGACATAAATGCTTTTACCCATTTAAGAAGTAGAGTTACTAACTTTCAACATATTCTGTCCTTTTGGTGCCCAAGCTTTGTAGTGAAACTTTAACCTATGAAAAGATGAATGAGTTTAATATGCACACAGCACAGTTTTCCATTCCTAATGAGGAAACAGGCTCAGAAAACTTTTTGCCCATCAGGAGCCATTCTGCTGTTTTTCTGATGTGTTTTATGTGTATGAATGAATCTAAAACCATGTGGCTTGAATTTCTTTTAAAAATACTTAGCCTTGTGCATAAAAAGAAAGAGCACTGGGCATAAATCTGATTGGAGTTGGAATGAACTAGAGAGAGGAGATGTTTAATTAAGCCATATTGTGGCAAGATGAAATCTTTCAATTTCTGCTTACAAAACTCTCTTGTTTGTGAATTTCCTTTTAACTTGTACTTCCTTTTAGTCTGGCCTTCCTTTAGAAATGTGCAAATCATTTCTCAACTGGGACTTCCTCACTGGGACTTCATAACTTTGTTTTAGTCACAGCATGGTTTATACACAGATGTCACAATAGAGACACCAAATGGGAGTGACTGTATTTGAGTATCCTCCCCCACTTAATCCCACCCACACCACCCTTGGTTAGAGTTGCAGAGGTAGATCTTGGCAGTGAGTTAAGGTAGAATCCTTCCCATCATCAACCTGATTATTGTTCTGTATCAGCTGGGAAATCTTGGCTATCCAGTCAGCTGACCCATCTGCCATAGCAGTGAGTTTTGGTGCCAAACAAATAAGAAAGGCAGACTCCTGGCTCCAGTTGGGCTCTGGTGGTCCAGGAAGAAATGGCTGTGTGGATTTCTCCAACCAAGGAAACATTTGCTGTGGAGGGTCAATCAGGATGAGGGAAAGCTTTATTTAAAGACATTTGGAAAGTGGAAGTGGAAAATACTAAATTCTAGCATTCAGAGGCTAGCTGTTCTTCTTTGCGTAATTAAATATCTCCCCTGCTGAGTACTTATTTTCATTATGTCTGATAGTTTGATGTTCTGCAACCATAATGGTGTAATAGCATGCTATCTTTACTAATATATTGAATTTATGTCTTCCTTTCTCTAAGGGCACTTGTAGACATTCAGTTCTTTTCTTCTTTCTGGACTTAGAGGAATGTGAGCCTCACCCTTAGGAAGCTAGCCAGTGGCTGGTGCATGGTTTTGAACAGTCCAAGGCAGAGAAGAGATTTTCCTTTAATAAGATAAGGATGAGCTTGTACAAAGAACATGTGCAATGTGTAGCAGCTGCAGTACCCTCTGCCCTTCCTTTTGCTCAAACTCTACCACCCTTTAGTGGTCTGGGTTCAAAGATTCCCTATTGCAGACTTGTACATGTGCTGTTCTTATTTGGGACAATTCTTCATCCCCCTTCAGAATGGTACAGAGAGCCCTTAAGACATTCCTGCACACCTATAGGCAGGTTCCATTTAACGGATGAACACAGTTTATTGTATAATTCTTAAAATTTGATACTGTTTCATATTCATTTTAGAGCTGAATTTTAGTTACTTTTAATAATTTTATTTTAATTACTTCACGGTGTGGCAAAACTTCTCTGTGTACTTTTTTTCCTTCCCTCTGCTTCTCAGCCAGTGTTTCTTTCTCTGGTTTTCTCTGTTCTAAGAATGCAATTTCCAGGATGAGTGTGAAAGAGAAAGAAGAAAGAAATCTCCAAATCACACAGGGAGAGCTGGAAAAGTGCTTATAAAACATTGCAGTATGACTATTTCACTTTACCAGTGGGGCCATCTAAGCACTGAGAAACTTTCTTGTCTTCTGTCACTCTGAGAATTGATGGCTGAACTTGGTCTAGTGCACTTAGTCACTTAAAGTAGGGTCTTTGCCCTTACAACTGCAGGAGCCCAAATCTGGTATAGAATCCCCAAATCTGATTTCCTGGTCTGGCAATGCACTTACAAAAAACACACATGTTAATTGACTTATGTAGAAAGACTTAAATGTTTATGAAATCATACTTTGTTGCATAGCTTATATTTAATGGAAATAATAATGTTGTAAGAAATCTGCACCAACTGAATCTGAAATAATCTGATGTTCTTGTTAATGCCCAGAATCTCATGATGTCTTATTCTTGCCTGGGCTCCAAGCCTACCCAACAAGTTAGTGGCATCTGGACTAAAACTGCAGTCTACTGATCAAGCCATGGTTCTCTTTCGCATTCATCAGAACTGTCTGGAAACCTAATTCAGTAGGTCTGGTGTAAAGCCCAAAAATGTGCATTTCTAAAACTGTTCCTAGATACCGTTGGTACTGTGGAACTAGTGATCACACTTTTATGAACCATTGCTCCAACAAAAATAGTAGATTTCATTTATGTTACTGTCAGCCTAATTAAAAGGGATTAAGTAGGCAAATGCAACTATCTTGTAGTACTAAACTCAGACGATTTGTACCACTTCTTAAAGAAGATTACATGATATGTGCCGTTTTATCATTTATCCCAGAATAATACAAATTCTCTTTCACCGATATATGGTTGTAACAATAATACTGTGTCTTCCGTTATACTTTACTAAACAAATGCATATAGTATACCTTAAGTAAGTCAACCTCCCTTTAAGGTTGTCATGGTCAGTGCCATTTTGCACATTTTATAGTTGAAAAAGCTGAGCCTCATCTAAGACCACAAAGGATTTAAAATCACAACAGCTAGTAAGCGAAGAGATGGCAGGGATTAGAACCCAGTTTTTCTGACTCCAAAGTCCTATGTTCTTCTGACAGCCTCCTAGTGAAAATTGGTGAGCTAATGGTACCTTTCATTGTCATGTAAAATGTGTAAGTCTGCATAATGTTGGCTACACAGGATATATAGGATTAACCCTGTAAACCTTGAAGTAATTACTCAAACTCCAGCATTGTTATAACCATCTTGAAATGACATAAGGATCTGCCTGGAGGTAGACTTTTTGTTACTGTTTGAGAATTCCTCATGGATGATGGAGACAAAAACAAAGCCAAAAATAGCCACACACAAAAAAATGTGCATCTCACCAATTAGAGTTGTACAGATTATTCACAGGTGCTAAGAGGGTAGCCATAACTGTAATCAGAGATGCTGAAAAGTCTTCATGAAGTTTATTCTTGAGCATTGCTTTGAAAAAGATACATGATGTGGTTTATGGTAGAGAAAAGGGCAATTCTGGGGAGGGGATAAAAAGGAAAGAAAGGTTAGTAAGCCTCCTTCTTAGGCAGAAGTGAAGAAGACAGAAAACTGCATGTAGCAGAAAGATGAGGGCAATTATGCACTAGAGGCCAGTTAAAAAACCAAGATGTACATGCCCTTGAGATACTCAGCTAAGACGATAGTGGATATAATCAGGGCTCCCCTAATGCAAGTGACATGAGAGTCCAAATTAGATATGCAAGTTGTATCATCTCCCCTTAGGGTCCTCTCTGGGTGTTTTCTATAGGAAAGTGTGCTTAAAAGGAGATTTGGCATGCATCTTGCAGTTGTTGGGCAGTGACATTGGCAGGTCAGGATGACCAGAAAGTAGCTGCCAGAATGTTACATTGGTTTAATGTATGTGAAACTCCAGACACTGCACTGACCAAGAGAATCTGGGAAGTTCTGTGACAGATGGAACCATTTCTGAATATTCTTCAAGAGAAAACGTCCTGTAATATTTAAAGTTGATGAGACCAACGTTTGCCAAATGGCAGATGCTGCCAGTAGAAACTTCCAGCTTCTGGATAAGTGATGGCAGTGAGCCTATGGAGTTACTGCAATTATCTAAAGACTCAATAATGACTCTGAAGTATGTACTTTGCTTCACTTAACATTATGTTGAGCTTGAATTGGCTTGTGGCTCACCTCGTTTGATGAAGCAAACCTGCCTCAATGTTTGGACATGCCTCTGATGTTTACATGCTCCTGTCTACCCAAAGTCATCACACAGGACGGGTAGAGCCAATGCTATTCACACATAATTATGTTTGCTTTGAAATGCATATTGGGCTTCCACTCTGAACCTCCGAAACTGGGGTGATTATTCTGCATACAGTCCCCATTTCGTGGCCCTATTTCTCCCACTGTTAGGTAAAAGCTGCCTGGAAGACCCCAAAACTAAAATAGAGAAGTCATGAAAAGAGTTTCCTAAGTTACGAATAATTGATGATGAGTATAAAATTGATGGTAAGTTTTCATTGCATAATTTGATTGATATGGCAGTTATCATAGCAGCCTTGAACAGAATGCTCTCGTGAACAAGATAATTTATCTCACTGAGTCTGTTTCTGCATAAATATTTTAAAATGAAAGGCATAATAAATCTGTCCATAGCATACACACAGTGGGCTGCCAAACCTGCCACCTGTTTAAGGTTTTAATGAACCGTTTTGCATTCAACAAAAAGCCATATCAAATTAATGTTGACATGTTGCTTTGCTTTTGCCTTTCGTATTCCAGGAACTCTGAGAGATCATTTTGTAAAATCCTATAAATGGAGCAACACTGATCTTTTTATCAGAGTTCAGCAACCACTATTAGGCAAGCTCCCCCAGAATTCACATTTACATCTGCAGCTTAATTGGGGCTTGGAGATTGGGAGTTGGGGGCAGAGTTAAAAGTGTTGGGCGAATGGAGAGTCAGAACCCAGTGACAATGGAAAGAAACAACACGGGGCAAGGAGTCAAGAAACGTAAATGTTTGTGTTGGTGCTCCTACTGTTATGTGGTGGCCTTTTGGCTCCTGAGGATCCATTGTTGGAAGGCATAGTGCAGTGCGTGGACTAGGTCTGGAGCTGGGGAGAACGGAAGAGAGAAGGGTTAAGAGTAAGATGAGACAGAGCAGTGCTGAGCAGGGCAGGCATGCCTATTCATCTCTAAAAATCTTGCTGAGACAGCCAGAACAATGTCATCTCATTCCCTAAACATACTGCCCTTTAATTCTGTCCAAAGAAGAAACTGTTTTGAAGTAAAATAACATGTTAAGGAAAGGGTTTTCGTATTTCCTATTCCAGTGTCATTATGAAACACAGGTGCCAGCAGATCTTGAAAAATGGCAATGCGTATAGGAAGCACACGGAGAGCCACTGCCTCCTTGAGTCCAGAAGGGAGGCTTCAGCCTCACAGGGTGAAGTACCTTTCCTGGGCAGAGCAGAGCACTCCTGTTGGGGCAGAAGAGTGCTTTCCTGCAGGCTTTTTACAACAAGCAGCTTTGCTCCTGAGCAGCGTGGATATCCTCAGTCAAGAAGCTTTGATTAAATAAAGGCCATTAGCAAAAGATGCACGTACAGGTCATTGCTTTGCCTTCTGCTCCGGTCTTCTCTCTTCATCCCCCTCACAACATCTTAATGAGATTTTAATCCTCCATTTTTATGTTAGCATGATTATACACAGAGATTTATCTTGTACTCCTGACCTTGGCAGACAGTCCACACTTCACATGCATATTTGAGGGGTGAAGGGGATTCAAGTTTGCCACCCAACCTAGTTAGGTACTCAGCCTGTACCTCCCTGCTGTCCCTTAGGGTGACAGCCAGGCAACGATGGGCTTAATTAGCCTATTTCACATTCAGAATATATTTTCCAGCTAGCCTTTGGATCTGGCAGCTCACTAAGGATGTATCTATCCCTGCTGCTGCTGTTGCTGCTGCTGCTGCTGTTGATGGTGAAGTGAGTTTTTAAGCATGAACAGTTGTGAGTCCTCTGATAATATTTCACTGCTAAAATCCTGCTGATCTTTTCATTTCTTTTAATAGTGATCTGTCAAAAGGAATAAAGTCCAGGTTTACTAGCCAACAAGTGATGCCATGGGTACACACATCTGTTTAAGTCAGGGATACACTTTTTATCTAACGTCAGGAAAATGATCGTGAGTAACCATGTGCTGGTATTATGTGTTATTTTTCAATTTCGTAGGCTGTCTTCTACTAAGTTATTTTAAAAGGGTTATTTTCATGTGAAAAACAAGGGGCGCCTGGGTGGCTCAGTCAGTTAAGCATCTGACGCTTGGTTTTGGCTCAGGTCATGATCTCACAGTTCATGAGATGGAGCCCTGTGTCTCAAGTTTGCTTGGGATATTGTCTCTCCCCTCTCTCTGCTCCTCCCCCCACTTGAGCATGCGTGCTCTCTTTCTCAATATAAACAGACTTAAAAAAAAACACTTTAAAACATTATCAAAGCTCAACATAATCAGCCAGAGATCTTGGGTCCAATGCCCGAATTTGTTTTTATGTATAATACCTTCAAAAAAATTTTAAAGTATAATAAAAGGCACAAACAAAATATTAAAATAAGAGCCAAATAATGAAAGCAATTGGAGAAGTACAATTAACAACAAAAGCTTAGGCCCCTAGCCATAATTCTAGATACTCAGGGTTGAAAAGAATTGTAAAGTTAGGCTGTATCAATTTCTCAGGCTACAAACTCAGTGTAAAGTAAAACGTAACTATATTTTTTACCTAACTAGTTTTGTAGATTAATCTGAATTGCAAATTCTTATTCTGACTGATAATCAAAACACGATTCATGCAATTGTTAGCCATTTTCAGGTTTACAATCACTTGAGACAGGACTTTTCCCTCCCTGGCTCCAAAATGTGCACTGTGTTCTAGAGAGTACATGGCACTGTAACATCTGAAGAGGTATCCAGACCCCGTTGGCATCCACTACAATGGGGATCATTGCTTCAGAGAAATCGCATCTGCATACTTGTATCTGTTAAGATACTGTCCTGGGTTTTACTGGTCTCTGGTCCTCAGCCCACAGATTTTCTATCTTACTCACCTACGTATCAAACCCTGTCCATTCTCAGCTAACTCCAGCGCCTCCTTTTGAGACATGTGAATATTTAACTGCTCTTGCATGCTCCCTGGAGTCCCATACTCTACACCATGCTGGGATGCACCATCCTGGAATGGTGCATGAGAAACCCTGGCATTTGCTTTCCAGAAAAAGTGACCTCAAGCCTCAGCACACAGATGTCAGAACACAAGGTCCTTTCTCCAAGATTCTCACCAGTGTCTGTCTCTCTGGCTTCTCCTTCAAATCTTCTCTTCCATTAAAGGTCCTAGTTTATATTCTGTTTTTTGTTTGTTTTGTTTTTTAACATAGTTGAAAGTGGAAATAAGAAGCAGATAAGAAGACATAAGTTGGTTTTGCCTAATTGAACTTTCTGTCATATTCTTGGTCTGAGGCTTTTGTGCTTTGCTCTTCATTTGTACTTTTTCCTCTGATTTTACTCCCCTCCAAGGAGATGAAAATGTCCTTCCAGTGGCCCAAATGTGGCATGGTCATCCAGTGAGGAAGTATAGGAAAAGTATATCATCAATACCTATGTCATCCAGTCACATTTATATCCCATGCTATAAATCTGGTTAACAAGAGCGTTACCCAGACTGTCTGGACTGTTTAAACAGTCCCATTGAGCAGAAACAACTGACATCTAATAGTTTACTTTTCTGCTCTTGAACAACTCTCATTTTAAAGAAACCTATCTTTTATTACTGAAATGTATCTTCCCTGCCTGCTCCTTTTCTCCCTACATACCTATCTATGGCCCAAATTCTAATTAGCTTTCTAATTAAGAAAGAGTTTTAAAAAGCTATGCCTACCACCCAATGCATAGTCAATCATTCATTAAATGGTATACTGCCAAAGTAAACTACAGATTTGGAAAGATATTCCTAAGTTGAAACCAATTAATGCTGAGAGCTAAAAACATACCAAAGAAGCTTTATATGTTTTCTCTCATTCAAAGTTTGATGGCACTAGTCTGTGAGCTCCTGGGGATGGGGTCCATGGCTTCATCATCCCAATGCATAGTACCCTTCTCCTAGTATATATTCACACAGTATTTGAAATTTGTGAGATAAATGCTTTTACATGTTTCAGAGTGAACTGAGATTCAGAGGGGTTTATTGACTAACCCAGAGTTACGTAGCAGTAAGTGGCAGAGGTGAAATAAAAATTGAAGTATTCTGAAGTCAAGCCCATGTACAATATTATTGTCCATTTTTATGGATGGATACAAGACTGCATATGTCATGAGTTAGGACTTACATTTTCTTTTGCAAGCTTCTCAGTCCCCTATAGCAAGAAGAAAAACATTTTGGTGATGAACCTTTTTTAAAATATATTTTCCTGATGATTTTTCTGAAGATAAAGTGGCAAATATTATAGGGAGGACTTTTAGAGCATATCTTGTTGAAAGGATCATCCCAGAATCCAGGAGTGGATCTTACATGAACATACCAGAGCTTTTATATAAGAAATACCACAGAATTTTCTCTAAGTCCAGTGGGATAGCCTTCAAATATGTAGGAAAGCTCCTAGATCATTTTAAGACTTGAAACTAAAAATTCTGTCCTAACCCTTCCCAAATCTTGCTTTCTGAGAATGTCTAACCCCATTTTTAAAAAATGAGACACTGAGATTAAATAAGAATGTGTGTATTGTATTATAAGAAGCCATTCAGCCCAGCTGACTCCAGTATGAGCAACTTGACAGTACTATGACTCAAGTCTAATTTGAGGTCCCCAGTGAACAGAGATTTCTGGTTTTGTTTCAGATGCCAGCAGTTTTTCTTCTTGTTCCTTTCTCCAAGAAACACCACAAACCTAACCGCATAATGAACAGCATTTGATACAATTAAACATGATGTAAGTTCAAGAAAGCCTTTGCTAACTCAGATGACATTCATCAATCCACTTCCCTCCCAGGGCTCCATCCTTTTTGGAACATCGGAGTCAGTCAGTAGGAGATAACAGCTGCACGGAGCTCTCTAAATGCATCTGGAAATCACAACCTCACCCCAGAGAGTGCCCGATTTTGCTAGGAAAGGTGCCAAAGAATTTATATGTATGAAACTTAAGTGCAGCAATTCAGAAAAATCTGTGTATTCGTATTTCCTATGCAAAATAACAACAGGTTAACAGTCCTTACATGATCTTCATGGAGGAAACTGAATTGTTCAAGTTAGAGAGCAGTTGTAGATCAGCCTTATTAATATGTGTCTTACAATCATGCATTTAATTGCATCTAATTAGTACTTTCAATTCAAAACCAAAATGCTTTCTTATGGAAAGAGAGGGAAAAATAAATATTGTAGGTAAGACTTACTGTGCACTTACTATGTGTTAGGTGCTGTTCAGAAAATGATTTATATGAAGTACATATTATAATCCTTAAAACACTCCCTGGAATGTAGGTACCACTATTGGCCTCACTTTATAGATGGAGAAACTGAGGCAAAGTTAAGATACTTGCCCAAGGTCAGGAAATAGTATAAATAGTATAGAGCCTGATTCATATCAATCAGCCTGACTCAGGTCTGTGCTCTTAACCACCGTGTTACACACTGCTCTAAAACAGGATCTATTCCAAGAAGCATTCACCAAGCTGAGTTGGACCCCTAAGTGACCCCTAAGTACCAGTACCAGGAGTCCCCTGCCACTACATTAAACACAAAACTGTATAGGGGTGCCTAGGTGGCTCAGTCAATTAAACATCTGACTTCGACTCAGGTCATGATCTCATGGCTCATGGGTTCGATCTCCGTGTCAGACTGTGCTGACAGCTCAGAGCTTGGAGCCTGCTTCAGATTCTATGTCTCCCTCTCTCTCTGCCCCTCCCCATTTGTGCTGTCAAAATAAAGAAACATTTAAAAAAATATACAGAAATGTAACCGTCACAGATAGACAAGAATTCCTGATTACTTATATCATGTGGCCTCACAGGTATCCCAACAGAGTGCTTTAATTTGAAAATCATATGCTTATTTACTGTATTACCAGAAAGCTTAATATCTAACTTGAATGACAATAGAGAGTGGTTTGTGTTGCCTCAGACTTCTGCATTTTTCACAAAGTGGAGGCAATGAGGCTTCATCCTATGAACTCTATGGAATAAACAGGAAAATCAAAGACCGCCATCCTGACTCTTCCAGCTCCAGTGTCTTTCTCACATGACCATAATACAGACCAACCTGCACTACTTTGGGAAAAAAACAAGAAGAAAGATGCTGGAGATGTTTTGGAAATGCAGAATCATCAGTTTAGCCTCCAGAAACAGAATTCAAGAAGTTGTCTTTCAAGGAATACAGAAGTCCAGGGTTGGAGTTGAATAATCCAGAGAAAAATATTCCTGCCATTTTATGTGGTTCTATGAACCTTGCCTGCATAACACATTTACCTTCTCTTGACAGACCTTTGGAAGCAGGCACTGTGAGAACTACATTATCTTAACAGTATTGGACTTTGGACAAAGAGACAGGGTAGAGAGAACTTCTCCTTCAGAGACTACTTCCTCAAGATGCAGTATCATTGCTCTTGTTTCTCACCAATGCAGCCAGTGCATCTCATGCTAATCCAATGTATTAAACACTTTTAAAGACATATAACGTGTATTTGATGATGAATTTCCCACTGCCAGACATGATCTCTCTGCCTTCTCTTCCTGCTACATTCCAAGAAATGAGGGAAAATGACAGGTTTCTGTATCTATGCTGATCCTTAGATTAAGGTTCAAAGATTGGATGAGCCAAATTTCTCACTTCCCCTGACTTCATTACCAATTCTTATCTCCTTCAATTTTATGTGTGTGTTGGTGGGGGGAGGGGATGGAAAAGAGAGAGAGAGGGAGAGAGAGAGAGAGGTAATAGGAGGCAAGGAGTCTTGATAATAATAAAAGGACAGTTCTTATAACTTGGGGTATGTTGAGGAGAATGGCAGAAGAGGGAACGTATATTATTTCCATTAAAAAGTTCCCATCTGTCAGCACATAATTACATAAATTCTCTCACACATTATAATGGTATAGAATGATGAAATTCTATCCCAGTCTGTGAAGGTAAGCTTAGCTTATTGCTATAGAGAAAACTGCTCCTAAAAACCTCATTTTATAGATGGATCTATACAAAGACTTAGACCATGATCTTTCAATTGTTTGATCTTTTATTTGCTCATTTAACTCTTCACTCAGTTACTTATTAAGAAAAAGTATTTGAGCTAATTTATATAAAAACATGGCTTCTATTAGATTAGGTATCCTGGGTTATTTTTAAATATTTTGAATTTGTTATACTTTGTAATATTAAAATACATTACCTTGTTAAATATATTTTAATGTGATTTAAAAAGCATATAACACGAGATCTACTCTCAACAAATTTTGAAATGTACAGTACAGTATTTTTAACTATATATACAATGTTGTATGGTTGATTCTAGAACTTTCTCATTTTGCATAGGTGAAACTCTGTACCCATTTAACAGCAACTCTCCATTTCACCTCCCCCACAACCTCTGCAAACCACCATTCTACTTTCTGCTTCTGTCAACTCGATTACTTCAGATACCTCATATAAGTGGACTCATGCAATATTTGTCCTCCAGTGACTGGCTTATTTCACTTACTGTGATATCCTCAAGGTTCATCCATGTCCTGGCATATGACAAGATTTCCTTCTTTTTAAAGGCTGAATAATATCCTATTGTGTGAGTGCACCATATTTTCTTTATCCATTCATCCATCAATGGACATGTAGATTGTTTTCATCCCTTGGCTGTTATAGATAATGCTTCAGTGAATATGGGAGTACAAATATATCTCTGAGATCCTATTTTCAGTTCTTTTGGATAGATACCCAGAAGTGTGATTACTGGATCATATGGTAGTTCAATTTTTAATTTTTTAGGAACCTCCATACTGTTTTCCAGAGCGACTATGCCATTTTCCATTCCTACCAACAGTGTACACATGTTCCAGTTTCTCTACATCCTCAATACTTTTTATTATTATTTTTCTTTTTTTAAATAATGGCCATCCTGACAGGTATGAGGTGACAGAAGGTGATAGCTCATTGTGGTCTTGATTTCTACTTCCCGGATGATTAGTGACAAAACATATTCTTTGATTGACTTCTTTTGCTTAAGAAACAAAACACATGAGCAAAGGGACAAAAAGAAAAAGAAGTGGCCAACTGAGAAATAGACTCTTAACTACAGAGAACAAACTGATGGTTACCAGAAGAGAGGTGGGTGGGGGAACAGGTTAAATAGGTGATGGGGATTAAAGAGAGCACTTGCTGTGATGAGCACTGGGTGTTGTATGAAGGTGTTGGCTCACTGTGTTGTACCCCTGAAGCTAGTTTTATACTGTATATTAACTAACTGGAATTTAAATAAAGACTTTTAAAAAAAGAAAAATACACTATCAGTTTATAATCTAAACACTTATTAAATTCAGAGTGTGAAGTAAATATGCTCTATTATCAAACCTCTTTTAGGTAACAAACATGCATAAACTTAGGAACTTGTACTTTTCCAGAGCAAGTCATGACAAAGAGTTGTTCACCAGGAAAATTGAGTGTCTGATGACTGCTTATATTGATGTGACTTCATGAAAGCTCCCAATTTAACTTCTAGAGAGGTCTAGCATTGGAAAGTTTCCTCATAATATCTTGCAACAATATTTATAGGCTATAAACCAATGTGTATGAGAGAGATGTTCTCTCCTATTTCTCTTTGTGAAGAATGCCTTGCATGCATTAAATAAGTTCCAACACCTGGTTGCTTATTGAAAAAGAAAGCCTAACTTGTGAAGTCCAACTGTACTTGTGAAATTTGAACACACTTCTATTCCCTAGTATCCTAAACTATAAGAATTCACTGGTGTGGGGAGTACTTTAAAAAAGGGGAATAAGATTTTTACTAAAATTATATATATATATATATATATATATATACATATATATATATATATATTATATCAGTCAATTAGTCTTTTCTGCTTCAGACTTTTGGCCAACACATATGGGCCTTACAAATATTTTCAGAGAGATTTCCAACAGAAAGTAAGGAAAAGAACCCTTTCCTGATGTAGAAATCTTTCCACTAATCTTTTTGCATCTTTATCAGGTGTTGCCCCTTGTCCATGTAGAGATAGAATTGGGGGAAAGGGCCATAAGTTCGTCAACTTCTAGAAAAATTTTCCAGCCTCTAATTAGATAGATGGATGATAGAAAGGTAGGTAAATGAATTGTTTGATTAATAATTTCAATTAAAGGGGCGCCTGGGTGGCTCAGTCGGTTAAGCATGCGACTTCGGCTCAGGTCATGATCTCATGGTTTGTGAGTTCAAGCCCCACATCAGACTCTGTGCTGACAGCTCAAAGCCTGGAGCCTGCTTCAGATTCTGTCTCTCTCTCTCTCTCTCTCTGACCCTCCCCTACTCATGCTCTGTCTCTCTCTGTCTCAAAAATAAATGAAAAACAATTAAAAATAATTTTAATTAAAAGGTTTGTTTAAGGAGAAATGAGTAGGCAGAAGTTTTGAGATTTTCCAGAGGGCATTTAGTGTAGGGAACAGATTAGACTGGTGCAGTAATTGATTGATTGATTTTTTTTTTTATTTGTACATAGCTCTTACTTTTCTTTAAGTTCTGGGAAACTATAGGATTGCTCAAATGGGAGAGGGTCACTGGATGTTAATACAGGAGGGACTTGGACATCAACTAGGTAGTGGCAGAAGATGGGATTTGGAGTCAGGCTGGCAATGGAACAGTCAGAGCTTCCCTGACTCTATTGTCAACCACACGTAAGCTCCAGCAGAACAGGACCTCATCTGCCTTTCTCACCATGGTGTGAGTACAATTGCTTTTGGAATGAAAATTTTTGTACCGAAGATGATAGATAGAACTACTCGTATTAACTTTTGTAATTGGTAAAGGACTAGAAAATGTTTGTACTGTTTGTAAACATGGTGAAAAAGTTCTGTTGACCTTAAACTCTGTCTCTGACTTTCTCTTTCTCACTGTCTCACCACGGATGCATGCATGTGGGTGTGTGTGTTTTACATAACAAGTGCATAGATGCATAAATACATTTACATACACGTAACAATGCATTTTTCAGTTTAGCTGTAGCCTACGTAGGCTACAAAGAAAGAGTATGTTAGACAAGTATATGTAAATTTTAGAGAGTTTTCCTTCCTTTCCTAATTATATAGATGGATCTTCATCTTAATATTAGAATTAAATTATGATTCTTGTCTTAAATAAATCTCCTCAAGTAATGAGCTTAGCCCTACACAGTGGTCTAGTTTTATATATAAGGTATTAAAGGTAAATAACTAAATACAAATGCAACATTGAGCTCAGTTTAGGAAACAACAATGAATGTGAAGGTAGAAAAGATATGCCTAAAACTCTAAAGTGTATTATTTTAAGTCCAAACTACAGGTTTTTATTTAGGATTTTAGTAGAATTCAACCCCCAAACATCATCTATGTTATGAGCTCTGAGTATTATATATGTAGTTTTTAGCTTACTCTGTACTTTTCATTGTGAAAAGTAAAATGAAAGAAATTTTGTTACCTGCATTTTTCCATCCCTATGTAAAAAATTAAATGATGCTGATACAAGACTGCTAGTTCTCTGCCACTCTCAAAAGACCATGGCTCGTGTTCTCTTGGGCCATGGAATATGCAACAAAAAAAATAAGGTTTGTCTTCATCTGAGATGTTTGTCCATAACGTGGCAAGGGGGGGCGGTTAGCTACTTCCTGGTTTGCTTATCCACTTAAAAGAGGTTAAACACTGAATCTTATTACCTTAGCATAACCAGAATTCCCAGTCGTACCATAGATGGAAAAAAAAAATCTTGTCTAAGGTATCTCTTTATAAACTGTCAACCTTCTACTTTGAGCTAAAACCCCATTGTCATAACAAGCGTGGTTATAAATGAAGGACTTGTGCTCTATTTGATTGTCACTGACCCTGAAATATTGAAATTAATATGTTAAAACTCTGAAGCTAAGTAAATCACACCTAAGTCATTTGATGGGTGATAACAGCAGGAAGTCAAATAAATTAGAGACTGATGTTTTCAAATTAACTGCTATTAGTGAATATTCATTAGAGTAGATCCATTTAATTTCCTCATAATCAGTTTTATCTGAAAGGGAGCAAATTAATTGGTGTAATACATTATGCAGTGTTTGCCAGTCCCTATATCACACCCCCAATGCATATGATACTCAAAAGCAAATACAGTCCCTTAAAGAAAATACACTGATCAAGTATAACTTGAATTTGTTCTCCTGAAGGAAATGTATTAACAAAGTTATAAATAATTTAAGGCAAACAAAAGAGTGGTCAATTTCCTCTTCATCCATGTTTGGCCATACACAGATAAAAGAGGATGTAGCATTTTGAAGATGGGCTAACATTTCCAGATATTAGGATGATGGTAAATTTTCAGAATATATGAATCAGGTTGCAAGTGACGGGTCTCATTTAGGGACCAGCAGCGTTTTATTTTTATTGAACTGAATCCTAAAATGCCTATTTAAATCCCTAAAAGAGTAAATATTGAATGTATTCATTTCTTCCTGCTTCATCACCAGCTTTTACTAGAGTGTAACACTCACGTTGGTAACCTAAGTAATAGGAAGAAGATATATTTATACAATATTTTACCATTAGAATAAGGAAAGGGTGGATGTATATCCAAGAAATATTAACCTTATTTGGAATGTGACAAGCAGAATGACTTATCTGAATCATTTCAGATTCACCGTTTGTTTCTTTCCCTTTGCTAGCATATTTCCATTTCCACTTTTAATGCCTGTAATGGCTCTGTGTTATTTTAAGTTAAGTTGGCTAACCTTTTATACACTTTTTGCCTTTTGCATTAAGCGACAATTTTGTTTTCTGGGAAGAGTTCACTGATAGCATATGTACAAGCACTTTATTTCTCAAGCAAATTCTTTCAACTTAACTCACTACCGGATTGTGCTTATTGAGAATGAAAGTACCCAACAAATCATCCTCATGGCTAAGGCGGGAGCTGCCCTTTCAGCTTGGAGTCCCTGCTTCACTTATATCATGCAGGAATGATGGGACAAGCTGAACATTTATCAAGTTGTGAACCCCTCTATCTTGCCAACAGCTTAATAAACAGTGAAGGGGATGGGTAATGACAAAAGAGTTTTCCTAGAAGGATGTAGTTAGAGTGTAGTTTAGATATAGTTGAGGATGACAATATCAATGGATAATGAATATGCTAAAATAGAAAGCATAAGAAAAATCCCCTTTGAGTTGTAGATGATCATTGGAAGAAAAATCAAGCTCAGCTAGCGAAGGAAGGATCTTGAAGTTTTGTGCTGTTTTCCAACTCAGTTATTCAACTGGCATGTATTTATGCTATTAACCAACATTTAATTATTATTATATAGACAGAGAACTAGTTTGTCCTTAGCATCGGGCTGCACTCTAAAGAAGTCATGAAGAATTATGTAACTCTGTGTTTGTACTGAAGAAGCTTAAAGATCTCATTGTGTACAGAAAAAAAGACATGCACGAAAACAGTAAGCATTACTTAGAATAACATAACACACTGCTATGGCATTAAGTTCAGTCATATAGCATAGTTCAGTATCAAATAGGATAATATAAATATGTTAATATGTTTTAGAAGGGAAGCTAGCAAATGAGATATAATGGCAATCAACAGGGCTTAGTTTCTGAGGAAAATAATGGTGAAGAAGGTAGAGATTGAGCTCTAAGAGTGGGTCAAATGTTGCAAACAAAAGGGGATGGGAAGGGCATTGCAGGTTGAATGAAGAATGGAGTAAAGCATAGAAGGTAGACATGGACATGCTCTGGGTGGGGGTGAAGGAGGTGAAGGCAAGCAGAAAAAGGAAGGGTGCCTGACTAGAGGTGATAATAAATTAATATTGTAGTTGGGAGATCCCAATTTGGGAAAAGCTGCAAAACTTGGCAGAAATGCTCAGTCCTTTTAAAAAATTATGTTTCATCTTAATATATTTTCTTAGCCAAGCATACAATATTCTTTATAAAGCAAGATTAAGCAAGAGATGTGTGTTTGAGGGGAGCGTGAGTGAGGAACAGAAAAATGGGAAGGGAAGCTAGCCAGCAGTGTCTACATTACCACGGATTCGCTAAAACTTTGTTATAGTTCTGCCCTCTGCATTATAAGCACACTGAGTTATTTTAGGTTTGCAGATATATCAACGTCTTTATCAGTTTGGAGCTTGGATTCTTACCAGAGAATCTTCATATTTAATCATTTGATGAACTGATGGACACACAGAGGGTTAGTAGGGTTTTTGTCACTGTGGACTGTGGCTGCCTGAGGAGGAAAGAAGGGCGGCCAGAAAACCTTGCAGGAGGCTAAAATAGGGGAATATGTGAAGAAGACAGAGAAGTTGGCAGATGCCAAAATTTTTCTGAGAATTAACAGGGTTTTGTGGGATTAATTGAATATTAAATGTCTCAACATTTGTGAGGTGCTGTAAACGTACTTGAACATGATACTTCTCTATGTAATATCTTTCCTGGATTCATAAGCTCACATTTTCAATGTTTCAGCAGTTAACACTGTATAACTGGCTTAGTCCACTCGGGCTGCCATAACAAAATATCATTGACTGGGTGATTTAAACAACAGACATTTATTTTCTCACAATTATGGAGGCTGGAAGTCTGTGATCCAGGTGCCAGCACAGACAGATCTGGTAAGGCTCTCTTCCTGGCTTGCAGACTGTTACTCTCTTGCTGTGTCTTCTCATGTCCTTTTCTCTGGGGATTCACAGCAAGAGAGAGAGACAGAGACAGAGAAACAGAGAGACAGGGAAGAGAAGAGGAGGCGTGGGGTACCAAGGCAAATGGAGGGGCGATCAAGCTCTCTGGTGCCTCTCCTTATAAGGACACTAATTCCATCAGACCAGGGCCCCATCATCATGACTTAATTACCTATCAAAGGCCCCATCTCCAAATACCTTCCCATTGGAGGTTAGGGCTTCAACATATGAATGTTGGTGGGACACAGTCAGTCCATAACAAGTAGATTTTTTGTTGTTGTTGTTACCTGCTGCCATTCTTCACCTCATCCATTCCTTGCTTTCTCCCTTTCTAAGTGATCCTTTGGTTGGTATGGGAAAAGATTTGAATCAGAGACTAGGGCAGGATACACCACTTTGTTCTGCACACTTTCTTGTTAATCCTCTTTCTAGATATGCAGAAGGGACAAGTTTTTATTAAAAATTTCACTTTTCCAAGAGGCATATCCAGACCACTTTATTTAATCTGTAACCTGACATCATCCCCACCTCAGTAACTCCTGATCACACTCTTTTTTTTTTAAATTTCTCCATATTTATTACCATCTTCTAAGATACTACATAATGTGCTTATTTTATGTATTGTTTCTTATCTGTCTCCCATAATTAAGTGTAAGAGTCACTAGGAGAAGGATCTTTATTTTTTTCACTGATATATACATAGAATGGTGCCTGGCCTATAATAAGCACTCAATATATATTACAGAATGAATAAATGCACAACTACTAAGTTAGCTAGATGAAAAGGATATCTTTCCCTATCAACCATTAATTTTAACAAAACACTAGTTGTGCACACTGAATTAAGATTTCAAAACTCACATCTAGCATTGAGTTTTATTTCTTAAGAGACTGTACAGGAGAAATAATAAGGGGATATGTGTGGATATATTTTGAAGATAGAGCCAACAGGAGTTGCTCGTGCACTGGGTGTAGTGTGAAAGGGGGGAATCAAGGATGACTTCAAGATTTTTGACTGAACAAACTAAAGGACAAAATCAACATCAGCTGAGATAGGAAGAGTTACAGGGAGAGCAGGTTTGTTGGTAGTGCGGATGGTGGATGGGGGTCAGATGAGGAGGTCAGTTCTGGTCATGTTGAGTTTAAATGTCTGTTAGACATCTGGGTGGAGATAAAGTAGTTGAATATGTGAGTATCAAGTTAAGGATAAAAGTCTGAGCATTTATCCTTAACATTTATGTAAATTTATATTGACTTCACTTAAAACCTCACTTCTATTATTGTCAGTTTGATTTGAAGGAAACTATGCATGTATTTTTAAGGTATCGCTGAGGACAACAATGCAAAATCAGTCTTGTTTTTGAGAAGTACCCTGTGTTGAGCATTTTCATTCTGTGGTTTCTCTTCTAGCAGGCAAAAGAAAAAAAAAATATTTTCTTCTGATTATGTCAAACTATTTTTGGATTATTCCAAATTATGTTTTATGCACATATAATTTGCAATATTTATTCTTTGAGAGTTTTTCGTACCCTTCTCCTGGAAATTAATTCATTAAGTAGATCTTGAAGAGGAGGAAATATTTCATTGTAACAAATAGAGTGAATAACTTTTGGGTATTTTATTAGTTTGTCTCTATAATTAGAAGAGTTTTAAAGAAAAGCTTTATAGAAAGAGGAGTTAAGACAATAACCATTTCTGTTAATTCTGCCTCCATCAGCTACTTCTATTTCTTCTTCTAGATGGCCACACCACACTTGAAAGCCTTTATCTTCATGACCATGATATGTATCTGTTGTATTCATTGCCTAAGAGCCACTAGGTACTTTTTTGTTGTTGTTTTTGCAGTTTTCATTTTTCAAAAATGTTGTACCTCATGCATGACTACATCCTATGCAAAATAAATAGCATCAATAAATCAAAAATTTGGAACAGCTGTCATAAATAGGAAGTCTGTTCTTGTATTTCATATCTCATTTCATATCTGATTTTGGTTGATTGCAATTTTCTCTTTTTAAGATTAAGAATTTCTTGGGTGGTCCCAACAGATGTTCAGGAAACTTGTAAACTCTCACATTAGCACACACTGTAGAGTTAGGGACTTCAAGATCCATCTAGAGACATGCACAAACATGTGTGTGCTGTATGTATTTGTATAATAAAATGAGGGCTCCAGCTGACTGAAAACATGTGGCAAGCGGATTTAATAAAATTCTTTCCTGAAAGCTGATCATCCAAACCATCTGCAGTGTGGTCAGATCACACATCCTTCATGTCTTATCTGAGAGGACAAAATAACCAGAGATTTGGATCCAGTTCCTCAGTCTAAAGAAGGCTGTTCAAAGTCCATCAGCCCCATGGTGCATATTTCTCCTTCTGAAAGGTTATTTCATCTGTACACCACTCTAGTCAGCCTTTGAATATGTGTGTCTCTCTTTTTCTTTTTCTCTGGTTAGAACATACATGTGTGTAAAATATGCACACCCAAATGGAATAAAGCTTCTCTCTTTATGTCTCTCTATATATGAATGTATCAATGGGATGAAGGAGGAGGAACTTAAAAAGGGAAGTACACTCATGTTTTGGTGAAAAGGCAGAATGAAAGAGAGAAGTGAAACTAGTTTTCTTTTTTTAAAAAATCCAGTCTTTTTTTTTTTGGCTAAGAGAAACAAATGTACGTCGTATTTCCATAGATGCAGTTTTCTTAAAATTTGCATGATGCATATATTCAAATGATTGTTCCAGGTTACTTCCTAGCATCATAGTACACAGATGTCAACCTTACTAATAATTAATAATTTATTAATATTCATGTTAATGGTATATATTTATTAGATGAATTTTTAACTGAAATACTTCAATATCCTTTGGCATATTAGTGTTTTTATAGATTTTAAATTATTATAGGAAAAGATATGCTTTTAAGACACAATAAAAATAATTAGTTTCTTTCAATTTGATAATTTTTTTCTTATATGAATCATCAATGAGTTATTCAGTGTAATACAAAAAAAAAGGTGAGTTTATATTTTGTTTTGTTCACCTTGCCTCAGGGGTTTATGAATTTTGATATACTATAGTTGAGATTGTTTTCAGAATACATGCCAAAATTTTTAAGATTAAATCTATGTTTAATTTAGAGCATCATTTGTACTCAGCTTTGAACATTGAACCTCAGATGTCATTGTTGTGAAATTGTAGATGATGCTTATTGTGATATGACTTTGGTTTTGGTTTTTGTATTTGTGTATTGAAATTCTAGTATCTTCAGTCCCACACCTACCCAGCTTCAATAAGCTGGGCGATTAACTTGTGGATAAGCATAAGCAAAATTTTAATTTCTTACAGGGGATCCCCGGAGGCCACTTTATGGGTCTGAAAAATATAAGATCTGTTCAAAACAGTGAGGGGAAAGACCCTTGCTGTCTCTGTGTAAGGTTGGTTGTGGATGGACAGAGGTGTACGGCAAAAACTGCCCGTGAGACCATCACAGAGACCCACGTGAGAGGAAAGGTCACATGCGGGAAAGGATAGAAAAGAGAAACCTGTATATTGATGGGATGATGGAGAAAAATTAGTAAAAACAAACTAAAGTTCTAAGCAAGATTATGTATTAGACAATTGGGTCATTGTTGGCAAAAATGAAGCTGGAAAGGAGATTTTATCTTTCATTTATGTTAAAAAGAGATCCTGTCAAGGCAATGAAAATAGAACAATGCAGATGAATGTTGCCTGGTCACCAAGAGCCATAGTTCTATAGGAATTTCATGCATGTGGTTTTTTTTTTTTAATTCATCTGTTTAATCATTTCCTCATTCTACAAATATTTTGAGCACCTACTGTTACTACTATTTTCTCTGCACGGAGTGTGATAGATACTGTGAAGAAGTTTGCAAAAATGCATGATGCATGTAACTCCTGCCTGTGAGCATCTTACCTAGGTGAGAAAAAGAGGACAACAAGAATTGGGCATTCCTGTTAAGAGAAATTTGCAAAATTATTTCACAGGGCAGGGTATATCAGTCTGACTGGAGTCACGTGTAGAGACCAGATACTCGGGTGGACAGGGTGAGACTGTAGATGGGCTGGAACACAGGGGTGAGGAAAGAAGCACTGCTTTGGGTTGACTGAATTGGCAGCAATGGGGAATCCTCCAGCACTCCCTCCTCCCCCTGCCCCACCCCACACTGCATTTGTTAAATGAGGTATAATTTACATATAGTTATGTAATTACCACCACAATTAAGGTAAAGAATAGCTACATAACCCCACAAAAATTCCCCTGTGCCCCTTCACAGTCTTTCCCTTTCTTACCCTCAGCCCCTGGTAACAACTCAGAATGTTTTTCTCCCTATAGCTTTTTCATTTCCAAATATCTTATGAATGCAATCTACAGCATGTGCCCTTTAGCCTGGCTTCTTGCATAAAACATAATGCATTTGAAATTCATCCATGCTGTTCCGTGTTTTCTGTAGTTCCTTCCCTTTCATCGCTGAGTAGTACTCAATTGTATGGAGGCATCATTCTGCTGCTGAGGGACATTTGGGTTATATCCAGTTTTGGGGTGATTATCAGTAGATCCACTGTATATATTTGCATACTGGTTTCTAACACTGCATTTTTTCTTTTTAAAGTTTATCTATTTACTTAATTTTGAGAGAGAGAGAGAGAGAATGAGCAGGGGAGGGGGGGAGAGAGAGAGAGAGAGAGAGAATGAGCAGGGGAGGGGAAGAGAAAGAGGGAGAGAGAGAGAATCCCAAGCAGGCTCTGCACTGTCAGCACAGAGCCAGATGCGGGGCTCAAACCCATGAACCTAGAGATCATGACCTGAGCCGAAACCAAGAGTCAGACACTCACCCAACTGAGCCACCCAGGTGTTCCACACTGCACTTTATATATCTTCTTTCCACCATTGTAGCTTCCAAGCTTGAGTCAATAACACCACTTCTTCAAGTTCAGGTTTTAAAAAATGCATATGAGAATGTGAAATTGTTAATATCAAACCCCTTATTATGATTTAAAAATTTTTGATGGCTGTAAAATTTTTTTTACAAGATACCTATGGAATGGAGACCAATAGAAAAATAAGATAAAATAAGTCAGTGATAGGCGAGGTTGGGCAATAATTAAAAGTAACTTTTGCCAAAAGGTCCATCATAAAATGCTGAATGTATTGCTCATTTACTACGGAGCAGGCCATGTACTGTGACCTGTGGGGGTTAAAAAGTATGATACTCAGTTCATTATCCTCAATTGTTTGAAAATATTTTTTATAAGTTTAATTACTACCTAACATTATGTTACACATATATTTATGTTTCTCCCTCCTTACCAAATAAACTCCACAAACAATATGTGCTTTTTGTTTTGTCACTTTGTATTGTTTTAAGCACTGCATCTCCAACACCTAGAAAAATGTTCAGCATACAGTAGGGCTTAATTAATATTTTTGAAAGTCTAAACAAGGAGATAAAACTTAAAAAAAAAGAATAGTCAGAAGTCATAATAAAGTAATTTGATTGACAAAGGGGGTTACCAATAAGTGTTAAAATTAAGGACAGATTTCAATAAACTACAGTCACTTAGGATTGTAAAGAAATATTCTGAAGAGTTTCCTTTAGATTTTGATGTTTCTTATGCTTGTGATGAATATATCTATTCTTCATATTTAAACTATATTCCAATTAATATGAGACCACACCAAATGTGAAACATACTACTAGTTTAAAAATCACTAAAAATAAAACAATGCCATTTAAACTATGAACTTCTATTGTCTATAAGATGTATCCTAAAGAAAAGACAATAAATATTAAAAATGCAAATTATAAAATTAATAAAATATAAGACTGGCCAAGTTTAAATAAGATGATACGTTTACAAATTTTTGTAAACTATAAAATTTACACAGTGACACATACTGTACTTTAACCCAAAATTTAGTTTCTTGACCCAAACTAACAAGAAAATTTTAAAAAGAAAATGTATGAGTATATGTAATAAACAAAAAAAAATCATACATTTAGGTTGATGATTACTCAAATACATATAAAATTATTTTCATGTATACAGAAGTTCATGTGAAAAGTGGCCACACTCTCAATGAGAACAACAACAATGTAATCAGAACACCTGGTAGCAAAATTTTAGAGCTTTTTTATTAAATTACATTGCCCAGATATAGATGCATATAGTGCATCATTTTTAAAAATTAGCACTTAGGGGCACCTGGGTGGCCCAGTCATTTGTCCAACTCTTGATTTTGGCTCATGTTATGATCCCAGGGTTGTGGGATAAAGCCCTGTGTCAGACTCTGCACTGAGCATGGAGCCTGATTGAGATTCATTCTCTCTCTCTCTCTCTCTCTCTATCCCCCTTTGCCCCTCTCCTGCACTCAAACTCTCTCCCTCTAAAAAAAAATTAGCATTTGTGTGTGCTTCCTATGTGCAGGCATTGTGTTAAGCTGTCAGTAGTTCTATGAGTCAATTGCTAGTATGATCTCTTTCTTACAGGAGGAGAAACTGAGGCACAAAGTGGTTTAGAAACTTGCCCAAGATTGTACTAACAAGGAAGCAAAGCTTATATGTAAACAAAGTCAGTCTGATTCCAGAACTAACGCTCTTAACCTCTATTCAGTGACATCTCTTGTGAGGTACTGGGTTTGGGGCACCATGCTTTAACAGTTAGTATGGCAAACAAGCTTGGATTCAGAGAAGGCCATCTGGATGATGAGGTGTTTGGACATTATGCTTCTGAACGGATGATCAAAATATAAACAGGACGGAGAGACTTAGAGTGGGCATGGTAACTATCTTCAGAGATGTTGAGAGCCAGAGGGCATTACTGGACAATGGTTTTGAAGGAGGGTGGGAATGGGGCAGAAATTCCCAAGACAGATTTCAGTTGTGTATGAAGTGGCACTTGAAAAGGACCAGAGGCTACCATTATGGAATGAACTTCCTCTAGAGGTAGTAAATGCCTTTTCACTGGAATGTTCAATGTTCACTGGAATGTTCATCCCCCAGAAGAGGGATGAAATGAAATCAAGGTATTTTGTAGAAGAACAAACTGTGTAAGTTAAAAATATTTCCCAGCTCTAAAATTATGTGATATGTAGATGTAAAATCAGCTGAGGGGGAAGATTACTTCTCAAAATTCCACTAGAAAAATTCTTTCCTTGTTCGATTCCAAATCTACTAAATACCATATATGTTGAACTGGTTATATTTTAAAGATAACTTAGTAAAAATATATTTTGTTGATTATTAAATAGAAATGGCTGAAAATTTCTAGTTAAAAATAAATGATAACATAAAATTACAGCTTGCTTACAAAAATTCACTTGTCATAATGAAGAATTTTAATATAGAGCCCATTTTTAATTCAGTATTTTTCTATCACTAACAATCATTAATTTAAAAATCTAGTGAAAACAGATTTTTACTAGACATGAAACACATTTCATTGAAACATGTGCTCTTAAAAAATTTATTTTTGAGATATATTACATGAGTACTCCTTTTGTTTATATTTTTAAATTCATATTTATTTTCTAATACCACTGCTAAATATCTATACAAAGAAGTATTGTTTTAACCCTTGCTTGTGGGTAAAGAAAATGAAGAAGTATAGTTGATCTGTTTGTGCTTTTTTATTATTCTCACCAGAGAAATTTAGAACCCTTCCTTGTACTTTCTAAATTAATATTTTACTTTCATGATCTAAGAGAAAACTGTTACCTATTTAACTTTTATTTTTACTATGTATAGAAAAATATTTCCAGTAAAATTCTTTTTTTATTAATATTTTTATTTATTTTTTGAGAGAGCGAGAGAGAGAGAGAGAGAGATAAAGAGAGAGTGAGCACGAGCACAGGAGGGTCACAGAGAGAGAGGGAGACACAGAATCTGAAGCAAGTCCCAGGCTCTGAGGTATCAACACACAGCCCAATGTGGGACTTGAACTCATGGACTATAAGATCATGACATGAGCTGAAGTCGGACTCCCAACTGGCTGAGCCACCCAGGTGCCCCTCCAATAAAATTCTTAATTAATACTTTGATTGTTATAATAATCATAAAATACAACTAGATTTTATATTTAGATTTCCAATTTCCTCAGAAAGAACTGGACAAACAACAGTGATCGCCTACAGGTTTTGATTTTTCATTAAAAATAAAAATGGTTAAATATAGTTTCTGCCCTTTGGACACATATGCAACATACCAGCTATATTTTCCTAAAAAAAAAAAAAAAAAAAAAAGAAAACCCAATGAACATTATGAGTGTTGGATGGCTTATTGTCCCATCCAAAAATAAGGTCACCAGTGTCTCTGGTACAAAAAATCCAGACTGATTATTTTAACGTGGAATGAAAAGGAGGCCAGCAGGACTATTGCACCCTGAGTTCTGAATATGCACAATGCATCTGATTTATGTCATAATTGCTTAATTTTGTATGTCTTTTTTAGAATGGAAAGGAAGTAACAGGCTTTCCACTCTCCCCCCAATCTCTACCTGCCTGTTGTTAATAGGTGGCATAATGGTCTGAGTGAGCTGAGGAAATTGTTTAGAATTTTGCTTAGTTCTAGGTCAGAGGCTTGCTGGTTTTCATTTCCTAATTTTTTGAAGAAAAACTCCTTGCAAGATGAACCTGAAAACCCATGTATGTCTCAAACAGTATCTTGCTCAGGCCTCATTTATTCTTCAACATATGTTATTTTGAGTAACATTGTGTGTGTGTGTGTGTGTGTGTGTGTGTGTGTGTGTCAGAGAGAGAGAGAGAGAGAGAGAGAGAATTACTTTTCAATGTGTTTTGTTCTATTAGGCTATAAATATTAATAATATTAATAGGTGACATTTATTGAGTGTTAAAATTCTATCCTGTACCAAATGAATTACCAAACTAGACTTGGATAAAAAAATGATCCTAATTATGGCAACTATTTACTGATCCCTAAACATATATCAGGTATTATGCTAAATACTTCACACGTATTATTTTATTTAAAACTCTAAATAACCCTCTACAGAAGGTTCTTTTTTTTTAATTTTTTTTAACGTTTTCATTTATTATTGAGAGACAGAGAGAGACAGAGCATGAGCAGGGGAGAGGCAGAGAGAGGAGGAGACACAGAATCAGAAGCAGGCTCCAGGCTCTGAGCTGTCAGCACAGAGCCCGACGCGGGGCACAAACTCACAAACCGCGAGATCATGACCTGAGCTGAAGTCAGACGCTTAACCGACTGAGCCACCCAGGCGCCCCAGAAGGTTCTTTTTTTAAGCTCCATTTTACAAATGAGGAACAGAGATACAAATACTTATAATAGTTTTCTCAAATTTGTATACCTAGGATTTGGAAGTTAGACTTTAAAACAAGTTCGTTAAAAAAATAAAAAATAAGTAAAACCAGTTCATTAGAATCTCAATCCTATGCTCTTTACTGTCTCTCTCTCTCTCTATTTAAAATAATTCTAATGAATGCATGTTTTACTCCTCTTCCTGACCCTTACATCATGACTCTTACATCTTGTTGGAAAAGAAACTAAAGCTTGGGAGGTCAAAGGGCACACATTATTGGAATTCTCTTCCTAACAACCTCACCAAGTGAGGTCTCAAGTCATGTTTGAATTCCTCTGAGAATGGGGAGCTCAATTCATCTAAAAAAACCCCAATTTTATCCTTCAATACCTATTATCATTAGACAACATGAGTTACTTTGGGAGAATAAAAGGAAAAATATTATCTTTTTTTATAATGTTTAACAGTTTACAAATCCTACATACCTTGTTTGATTTTAATCTCCAAATCATCCAATGTATTAGTTCAAAAATGTACTATAGTTATCCCTATTTTATAAATAATGAAACTCACCAAAAATTAGGTGGCTTAATTAATTCAGCCATTCAATCAACTTTTGCCTGTACCTTCTATATGCCTATTACCTTCTTAACTACTGGGGATAGAGAAATAAATAAAATATAGCTTGCTCCTAAGGGCTTTAGAGATCATGGCATTCTATGGGCTCAAATTCTTTCAGTGGTACAACTCTGTTTCCTTTCCCAGCAATGAACTGTCATCGTTAGAAAAATTCAAGTAGTACCCATTGTGATGTTATGATTTCCTGAGGGTTTCAAAGCTCTCATAAAATGGTGGTGTTCTCCAAGCACTTGTATAAAGAATATCCTGGAGAATGATTCACACACATTTACACACATCACATGTATTTATACATACATCCACATGTGTGTGTGTGTGCAAACACCACTCACAGTTATGTCTAGAATTAAGCACTTATCATTTGTAGGTTTGCACTTTAAGGACACCTTTTTTCAGCCATACAAATGGGAAGAGACAGAGGAGATCACAGAGCATGTTTTAGAGACAAGTTTGGAAGTACATCACTTCTGCCCATTTACCACTGGTCAGAACTCAGTCATATCATCTCACCTAGACATGAGAATGATGGGGAAATGAAATCTTGCAGTGTGCTCAGGGGGGAAATGCAATGGTTGCATAAATATAGTATCAGCTCTGCTTAATTTAAGGTTTAAGAATTAATAATATAACAGGTTAAGGAGAAAAAACATCTAAGTATTTCTATAAGTATAAAAGAAGATGTTTTAAAAAATTTAACTTCTATTCATGATATTGAAAAACAAAACAAAGCAATTCTGAGCCAACCTCCAGCAGTCATCACAGTTAATGATGACACATTGAAAGCATTCTTTCTAATACCTGGCCTTAGTTAAGAATATATGCTGTTTTACTTCAATCACCATGTTATTAGTGGGTCTTTGTCAGCAAACATAAGATAAAAGAAGAAATTGTTTAAGGGTTGGAGAAGAAGATACACAAACTGCCATTATTTACAGGCAATATGTGTGCCTAGAAAACCCTCAAATATGTTACAGATAAGAATTTAGCAAGATTGATGTATACAAAATCAATATTCATTTTCATGCCCTAGCAGTAAACAGTTCAAAAACATATTTTTAAATCCCATTTTAAAGATCATCAAAAGATACAAGGTTTATCAAAATACATGCTGATATAAATATATTATATATACTGCATGTGTAGTATATAATAGCATATATGTAATTAGAAATTTGTATATATACATATATATAAATATACACATTGTAATTATTTGTGTAAAGACATCCAAAAACCTATATTAATGGAGAGATATAACAAGTTTATGGGTTGGAAGTCCTAATTCTATAAAGATTCTATTAATATTATAAAAGATTTCATATTGTAGGCAGGGAATTGATGTATGGATTCAGTGTGGTATCCTAACAGGTTATTTTGAAGGGAGGAGTTGACAAGCAGTTCTAACTTTATATGAAAGTGCAAAGTGCCAAGAATAGATAGGACATTTCTGATGAAGGAGAATGAAACAAGACTTACCTCACCAAACGTGAAGTTGTAATAATTAATATAGTATATTATTAGTGTAGGGGTAAACAAACTGACCAACAGAATAGCTTAGACACGGATCCTCACACATATGAAAAATAATTTAATAGCAGAGCTGGCATAGGAAGATTAGTTGAGCATGAATAGACTTCCCAGTAAATGATTCTGGGCTTAATGTTCCCCATTTCTACTGAATCATTGCCAGCAGAAAATATACTCATATCACATTCTTCCCTAAAACAGAATAGAACAAACCACAAACATCTTGGTACCTGCATTCATCCTACTACTAATCATTTGCCCGATCCCTCTAATGTGAAAACTTTTGGAGAAATTATCTGTAATAACTGCCTCCACCTTTCCATCACACATTGTCTCTTCATCCTACTGGAATAAGACTCGCTTTTCCACCAGCCCATTGAGATTGTTTCTGCTGAGTTTACCAGTATCTTCTTTGGGCCAACTCCATTTGTCAGTGTTCTAGTTGTGCTCTCACTTGACCATTCTACAGTATTTTTCGCAGATGACCATTTCTTGTAATGCTTTCTTATCATGGCTTTTGGCATCCTACACCTGGCCCTCCTTCTTCCCTGGCCCCTCCTTCTTCCCTGGTCCCTCCTCAGCCTCCCCTCTGGCCCCTTCACCTCTGTAGTCCCTCTCAATCCAGGAATGCTCTGGAGATCTTCCCTTGGTCTCCTATCTTAACCAGCCTACACATTCTCCCTGGATTACCTGAATTAAATTTGTGATTTCAAATGCAGTTTATAGTCAGGGGACTCTCACAAGTAAATCTCCAGGTTGAATCTGTCTTTGCAAGTTGGGACTCACATATCTAGGTTTCTACTTGTCATTTTCTTGAATGACTAATGGGCACTTCAAATTTAATGCGGCCTATACTGAATTCTTGGTTTTCCCCCAATCTTGTTTCTCCCCTCCTCTATCTTCCCTGCCGTAGTATATGAGATATTCCAATGATTACACAATTCTAGGCTTGTATCCTGTCTTTCCTTGAGCCCCATGCCCAAGACATTACCAACTCCGGTTTACCTCTGAAACATAATCCAAATATCACTTTTCTTCATCTCAATGGCTACCAATCTTTTCTATCCTAAACTAGCCTGACCTTCTGCTTCCATTCTTGTATCTCTACAATCTATTTTCTATTCAATAGTCAAAGTGTTCTTTTAAAAATGCCAATCGGTTAAGTAGGCAATGGGGATTAAGGAGTGCACATGTCATGGTGAGCACTGGATGATGTATGGAAGTGTTGAATCATTGTATTATACACCTGAAACTAATATAACACTGCATGTTAACTATGTTAGAATTAAAATTAAAATAAAATAAAATAAAAGTAAACATCAGATTATACTATGCTCCAAACCCTTCAATGGCTTCTCATTACACTTTGAATAAAAATATGAATACTTAACCTTAGCTTATAAAGTGGGGACTGATCACCCCTGCCTTCCTCTCAGACATAGCCATTCTCCCCCTTCATCTTCATATGGATGGACTTTTCTTAGCATTTAGATCTCAGCCAAAATGTCACCTGCTCAGAGAAGTCTTCTTTGAACAGTCATTCCAAAGTAGCCACCCAGGTACTTTCAAACATACCACCCTATTTTCATTAGTACACAGCACTTTACATTATCTAATTATTTCCTTATGTTTTACATTTTATTTATAAATAGATACATGTATGCCTTCCTTTATTAAAATGTAGGTTTCATGAAAACAGGAGTATTGTCTACTTTCAATGCTGCAATATCTTCACTCAAAACATTTCTGATCCAGAGAAGAAATGCAGTAAAAATTCATGTTGCATGATTATATCATTGTCATGGCATCTGGTCTTGCTGGATACTTGTGTTTTGCTATAGTGGCTTCTTTAGTCTAGGAAATCGATGCAGATGCATATTAAAGCAGTAATCAAAGCAACAACAAAAAACCAAAATATACTTAATGTATTTTAGAAGTTGGAAGACTGTTGTATTAATTTTAACTATTGTAAATTAGATTTTAATTGGATTACCACATTAATTGTGCCTGGTTGGTCTGACAGGGGCAGGTTGAGAATGCATATTTAGAATTGAAACACTTTGCTTTGTAATCATAGCTGCCAAGTCAATGTTTTTAAGGCAGAGAAAGAAGTCAATAACATTTGAGTAGTTTGGGGCAGGAGCCAGGGACAAATAATATGTATACTATCATGTGAGAACAACTATAAAATCAATGGAACTTCTGAGATTAAAAGTATTAGACTGGGGTGCCTGGGTGACTCAGTCAGTTGAGCATCTGACTCTTGATTTCAGCTCAGGTCCTGATCTCCTGATTTGTGGGTTCAAGCCCTGCATCAGGCTCTGTGCTGATATCATGGAGCCTGCTTGGGATTCTCTGTCTCCCTCTCTCTCTGCTCCTCCCTGCTCTCCAGCTCTCTCAAAAATAAAGAAAAAAGTAAATATTAAAAGAAATATTAGACTAATGAATCCAAAATTTTATTCACTGATATTTTTCTCCAGGATTATTTTGCTAAGCAGGAAGAGTAGCTATTCGCCAAAGAAGGGCAACATTAAATTTAAAATAAAAATATTCTTATCACACACGTAGATATACCTTATCAAAGAAACTTAAATACAAAACAAAACTTTTTTTTTACCCCCCCAAAAATTTTTAAATGTGACTAGGCTCGTATTCATTGTAGGTTCTCAGTTCCAAGTTGCCTTAGTATATCCAGAATAATATAGAGCCCATTAGCTAGATCTTTAACACTATGAGTGGATTAACTCAAAATGACTTTTTACACAATAGGGTTATTTTTTTCATATTAAAAAATTAATATTCTTGCAAAGTAGAAATTCTGGAGTAAAAAGCCTAAGGAATATTAAAAAATTCAACTGTGTAGAGAAAAGTATTAATATTTTGTGATTATATTTTCATTTTAAATATTATTTACTTTTATTTTTGCATACTACTTTCATTTTAAACTTAATTTGTGAATACATGAAACATTCATATGATTTCAAAATCAAAACTGTATTAAATGTTTACATTGGAAACTCTTACTTCCCTCTATCCTTATTCTTCCTGCCATCATACACACACACTCCCTATAGCTAACTACCTACTTTGATTTGTCTCATGTTTATTCTTCTTTCCATGATTTTTTTCTGTGTGAATAAAGACAAATACAAATATATGTTCTTAGTATTATCTCTTTCTTACTTAAAATATAATATTCTGAATACTTATTTCTAAACAAACTATATTTTTTCCTCTGTATAACATATATAGCTCTGTAGAGAGGTAATATACAAATTCTCTGTAGATATGACTTATTTTATTTTTATGGCTGCATAACACTCCATTAGACAGATGTATCATAGTTTCTTAAATCAATTTTTCATCGAGAAACACCTGAGTTGTTTCCAATTCTGCTCTTTGTAATGCAAACAACCTTGCAAATATGTCATTTCTTATCTTTCTGAGTATGATAAATATCACTAAAGTGGCCTCTATAAGAATTTTACCATTTTGGGGCACCTGGGAGGCTCAGTAGGTTAAGCACCCAACTCTTGGTTTTGGCTCAGGTCATGATCTCACCGTTCGTGAGTTTGAGCCTCACATTGGGCTCTGTGCTAACAGTGCAGAGCCTGCTTGGGATTCTCTCTCCCTCTCTCTGTCCCTCCCCCATTTCCACTGTCTCTGCCAAATCAGTAAACTTAAAAAAAAAAAAAAAAAAAAAGAGTTTTACCATTTTGCCCCCTACCACCTCCTACCATAAGAGTGCTGCTTTCAGAGTCCGAATGTCCATTGGATGAATGGATAAAGAAGATGTGGTATATATATATATATACAATGGAGTATTACTCGGCAATCAGAATGAAATCTTGCCATTTGCAACTACGTGAATGGAACTGAAGGGTATTATGCTAAGCGAAATTAGTCAGTCAGAGAAAGACAAATATCATATGATTTCACTCACATGAGGACTTTAAGAGTCAAAACAGATGAACATAAGGGAAGGGAAACAAAAATAATATAAAAACAGGGAGGGGGACAAAACATAAGAGACTCTTAAATATGGAGAACAAACAGAGGGTTACTGGAGGGGTTGTGGGAGGGGGAATGGGCTAATGGGTAAGGGGCATTAAGGAATCTACTCCTGAAATCATTGTTATACTATATGCTAACTAATTTGGATGTAAATTAAAGAAAAATAAAATTAAAAAAAAAGAGCGCTGCTTTCTTTACCAACAGAATATCTTGCCAAACTTTTGTAATTTTGCAAAAGCATGTTATATTTACACAAGTAAATATCACACTGCATATGCAATTTCAGCAGCAACTATTAAGGATTATATTGAACATAATTGACTGTAGTTCAAAGAAGTAGAGAAAAGCAAAGTAGGTGTTACCAGAAGTCAAAGGAGATTTTTTTTTTAAAGTTCAGTGTAAAATGCAAATGTGATTAAGTTCTAGGTTGTCTTCTTCCTGCTAAAGACATTTTTCTTCCAATTAAACTTTCCAATTTTAAAATGTATTTATATAGAAAGTTATTTAACTATAAAACAATCCTACTTGGTTGTTAAAAAAAATTATTAAAATCATTGTATCAGCATCTCAATTTACATTGGAACTATACGTTTAGTTATTATACAGCTTTTTCCAAGGTTGAACCATGGCTTTTCTACTTTATTTTTATTTATTTATTTATTTATTTATTTATTTATTTATTTTTTTTATTTTTTTAATTTTTATGTTTGAGAGCGAGAGTGTGAGTGGGGGAGGGGTAGGGAGGGAGACAGAGGATCAGAAGCAGGATCCGTGCTGTCAGCACAAGCCCCATGTGGGACTTGAACTCACAAACTGCAAGATGATGACCTGAGCCAAAGTCTGATGCTCAACCAACTGAGCAACCCCGGTGTCCCTTCACTTTGTTTATAAGCACACAAAGTGTTTATTAGTTATTTAAGATAAAAGTTTAAATGGGAATATTTTAATTATCATCAATTTTCTGGTCTATTGAAAATGGCTTATTGAACTCTTATTTTTAGGGGTCCCAGGTTTTCCCATAATAGACATTATATAGCTATGTTTTTGCTCTTCATATTTCTGTTCCATAATGAGACATAAACTCCAAAAGAAAAGAATTTTTTTTCTTTTTCTCCTACTGCCGTAGACTTCATTTCAAACCTTTGACCTTTACCACCTTCTGAACAGCTGACATGTTTTTCTAGCTGAGAAATAATGAATGTTGTAAAATGGTATATATTGTTGGACACAAAATACAAAAAGTCAAAGTCCCAGTAATTAATTGAGACAGTTTAGCAATTGAACTCAGTCCTCTCCAAATAAAGACCCTTAACCTTGCCAAGGACATTCTATCCTGGGCTTCCAAGAACAAGAACGTGTCACTGATCAGTTCCTACTATTGAGAGTAGAGAGTGGGGTAAAGGGGGGATTTTCTTTGGCTACTATCTAATTTCAGTACCTTGTATACTGTGGACTCTCCCTGAAAATCATTGGATAATTAAAGGTTAGAGATCCCTTACCAGCATTTGAGAATTAGTAGTGGATTTTAAAACCTTAGTTTCTTACAGCCTTCTCACAAGGAACCATTGGAAGGTTTGTTTCAAAGTATGTTTTATAGGTATTAATTTATATGTATTAATTTCCTTTGACTGCTGTAACAAATTCCCACAAATTTGTTGTCTTGAAACAACAGGAATTTATTCTGTCACAGTTCTGGAGTCCAGAAGTAGGAAATCAAGGCATATAGGCAGGGCCAGACTTCTTTCAGAGGCTCTAGGCGGGAACTCTTCCAGTTCTGTGAGCATTTCTTGGCTTGTGACCGACTGTGTTTTTCCAGTTTCTTGCATCTATTTCCACATGGCCTCCTGTGTGGATATCATATCTGCCTCTTTTATAAGGATATTTGTGATTATATTTAAGGATCACCTAGATAATCTAGGATAATTCCTGTCAGGATTCTTAATTACATCTGGAGACCTTTTTTCTCTGGTAAAAGAACATTTACAGGTTCCAGGAATTAGGACCTGCTATCTTTGGGTGACCATTATTCAGAGTACTATACTACATTTAAAAATTTTCTTGAACTGTCTTTCATAGTCCTTACTGCAAAGCAGAAATTTAACCTCTAAATTCCAAAAGGCCTCTATCCAACCCTGCTTTCTCCTGTCATTTTTCTTTGCTTTAAAAATCTATTTGTATGTTTTTTCTTGGTATGCAAGTAAAATGCGCTCATTGTTTTAAAATTATTTTAAAAGTAGGAAAAACTTAGCAAAATAAAAATCATCCATGACCTGAATATTCCAAGATAATCACTACTAACATTTCCATTTTTCCCCTAAGCATTTAGTATCCTCAGCATATAGTACATAATAAATATACAACTGATGAAAAAACAAATAAGCAAATGAACTAATAAATTGCATTGTAGCTTTCTATTATATAAAGGAAGTGGAACTTGAACTTCAGGAGGGTCAAGTTGCATCTCTGCACTTTAACAGCTACACAGCTGCATGCTACTCAACCTATTTATGCCTCAACATTCCTGCTGTGTAATGGACAGATATAATTGTAACTCCACATAGGGTTTTTTAGAAGATTACAATAATCAGAGAAGTTGGCACATAAGTCTCAGTAGATGTAGCTGTAAGGTTCAAGCTGGAAAAAGGGATTTCACTCCAAAGGGAAGACTTTAGAGTAGAAATTGTTGGGGGATGGATTTTATGTCAACTTTTGGATTTTTTTCTTCCAAGTATAATCTTTCAAAAATGGCATGGAACACCATCAGAGAATTAGTGAGATATTTTAGTCAAATTTCTGAGGACTGTGGTATTTAAAAGGGATTCATATATTTGATAAGCATGAGTAAGGTCATTTCTAAGGTCTCTACCAATTTTGAGAGTGTGATTATAGAATTTTGATTTTTGAATAATCGTGTCTTCATTTTCCCACATTTCTAATCTGTTCTCCCCCTGTTGTCAAGGAATTTCTTCATTTTCCAGTAAATCAAAAACATGTAGACAATGATCTAAATGTAGCTAGAATGGTAATAGCCATGTTTCCAGAGTGAATATTCATGCAGGAGGACTCCATTGGGGAAGAAATTGTTGTGCTTCTGTTCTGTCCGGAGTGGGTGTTCACATGGGTCCTTGTGTCTGAGAAGAAAGGGTTAAAAACTTTTAAATGAATTATATCAAAATATATTACATATTTTTCTCCATCACAATTAGTGCACAATTAATTAGCGTCCTAGGATCTGAACATATGTAATAATATTATGCAAATGCTGTTTTAAATAAAAATGAGCCCAGAATGACAATGCTTCTCAAGTGCTAAATCTGCAGTTAATAGAAAGTAGCAACATGAGACATTTATATAGAGAATTTATTTCTATTTATTCAGTAATTGTAAGATAGTCTCATGCTATTATGTTTGCCATGGTTAATTTAAATAATGGTTTGAAAATATTACATCTATTATTTTGAGGAAAAACAGTACATTCTACAATGAGCACAGCTTTATGAATACTGTGCTACTTTCTCTACAAGACAATTTATAACAGTGCTGAGGTCAGTGGTCCCCAAAGAGTTTGCACATCAAAATTACTTTGGCAGATTCTAAAACTGTGCAGATTTGAAAGTCTCCCCTTCACTTCCCTCCCCAACAATATTCCAGGAATTGGTGTAACTCATTTCACAGGCTAAGAAGAAACTTAATAACTCTTCATAAAACTTCTTCAAACTGCTTTAAATAGCAGTAATTGATTAGAAGTAGGAACATAAACTGGGTTAATAATCAAAGATATAGTCCTTAAAGCAGCTTGTATTCATTTACTCAATCATTTTTTATTCAAATTTGTGTTAGGAATTTACTGTGTCAGGATCTTCGCCTCCCTGAGCTTCATTTCCTCATCAATAAAATGAGAAATACCTAGATCACAGAGTCACTGAGCATATTAATGATATAAATAGCATACATATTGGTTTAGCAAGGTAGCAGGTAAGAAATGTTAGCAAACATCATTATCAATCTCATGCTATGCTATTTATTATTAAGATTGTTAATTAGAGATTTGTTTGTTTTGGTTAGTCTAGCCTTTCAAACATGATAGTCAGTAAAAAATAACTTAAAATTTTCTAATTAGTTTACCTCCCTGTTTACTTGATTAGATAATAATATTAGCAGATATATATTGAACCTTTACTAGAACTACCTCATTATTTGGAGATTAGTAAAACATGAGGCCACACTATCTTTGGGGCTTCTGGGATACACAAAAGATTTTTTTTATATTAAACACAGCTAAGAAATAGTATGTATCAGGCATTTTTCTACAAACTACCCATATTAGCTCACAGTGATTTTATGAAGTCAGTTCTATTTTTAATCTCATTTTAAGAATGTAGAACCTGAGTCAAAGGGAGGATACCTGTCTTGCCTGAAGTCAGTGGGCTAATCGGTGGTAGAGGGGGAATCTGAACCCAGAGCAGATTTACCTAACCACAGAATTAAGTGTCATTGGTAGATTGTTACATGGCTAAAGTGTTTCTGGGTACAATTTTAGTTATTTGTTTTCTAATTTTCTACCTTCCCTGTGTGATCCTAAGATCCAGGAGTGCAAAGACATTATTGGATTTTCTCACCATTATATCCTTTGTGCCCAGGAGGGGGCCTGAGTCATGCCAGGTGTTGTTTAATAAATATTTGTCGAATGACTTAATGAAAGTACTTGCTGCAAAGAAAAAATAAAGTAAAATCAACCTATGGTACTATAAAAAAACTTCTGAATAATAGTTTCCCCTTGATGTCATTTCTCAACCTCTGTCTAATTGCATTAAAAATACACATATATATTGTCAAGCTGAGACTTTGCCCAGTCCATGATGTTCATGATCACTGTTAGTGCTGGAAAAAAAAATTCTTACCATTAAGTTTAGAGAAAGTAACAGAGCTACTGCACATGCATACATTTTTTTTCCAATCCAAATTCCAGATAGGAAGATTACCATACTTATTTTCAACATGATCTTGCTTTACCCCAATATCTGGTGGTTTTGGCTCAGTGGTTTAACTAGAGAGGAGCTTCTTTTTTTAATAGCAATTTCAGCTATTTAGCTGAAAATGAGATACTATTATGGTTCTGAATTATGTTTCTTTTGCCAACTCTTAGCTCTTAAGCTATAAAATATTTTGTTTAATGTATTATCTCATTTTGAAATTTTAAAAATTGTTTAGAAAGAGATATTCCCTGTAAGGGATAAAAAGTAAGCTTAATTCCATTCTGAATATGCTGATTAGTTATTGACATGTAATTACTACCATATGTACTGAACTCTGATCAAAAAGGTTACATCTCCTTCTTATACTTGATTCTCTTCTCTGTGATCATCCAAAATTTCCAGTGAGGCATATTGAACATCAGGGGTAATATGCCATTTCTTAGAAAACTGAAAGCACTTGCACCCTGACTATCTTGTTACTCCAGATCCCAGCAAGAAATTGATGGCTCCACCTTAAAAGTGCTAATTGTAGAGTGTATGATAAAGAAACCATTTATAAAGTGTTGGGAAGGTTCATAGAAACCCACAGATAGGGAAAACATCCTGGGTCTGTTAGAGCTACTAGAACCTGGGGAAGCCTCCAAATTTAGGAGATGTGGACTAAGGTATCCAATGCAACTAAGGCCAGTTTTCTGGCTAGCTTGGAGGAGGATAGGTCAATAAATATCTCAGTCTGTCTCTTTTGTGGCCTTCTGATTTTATGCTATGATTTCTCAAATCCAACCTGAAGTCAACAGTCAAGAGAGCCTGGTTTATGCAATTTATAGAGATTAGTTTCCAGGGGTACAGAATAGAGTGATAGGTGGAAAGAAGATGGGGGGGGGGTGGGCAAATAGAGAACATCCAATCTAGCTATTACCAGGAAATTAAAGACTATCACACAGTTTTGGGTCAAATACATGGACTCAGTGGAGTTTAATTCTTACTAATTCCCCATTTCAAATAAGAGGTATCACCTTTCTTCTAGATATACAGAAGAGAGAAACTGAAGTAATCTTTGACTCTTCTTCATTCTCTATGTTTACACTGTGCCCAGTTTCTATTTCCAAAAATTGTATCTCCAGTAATGCATTGCTGATGCAAATTTATGCCATTTCTGCTGCCAATACATTTGTGTAAGTCTTGATGTTGTCATCTATGACAAATTAATTGCTTCATAGTAACAAATTTTTAAGAAGTTGGTATTCCTCAATCTCCATCTGCTTTGCTCAAGAGTCTACTCTTGTTCTCAGTTGTGGATGTTAAGTGCAGCATCCTCTGCCCAAGGGTAGACTTTCCAGGGGGTGTCCTCAATGTCACCAAATCTTTACCTCCTAATTATTCCTTCATGTGAAAATTCTCTTATTCTAATGTGTTATGCACATATGGCTCTAATTACTGCTTTTGTTGATGTGATTTCCTCCATTTTAGAAGATTACCCCTACCTCACTAAATATTAAAATCTAATCTTCCTTTAAAAATTATTTTTTCATATTACCTTTCTTAACTAATCAGACTACACTAATGACACTCTCTTCTTAAACTCTTTTATTTGTTTGGTTTTCTATATACTTTGGTACTTATTTCATGTATAGTCATATAATATGTTATTCTTATATTGAAAGTAAAGACTTTATTTCTGTTCCATACTTCACACCATCTGAAATAATATCTGACATATGGTAGTGTCTCAATAAACTACTTCTCAATCAGATTGGGCACTTTTATTTTACTTGCTCACTAGTTGTTTATTTGTTTGCTTAGCTAATTTAGAGTATTCTGGAAGAATTAACTAAACCCATACAAACAGTGCATACTTTTTGACTACTAATTTCTCTCTTAGGGCTTTGTCCTTTAGAATAAGTTAAGGAGGAGCTCAAAGATTTAGCTTCATGGATGTTCATGAAAATATTCTTTATTATAACACTTGAAGAAAACCATAAATACTTTACATGAACAGAGGGTGTAAAAGTATGTATATTCAAGCAAGCACTATACTATTCAGCTTTAAAAAATTATGTTGGGGTGCCTGGGTGGCTTAGTCTGTTAAGTGTCCAAGTAGTTGGCTCAAGTCATGATCTCACAGTTCATGAGTTCGAGCCCTCTGTCAGGTTCTGTGCTGACAGTGTGGAGCCTGCTTGGGATTCTCTCTCTCCCTTTTCCTCTGCCTCTCCCCTGCTTATGCTCTCTCTCTCTTTCTCTCAAAATAAATAAACTTTAAAAAATTAAAATTAAAAATGATATCAATTATTAAATTGGCATACTAACAATACATGATTTTTAAGTTTTGAAGCGGATAATAAATAAGGCTTTATTTTGATTACTTTTTAAATGAAAATTACTGTAGCTGTTAATACACACATATACATAAATATATACAAATACAGAAAGATGTATAAGTGCTAACATTAGTTATCTATGATGATGGGTAAATTATAGATTTTTAAAATTTCTCTGCATTTTTTAACAATATCATATTACAGAGTATTTGAAATAACTATCACAATTAAGACTCTTCTCTTAGTTATAGACTTTAACTACATGGTTTCTATACAAGGTGATCAAGTTAAATTACTAGATTTCAGTTAAATTACTTTATTTTATAATTGAATGACAATGAATTAACCACAGCAAATGTTTGTCAATTACAATATATCCTGCCCTAAACATTATCTACTAATACTTGAACTATTATGCTCTCATCATAATTTTCTTGGAAAACAGCTAAAATATAAAATCTGGAAGATGTCAAATTTTAAAAGTGAAAATAAAAATTTCAGCCAAAAGTAGCTATTTCACATGTATGAAAAAGAAAACAAAGAATAGCACTACTCTGTCTTTTAATAATCAAGTGAGGTACTTTGGGATTTCATGGAAGAGACTGACTCATGCAAGAGAATTATTTATGCAGGAGAGTGGCTTGAATTCAACTTACAGGATATATGTACATTTTAAGATCCTAAGTAGAGCCTGAAGACATAGAATTAAACAGGATTCATGTGTACACACATACAAACATACAGGCATATGTGCACCCATAAGTGAATATTGTATTTGTCTGGAAGGTTAGATGCTATATTCTAACAGCCAGCTAAATCACAAATTTAATTACGTCACAAAATCATTTCAGGAAGTAAAACAAACTCTTCATTGAAACAGCTGATTTTTATCACTTTATATGGAAACCATATAGATTAAACCTGTATATTAAAAAGTCTTAATTATGATGAATATTTTCAAAGTGTTTTGTAATTTTAAAAAATTATTGAAAACACCAGAAACTGGTGATCCATGGGCCAAGGACACTAGATATGATGAGAAGTAAGAAAATTTACTTCCTGGAAGAGGAAGAAAAAGGTAGTACTTCTAAAACTTCTTCTTGTAAGCAAGGAGGGGGAGGGGGATGTCTAACCTATAATTCCTTAGGTTTTAGTTAGGGAGTGCTATGCTTTAACACTCTAAGCCTAGATGTAGGGACAGAGTTGATGACTATAATTTTCTGTGCCAAATCAGGTAGGATGAAACCTGAGTAAAATATTACTTGAGCTAAATATTGCTTCAAACTGGCAAAACTGGATGATATAATCTTGTTGACAATAACATAGGCTTTTAAATCCAGCATTCTTGGTTTTGAATCTTGGCTTTACTACACTAACAGTACTTATTCACTCAACAATATACTTTTTTTTCAGCGTTAGCCTTATGTTAGGCAAAATACTAGGCATTGGTGGTAAATTAGAGAGCAAAACACACATTATCCTTACTCCTTTACAGTTTAATGATGGAGATAGACATTAATCAAATAATTTTACAAATAGCATAGTTACATACAGGAGTAAATCATCCAGGAACATTTTCTGGAAGCTATACAAGTATATTTTGGATGTAATCAATCTGTGAAATGGTTATAAAACAATCCAGGAAAGAATACAGTCCTAAGATAGATGGGAGTATGATACTATTTATAGAAAAGGAGTTGGCTTGATTACAGAAAGTCATAGAAAGCATCAAAAGCATAAGAGCAGAAAAATGAACTTATAGATTTGGGTGGAAGTAGACCCAAAGGTCTATTGATCTGAGGACAAATAAAAGTCATTGAAGATTTTTAAGCAAGAAAGTTGCAAGGTAAAGTTTCTGTTTCTAAAGATACTTGGAATGCATTAAGAAAAAAAATGGATTGAAAGATGTTTGAGTGTTATGGAGAATTCAGTGAATGGACTTTGAAACATACAAGACCACAAACAATAGTCACTTGAGTGTTAGTACAGATATACTAAGGATGATGACTCCTACATTTCTGGCTTTTGCAACTGATTGGAAGAAGATGCCAGTCACAAAGCTAGTGAATACCTAAACAGGACCAAAATTAATTGCATTTTAATTTGACTAAATTTAGTTTAAGATGCTTTTGCTATCCAAATGGAAATGCAAATAAGTTCTTGGATATAAAGTTCTGAAAATTAGAGAGTCCTGAGTTAGAAATACTAATCTGAGGGGTGCTTGGCTGGCTCAGTCAGTGGACCCTGAGACTCCTGATCTCAGGGTCGTGAGTTCCAGCCCCATGTTGGACATGAAGCCTAGTTAAAATTAAAAGAAGAAGAAGAAGAAGAAGAAGAAGAAGAAGAAGAAGAAGAAGAAGAAGCAGGGGGAAGGGGAGAAATATTAATCTGATATTCATTGGCTTATAGTTGGTTATTGAAGTCACAGACATGAATGAGATAGTTCTGAGAAAGAGAAAATAGAGTCAGAAGAGAAGGAATAATTGGATACATCTTTGGAACACTTTAATATTTAAAGGCCACTTAGAGCCAGGAAAAGAGACTCTACCAAGTCTCAAAGTAAGAACAAAACCTGGAGAAAACCAAGAAGGTGCTTCAAGAAAGAATGGTTAATAGTGCTGAATCCTCCTGGGAAGTCATATTTATTGAAGATTGAGAATTGTTAAGCATGAAGCTTGTGAGAATCAGGTAATTGGAATTGTGGGTGCACAAACGAGGCTGCAGTGGACACGTGTAAAGAAATAGATTCAATGTAGGTAGCTCTTTGGTAGGCAAGGGGAGAAAAAGATGATAGCTGGAACAGGAGGAGTCAAAGTAGTATCTTGTAATGGGATACAACTTTAAGTATGTCTTAGTACTGATGGAAATAATACACTAAAGAGAGAGAAATCTAACGGAAAAGGAAGGAATAATCAAGGGATGGCTATGGCAACCTTGGCTGAGTTATTTAATGCCTTCGCTTTGGTTTTCATAGCTGTAAAATGGGGAAAATAACACCTACCTTATAAGACTGTTCTAACAATTAAATAATATGATGTTGGTAGAAGGCTCAGTAAAAATTTTGGCACACAGAATGCATTTAATAAATTGGTGCTTAAAATGAACTCGGTACCTAATACAGTATCTTATATACATTGGGTGGTCAACAAAAAACTTGTTAAATGTTGAATTAATATGATTCTGTTACATGATTTTTGATTAGTTGGGAATATAAATGAGTCTGATGCGTATTACTATATACTGGATTACAGATACACTTTGGATATTTACTGATGATAATGATGATGATATCCAATATTTGCCCTCTGATGATGTTGATGTTTGGGGCATTTGTGTTCACAGGGTACTATTTTTCTGCCTGGAAATAAAGTCCTTGAACATCCCTGCAATGAAGAGAGCCCAGGAAAATTCCTTTTTGAAGTAGTTCCAGGTAAGGCATTTTTCTGGTTTGATTAAGTGACTGACATTCTGTGTTGGTAAAAGTGAAGACATACAACCTTTATTCTTCTTGAGTTGTGGCTAAGAACATTAATTTGAGAAGGCAAGTGTCAAATTTGGTTAGTTTTTACACAGATAGTGATTCCAGGTTTATACACCAGTACAAATGATGGTACACACACACGCAGTGCACATATGGCCACGTGACTATTGGATATCCATTCATCCATGTGACTCCAGAGTTGACCAGAAGACATGGAACAGCATTGATAAAGGACTAATGGAGACAAAATTAGTTTTGTAATGTTCTTGTGATGTGAAATTTGGCAAGGTGTGACAGGTAGAGTGGCTTACCCAGCTGATTCACTGTAATATTTCTCCACAAACTGCATCTTGAAGGAACCTTTGCTATAAAAATAAAACAAAACAAAAATCCTCCTTCAATGACTAACTAAGTATTGCTATGCTGTACCCCAGCTTTGCTCCCAACCAAACACTTCCACATGTTTGGCTTGTAGTATTGAGGATGTCTCTGCCAAGCCATTAGATCCTGCAGTTCAATTTCTTCAACATCTGTTCATTTTTTTCTAGTCATCTGCATCCCTCTCTCAGAGTACCTGATCTCCACTGAAATGTTTGACCCACCCAATAACAATTTTTTCAAGGCCGCAATCTATTTCTTTGATCAGTTCTTTAGCCCTTCCTTAATCCTTGATGTAAGAAAAAAGGTTGAGAATGTTGTTTTTATAGCATTGGTGCTGGCTGACCCAGTTCATGCGCTACTGACCCTGATTTAATCACAGTCTAGGGTGTGTGTGAATTTATTTGGGTGACTAATATGTAATGCATATCAATAATGCTGGCACAACGGCAGTCAATAAAACATTTTTCCCAGATTTATAAATGCTGGGAATCTAAAATGTGGAAGCATATTTTTCCCCTTCACTGAAAACAGCTGTAGCACTGAGTTCATCTGGCTCATGATGGAATCCATGACTAAATGTTAATTGATGCAGCTGAAGTGCAGAAAGGTTAGTCAGATGCATTGTGTTATTTGTCTCCCCCCAGGGAGAACACATTGTAAGAAACCTGAATCTTGTTTGCTCTATTAAAATCTTTTTATACTTACTTTTTAGTGGAATACCCTGTATAGAACCAAATTCCAGATGTTGCAAAGTCTTTGAAGTATCACTGGAGGAAATTTCTTTCTCTATTTATTCACAATATTAGTGCCTATCGGCTTTTAAGTGAGCATGGTATTAAACTGACAGCTTTGACTCTGTCTCCAATAATACTAAAGGTCTGCTTTCCCATTCTGTCTACTAAATACGTAAAGATTTCATCTTTTGGTGAAGGTGTTCTAATATAACATACATGGATATTGTCAAGATTGTTCTAGAGAGAACTGGGCCTTCGAACCCAGGAAGTCTCAAAACTTCCCCTCTAAGATTGTTTCTCTAGGGGATGCATTTCATATATGGGGAATATGATATATGGCTTTTGATGAGCAAAACTTAAGAAGTTTAAGACTCTGTGATGTGAAATCTGACGGTTGTCTTTAAAAAACAAAAAACAAAAAACAAAAAAACAACACATTCTCAAGGAAATTTAGGTTTGCTGCAGTAATTATGGAAATAAATATACTATGCCCATAGCTCATTTGAAAAGATGCTTCCTGAATCATTAACACAATATGTAATATTTTCTAAATTAGGTCTTATAATTCTAAATTATCTTAAGGAGTGATAAGAGGATTGCGCCAAATGCTTTTTTAAAGAGAAAGTTGGAGAAACACCGTGGCTTCATTAAGAATTCAGTGTTTGTGCCATGAATTTTGGTCATTGAGGCTTTATTGGTGTGTCCCTCCAATTAAAATAGAATTTCCAGACAAATGCTTCTGTATTTGTATGAAAATGTGGGAATCTAAATCACATGATTTTTAACCATTTTTGCTATATTAGAATTACTGACTATACTGGATTTATTTTTGCAAATGAGAAAGATAAGATGATATTTTCTAATTATTCTAATTAGGTGATAGCTGGACACAGAGAATCTAGAAAGTTGCAAGAATGTTTTCATTTGTCAGAAAGTGTGAGACAGAAAAGATTCCAGAAATGTGGTCAATGCTTTGTACAGAACCTTCTTTTGTAGGCCTGACTAGCAGCAGATTCTTATACTTATTCTATATTGGTTTTCTCTGAGGAATTCTCTCCATCACCATTTTTGAAAACCCATGCTACAAATGATGTTTACAGATCCAAAATGATTCTGTCTTTATGTACAAATACCTCAAGCCCAACTACCAAGGTATATCAATGGATAGGATTAAATACTTTAATCCCAACTGCCTATAATGATTTCTAGCAAAACTGACAAAAAGATTTCTGAAAGCTCTTTGCCAAACATTCTGGTACTATATATACATACACACATTTGTGTGTGTGTGCAGATATATGTAAGTTTATGTATATATATATAGTTTATCTGTATATGTGCTATATATCTTTTTAATTCTTTATATTATCGAATATTATAGAATATAATTCTTTATATAGAATTATTTATAATTTATATATATCCATATATGCTATGTAGATAGGAGTTGTTTTGTTTCATTTTTGTTTTACTTTAGTCTGAAATGTCCTCTGAAATTAAGTAATAGTCCTGTGTAATCAAAAAAAAGATTTTACAATAGAATCAAAGTTCTCAGTTTGCATTCCCACCAACAGTGCAAGAGGGTTCCCGTTTCTCCACATCTTCGCCAGCATCTATGGTCTCCTGATTTGTTCATTTTGGCGACTCTGACTAGCATGAGGTGGTATCTGAGTGTGGTTTTGATTTGTATTTCCCTGATAAGGAGCGACGTTGAGCATCTTTTAATGTGCCTGTTGGCCATCCAGATGTCTTCTTTAGAGAAGTGTCTATTCATGTTTTCTGCCCATTTCTTCACTGGGTTATTTGTTTTTCGGGTGTGGAGTTTGGTGAGCTCTGTATAGATTTTGGATACTAGCCCTTTGTCCGATATGTCATTTGCAAATATCTTTTCCCATTCCATTGGTTGCCTTTTAGTTTTGTTGATTGTTTCCTTTGCAGTGCAGAAGCAATAGCACTGCTAGGAATTTACCCAAGGGATACAGGAGTACTGATGCATAGGGGCACTTGTACCCCAATGTTTATAGCAGCACTTTTAACAATAGCCAAATTATGGGAAGAGCCTAAATGTCCATCAACTGATGAATGGGTAAAGAAATTGTGGTTTATATACACAATGGAATACTATGTGGCAATGAGAAAGAATGAAATCTGGCCTTTTGTAGCAACGTGGATGGAACTGGAGAGTGTTATGCTAAGTGAAATAAGTCATACAGAGAAAGACAGATACCATGTTTTCACTCTTATGTGGATCCTGAGAAACTTAACAGAAGTCCATGGGGGAGGGGAAGGAAAAAGAAAAAAAGGTTAGAGAGGGAGGGAGCCAAAACATAAGAGACTCTTAAAAACTGAGAATAAACTGAGGGCTGATGGGGGGTGGGAGGGAGTGGAGGGTGGGTGAAGGGCATTGAGGAGGGCACCTGTTGGGATGAGCACTGGGTGTTGTATGGAAACCAATTTGACAATAAATTTCATATTTAAATAAATAAATAAATAAATAAACAAACATTAAAAAATGTTCTCTGATTTTTGTATATGACTCAATTATATTTCTTTGTATAGTATATTTCCATGCAGATTTTAAACTTTTGTGAAAATCTATCTGAAAACAAATCTACCATAATTTAGGATTAATTTATTTTGGTCTTACTATTATCTCATGAAATGAATTGTGTCTGGATAATGCCATGATTTATACCATTTCACATATTTTTTTTCCTATTTCCCTACTTGTTATTCAAAAAGGAGATGTTAGCCAAATTGGCAAATTTGAAGACTTTGCTGTCAGGCATGCCAAATTTTAGACTGGAGTGAACTTTTATGGCCAAGTGCTAAGCTTTTGGGAAATGTGGTTGAGAAAGGAATGTTGGCAGAATTTAATGTATAGTACTTGAAGTAAGAAAATACATTCAGTCTTTTTGCTTCTTAAAATGTGTTCTGGGAAAATTTTCCTTATGATGTTTAAAAAATAAACAGAATAATTAATAGATTATGATGTCTCAACCTTCTTTGAAGAATAGTCTGTCACAGGGAGAAGACATAATGATTCAGAGGCAGAAAGGCAAAAGGAGATGAGGAAGTGCATGCTCCATAAGTGTTAGAAGCCATGTCTTTCTTCTCATCATGGCATCTCTAACACATGGTACAGTATGATGCAGGGTACTGGATGAATACTTATTGAAGTGTATATGTTTACCAGGTTCATGGCAGACTCTCAATTGTTTGAAATGATTTTATTGTCAGCAATAGCTACTCCTAAATTGGCTATGCTGAACTCTTATTTCCTGCTGTGTAATATCTTTCCATCCCCTTGTGCAGCAAAGACCTCTTTGTGGTTATAGTGGCTGAAGTGGAGGGAAATTCTGTATGCCCTCTTTCCTACTTCTCTGCTTTCCTTTCTGATAACGTTACCAAAAGAAAAATGGAAGAAGGTAGAAGTCTGTCTACACAGAAGCTATTGCTGTAGTACAGCTCCTTAACACTGACTGGTTATTACATTCCTTTCCAAAAGTTGACTTGCTTATAGAGAACATTTGTGGATTGTTCAGCATCCCTAGAATTGGAAATCCACTTCACATGGTAGACTTTTCCACCTTAAGCAAGGTCCTGTTAGATGGCATACCATTAGAAGGGCTCAAAAGCCAGCTGCTTTCTTTGTGCTTATTCAGCTACCAGGAAACTCATGTACCCTGGTCTGCCAAGTAGGGATAATGCAGGCTGTTTCACCATTGCTGCTTCCCTCAACCCTGTCATCTTGTCCCTTTTTCCGTGAAGCATGAGCTTCAGACCCAACAGATTCAATGGATTGCTGAGCTTCATGTGAGCCTACAACTTGGAGAAGGGGTGAGTGACAGTTCTAGCATACTTCAGAATTTACCAGCAACTCTCTTGTGCTTCTCTGAACTTGTTCTGATGGTTGAGAGAATTTATTTTCCTCCCCTTAAAAAAATAGGGTTTATCTTGAAAACTTTTCTTCAAGAGGCACTTCCTCTGTCCTAGTCGTCTTCCTCTTGTTATAGTCAGGGTCAGGGAAATGGGGTTTAGGTTTCTTCTCTGAAATGCATTCTCTGTAAGGTACAACTTCCCTTGTGTTTTTCAACATAGAATGTGAATTTTTAACGTTTTTTTTCTTCAGATTTATAGACTAAAATTGCCATTTGCAACCACATGGATGGAGCTAGAGGGTATAATACTAGGTAAAATAAGTTAGTCAGAGAAAGGCAAATACTGTATGATTTCACTCATGTGCAATTTGAGAAGCAAATTAACAAAGAAAAAAAAGAGACAAACAAACTGCATGTCTTGAAATACAGAGAACAAAGTGGTGATTGCCAGAAGGGAAGTGGGTGGGGGGAGGGTGAAATAGGTGATGGGGACTAAGAGGACATTTATCTTGATGAACACTGAGTAATGTGTAGGATTGTTGAATCATTATATTATACACTTGAAACTACTATAACACTATGTTATCTATACTGGATATAGATAGATAGATAGATAGATAGATAGATAGATAGATGATAAATAGATAGATAAGTTTTTTAAAAACAGTGTATTAGGGAATGCTCTCTGGAGATATCTCATCTATGAGAAAGCAAGGAGAGCAGGATTAGACAGAAGGAGAAGCTGGCCCACACCACCATTACAAATGAGGTCTCAGCTGATGCTATGGGGAGCTCCAGAGCTGGGATGCCCCTCAGGGCTGCTCTAAACTCAAGGAGCAGACCTTTTATCTTGGTATTAGCTAGTCTAGTGGTTTATGGGAAAAGAGGAGACAGATAAACTCCGATGAAGCAGCTCCCTGTTGCTATGGAGAGCAATGTCCATGAAGGCTTCTGTGAGCCATCAGCAGCCAACATGCCAGCCTCTGGGATCTAAACAGAGCAGTAGGTTACCCATTATAGGATTTATAGCTTTATCTGTATCCCAGGCAATGTTCCAGGATCTCTACATGTATCATTAAATTTGATCTTTATCACAGCTCCATGAAGCCGGCTCTGTTATTATCTCCATTTCCAGATAAAGAAACTGAGGCACAGTGAAGTAATTCGATCAAGGTCAAACAGCTAACACTACTTTGTGTGTGTGTGTGTGTGTGTGTGTGTGTGTGTGTGTGAGAGAGAGAGAGAGAGAGAGAGAGAGAGACTGATTTATCTTTACAAAGGTAAAGTTCCAGAAAATCAAAATAAAGTTGTGTATATATATACACAACTTTATTTTGATTTTCTGTGTATATATGTATGTATATATGTATATATTTTTTTTTCTGGCATAAAAAATATGAGATATTAGAGGCTGGAGCCTGGTTTCTGAAATATGAACTTATGAATTTTTTATTATGATTAACAGAGTATGTATTAAGAGTTTTGGTACTTGATGTGAGAGTAGGCATTTTCATCTATTTGCAATTGTTTATATGTTTAAGCCTATCATAAAAATAGGCACTAGATAAAGGTGCCCACTCACAGTTCTTTTAAATGTATGTTCTCTGGTCACAAATAGTAATACTGTCATGACGAGCTGGGGAGAAAATTCACCTGCCTGCAGTAGCCTTACTTTTATTTGAATAACTATACCAGAGAAGGAATGTGCACCTATAACTTTTTCCTCTGGAAAACGATGCATGCTGAAGCTCCGCTTTCTTCATTACAGAACTCACTTTGCTAAAATTGTCTCTGCTTCTTCACAAACTCCCTCCATACACTGGCCAACTTATCACACACTGTCTAGCCACTAGCAAGCACGCTTAATATTATTCACATGTTGGGAATCAGTACACCAGCCCGCATAGGTATTATCCAAGGAAAGACTCATTATAAGTTTCAAGGGCAATTACCAATATTCCAGACTCTCAAAGCCCCAATTCAGCACAGTGCCCCAAATCAATAATAACTAGAACTGGGAGGCTTTCTTATCCTCTTCCTTCCTCCAGGGAAATAAAAGAGGTAAACACAGAAGAAAAGGGGATGAGAGGTGAAGATACAGCTACGGAAATGAAAAAAAAAAGAGAGAAATTTTGAAGGGTAATCCAAAGTGAGTTTCATCTGCCTGGAAATAAAATTAAACCCTTCAGAAGAGAAGGTGTCATATAGCCTGCCTTTAGCCATGACTACGCTAATTATTTCCAATATCCTCTGACAATTGCATATCACTTCTGTAAATATCAATAAAGAATGTTTCTATTCTAATTATTTTGCAGAAGGATTTTTATGAGCTGAGCGAAAAGTTAGGGGACATGAGTACCTAAACAATCTAATAACTGTATTATGTATTGTTTTGTCAGAAAAATGTAAATACCTATATAAATTGCAAATGATTTTGGGGGTTTCAAAGATTCCTAGAAACCCAACTGTAGACTGTAGGTTAAGAACTGTAGTCTAAATTTGGGGTCCAGAGACTTGATTAATCTCTATCAATCTATTTATCTGAATTTTCTCCATATTTAGTTATTTATCTCTGTATTCATATTCATCTATCTATTTCACTTATATACACACATGCATAAGTGTGGCAAAATTTTTCTCTATTATTTGTAATGACATGGTATACTGTTAATCAGTTTTTACTTTTCTCTCCCTGATCTAGTTGTTTTTTCTCCTGTTTCTATGATTGGATAACTCTCCAGACCTATTTCACGCATTTACAAAAAAATTCTTCCTAGGTAGAACATTTCATGGATCTGGAGAGTGTATAATTTTTAATTGACCCAAACTTGAGCCTATTTAGATGGTCAGTGCAGCTGCAGTATAGAATAGGCCATATGAGAAATAGATAGTTGTAAGATATAGTCATGGATGTCTCTGAGAAAGAAAAAAGCTTGGCCCAGTTTTTGAGTTTTTGAAATAATTATTTGACATCAGCAATGATAGTTTATCATCCATGTGTGTATTTGCAATTCCTAGTAGGGTGAATAAAGTCATTGGTTATATTAATTTGCTGTCTTTAAAAACATAAACCAGTATTTGGTGTCTATTTTGTGTGAAAATGTGGAGACATTTTAATAGTGTTCTAGCATAAAAGGCATAAAAGTTCGTCATTTTCTTGATCATTAGTTAAATATGCTGCTAAGGCATTTAATTTTATGACACTGTCTTTATCTTAACTATTTTTTCTCTTTTGTGTTAGTACTGTAAGTTACAGTTCGTGCAATTCTGTTACCCAAAGGCAACTATGACAATCTCTTTTTTTGTCTGCCTAAGTCTGTAGGCAGCCATGAAGCTTGTATTATTTTTCTTTTCTTAGTTAATGTGTGGAAATCATTTAGAGAATGTGAGTAGGAGTTGTTTATGGTATGAAATCGTAATTCTATATACACAAGTAATTCTGAACATGAATTAAATAAATGCATTGAAAAGCAGCATGTTTTAGCTACTATGTATTCTTTTATTTAAAAAAAAGTGGTTGGGATTTTTCCTTCAAAATTCCCTTCCTACTTAAAATGCCTTAAAATATACATTTGAAAGAGGCTATTAAAATAATACAAAGGGCATTTTAAAATGTTTGTAATCCCTTGAAATTTTACTGCCATGTCAACCAGAAGGCATTTGGCACATTTGTGAACCCGTTTGGAGTGTGATCTTATGATCACACTCATGAAGAGTGTCTGTATGAGGAGTGCTCTCTGACGGTATTGGTAGACATGTTCATCCATTCACATTTAATGTTAGGATTCATTCTATATGCCAGATCAGGGGTCAGCAAATATTTTCTGGAAAGGACCAGAGAATAAATATTTTAGGTTTTACAGCCCATATGCTCTCTGTTATAACTACTCAACTCTGCCATTGTAGCATAAGCACATGGGTATTGGCTATGTTCCAATAAAATTTTATTAATGGACACCAAAATCTGGATTTTATGTAATTCTCAAATATCAAGAAATATTATGGTTCTTTTGATTTTTTCCAGCCACTTAAAAATGTGGAAAATAGATAGTAGGCCAGATTTGGCCCATGGGCCATAGTTTGTGGACCCTTGTAGCTAGATAAAAAAAGCTAGAGAAACAAAACCTGTGAAAAGGAGCCTGAAGATACTAATATAAATCACTAATCCCCACTGGTGCCACCAGAGCCAGAATTAGAACTCTGAGACAGCCTGTCTCCCCAGGCCATAGCATCACCCACAGCCTCAAAATCATGATTCAGGAACTGTTTGCCAACAGTTTTATTTAGAAGCTTTCATCTCTTAATAATGCTTATTTTTTCCCCAATCACAGTAAATCTAAAAAGTTTTAGTGACCAAACTAAAATTCTCTATTTAAACCCTGTCTTAGCCCATTTATAACTCTAGATCCTGACCAGTGCTGATCTCTGTTATGTGACTTTTTCAGAAATGAATACCATTAATAGAGGATTGGGTGTGCCTGGCATGAAAAAAAATTCCTATATTTTGCTTAGTCCATACAAGTTCAGGGAGATATTCATAAGTATTCTGAAATGGAAGCATCCTTTTCAAGATCAAAGAAGCTTGAAGTGTCTTCTAAACTCACTGCTTTACAATGTACACTAGCATCATAAAATTTTAAGTATCTTATAGAAAATGGCCCTACTTTGTTTACTGGTAAAATTAACGAGCTCATTTTCTCAGAGGGGTATCTTGTTTTCCTCACCACTCATTTATTGATATCTCTCTGCCGCAACCTACCAGGTTTCCTTTAACATCAGTATGAGAAACACTTCTATCATGTTTATCGTTAACATTTACTGAAATAGGTGTCAGGCCCTGTACTAATGCATGCTAGGCCATATACACAATGGCTCATTTAATATGTGACCACACTTGTGATTGATGCCATTCTTCCCAAGGCCAGGAGGCAGTGGTACACATTCATGTTTCTAGTAAATGCTCAAGCCAGGCTTGACACCCGTGTGAGCCCACAAAACCACCACATGCTACAACTTTCTCATACCAATAAGAATAATAATATGGATGGGTTCATTTTCTAGATCCCACAGAGGCCAAATATCTAAGAGTTAAGAGAAATAAAGAGGGCAAATGAAAGAAATGAGATTAGGGTTTAAAATTTATTGTACTCTGCATTTTCTTCCTCTGCCTTTGAGACTCACCTTTTTTATATTAGCTGTATTCTCTTTCTTCCCCATTAGATTTGAAGCTCTTGAGAAATGTTACCTTCTATTCCAAGTGCCTAGGAAAGTGGCTATCATATAGTGTATGTTCACTGCATGTCTGTTGAATTAATGAATAAACTAGGCCTCAGTTTTATTATCTATGGAATGATTGCATTGGATTAACCAAAATTTTTTTTAAAAACTTAAAGTTTTTATTCTTTTTTTTTTTTTTTTTTTTTTTGGAGATGGCAGGGCAGAGAGAGAGGGAGGCACAGAATCCGAAGCTGTGTCAGCACAGTGCCTGATTGGGGGCTGGAACCCTTGAACCATGAGATCATGACCTGAGCTAAAGTCAGGCACTTCACTGAATGAGCCACCCAGGCACCCCTGGATAAATCAAAATTTTAAAAGTCTTGCAGTTATGAATTACTTAACATGGTCATAGCTTTCTCTCTACACCATAGGAGACTGGAGACCAGAGAAGTTCATGAATTTCACAGACTATACTCTTAAAAAGTATTTCGCATTGCCTTCTCCTTCAGTCCCTCGTTAATACTAAAACCAATAGTGTCTTTTAGTACTTTGATGGCAGCAGCTGTTTATTAACGTTATTTGCTGGAATTAATGTGATTTTCCTCCCTCATTTTTCTTTGAGGCATTGTTTTAATTATGCATTCACAGGCTGTTTGTGTTAACCTGTCTTTTTTATCCAAGAATTGAAAAGGGCTTTGCAATCCAAGCACGCTAAGAAAATAGACCGTAAAGTGCTAAACAAATGTAGGTGGCTGTTATTATGAAAATAGAGTTTCTCCAGGCAGTTCTTTTTCTGTGGCAGGGCCCCTTTGGGCTGTATCTTAGCTAGGGAAACAGCATGTTTGAGTGAGTCAATGGCCAGTGGAGAGAACAACCCATAGGTTAGAAATGGTACAGGAATGAGGAAGAGAAATCATATTCACAGGAAAAGGAATACAACAGGAGGAAAAGGAGTGTGCAGCAGAACTGCTGCTGATAATTAGGGGTGGGAAGCACCCTTGCAGCAAGGATAAAACTGGTATATCACCATGTCCTGTGCCAGCTCTCAAGGAACCAGGGAAGGGGTTTTCCTTTTGTTTTCTTTTCTTTTCTTCTTTTCTTTCTCTTTTTCTTTTTCTTTTTTTCTTTTCTTTTCTCTTCCCTTCTCTTTCCTTTTCTCCTCCTCCTCCTCCTCTTCCTCCCCCTCCTCATCCACCTCCTCCTCCTTTCCTTCCTCCTTCTTCTTAATAAAAAACTGAGCTGAAGTGATTCTGAATGTTTCAAAATGTGAAACCTGAAGAATCATCTGCAACCCAGATGATCAGGCCTGTTGAATTTCCTGGCTTTGAAACAAACGTTATCTCTGTCAATTCATCTTTAGGTTCATTTGTCCTGTTCGTTATTCAAATACTACCTTTCTCAAACAGTACTCATCTTGGGGTGCTGGGGGTGCTTTGGGTGTTGAGCACCTGATTCTTGATTTCGACTCGGGTCATGATCCCAGGGTCATGGGATCAAACACTGTGTCAAGCTCCACACTGAGCATGGAGCCTGCTTAGGATTCTCTCTCCCTCCCTCTGCCCCTCTTCCTGACTTGTGCACACACACTCTCTCTCTCTCTCTAAAATAAAATTTTAAAAAATGGCTCATCTTTACAGCCCCATTACATCAGGCCTAGAAAGGCCCAGATGGAAATCCTAAGAGGTCCTGGATCATGCAGAAATGTATGATCCAACCTGCTGAAATCCCTATATCCTAATAAGAAAACTGGCAACCTAATTGCAGAGCCACCAAGGAGTTATAAAACCCCAATTTATTCCAGGTGCTTTCCTAAATATTTTGATAAATATCAAACTATTTGCCTTAGGTGTATAGGAGTAGAGAGCAAGTAGAAACTGTCCCCTAGGACCTAGGAGGAGACCTAGGAGGACCTAGGAGGGTCCTAGGAGGAGAAGATGACCTAGGAGGAGAAGATGCGGAGGTGATGGTGAAAAGCAAAGCTGCGAGGGCCACCCTAGAAGCCAGCGTAGGAAAAGGAAAGAGATAGAGACTTCTCTACTGGACAGAATCAGTTCCCAGCTCTGCCACTTGAGCTGGTTGCTTAGGTTTTCTGAGCCAGTTTCCTCTTAGAAAATGTGAAGTAAGAATGCCTCCCTCAGGAGGTTGTGGAGGTTGTGGTGAGGATGGAAGGACATAAGAGTGAGAGGAACACTTAGCACTCTGCTGACTTGAGTAAGGCTCATGGAACAGTAGCAACATTTTGGAACAATTGCCTGAGTAGTGCCATAAATAATAACTGGCCTGGATACTGAATTGTCTCAGGTGGGATTATAAATGCAGATGAAATTTAGGAAGCAACAGATCAGTAAGGACTGGAATAATCAAGGAAGTCTTTCCTGGAGGCAGTGAGTCTGAAACTGGAATTAAAAAAAAAAAAAACTGCAGGATTTTGATTAGGTGGCCATGAGGTTAAGAATTTTAGGCTGAAGAAATACTGGCAAAGCATGAAGGAAGTTCTGAGATGAGAAAGGTGTACTAATGGAGTAGGAAGGGGGATGTACCAGGGACATTCATGTGTGTGTCCTGCTGATCCAGGCTGCCCTGGAGAGTTAGCCATTTGGCTGTTTCTCTTACAGCGCCTATTCAAAGGAGCCCTGATCCTTAGGGAGCTTGGCAGCATGCACACCAGGTTAGCTTCACACAGGCATTCAGCTAATTTTGTGAAAATATACAACTCAGTGTTAATCAAATGCTTATATTTCAAACATCAGAGTAATAAAACTAAATTCAACCTTTTATATTAATTCAGATTGCATCAACAGGACCATTATTATGAAGTGGCATTGGTTTAAGGATCCTCTGATCTCATATGAAAAGGTTTCACTTGACCAGCATGCTTTTAAAATGGTGTGTGTCTGCAATAAGAAAGAGGGGTGGGTAAACAAAGTATTTATTGGCTTTCCAGGACTATCTAACAAAGTATTGCAGACATGGTGGCTTAAATAACAGAAATTTATTTTCTTACAGGTGTTGGGTCTAGAAGTCCAAGATCAAGGTGTTAACAGGGATTGGTTTCTTCTGAAGCATCAACATTTGCTGTATAGTTGGCTGCCTTCTCCCTGTGTCTTCTCAGGGCCTTCCCTCTGCATCCTCTGTGTCCTAAAATTTCCTCTTCTTATAAGGACACAAGTCAGATTGGATTAGGGTCTACTCTCATGACTTCATTTTAACTCAATTGCCTCTTTAAACACCCTGTCTCCAAGCAGGGTCAGATTCTGAAGTACTAAGATTTGGGACCTCAACATATGTATTTGGGATAAATACAGCTCAACCCGTAACAGGGTCAAAAAGGAGATTAGACATTGCTATTCTTCCAGAGACTTCTCTTTTTGTGGGGAAAACTCTTCCTATGTTTATTATTGGCTACTTGAGCCTCATCTTATTCCTCAAAGAAAGAAGCAGAAATTCAGACCTTACTATGTGTAATGTACATCAAGCCACAATCCAGAATTCTACTTAATCCTTTCATAAATACTAGAAACGCTGAATGATCTAGCAACCAAAGTATTAACTAAGAACATGCGAAATAGAAATGGAAGTCCAGAGAAAGAACAAATATTCTGTATCTAGCTATTCTTTCCTATAAATTGTCCTTGAATTTAAAATTCTCCTTAATTTTGCTGCTAGGTTTGTTTTTAACACTTTGCCTAGAATAAATAGACATGTTCCCTTGTGTCGTTATTATCTTTTTCTTTTTAAGTAAGGCTGATTTTTATTTAGGAACAAGCTCCTGTCTAAAAGTGGTATACTAATGCATTAAATACTACCGTGACGTGTCTAGTCAGGGGAGGAAGCCAAAAGGAGCTCTTGAGAGATGTTCTCCAGTTGCTCAAATCTCCTGTTGTGAATTACCAACTTGTCATTCAGGGTGTCGAGGAGCAAAGAGTGCCCAGACAGGCAATTAAGGCTTATGGAAAACAATTAGTGCAGGGGCATGACATGGTGTAGGGCTTATTCCTTCAGCACCAATCACATTGTCTTTCTCATGACTCATTATTTCTGATGTGTCACTTGCTTATAGGAATCACAGGGGAGATGATAGATTTGTGCTTAGGGTTACTTGACTCTAATCTAGGGGCTGTGATGTGTCATAATGGGTTCTGTGAATGACAAATAACTCATTCTGATATGGTTATAACTGATGCAAATCAATTATCATTTGAAGAGTTTATTTTGTGTTTTAGTTTTGATCAGCCACTCTCTCCCACTTAATTTTATGGAAATCACCCCAATTTTCTGATATCTAATATAGTTGGCCTTTGAATAATGTGGGGATTAGGGGCACTGACTCCCATGCAGTCAAAAATCTACATATAACTTTTGATTCCCCCAAAACTTAACTATTAAAAGCCTACTGTTGACCAAATCTGCCTTACTAATAACATAAGCACTTGAATAACACATATTTTTATGTTATAAGAATATGATAAACTAGATAAAAGAAAACATTAAGAAAAACATAAGGAAAATACATTTACAGTACTATACAGTATTTATTTAAAATAAAACAAAACCAGCTTATAAGTGGACCAGCACAATTCAAACCCATGTTGTTCATGGGTTTGAACTATATACAAAACTACTTACATCTGCCTTTTGGTCCTCTTTTCCTCCCTTATAATAAAGGAACTGTCACTTTTCCTTCCTTCCTATATCTAGTCCTTCATTTGTCTTAGAATTTCATCCAGTCTCACCTTTTCAAAAGCCATAATCTATTGATTGTACTGTTTTCATCTTGTTTGTAGGTCTGTCTTCCATATTGTATTGTTCCCATAGGCATTTTTATTTTAAAAAGTAAATTAATCTCATACATGGTAAAGATTTAAAAATATGAGCATACTTGGGGCTCCTGGGTGGCTCAGTCAGTTGAGCCTCTGACTTCGGCTCAGGTAATGATCTCACAGTTCATGAGTTAAAGCCCCACGTCGGGCTCTGTGCTGACAGCTCACACAGCCTGGAGCCTGTTTCGGATTCCATGTCTCCCTCTCTCTCTGACCCTCCCCCATTCGTGATCTGTCTGTCTCTATCTCAAAAATAAATAAACAAAAAAAAAAGTAAAAATATGAGCATACAATCATGCTATTATTCTTTTATTTAAAAAAAAATCTCAACCAACCTTTTTCTGTTATACACCCACTTATATATTTTGCTACTTTTTGCAACAAAATTGCTCTATACTCTATATTATAGTCTCTCCAATTCTTGTCTTTGCCTTAATCTAATTGTCCCCCCACCCCAACTCCACCAGATTTTTCCTTATATATGTCATCAGTGGCCTCTAATTTTCCTAAAAGTAATGATTATTTCTGTCCTCATAATAATTGCCCAATCAGACTATTTGCCACATTGATCACTCCCTCTTTCTTGAAATACCTTCTTCATTGAGCTTCAAGGACACCATTTTCCTGATTTCATTCCTACTTCACCATTGCTTGTTCGTCCTCAGCCCCTTAACCTCTGGAGGTCCGTTGGGCTCAGTCCCTGGTCCTCTTTGTCCTGGAGAACTGCAGTATTCTCCTAGCTTGCCTTCAGACTCTACTCTCTTCCTCCCTCTGTTCTATCTCATACACATATTATTTTAAGAGAATACATTTTTTAGAGAAGTTTTAGGTCTATAGAGAAATTGTGCAGAAAGAACAGAGAATCCTCATATACAGAGTGTGTTTTTCATATTCAAATTCAATCAAGTCACCTCCTATTAAAAAAAAAATCTTCTCACAGCCTGCAGGCCTCACATGGACTATCCAATGTTCCCATGAATTTCCTTCTCTCCCTTGCTCTCTGAACTGTACTCACAGTAGCTTTCTTTCAGTTTTTCAAATGTGTTACACTTTAGCTATAGAATCTTTAGATATTCTGTTCTTTCTTTTTTAAATGGTTCCTTCTCATCTTTCTCAGATTCACAAGATAATTTCTATTCATCTTTCAGATAGTACCTCAATCATTGCTTCTTTAGAGAAACCTGCACCTTGATTCTCCTTCCCAGTCTATATCTTAGCTGACTCTTGAAGGTCCATGACCTACATTTCGTAGCATTTTTCTTTTACAAATGATACCTTTCTCTCTCACAAGAATGTAAGTTCCATGACAGCTAGAACTCTCCTTTTGTTCATCCTATTATTTCTAGCACATTACAAACTGCCTGATGTGTCATAGTCATTTAGTAAATGTTTGTGGAAGGAAGGAAGGAAGGAAGGAAGGGAGGAAGGAATGGAGGGAGGAAGGGCAAGATGAAGGAAAGGGGGGTAGACAGACATAAGAAGTCATTATAACCTAGAAATGGGTTGATTCTGGGAATGATAATCAGGAGCCCTGAGTGTTACACTTATTCTATAACCTAACTCAAACTCAAGGATTGGTTTAGTTTATTAAAAATTTAGTAAGAATCAGCTATGAGCTAGGTATTACATTCCAAAATCTCATTTTTGAGGAGCTATGGTTTATCATCTCAGTGACCATTCCTCAGAGGTAGAGTTCCACTGAACACTGTGGAAACACTAATCAAGTCCATTTGTGAAGCAGTAGTCCTACAGGACTAGTACGTGGGCAGATGGGATCCTGAACCACTATATCTCTTAAGCAGGTTCTCTAATACCTATGGCACCCATTTCCTCATCAGTGAAATGAACATTACACTGTGGAACTACCAGATGAGACAATGTATGTGAATGTCTACAGGCTAATGTCACCCAAACGAGCCTGGTGACCTATATACATTCCTCCCACTGGTCTACCATCACATATGTGTCTAACTTGTCATCAACTCACCTCTTTTTAAGAAGCACCTCATTATTTCCAATGTGTTACAATCCAAAACAAATCTTAGTAACATTCCCCTTCATTTTTCCACATAGGTGATGTGATGTGTGAAAATCAAATCAGGTAAAATGACTCAGTGGAAAAATAATAGGATGATCTGTGTGCTGGTATAAAAAATGGGTTTATTTTACACAACTGTATTCCCTCCCTTGTCTAAATGCTGAAAGTCCAAGTCTGAGCCATAAATGACCCCTCTCCTTAGTCCATATGAACTGGCACCTTCACATTAAATTCACCCATTCTACTCAGCCCATTGCTGTTAACCTGTGAACCCCAGTGGATTTGATTGCTGCTTCCTTTGAGATGAGGGTCTCCTCCTGCACTTGCTGACAACCAGCAGTGCCTTTTTATTAGTTGTTGGGAACACAAAGCCTTAAGGGCATAACTGAAGCTCTGGATGGAACTGCTGGTGATGGGCCAATCATGCTGGGAACTGCAAGTAGTGCACAGGTTGTATGCTCCCTCTATTGGTTACTGATGTAATTCCACAGAAGGAGCCGGGCACAGTGGCTCTGCATGTTAACAGCGGCTGAAAACACTATCCCCTTCAAAGTGCAATATTACTGTCTCCTTGCTCCTCAAAATAACTGGGAAGTCTCTTTTTCAAATATTTGAGCTCAGAGATTTTACATTCCTTACTTTCATGGCATTCGCAAATTCATATTCACCTTCAGGTTATTTGAAAATATGGAAGACCACAGAATCTTGACAACCACCAACAATTTAAAGAAATTGTACTGAAAGGGTCAGAATAAAAGGTCCACAGTAAAAAGAAAGAAGACGGCTTATACTTAACAGCTTGGCTTCTGTTACGCAACACACTGATCCCTGTGTGAATAAATTGTCTGCCAAGTTGGGCTGGATCTCTAGCAAGCACAATATATCTTTGAGGCAATTAACAATTAGAGTCCCACTCTTTCAGCAAAACGTGCATCTTTAGGATTTCTTGGCCAAATAAGTATTGAAAATTACTTTTAAACAGTCCCCTAAGATTCACCTAATAAAATTAGATTTTTATCTTTAACAGCAAAATAAAAATCAAAGGAGGGAATTTTTTTTTCCTTAGAATCTCAGTAAGATTTAAAATAAATACATCTCCTTACAATATGAATAATATATTCTACTTTAAAAAGGGTTCTTTGAAGTCAAAATATGTTCCAAATTTAAGTTCTTATTTCTATTTTATAAAAATAACAATAAAGAAGTAGCTTTTTGGCATATCTCAATACCTGTCACATAAATTATACAGACACCATCTCACATAGCAAAAATTACAAAGATCAACATTCTTAGTGAGAAGTGAGTATCTGTATTTTTAGATGTGGTTAGAATTGCAATATGGGAACTAGTACATTATTTCCTTATTTGAGAGATCTGGAATCTGTATCACATAAAATCTTTTGCTTTTTGAGGCTATACAAGTTTTGTTCATTCATGTAGACTCCAGATTGTTTTACAGTGTTTTTTTTTTTGTTTTTTTCTTTTTTTGTTGTTTTTTTTCATAACCAAGGAATGGGTGGTGGTAGCTTTTTTCTATTCCTGAGATTATAGATTTAAATCCATTAAAATATATGTTCACTCTTGTTTGTGTGATTTGCAGTTATCATCTCCATTGCTCTATTCCAAACACGAGTTGATGTTTAAATAAAAGTTTGAGTCTGAAATTAAGGCCAAAAAAATTTTATAAAGAATATTGTAAGGAAAATAGAAATCAATAAATCTTTTCCCCTTATCTTATGGAAGTAGTCAGGAACTTCAAAGATCATTTTGTTCATTTTACAGAGGAGAAATATGGGTCCCACAGAGGTTATGGTGGCTAACCTTGTATAAATTCCCATATTCTCAGTTGAGTAATCATTCTATCTTTTATATTCTCTCTGATTATATTAGCGTTAAATGTCCTTGATTTCTCAAGTTTAAGTCTCAAGACTGCTGCTATCCTAGTCCACTGGATTTTGGTAATATAGTACTGACAATGTAATAATCATAACAGTAGCTACTATTTGATATACTCTTTGTGTTAACTATAGTATTAGGTCCTTCATATGAATTATTTGATTTAATTCTTGCCACTAATATGAGTTAATTATTTTTACATGGGGTAAGTTAGGTTCAAAAGTTTAAGGAATTTTCCAAGATCACAAAACCAGTAAGTGAGTGACAAAGAGTTAAGATCCAACTTTTCAAAGTTAGTTGCTATGAGAATTAGAAAATGATCAGAGAAATTTAAGTTCTGTCCTCTAGTAAAAATATTTATGAGATATTATTAGATCTTTGGAACATGGTATCTGTAGTTAACTGTAAATATATATTAATGATGAACATTTTCTGTCCTTTTTATTCATGATGTTAATAGGTAATCCTTTCCATATTTGACCTCAGAAATTTTTCTTGCTAAACTAATACTCAATATTTGTGCTAGATTTTGATGGTATGCTTACTCTAAATAGCACTATTTGAGTGGACTTATTTATTGTTTTTATCTGTTACTCATCTACTGTAGAGGCTGTATGCCTCACCCCTGCACACCTGTTGAGTGACCGGTAGTATAGTGGTTCTGTGTCCCAAGAGACAGAAAGGGATCCCCCCCCCATTCCTAATCTGCCCTACATACAGAAGTTTCCATTGTGTTCTTCTGTGTCTGTGTGGAGGTAAGGTGTGCAGTTATAAGAAAAATATTATCCTTTTTTCCGGTAATTTGTTAAGGACATGTACATCAATGTATTAAAAATGAGATGGTAACTAATTCAATGGAAAGTTACTTCAAGAAGCTGACCAAAAGCAGTTAGAATACCATCTGGAAGGAGGAAATATGAGGAGATTGTGTTCATCCAACAGTGTGATCTTGTGTCATACTGTTATGCCAACGATTTATTGTTGGGAAAATTTCAGTGTGGAAGATAATATTTCTTGAATATCTGTCTACTTTGAGAGTGGGCAACTTAGTATAAAGTAACAAAATTGAGGGTTTGTCAATAGGCAGTATATTCTTTTATTTTAACTTCAGTGTGGACAAACATATCATTATTTAACTTCTGGTTCCCTAAATGTTCTATAAGAAAAAGTTTTATTGGATTTTTTAACAACTTTCTTGAGATATTATTCATATACCATCTAATTCATTCATTTGAAGTGTACAATTCAGTGGTTTTTTAATATAATCATAAAATCATGCAACCATCACTACAATCAATTTTAGAACATGCTTATTACTCCAAGAAGGAAACCTCATGGCTATTTGCACTCACTTCCCATTTCTCCCAAACCCCAAGCACTAGACCACCATTAATCTACTTTCTGTCTGTATGAATGTGCTTATTCTGGACAGTGCATATAAATGGAATGATGTGATGATATGTGTTCTATATGAGTGGCTTCTTTCACTTAGCATGTTTTCAACATTCATCCATGTTGTAGCATGAATTGTACATTAATTCCTTTTTATGGATGAATAATATTGCATTGTATAGACATGCCACTTTTACTTTTTCCTTCCTCTGTTGGTGGACATTTTATGTTTATCTCCCTCTTTTTTGTTGTCATGGATAATGCTGCTATGGGCATTCATGTGCAAGATTTTGTGTGGATGTGTGTTTTCAGTTCTTTTGGGTATATACCTCGGAGTGTAATTGCTAGTTCATGTTGTAAGTATATGTTTAACATTTTTGAGAGACTGCCAAGCTGTCTTCCAAAGTGACTGCATGCTTTCACATTCCCACCAGCAATATTTGAGGGTTTCAACTTGTCCATTTCCTCACCAATGCTTATTATTACCTGTTTTATTATAGTCATCCCAGTGGGGTGAAATGATATCTTGTTGTGGTTTATTTGCATTTCCCTAATGGCTAATGCTGTTGAGTATTTTTTCATGCACTTTTGGTCATTTTTTTATCTTCTTTGGAAAAATATATGTTCAAATCTTTTGCCTACCTCTCAATGTACTTACTCATTTTTATTGTTGAGCTGTAAGAGTTCTTTATAAGGCATGGGCACAAGTTCCTTTTTGAATATATGATTTGCAAATATTTTCTCCTAATCCATATGTAGCTGTTTTTACTCTCTTGGTGTCCTTGAAGCATAAAAGTTTTTAATTTTGATGAAGTCCAATTTATCTGTTTTTCCATTGGTCACTTTGTGTCATGTCTAAAAATACTTCTCCTAAACTAAGGTCATGAAGTTTTATTCCCATGTTTTCTTCAAACATTTAGGTATTTGATTCTTAATTTTGTGTTCACGGTGGAAGGAAGAGGTCCAACTTTTTTTTCTTTTTGCATGTGGATGCCCCATTCTTCTAACACTGAATGTTGAAAAGAGTACTTTTTCCTATTGGATTGTCTTGGCACTGTTTTTTTTTTGTTTTGTTTTGTTTTGTTTTAAGTTATGAAGTTTTCTCCTTCTGATTGAGTCAGCTGCAGATAGCACAAGGTCAAACATGTTTCTTAAAAAGCCTCATTCTTTATTTTTCAATAATTCTCTTTTCTGTGGCCCACTGTCTATTTTAGCCCCAGGGAGGGTACCTGAGCTCTAGCCTGGGATAACCATGGATTGCCTTTTGATGTTATTAAAAGCTTGAAAATAATAGGAGCATTTAGAGACTATGCCTCACCTGGCTTACTCTGTTGACTGCTTTTCTTAATGTAGCCACTGCCCCTTTCCTAGCTTTAGGCCAGGAGAACTGCTTGTGCTCTTCCCTGCCTCCTTCCCTCCTGCCCACCCCCCCGCCCAGTGAACTGGACCTTGATAAGTTCAATGTCTTCTCCACAGAGGAACCCTCTTATTAAAAGTAGCTACCTGCAATCTGATATTCTTTATTAGTCTTCTTGTTCATATATGACACAGGGATTTATACTCTGAATTTCATGACTTTAACTTTTTTTTAACCTGTTTTAGTCACCATTATATTCTGTGTACTCAGCTCATAGTTGGTACTCAGCAAACAATCAAATATGAAGGAGTATTTTCGTATCCTCTTTCCCTCTTCTGTCCTTATTTCTTTCATGTAAGTGGAAGAATATCTCATTCTTAGCATATTTTTTAACCCATAGCTCAGTTTATTATGCAAGAGGTCCCCACCTCTTCCCCCATTATCTTCCATTCAGAGATATTTTCAAATATAATACTACCTTGTAACTGTTCCTTACCAGCCCTACACTATCCCAGGAATACAGATTCCCTATGGTTTAAAAGAATAGTAGTAACAGTTAACTTTTAAAAGCATTTATTATGTTTATTATGCTTGGGTTTTCATTTAATGATGCTATAAGTTAGTTGCTGCTATCATCTTAATTTTACAGAGAAACTGAGCTTCAAGGTGAAGTCACTTGCCCAAGGTCAACATATACTAAACTGGCAGAACCAAGGTATAACCATTTTGCTACTCTCTCAGAAGAAACTGAGAGGACAGGACACAAACAGGAGATTTTTGTTCCTTCAACACTGGTCAGATGGATGGATACTTGAGTCCCTGTAGGCATAAGAGAAAAGAGAATATAGAAAACTATATCACCCATATATTGAAGATGATGCTCGGGTAGTTTTTGTTAGAAGGAGATGGGGAGATCTTGGAAAAGGTCTGTGGTGACATCTTGTTAAACTCAAGTAAAAAAAAAGGGCGAGTTTAGAAAATTCACAGGTTTTTGTTTTCATTTTCACAAATATCTCTGAATACAAATAGTTTGAAAGTGATGTCATTAAATGTGTCAAACTCCTTACTCTTTGAGTATGACTTGTTATTTAGATAGATAGATAGATAGATAGATAGATAGATAGATAGATTCAGTTTGGTTCAATTAGGCATGTGCATGGCTCAGAGAGAGGCAGGAATGCCGAATAGCTGGGAAATCGTTGTTAGGATTGTGGCAAAGAAATGCCTTAGTTACCTAGATATGGGTCATTTTTCCCCATAATAATAATATTCAATATTGTTATTTTGTTATTGAATAATATTATTACATAATATTGCTAACATTATATAATATTGGTAATAATACTGAAACTGACTGAAAGTTGAGAGGGAAACTGAATTTGTTTCGGTGTCTGGTGACATTTTAGAGCATAGTTTTACAAAATTACAGCACCATTTCATGAGTGTAGGGGAGGGAAGAGGTGTCTCAAGGAGATAACTTATTTTTCAGGCCTTGGTGCTTTTCTTTATGTTTCAAGTGGTAGTTGAATGTTATAATGCCAGCAGACACGACTCCACGTGGTTTGATTATGTAATTCAAAGACCAAAGCCAAATAAAAAAGGAAAAAACTACACTTTAAAAAACTCTTTTCCATTGAGGGGGATTATGGAAAAAGTGACAGTGTTTAAAAGTCTATGTTCTGTTTGCCAAAGTGGGGGAGGGAGTGGAAAAGTCGGGTGGAGTGGAGTGGACTGGCCATGAAAGACGAGGAAGATGCCATCTGCCACCAGTTGGCAGAACATGATCACCAGGACACAGAGTGGGCGATTGTCCTTGACTTTTGAAGCAGAAGCTGGCAACTGACCCCAAAGTTTGCTTTCTCCTATGAGAGATAGGCAGTCATTGAGCTGAGATGGTGATGGTGTCTCTCATCTCGCACAACATGGAAACTGGGAGAAAATGAGGGAGGGCCCAAGAGAGTGGAAGGAAGAAGAAAATAAAGAAAAGGAATACTGATTAACTCAGCCTGTCTGTTCAGCTAAGCTTGAGATTGATTTTGCTCACTAGTGGAACAGGCAACCTGCATTTCTGCATTGAATAAATAATAGAACTACTAAGTTGCTGTAAGTGTAAGAGAAAAGAAGAGAATGAAAAGTATATGTGTGCATGTACACATAAATCTATGTAGGTATAGATAGAAATATGTGTTGAATTACTTTGATTTCTATTCTATACTAGGAGATTAAGAATTAAGTAAATTTCACAATAATTCCATTTGGGAGGTTCTTTGATTAGGTCCATCTTATAGATGAAGAAATTCATTTTTGTGACGAGTGTCAATTTCTTGTTTGTATGACTAAAGTATGTACTGTTATCTAATGCTTGTATATTTTCTATTATTAATTGTTTTCAAGTTACTTTCTTTCATCACTAGCTAACTTATACATTTCTTTAAAAAAATTTTTTAATCTTTATTTTTGAGAGAGAGAGAGAGAGACAGAGCATGAGTGGGGGAGGGGCAGAGAGAGAGGCGGACACAGAATCGAAAACAAGCTCCAGGCTCTGAGCTGTCAGCACAGAGCCCAATGCGGGGCTCGAACTCACGAACCATGAGATCATGACCTGAGCCGAAGTCAGATGCCCAACTGACTGAGCCACCCAGGCGCCCCTAACGTATACATTTCTTATGGGGCAAAGACAATATCTGAACTTTTGTTAGATCTCAGTGCCATTTTGCACATAGTTTATGGACAACAGATAATCATTTTTGTGATTTTTACCATATTGTTTAAACTTGTTCAAATGTAGATTATTTTGTAACCAAATACATTTGAAATTTCACTGGGGCACCTAAATTATTTAAAATGCTGTAAACCTCCTGGTTTACATGAGACCAACAGACTAAAGTCTTGAGTAATTGTGGCTTATGTAAAGCCTCAGTGCGTCATCAGGGCTCCTGGATCCGTTACAGTGAGAGACTGAATCTCTGAGCAACAACAGAGAGTTTTGAAACTCAGATTCACTGGGAAGAAGCTGAAAACAAAAATAAGACCATGTTTTTAAATGACTGTATATAGTTACCTGGCTGGAAAAAGAAAATCACAAATTTAACTGGAGGCTAGAATGCATCACGGTCATTAAGAAGACATTTAGGAGAGTAAAACAAGTCTAAGACTTTGGAGGTGAAACTGAGTAGAAGACTAAGGGACATCAAGTCAAGTATTTGGAAGAGTCAAAGAAACCATGCACACAGAGAAGAGAAACATTAACGTTGTGCTGGAATAGCGGCTTTTAGTCTCCTCTTTTTTTCACAAAGACACCCAGGCCAGCTGAAACCATCTGTGAGGTAGCACAAGAGCACAACTACTGTGACCCCATCCCTTGCTTTCCCATTCGAGGAAGCACCTTAAAATTCAAGTGAAAGTGACCTTTTTTCAACTTTAATTCTAAATAAGCAAATTTCTTACAAATGCCACTACTTTATCATCAGCAACCAGTGGGTTGTAACATAGCTCACAACACAGCAATATGACATCAAGGCTGAAAACTTTTTTTTATTTTAATTTAATTTGTGCTGTCAGTGCAGAGCCTGATGTGGGGCTTGATCTCATGAATCGTGAGATCTCGCGAAAATCAAGAGTCAGCTGCTTAACTGGCTGAGTCACCCAGGCACACCAAGGCTGAAACTTCTTAATGATTTAAATGTTAGAGTTTTTTCTAGCTCTTGAATCTCAAGGTTAGTGATAGTAGGTTCTAAGAGTTACTGAATTATTTCTCAGTGACTAATTTTCATCCTCAGTATCTTGTTGTTGTTGTTGTTGTTGTTGTTGTTTTGTTGCTTTAAGCATCTGTTTTGAGGAAACCGTACATTCGTATATGTGTCCTTTTCCAGTGGTTCTGTTATGTTTGTTTTGATTATTATGTATGAATTCAGCCTTTTCCAAATATTCATAGAAAAAATAGAAGCCATTTTCCACTTGAAAAATGCTTTTCATTTTGTAAGACCCTAGAGTACTTTACTGGTAACACCACAATTCAAACATGTTTGTCATTAAGCTTCAACCCCAGAGAGGCAGAGAGCCTGGCTTGTGTTTTCTGGAATGGTTATTTGTTTGACTTCAAATCCCATGGTCCCTGGATCTATGAAATTTTAGAATTCTGTTTTCAATCTCTGTCACATCCTTACTCTATATGTGAGAAAGATATAAGGCCCAAATCACTAAATGACTGAATAGAATTTCCTAGATGAGAGTGAAAAGTTAGTACCCTGTGTGAAAATGTAATGAGAATATGCTATTAGCAGTTATTAAATGCTACTCTACAATTTAAGGAGACAGAGAGAGAGAGAGAGAGAGAGAGAGAGGAGTTGGGGAGAGAGATTGCCTGAGGCTCAGAAATAGACTGACCAACGTTCTAGTAAACCCTCCATATATAGTTAGAGGCAAACCTCCCAGTTGCTTGTAGTGATGACATTTCTGACTGCGAGGACTTCAGAACAACGTTGTAACAAAAGGGATATGTCTGTATTGAATCATCTTTCATATTGGTTCAGGGATATTTTCCATTATGTAGTGCTACTTTTTTTTAATGGTTCTTGAGTCCTAAAAATAAATTTATCCCTGTAAATGCCCTTCGTTAAGCTCTTATTTCAGAGAATTCTTAATAGGTATTTCAGTCATTAGAGAGAATTAGCCAGGTGGTACAGAATACCATATGTAAGGCTCCATTACACAACCAGACAAGTCTAAATATGCCCTCTGTTTTCAAAAGCCTCCTGGTCCTTAATCTATTCTCAATACTCTGCATTATTAATTCTTAACCATGGTAAATATAGATGTGAGGTTAAAGCAAGGTGCTTTTATATCATTGTTAGATATATGGGTATATCCTGGTGCCTGAGAGAGGTGAAAACAAGTATTTATCACCTGCTTATATACTACATAGTGTGGAAGATGCAAGTAAATGGATAGAACATTTAATAACATAAACTCAAGATATTTGTAATCTGATTAGCTGCAGAGTACCAAAGTAAGTGTGTAACACAGAGGAATGTTCTCTGTGCAAAAGAAAATACTGGAGGAGTCTACTGAAGAGAAAGTCCCTATCAATTGGACGGGATTGGAGGCTGAATCTATATGCTTTCAATTTCTGCAGATTACACTAATGCCTCTCCTGGCCCCAGGACATGATGCTGGCTACTAGATTCCATATCCCAGCCCTTGCTTGGGAGACAGTCCACGAGACTAAGAAAACAGATATGTCAGCACATGACCATAATTACATGTTAGGAGCACTTTTAATTTAACTTAATTAAAGTCAAGGGTAGTATTTTTGTTTGTAAGTTTGTTTTCTTTTGTTCTCCTGCATTGACAGATTTCCTAGGGGTGGAGAAGGGGGAAGTGTTGAGAAGTAGCAATGTAGGTGATGATCCTGTGTGTTTTATCTCAGGTGGGAAAGAGAGGGTAAGCAAAGGAATCAAAAATTGCCTTACTGATGATTGATTTCCAGGAATGAAGACACTAGGATGAAAATCTGCCATTTGGTTAAGAGTGGTCACTTAAGGACTCATATGTTGAAATTGTGATATGCTATCCTCCTCCCCCATCCCTGACTTCATGAAATATTATGCTCTTCGTTTTTTATTTCTCTACAAACTTACCCCTCCTTTGGGATAGCTCTTTCTCCAGTAAACCTCACAATAACTAATTCTTGAACCATGAAATCACAAAAGATACATTATTTTCTTGCTATATTTCTTTTATTGGATTGTTATTTTTCTTTTGTATAATTTTCTCTTTTTTAATTAATTAATTTATTTTAAGAGAGAGAGAGAAAGAGAGAGAGAACACAAGCTGGGTAGGAGCAAAGAGAGAGGGAGAGAATCCCAAGCAGGTTCCACACTGTCAGCACCAAGCCCCCCGTAAGGGCTCGAACTCACAAACCCTGATCATGACCTGAGCTGAAATCAAGGGTCAGACACTCAACCAACCAAGTCATCCAACTGCCCCTCTTCTTCTTCTTCTTCTTCTTCTGCTTTTTTTTTTTTTTTTTACATTTATCTTACACCCTAATCATTCAAATAGATGGGGGGCAGGGACTGTATTTTATGTCTGTGTATATCCCTTAACAAAATGCCTGGAGGATTGGCGCTAAGGTTGTTTGATTGGCTTCAATACAGGAGGTCAAAGTCCTGATATTGTGTGACCAAACTATGGCCTGAACCCCATTGCCAGTCAGTACCAATGTATCTTGAGTATAATTGCTTCTTTCATTCACTTAAAATCATTATGAATAGCATTATAAAGACCATTTTCTTCCATTTTTAAAGACATGCCTAGAGCAACATGAGCAAATCTCTTTTTTAATATAAGCTCTTTTATTTTTTGCTTTTTTTTAAATCTCTCAGCATCAGTTTGGATTTCAGTTATGTTTTAAAATGTGACAGTATTAAAATATTTCCATAGTATAAATATCTAGTATAGCTTTTTAAAAAACCTTTTTCGAAAGGTAATATTGGGGGGATATTACTTGAACTTCTGTTGAGCCAAAAGAAATACTAAGTGCCAACCAACAAAAACAAAAAGAGCTACAACATGACGTTAAAATTGGGGTGCCTGGGTGGCTCAGTCCGTTGAGCGTCTGACTCTTGATCTCAGCTCAGGTCATGATCTGACAGTTCATGAGGTTGAGCTCCGCATTGGTCTCTGTGCTGACAGTGTGGAGCCTGCTTGGGTTTTTCTCTCTCCTTCTCTCTCTTTCTCTCAAAATAAATAAATAAACTTAAAAGAAAAGGACATTAAAATAGCCCAAAATTGAACATGTATAATTTATATTTAGAGTCTGAAACAGAATAAATATAATCATTAGGACAGGCAAGTTGATAAAAGTGAAGTAGTGAATTAGTGAACAGGATTTTGGGGGTGGGTGGTAGATCTTCTAATGTAAAATTTTGTGAGTGACTTTTTAAAAAGAGTATAAACCAGGTATCATTAAAACACTGATTAGAGTCTTAAACCAGCAGCCCTATTTTTGTTCGGGTCTAGGTTGTTTGGCTGTGTGGAAATAGTTTTTTTTTGTTTTTTTTTTTTTTTTAATGTACAAAATACACAGCAATACTGCCCTCTACAGTTCCCCTTAAAGACAGTCACTTGTCTCCAAGTGTGTGAGTGGCTAGTTGGTTGTAAATGAGCCCTAATTTAAACGGAAGAGTTCAAGTGCGTTTTGCTTTAATGTGTGTCCTAACAGTAAGCAGCTTGGGCCACCTGCTACCTCTGTGTTTGATGACTGCCTATAGAAGTCAGATACTCCAGAAGGGTTACACAATCTTCATTTCTGGGAATATGTGATACCAGCATTTTTTGAAAAGATTTTCATTCTGTGGTCCAGTTAGCAATGCTTATCTCCGTTTCACATACAGATGCCATTCTGGAATTAAGAAAGTAGTCCGATATGCCAGAAGGACAGTGGGATATATAAAGTCTGGGAAAAGTGTTTATGATCGAAAATAGTGAAGCTGCTTTATAGTCACATTTTTTTAGAGTAGAGCAAGCACTAGATTAAACTCAGTTGTCCCTGATAATGTAAACTATAAAGTAGAAAGGATAAATGATCAGAAGAAGATCGAAAGCCAAAAATTTAGGTGTTTAAATGAAATGTTTGTGTCTTTTTCATAGTAAATGCAAATGACACACAGTAAAAAAAATAGTCATGACATAATATATGAAAGCTTTGCAAAAAGTCTTACATGAAAATAAAAATCTGTAGAGAAAGAAATATGTTTTATCCTCCAAATAGGATACAGAAAGGCAATGTTTCCTGGTGTATAAGAGCAAAATTAGAATGGGTTCAAATCTCAGTGTTGTCACATACTATGTGAGCCGTGGGCAGGTTCCTAAAACTCTCTGCGCCTCAGTTGTGAGATCAAATGGTAACAATATAAGAACTGTATAGTATTTGCTGCTATTGTATTACTACTTTCAGAATTAAGTATTTGTATAAATTTGTTTATGAGCCTATATAGGCTGTGGAGAGACTGAGGGTTCAACTTCTACCTTCATTAGGATGCTAGTTATAAGTAGCAGAAAGTAACTCATATTACTTTAACTAAAAGGGAGTGGCAGGACGCCTGGGTTAAGCATCCAACTCTTGATTTCAGCTCAGGCTATGAGATAGAACCCTGCATCAGACTCCACACTGACAGCATAAAGCCTGCTTAGGATTCTCTCTCCCTCTCTCTCTGCCCCTCCCCTGCTCGCTCTCTCTCTCTCTCTCTCTTTCTCTCTGTCTCTCAAAATAAATAAATAAACTTAAAAAAATAAAATGGGGGCAGTATTGTAAAAATTCAGTGGTTATTTTTCAGAGTTCAGGGAAAAATTTCCACGAAGTGTCAGGATGAATAAAAACACTTAACTGGAAATTCTCCCAGGCAGTACTTTTCTATGCTCCTGTCACTGAATGTTCTGGTACATCTGCATTATTCCTCTCTCTTTTCAGGCTGATTGTCTCCCCTCCCCATTTAAATGTGGCGGAATATGACAGCCCACAGCAGTAAAGATGTTGTTACACCTCTAGTCACACAGAGATACCAAATATCTATTTCTTAGCTCCTATCCAAATTCCTGGGAATTAGACTCTAGCCCAGCATGGATGGGATGCTCAATTGTAGCCCACCAGCTGTGGCCGCCAGGAGAGAGACTTAGAGCAGAAATATAGACCTAACATATTGTCTTTATATCATTTTCTAAACATAGAATTCAGGAATTCTTTTAATTCTTACTTTATAAGCAGTCACCAGTTTATCAAGTTTTTCATTCAAATAGTTGCCTGTTAGTTGTTTGGAGTTTGGAAAACGGTTCCTGTGCCAACTCTGTTATACAACATTGTTAGGGCCTCAGAAGAATCTCACTCCATCCTTCTCGTAAAGAAAAAAAAAGTTGCAAATAAAAACTGATTAACTCACTATGTGTCTGAAAGAAATAATTATTAATTGCTATAGAAGTCATGTAAATGGCACACAAAAGATTTTTCAAAACTATTCTACCTTTGTATAATCTTGTCAGATTGCCAAACTATGCATTCATTTTTTATTGTTGTTTGAAAACTGGTCCTTACAGATATAGTTTTAACCATAATGTATAGTGTTCTTTTTGAAGCAAAATGAGTTCAGAGCTTCCTCTCTGTGGTCTTGGCAGCAGCAGCTAGAACTCCCTCTTGTTTCCATGCATCCATGCATGTACGTATGTACACATGCACCCATCCAATGATCCTTTCAGGTTCCATGCTTGGCCCTGTTTTAGAATCTAGGGAGACTGTAATAAACAAGCTAAAACTTGGAACTTTTTTTGAGTAGGAGTAGAGGAGAAAAAGTGCATAACCAATAAAGTATCAGTTAATGTAGAAGTATCTGGTAATGATATGTGCTGTTTTGTTTTGTTTTGTTTTGTTTTGTTTTAAGAAAAATCAGAGGATTGTCATTTGAAATAACTGGGAAGTCTCTTTAATTGGGCAATGACATCAGGTTTCTAAATTTGAATTCAGCCTCTGTGGTTTTAGAACCAGGACAAGGTGCTCCAGCAGGAGGATTGAGAGTGTCAAGATGGCCCTGTTGTCTTGCCCCAGTAGAGATACTTAGTCCCAAAATGGCTCTTGCTCACCCTCTTTCTAGAGCCCAAGAGTTTCATTTGGCTCACTTCATCCCTTTCTCCATCCTTGTCTCTCTTCATCAGAGATTTCCCCCTTTCCTGTTTCACTGCGGACAGAAGTCTCAGAGACCCTGCCTCCCTTCTACATAGTTTTGTTGTGGTTTTGAAGCATGTTTTCTTTGACTTTTATAACTATTTTAAATGCATTATACAGAGACTAAACAAGTTCTAATGCTACAGAAGAATACACAGAAAAGTAAGTGTTTAACTGAGTTACTGACTTTAAAAGATCAATCTCTCTGCCTAGATTTATATATAAAAATAAATACATATTTATGTGTTTATTCGTAAATAGATATGATGCGTTTACACACATTTGCTTTGGATTTATTGGATATATTGTTTTTGTTTTGTGTCTTGTTTTGTCACCTAATAATTTACTTTAGATGTCTTTTCATATCAGAACACATACATTAAGTTCATTCTTGTTAATAGCTGCATAGTATTTAATTATACAGGTACAAAATAATTAAAATTTTTACTCAGCTCTTAATAGATATTTAGGTTGTTTATAGTATTTGCTGTTGCAAACAAAAATGCAAGTCTTATAAATATATCTTGTTGACTCAGATGTTAAATATGTATAAACAAAACAGACTAATTTACACGTTAGTCTGACCAAAAGAAATACTGGGGGTTAGAGGCCAAAACCTGTCAAATATTGGCAACTTTATATGGTTTAACCTAATAGATATTGTCAAATTCCTCTCCAAGGCTCTCAGCCCAACTTTGTTTGTTTGTTTTTAATTTCTAACAGCTGTTGAAACAGAGAGAAAATATCTTGGATGCTAAGATCTGCTGGATAATGTGAGAAAACCATATGGGTTGTTATTACAACAAAATCATTGTTTCCTATGAACTAGACCCACATTTCCATTCAGGAATGTTCCTAGGAGACTGCCTTTCCATTCTGTCCAGTGCCAAAGCCAGAGTCCTTTATGATTGTAGGAACTAGCTAGTTGAATTGGGGATGGAAGAAAATAGACCAGGATTCCAGGTTAGCTCTGGGATAACACTGGGCAAGCCATTTAACCTCTCTAACTTGATTACATGATGAATACAGAAAATATCTACCTTAAAAGATAAATGAAATAATTCCTGTGGATCTGACTAACTTAATAAATCAAACATTCCTTCCTTCATCTCTCTTTCCTTCCCCTCTTCCTTCCTTCATTTCAGTGCTCTGTATCTCCAAACTACAGGGATGAGTCAAGGAAGAGAGTGTCTCTCTGGGCCACAGAGCCATACAAACGTCAAACATCAGTGGGCATCCAGAAACCACTTCTAACCCAGAGATAGTCACTGAGCTGTTTCAGTCTTCAGGAAATGTTCAATGGCATAGACCGTGCTCTCAAAGTCTGGCAGTGCAGGGTCTGGATAAATTCTCATTCAAGCCCAATCTGTGTGTGTACAGTTTCTGGGGAGTTCAGTGGATAAGCACAACTTTCTTAACATTACTCTCCACCACTTGCAAAACACTCTGTACCCATCAGGAAGCATGACTCTCCTATTTCACAATCTACTTTCTGGGCATGTTTCCATAAAGCAACCCCAACCCTGTGAGGCATGTATTTCTAATTTAGCATCATTTGTGTTTGTTGAACTGCCTTAGTGGTTATTCTCTTTATCAACTCTAGAAATTCAAATACTGTCCCAGATTCTGACTGGGCTCTCATTCAGTGGTAATCAGTTGGTATTAAATACTAAGGCCCATCAATTTATTTATTTATTTATTTATTTATTTATTTATTTATTTAGCAGATGAGAAAAGAGAGACACTGTAGTTACATGTTTTGGAATAGTGGGGGTGAGGGACACCTTGAGTGTTGGAAGGACATGGTACCAAGTTTAAAAACCTGACACTGGCACTTAGTATCTTTATTCTGTGACCAAAGTGCTTCATTTCTCTGGGCATCACTATTCTGTAAAATGGAGTAAATGACTCTCACTAAAACCAGAGGGTTGCCTTTCTTGTGTGTCAATTAAGAAAATATATGTCACTTGGTTGACACTTCACATAGCACAAGGAAGCTCTAAAGAATTGTTAACTGTTAGGGCTCCTGGGTGGCTCAGTCAGTTAGGCATCTTACTTCAGCTCGGGTCGTGATTCCACGATTCGTGGGTTCAAGCCCCACGTCAGGCTTTGTGCTGACAGCTCAGAGCCTGGAGCCTGCTTCAGATTCTGTGTGTCTCTCTCTCTCTGTCCCTCCCCCACTCATGCTCTGTCTCTCTCTCTCGCTCTCTCTCAAAAATGGATAAACATTAAAAAAAAAAAAAGAATTGTTAACTGTGATTTACAATTCTCAATACTGACCTATTACTAGAGATACTTGCCATAAAACCCTACCAGAATTTTAAGATTGTAAAGGGTTGGTATTGCCATGGATAAAACAGTGTAAATTTTGGCAGAACTAATTACAGTGTTCTTTTCAGGAATAGGAACTGAACTTTTCCAGTTATTTGGTAGATGTTTAATCTGGAAAAAGAGGGTACAAAAGGATGAGAGAATGAATAGATAAGGTATCTTCTGACACTTCTTTGTCACTGATGTAGAGGAGAAAGAATGTGTCTTTTTAAAGCTATTGTTAAACTGATTAGAAAGCTCTTTATAAAATGGAAAACACAGATCTTTTTTCCCTCAAGGATATAGCACATATCGTTGGGGTATTTGTTACCACAAATGAAAAACACAGATTGAGTAGAGATGTTCTAATTGCAGGAATATGTTCTGATAGTTGTAGGGTTTTGTTTTGTTTTTCTATTTTTCTTTTTATTCTGGCTTATGGGCATAGTAGGGTTAGCATCATTACAAAGTCTCTCTTTTCCATAGTATTTGAACAAGGTCATGTGAAGGCTATTTAAACACAGAGTTCTCAGATGGTAAGGTAGTTGTTTTATGGGGCCTTCATTCCAAAGCCTCATGTACATACAAATTGCAGTAAGACCTGTCTTTGCTTCAATAGCTAAGAAACCTTTCCCTTAATGGTAGAGTGTCATCCTAGCCTTTGAATTGGTACATGTTTTAGAATAATGTTTAGAAGCCAACATTTCAGTAGAGAAATTTGGGGGTCCGACACACAGGCCTTTATGTACTAGCTGATGGCTTCCTCAAATACTTGTCTTTTAAAATGTTCTTGAAAAAAGAATATTCCCTTCTCTGGATTATTTTAGATCAACAATCATACTGAACAAGCAAATGTGCTTATTTAGCAATATCTTTCTTATTAAGCAATGTCTTTCACTCAATTTTACATTTTAAATTCTAACTTCCGCCGATCTTAGACACCAGATTTTCCTTATGTATTATCCTTATAAGAATAACTTCAGTGATATTTAGAACCTCATCATAATCCCTAGAAAGGCTCAGATTGAAATAGTCCTCTAAGGAGAGAGATTATATATATGGTAGGCAACACTATTAAAAGTCCAGCTCTAAATTCTATTAATAAATAAAGAATTTAATACTTCATAGTAGGGTAGACATTGAATTTGGAATTCTTGTGAAGAAGTAATGTCTAGGTTTGACTCTTGAGAATTTAGAAGGATAAGGAAGAGCAATTAGTAAGAAACTTTAAAGACTACTAACTACTGAAAGCAGCCAGAAATACTAGGAAGGACACTGAACTTAGATCAGAAGCACTGAATTTAATCCTGGCTCAAACATTTGTGAATCATGTGACACTGAGCAAGCCACTTAAATTTTTTTGTCCCTCTGTTTACAAGTCTGTAAACTAGGGTGATTATTCCTGTTCTGTCTACTGCCCACGAAGGAGGTTTATAGCTGTAAAATGCTATTCAGTTGTAAGGCCTTGGTATGGATTGCCTCTACGTTGAATTCTGTATGCTTTTTGAGAACAAAGATTGTGTCTTTGAGTCATGAGCATTATAAAGGTCCTGAACGAATGAATGATGGAATGTGTGACATAAATTTCGGCAGAAAAACAGTGGGAGGTGATTCTCCCACTGCAGTTTTCTGTGAAATTGTTTTTGCATTTTTCTTGGAATCATAAAATAAAACATTTTTTCTGGTTTACTATCTCAGCATACTTAAGGCAACAGGTCTTCCTTTATGCTAACTAACTTGCCTAATTGGCCTAAGGGCCTTTAGTGGGTGAAAGTTTATTGCCCATTCTTTATCTCAGTGCAATGCACTTCTAAGTGTATCTAATGCCAGACATCAGAATGTAGACACAAGCCAGAGCTTGTGTGGTATTGAGTATTAAGGCGCATGAAATAATAACACCAACACATTGGTTTCACAACTATGAATTCTTCAATGATTGAGCAGCATGGTTTCTTCTTTAACTTAATGGGAAAGTAAACATATTCCTTTGCGTGTCGCCACTACTTAAGCTACTGACCTCTGGCGGGAACCGAATGCTCTGGGAAGCTTTCATTATTTTATATCAATTATGACTGGTTAACACAGAGTGGAGTATTATTCACAGCCTCTTCAAGCAGAAGACAAGACACTAAGGAATGCAGTGCTGTTAGAGATGCCAATAGCCAGATGATACAATATATCCATCCCCATTAAATTATTTCTTAACAGGTTAATAAATGAACTGATTAAACTAAAAGTCCCATGAAAAATAATTGCAAGTTTTTAAGTTATTCTATATGTTTAATTGGAAAAGATATTTTTAGGAACTGGACATTATGATCCACACCTAACTTACCCTCTAAAAGTTAAAGCTTTAACACTTTATGCCTGACTTCAAAATGTTGAAATGTCAAAACTTTTTTTCATTATCTAATTTTGGATATTAGTAACTCATATTCCTTTATATGCATTGGGAAAGGAACTTACAGTTCCATTGTCAAAGATCATAAGAATCTGATTCACAATAAACATGAAAGGGGGGAGGGGCTTGTACAAAATATTTCTAGGTACTGAACAAGCTCTTTTCTTAGCATCTTTTCTTTCTTCAAAGATTTGAAACTTTTCAAGGACTTCAATAACTTTTGAGTCAAGAGTGTCTTCATACTGTTTAGAGAGAAAAATTCTCATAAATCATACCTAAGACAGTGCCAACCTCTTTGCCACCTTTTGTTCATTTGTTTGCTTGCTGTGGCAAAGCATTTTATTTTCTCCAGCTGGCTGTATTTTGCTGACCTCCAGGACCTGCTACCTATTTACTGAATTGCAGTATAATTCCAAAACCCTTTGTTGACCAGAGGGTTTGAATTAAGACTGGGACAGAAGGAATCCCTCTGTGGTTGAACTGGCTCTAGGACTATAGCAGTGACACAGGAATAAATTAATTTCAGGGTATTACTGGGGACTTGAGTAATCTTAACTATGCTCAGAAGTTATTTTTACATGTTTTCTTGTTTGTTTGCCTTCTGAGCAGAGTAGCACAAGTTTCCTGGAATCCAGTTCTTCTCTGTAGGCCAGATGACCTTTCTGAGCTGAGCATGAACCAATTATGGTGCATTTGGGTGGGACTACCTCTCTCCTCCAGGTCTACATTCATCCTGATCAGAACCCAAAGGGGATATGCCAGATACTCACTAGAGGGCAGCAAGGGGTCAGTGGAACCAATTCTTGAGGCATTTGCTAGATTGTATTACGTGCTCTGAAAGAAAGCCCAACCATTTAAAAAAGTGAATTCTTTGTTACTTCTGTTGAAAAATAGTATGACAAGAGTAACCTATTCATACGAGTGTGTTTGTTGCACAAAAACTTGAGTAAAAGAGAAACACAACCTGGCTATTACAATGAACAAGTCTGTCAGTTCCAAGACATTTCATCAGCTATGCTTCCTGGGTACAGCTGGGTACCCAGGAGAATGTGGGTCCCTAAAGGGGCCTGTTCTCTGTGTCCATGCTGGAAATCAAGCGACAACTGTGTGGCTGCTGAAGAAGGAGGCCCCAAGTCCAAGAGTGAGAAATAAGGAACAATGATTAGGACTCTCCAGTAAGCTGGAGTGACACGTAGTCAAGGGATGCCAGGTGAGGAGGTGTTCCCCACCTGCGGATAAAGAGCGCAAGTCCCCTGTCCCGTCCAGGTGGTGTGTTTGCAGGAAGGAATCTCAGTCGCACTATCTTCCACTACAGTCCCTTAAGGACATTTGGGCGAGGTTGTGACCATTTTGCAGTTCTGTGCCATGAGTGGGGAGCCCAGCATCTCAGTGCTTGCGGCACATGGGAGAGAATGAAGCGACCAGGTGGACAATGGGAATGACTTTATGAGATGTCATATAGAGGAACTGTTTTGCAGAAGGTGGCAAGGACAAGCAGGAGATTAAAGGGAAAGGTGATTTGAGTCATTAGCTCGGCGGTGAGCATAAAACACAAAGACCCGTCTGTGGAAGAGAACGTTACCGGCTGTCAAGGAAAATGATGCATGAGCCACCCCAGGACTCTTCTGAAGAAAGGAGAAGATGAGGGTACAGAAGGTGCTATAATTTTGCTAGTGAAGCTTAAATGTAAAAATTTTCATTATCCTTTTTATTATTAACATACTTCTCTCAATGTATCCCACAGGATGGCGTGAACTCTACAACTTAGTTCACAATCAGCAGAAAAAAAATGCATTTTAATCCCCAAATTTCACTTTTAGCTGTTCAATGAGGATAAATATAACACACTGTTGTAAAAAGTTGCTTTTAGCGTGAATATTATTGGGAAAATATTAATCCCAATCTCAGTTTTTCTCTATCTGGAGACACCTCACATTAGACTCTCACAGGGTCAATCGATAATTATACACTAACAATTTTAGGAGGAAGAATTTAATAAGGACTATAGGAAAAAGATGTAATCAAATGTTAGGGGAACATAAAAAAAGGAAGAAGTACTTTCTGCTGGAAAAATTAGGGAAGATTTAATGGGGAAAATGGCATTTGAACAGGTTCTCAAAATACAAGCAGACTTTTACAAACAAAGCGATGGAAATAACGTTCTAGCAAAAAGGAACAGAATAATTAGCCAATACCTGCTTGGGTAGCAAAGAGACAGATGGCTATAATTTTGTCACCGAGGTTAAACCCAGCTTGTAATAGACTTTATGAAGAATGTTAGGAACTTTGGAATTTATTGTGTGGTCACTCTGGTCACAATGATCAGAATTGCACTTGAGGATAGTTTCTCTGTCTGCAGGGCTGGGGCAAAGATGAAGGCAAACATGCATTAGGAAGTAGATGAAATTGCCCAGATCTGTGGAAGGGTGTCTATAGTCAGCGGGGCAATGGCAGTGGAAGTGGAAGGAAGGAATAAACAAGACAGACATTAAAGAGGGAGGAGGTTGGTTATTAACTTGAAACTGTTTGAATGTGCCTTAACAGTTCTTGGAATGAGGAAGGAGTTTCACCTTCAAAACTGCATGTTATAATTATGGATCAGTTGGGACATGGCCAAAGACAGTCCAACTCCATTGTCAGGGCTCAGCAGTTCACTCAGAGATGGAGACAATGGAGAGGTAAAAACAAGAGGAAAATGAGATTTCCAAAGCATTACATGTAGCTGTGGGCCTGGGGCTTCATTTCGCTAAAGGAAAATAAACTTTTCTTTTTCTTTTTTTTTAAATTTTTTAAAATATTTATTCATTTCTTGAGAGACAGAGAGAGACAGAGCACAAGTGGCAGAGGGAAAGAGATAGAAGGAGACAGAATCTGAAGCAGGCTCCAGGCTCTGAGCTGTCAGCACAGAGCCCAAAGTGGGGCTCGAACTCACAGACTGTGACATCATGACTTGAGCTGAAGTCCAACACTCAACCGACTAAGCCACCCAGGCACCCCTCAACTTGTCTTTTTCATTCCTTCTGGGGGAAAAATAGATTTACTGAATTACATGTTAATATGTTTAATTCAATGTTATTTGTTAAAATAATTATCACAAGATTATTTCAATGAGAAGACATCTGATTTTAATCCCAAAGAATAATGAACAAAATGAAACCTTGGGATAACTGAAGTCGAGTCAAATTTAAGTGGCTCAAGATAGCATTATTGTAATATTCAGTAATGCTGCTACAATTGCTAAAATAGTATTCAGCAGTCATGCTGAGCTAATTAACCTGAGATCTCTGTAGAATTATGTATCAATTTTGAAAATATTTTATGACTGACCAAACTCTGAATCTGTTTTTATAGTTCTTTTTAGTAAATGTCTCAATCATATGAAATAACTTTTTTTTAATATACTGTAATGAGATTTTCCATGCAGGTCTAAGAAACTTGGAATTTTCTATTTGAGTTTTTCTTAAACTGTAGCATTGAGCCCCCCATATGGCCACAAAAATGACTTTTTTTTTTTTTTTTTTTGCTATGTCAGTAATTTGCTTCCAAGTAGGAAAAACAGGGAATAGGACCAAATGCCTGTGACACTTACCTTTGGAGCAAGATTTGAAGCCAATTAAATCATGGCCATATGATTTTGTTTGGATTATAATTGCTCTTTAATGAGATGCAGGAAGAATAGAAGGCCCTGGAGCCAAGAAGGACAGAGCTTGGAAGAGTTCAAGACCTGCCACATTAGTGATTCTTACAAATTGTATCAGAAGAGATCTGACTTGCCCCAAGTAGTTCACAAATTGGACAGCCCAACTATGTCTTATGTACATTTTGTGCTTTCCAGTTTTGACACATGCGTATCTTATGTTCCAGTTGCTCTCTGAAAAATATTTCTCAGCTCCCTGCCTCTGCATGTTTTCAGTCAAGGATCAGTATTACTACAGCTTATCAATAATTTAAAACAAAAATGAAAACAACGGTAATGAGATCTCTGTAGGCATTACACTGTCAACAGGAGAAATGAAGACATGGTAATGAAGAAAACATTAGTCTTATTACTTTAGGAGGGATAAGTTCTCCTTCTTTCATGGTGGTGCGGAAGCTGAAATTACCTCCCCAAAAAGGGCTTCAGATCACAAGCAGCTCAGAGAGAGCTGGAGTTCTTTCTAATCTGATTCTCTCTTGTTAGTCCACGCATCAGCAAAGTTAAAGACATAAGCACCCAATCTTATCAGTGCCACCAAGATAGTTCTAAAGATATTTCTCCAAGCCTTGTGAGAATTTCTTTTTAGTCTGCTATGTACGGACACCTCTGAGTAGCTGAGAATGTTCTCCCTTCAATCTCACACCAGAGCTCCTCACCAATGACCTGGATCCCACCTTGGGAGCATACCATCTTTACTGGCCTTTTGTTTATAATGAGTGAATTCTCTTCTTTGTTCCTCCAACCTGGAAGGTGCAATCAAGGGAAGGGGAGAGAGAAAACTGAGAGAAGGGAGTTAGAGGGAAACCAATAGAAATTATGTTTGGAAACCTGAATAGACTGACAGAAGATATCTTTAAAGGAAGAGAAAACAATGTGGTCCTGATGTCTGGGCCAAATAAAGAATGAACAGGGTGTGAGGAATGGGTAGAGTTTCAGATTAAGCAAAAACTATGCCTCACATACATGGCCCGAGTTCTCCTGTGAGAAGTAATAAAGGTGAGAGTGTCAGAAGCAGAGGACATCCAAAAAGCAGGTGGCAGAGATGGCCTCTTTCACTTCAGCATTGCAGAGATTTTAACCTGCCAGATGCTGGCTCTTCTTTTTCGTGGAAGAGCATAACTTTCAGTGAACCATCAAATGGATTGAAGGTGTTTGTAGCGAGAGGAAAGACTGAGTCCATAGTAACCGCTGTATTATGATCAACAGTGCTATTTTGTTTCTTCCTCAGAGTTCCTGTTTATGTCTCAGAGTCGTTATATTGTCTTTTCAAGAACCAAGCCAGTTGGCCAGTGGCCACGGTACAGTTGCATTGCTAGTGAATATAAAAACACCCCATCAGTGGACACATCTTTCAGTATTCTGCTTAAGCTCGGTCTCCCATTTGAAATGTCATATGGTTATGGGTGAATAGAGGACACCGTTTTAAAGAGATGATTTGCTCAAAATGGTGTCAAATAACAAGCTACAGCATTCAGCAATTCTCAATATCATTATGAAATTTGATTCTATTTTTATATAAAAAGTATAGCATGCAATTCCATTTATTTATTAATATTTGACTCTGAGCATTTGTCTCATGTCCAAAAAATCATGGTATTTTTTCTATGAGAGGGAGAAGGGAAGAACAGAAGGTAGTCGAAAGAAGGACCTGAAAGAGAAAATATGGTGCCCTACTGCCTGCCTTCCACTTTTCACAACCTTCTTTTACCAAGCCTAAGAGACAAACACTAACAAATCTTTTTTTTTTTTTTAATTTTTTAACGTTTATTTATTTTTGAGAGAGTGTGAGCAGAGGAGGGACAGAGAGAGAGAGATAGAGAATCTGAAGCAGTCTCCAGGGTCTGAGCTGTCAGCACAGAGCCTGACGCAGGGCTCGAACCAACGAACTGTGAGATCGTGACCTGAGCCAAAGTTGGTGCTAAACCAACTGAGCCACCCAGGCGTCCCTAACAAATCCTATCATTAATAAAGCTATGTTTCTTAAAATTTTTTTCATCTTTATTTTTGAGAGAGAGAGAGAGACAGAGAATGAGCAGAGGAAGGGCAGAAAGAGAGGGAAACACAGAATTCAAAGCAGGCACCAGGCTCTGAGTTGTGAGAACAGAGCCTGAGCGAGGCTCGAACTCATAAACTCTGAGATCATGACTGGAGCCGAAGTCGGACGTTTAACCGACTGAGCCACCCAGGCACCCCATAAAGCTATGGCTTTTGTAAAGATGACAGTGCTAAGTACTTTGCCCATTTTGTGTGAATTATTCCTGCAAACAAATCCGTGAGACAGATTACTATGTCTATTTTACAAATTAGAAAAATGAGAGGAGCCAAAAGGTTTGAAAAAATGCCAAGTGTCATGTAACCCATGATTAAATGAGCTGGGATCGGTCCAGGTGTATCTGACCCCAAAGCCTACACTTGACCATGTAGACTCTCTGGCCTCCTTTTTAGCCAGAAGCACCTCCAACAGCCGACTCACGAATGGAGAGGGAGGCAATTCCCTATTACACTTAGGCAAAGAATTCATAATGCGCCTGAAATAGAGATTTACTTCATAGCATTGGTTTAATTAGCGTAACTGTGACGATCAACAAATTCAAAAATGCTTTTTTGTTTTCTTTAAGAAAGGCAAACATGGTATAAAACTTGTAATATCTATGGGTTTGTTTTTTTTTTTTTTGAAGTATATGTTTAAAATTTAATGCCAGAGTAGCTTAAATCTTCCTTCGGATGACCGATCCTCCTATTAATATCTAAAATAAAATATTTTTGAAGTATCAATATTGAATCTTGCAGACATTATATCAGTATTTTGAATATATACCTACTGCTAGATTCTGGTATTTCATAGTTGCAGGAAGCCAATATTCCAAGTGGAATGATTTGGTGTACTTCTAGCTCTGAACAAGCATGCAGTATAGTACTGGTTTGTGATAAATCACTGACATTCTACTCTGGTGGCCAGGCCATTATTTTCTTATGTTAGGAAAAACACTGAATGCGGCAAGCCAGAATCATATCCCATGTAATACTATTTGCAAGAATGATTAACTGGGGTGCCTGGGGCACTTACATAAACAGCTGTTTCTTGTACTTTCCAGGTGATAAAACCTATTAGTTTGGCAACTTACAGAAAAGCCATTAAATCCATTCCAGTGCCACAGGAATAACTGGGCCCCTTAAGCAGGGTACACCTACCAACAAGAGGCAGGAGACAGGCGGTACAGAAAGGAAGAGGCCTGGATGAGAGGTCACTATCTAACTACCAGCCAACCAGGAAAAACAGAAAGGAGCCCAGAGTCTTCAAGGGGCAGAGGGAGGAACCAGGATTATTTAGCCATTTATCCTTGGTCTGTTTGTTCAGTCATTTCCTTATTTTAAAGGGAAAGCATGTGTTAAATACTTTTCTTTTGCCCTCCTGAAATACCACTGACAGTCTAGATTGGCAGGAGTCTATGATATACTTAATAATTTACACCATCAAAGCAATCACAAACTTAAACTTTCTTACCATGCATGAGAAAGTGAGTCTTCCACACTAAAGACCTTTACAAAATGCAAAAGCAGAGATACACAGGATTGATATTTACATTAACATTATATGGAAAATCCAAAAGTCAGTATCCTATATTTTTGTATCAGAGTATATATCACACTTTATTTTCTAAGTATTTATTTTGTCTTTCCTAATAAATTATAAGATCTGTGAGGAAATAGATTTGCAAATTAAAAAACAAAGTGCATTGAATTCAGCATCGTATGTCATATAGAACTCCATACAGCCATGGAGTTGACTAACAACACTGATGATTTCTTGAAAAAATTTATTGACAGTATTTTTGTAACCATGAAAAGATCTCTACACCAAATTTTCTTTTCCTCCAGCTTTTTACAAATTTGCACCTCCTTGTATTTTATTTTAGATGTGTTATCATAAAGAGATGTGCAGAAGAGATCTGCTTTTCTAACTATTATAGCGTCAGGGCTCTTATGAGGCAACATTTTATTATTATTCTCCCCTGCAATACTCAATGCATTAAAAGCCAGGAGATTCTATGCAGGGAAACTTAATCAATGAAACGTATTCCCAAGCAATAATAATGTGATGGAGACACTGCAATTTGATTAGTGACCTTTTCATTCTGTACAGAGATAACCTTTATTGATATCATTAACCAGACGAAACGGTGGTGTGATGCAACTCTTTTAACCATGGAGCTTGGTATTGATTGAGAAGCAAGAACTGAGATTTTGTTAGTGTCGAGCTGTTTACAGAAACAAGAGGGACATTCCTCTCCTTTTTTTCCAACCGCCAAAGTAATTGTTTTTTACCAGCAGCTAATAGAGAGGAGAAACCAAGGACATTTTCTTACTTGCGTTCTGTTTCTATGAACAAAAAGCCAGTTAAAAAGTCTGAGAACACTTTCTGAATGCTCACAAAGATGAAGGTGTTTTATAATAGCAATTTTGGTGTGGCATGAGTCCATCCTCTTTTCTGTTACTGTAATTCTGAAGTATCTCCCATTATAGAGCTCATAAGTGGTTTCCAATTCAGAAAGGTTTTATTATTTCTACTTGTGTTTGTACTTAAATAAACCACGTATGCTTATTTGCTGCCCTATGAAAGACCTATGTCATCATAGGGAAGACCTAGAGATTTTTGCCTGTGGCCCATTTTTGTCTTTGGCCCAAAGAACTGATTATCTTTGAAAGGTTTAATCTGCGTCTGCTTTCATACAGTAGAAATGGAATGTTTGTCTAGCCTTTTGAGGAATGACTTAACATAGGAATCAAACCTTAGGTTTTAAATCCTGGGCTAATGTTTAAATGAAAGTCAATTCTTAAGTTGAACATCTTATACATTCTAGAAAAAGAGGAGTTTAGTGAAAGGTAGCTATTATTTAAAACTGTGCTTTTCAACTTAATTTGGTGAGACTGACTTAGAATAAGTTTTTGATGGGACTGTGTATGAAGTAGAGTGCTATAATATGCTTACAAGTGGAATTATAAAATTTTGTTTTTATTGATTTGTGGACTAAATTCAGAGCATATAAGAGTTATTTATGCATTCAGAATGAATAATTAATGTTTATCAGATAAACGCTAGAAAAAAATGGGTTGGGGCTCCTGAGTGGCTCAGTTGGTTAAATGTCCTACTCCTGATTTCAGCTCAGGTCATCATCTCACAGTTCATGGGATTGAGTCCCACATAGGGCTCCATGCTGACAGTGCTGAGCCTGCTCTGGATTCTTTCTCTCCCACTCTCTCTGCCCTCCCCCCTCTCAAAATAAATAAATACACTTAAAAAATGGGTTAAAGGATTTACTAAGTTGGGGCACCTGGGTGGCTCAGTCGGTTGAGCATCCGACTTTGGCTCAGGTCATGATCTCGCTGTCCGTGAGTTTGAGCCCCGGGTTGGGCTCTGTGCTTCTGTGCTGACAGCTCAGAGCCTGGAGCCTGTTTCAGATTCTGTGTCTCCCTCTCTCTCTCTGTCCCTCCCCCACTCATACTCTGTTCCCCTCTCTCTCTGTCTCCCTCTCTCTCTGTCAATAATAAATAAACATTAAAAATTAAAAAAAAAAAAAGATTTACAAAGGTACATGTATAAACAGATTTTGGGGGGAGGAATTGCAAAATTCCTACAGGTGGAAATGTTTCCATATTTCCTAAGCTCTCTAACCACAGTGGGAGTTTTAATAAGGAAGGAACTGTGGGCATCTGCTTTTTTTATTAGCAAGCTTCTGGTACGTTAAAATACAATTAAATAAAAAAACTACTATGTATTTACAGCTTCAGAGGGACAAAAATTAACAAAATAACTTACAGAAGATAGTGGGGATAAGTAGTAAGAATGGATATGGTTGTTCACCCTAAAACTTGAAAATCTGTCATGAAAACTTGCCCAATTTTGGGTTTCAAAGACAGAGACCAGATTTTTCAGGTGGAAAATATACTTTTTGTTTATCAGTGACCACTCTGAAAAAACATGAAATCTCATGTACAACATGATCCTTTGATAATGAAAAGTTGAAAACAGATCAGAAATACATTTACACCTAATAGCATAGAGTTGTTTTTTGTTTGTTTATTTTCCAGCATGAATTTGTTTTTGTTTTTGTTTTCTACCCTGTGTGATTACAGATTACAGTGTGTGCATATATAAAGATGTTTATTTGCTTCACTTTACTATTGAATCCGATTTCTTGTACTTTTCAACCTGTTTTCAGCCTAACATAATATCAACAATGATAATGCAAAATCAAAATACTTAGAAGCCCTGAAGGGAAAATTCATGGAAATAATGTCTCGTTTCCTAATCCTGAGTATTGTGATTCAGCCATTCTTTTATATATAGAAAGAGGAAGTGGAGAAAGGGGTGGGGGCTAGGAATCAGAGCAGTAAGTGGAGACCAAAGAAATAAAGAAAGAGAGAGAAAGAGAGAGGGAGGAAGGGGAAAAGAAGGAAGGAAGGAAGGAAGGAAGGAAGGAAGGAAGGAAGGAAGGAAGGAAAAGAGAAAGGAAGAGAAAGAAAGAAAGAAAGAAACAAAGAAAGAAAGAAAGAAAAAGAAAGGAAAAGAAAAAGGATAAGGAAAGAGAGAATAATAAAAATATTGGAATATTGGAAGACAAGTTTGGGATTGATTGTACTTGCATCAAGGTCTGTGGGGCAATTTAACATAAGAAAGAACTCCTTACTCTTTGGCCACTGCAGTACCTCTAGGTCCTTAAATGAACCATTTTTTCAAAATTAGTGGTGTGCAGATCCTTATCACTCAACGTGTAACCCTCAGACAGCAGCTCAACTGCAAACTGTTAGAAAATCACATTCTCAAGTCCTCACCCCCACCCCAGGGCCAGAATCAGAATCTGTATTTTTAAGTAGATCCCACCATGATCATATGCTTGTTAGAGACTGGGAAGTGCAGCAATATATGGCCCTGTGTCTACTGGCAGAAAATTCACTTGTGTCTGTGTAACCAAGGACCACAAACAATGAAACACAGCATGTGGAAAACAGAAGAAAAATCTCCCAGGATGAAAGCATAAATAAAAGGAAATACAAAATTCCCCACTTAATGCCAAGTGCTTCCCACTAGACAAGAAATCACTAACGTCATTTATTAGCCCTCACTTAGGAAAAGCAAACTACACTGTGTCCACTTGCCTTTTTCTGCTTCTCAAAGTCAAACAAAAGATTTCTCACAATTATAATTTTTAACAAATCATTTTAAATGGTGTGTTTATTTTTCCTAGATCAAGCCTTTAGGTAATAATATTTTAATGTTTTGATTTTGAATGAATTGAAATGTTTTTTCAGGTTGCACTGCTTCTAACTGTCCATTTCCATATGGTTGTTTGTTTTTTAAGAATTTTTATGTGTGTGTGTGTGTGTTATGCATGTGTTATCTGGCCGTGATACACATACTTGCATGTGCATGCGCGCACACACACACACACAAACACACACACACACCCCACATTCACATGTGAGTGCTTCATGACCTTTATTACGTGCTCTGAGACCACAGCACAGTGTCTGGCTTTCCTGTGGAAGAGGGAGAAGGCTTGTCTGTATACAGCAAAAGCACTGGAGACTTGAACAGAGCATCTCAGCAATAATAACAAAACCAACCTGAGTATATGAGGGAGGAAGAAAAATGACAACTCTTCTTTGGCATATAGATTGCTATAGAGGAGCAAGTTGTTGAAGAAGGGGAAAAATGTTTTCAAATATCAGTGTTATACTCTATTCAGGGCAGTAGTAAATTATTTCTGGCTGATATTTTTAGCAAATGTCAAAGATGATTGTAGAAAGAGGCTCTTCCCAAACTATGACATGCTTAGTAGGAGTTAATTTCTGTTATCATTGTTTTTCTCTGGCAAATGCTTCTCTGATATGTGAATTAGAGTACAAACAGTACATGTTTGTATATATAATTTGATGCTTATATTATTAACGTTTGTTTATAATGTGGCCTTTGGAGGTAGTTGTTGAAGAGAAGAATTGCTCTGAACTTGGAAATCTTAAGGCACTCTGATAGTACAGCCAAAGAAATGTTCCAGCTCCTGAAGAATTGTCTCTGCTCTGAAGGAAAGATAAACAGTGTTCTTACAAGGTGGGGAGGATGTCAAAGAGATTCATCATCATAGTCTCATAGAGGAAAGACTGTTTAGCTGTGGCTTCTGTATTAACTATGAGCAAAGTGAAAGGAATTGGCATGGCAGTCTGCAAACATGCTGGAGGGACATCATAACAATAAAAAATAAAATATTTAAAAACAAAAAAAGAAAGATGCAAACAAATGAGAATAGCATGCCATTACAGCTTGAAAAAAAAATCTAACAATTGGATAAAAACAAGGTAGAAATGTAAAGCCCTCCATAAGTATCCAATGCTTTAAAAGAAAATGCATTACCTCAGGAAACCATGAGTTCTAGAGATATGAACTCCAAGACAGTGATAAAACAACAACACACTTCTGAGTTGAGGAGGCAAATTGAGAACTTAAAAAGACTTTCATAAATCTAAGTAAGTTAGAACAAATAACTTAGAATCAAGAAAGATAGAAAGAACTATAGAGGGAAAGAAATACAGTAAAATCTTGAATTGCTGGTAACTTGTTCTGCAAGTGTTCTGCAAGACAAGCAAACATTTCTAACAAATTTCAACTGGATAAATGAGCCATGTCTTGCCATATGAGTAGCATGTGACTCCAAATGTCACATGATCGCAATTAGAGTAATTAGTGAAAATATGTCAGATAAGAAGGAGATCATTGGTAGCCCTGAAGTGCAAACACCAACAAATAAACTAGGGAAAAATACTTAAAAACATAATGAAAGAAAAAAGAGTAGATTAAAAGGAATACCTGAATCTGCAGATTAAACGGGCACATCAAATGGACATAAAAGATAAGATAGCTGGTCATATGTTTGTTATCCAGGATCAAGGAAAAAGAAAAAATTCTGCTGGCATGGAGATGATAAAATCAAGTTACCTAGAAGGGAAAAACAAAACAAAACAGGCCTATCTCAGACTTTTTACAGCAATTTTGACTGCCAGAAGACACTGGAAGTTGTGAGGATACTAAAATGACACCAATAAAGATGTATCCAGGCAAGAGGCAGTAAGAGGATTATATATATGATACCTATGCCATCTTGGAAAAATTACTCAAATGTGAACTTACTGAAACCAAAAAAAAAAAAAAAAATGAAAATAAAAAACTCAAGAATAGGAATGTGTGATAAAATTCTCACAATGACATTGTATTAATTTAGCTATAAGACTAAGTGTCTGGTAAGGATAGGGGTAGAACAGAAAGCAGATATAACTTTTCTTATTATCTTATGAATATTAATATATAATAAAAATGTAAGAGAAAATAGGAGGGGAGATGGGAGGAAGCATAAATGATAAACCCCCATAATTATTAACCTGGTAATTCAATCACATTGTAAAGACTTGAAATATATATTTTAAAAAAAGATACACTGTATGTGTGTACATATATATTTAAAAATATTTTTTTTGCTAGGTCTTCGTGGTAAGGTCTGGAAGCAATGTCATGAATGTTCAGCACTTGGTTTCTAAATGCCATTCTCCATTAAAATAAATCAAGGTGAAAAGGCTGATTTCAGTCTGAGATAAGGAAAGTATAGCTAAGCGTGAAACATCTTGTTGTACCAGAAATAAGGAAGTGCTCAAAGAATAATAGTGACATAGCAAAAGGACAGAGGAGAAATCCTGAAAGGTTCTCACTGACCAAATTCAAAATAATTTGAGTATGAAAGTATGCAAAAAATAATTGACCTATTAAATGAAATCCATAGATTACATATTAATCTAAACGAATCAATAAGTTGGTGTGATAAGAAAACTCTTTCCTACAATTGAATGCCAATTAATAAATATAGAAGGAATTAAAGAGTTGGAAAGTCATCCCTGGATGCTAACACTACTGGATGCTAACATTACTGGTATGGTAAGAAAATGGATCGAAGTTAACTTTATCATTATCACGGCAGTCTGACACCATGTGCCTCCAGATATGATGAAGTGAGAAGAACACGCCATTACTCTTTGGGGTTTCTGCTAAAAGTCCGCAATTCAAATCTAGTCGTGAGGAAATACTAGGTAAATCCAAACTGAGAGACAGTCTCAATATAATTTACTTGTATCCTTAAAAAACTTCAAGATCAATAAAGACAAAGAAAGATTGAGGAAATGTTCCAGGTTAAAAGAGAATATAGAAAGCTGATGCAATATGTGACTGTGGATTGAATCCTGAAATGGAGACATAATAGCTATAAAGGATGTAAGAGAGCTAATTTATAAATTGGAATATAAACTGTGGATTAGATAATATTGTATCAATGTTAAGTTTCATAATTTGGGGAATTACACTGAATCTGTGTAAGAAAATATTCTTGCTTTTAAAAGTAAACACTGTGTGGGGACACCTGGGTGGCTCAGTCAGTTAGTTAAGCATCCGCCTTTGGCTCAGGTCATGATCTCACAGTTTGTGGGTTTGAGCCTTGCGTTGGGCTTTGTGCTGACAGCTCAGAGCTTGGAACATGCTTCAAATTATTTGTGTGTCTCTCTCTCTGCCCCTCCCCCATTCAGGCTCTCTCTATCTCTCTATATCTCTCAAGAATGAATAAAGAAAGAAAGAAAGAAAGAAAGAAAGAAAGAAAGAAAGAAAAAGAAAACACTGTGTACTGATAAAGGTATACATTGTTTCCAACTTACCCTTAGTGATTCAGAAAAAAAATATGCATATACATAGATTAATAGGTGGAAATTGGTAAATCTAGGTAGAGGGTATATGGGTTTTATTTGTGGTATTCTTATAATCTTTCTGTAAATTCGAAATTATGCCAAAATACAAAGTTACAAAAATGTAATGATGACTCATACCTTTATTATAGCCCTTCCATCTTTACACAATTATTTCTGTTACTGCATCCATCCAAGTGAAAACAGGCATCTCCAAAGTTGTTCACTGAACAGCATATCCGAATGCATGTATGTTTCATTCCCATATTTATAATCTATACACACACTACTCCTCTTCCTTACATTTCACTGGAGAACACAGATCCTATTCCTTATTCATCTTTTCTAACTGCACTCTCTTTTCTGGTGGTCTAGTCTGTTCCTATAGCTTTAAATTTCATCTACTTGCCAATAATAAATGAAGTTTGAAGAGTAGAAACACTAACATTCCACAACAAATTCCAGTGACACCTCTTCCTGTGATTGAAATACACATTCTCTCATAGGAAGATAGTACTAAAATAGATGATGATAGATTCTTTGTGAAGAAAAAAATCATAGTTGAAGTTCATTGCAAGACCAAGGAACTATCCAATGTAATTTCCAGGAAGAAAACATAAAGAATATATTGACTAAAATGTCTAAAAAGAAAATGATTTTTCTGGATAAACTAAAACTGCCAGTAATTATCTTCCCAGTTCAATACCTGGCTAGGGTAATGGGGTTGTTTGTTTTGTTTGTTTGTTTATTTGTTTGTTTGTGTGTGTGTTTCGAGAAGGGCTATGAAAAATGCACTGGCATTTCTTTATCTCAGATAGTGTACATTCAACAAGAAAACTGATGTTAATAGACCCAATAAAGTGTTAATTAAAATGATGGAGATGCTGAAGAATCCAGTTTATGATGAAGGGGGGGGGGTCTATCCAAGTCAGACTTTTTTGGCTTAGTGGTCATATAATGATAATGAAAAATACAGTACTCAGGTTGGAAACAGACACATACTCCCACAAAAGCAATGACTAAAAGACATTCAGAGAAGCAATTCTTGACACTTGATACAAAGAGGAATGGATACTAGGAATGTCAATTCACAGGTGATTATTTCCTGGTAGCTTCTGCCACACTGATGAGATTACAGTCTTTGGTGTGATTCATCCATTCATTCAAATCAGTAAGCATTTGTTAGGTACTCATCTTGCTAAGTGTCTTGACTTCCAGTATGATATCGTTGCACTTTTCTCTTAGCCACTCGATAAATTGTACAGATAAGTCCAAGGGTTTAAGGATGGAAGAGAGAGATTTTATGATGGGAAAGAAGGCACATTTATTATTATGCTTGTTTGCTTGTGCCTAAAGATTAACAAATTTAATAACTGTGCCAAATATTGGAGTAAAGGAAGACAATGTTTTCAAGACCAAATTTGTGGATATACATGCATATGTATGTGTGCAAATATACATGTATGTGGAGAGAGAGATGATCTGGACAGATGCAGAGTGAATTGTTGGTAGTGGTTAATCCTTAAGAATAGTATTGGAGACGATTAGGAGGGTGGGAATCTTAAATTTTACATCATATACTTCTTTATAGTATATGAGTTTTTTTATATAAAGAAGAATATTACTTCTGCATTGAAAAATAAAGTAATATGAGGAAAAGTCTGACTTCCCTTTACTTGGTTAAAGTTTGAGGTCCAACGGCAGAGGATTGATGGGCCATTTGTTTTCATTATTTTCTGAACCACGCTTGTGTATATAAGAACTTGTCAAAGATTACAGACCAAGGAGGTGCCTCGTCTATTCATTTCCAACAGTCTTGTCCAGTAAATATGGATTCATTCTTTCCTTGTGAAAAATGACAGTGCAGGAAAGCCACTTTATACTTCTAGGAGAAATCTGTTTTTCTATAAATTCAGAAAGCTTGATCCTTGTGTGTTTGGGGAGCCCCAATAATCTTAACATTTAAAAATTACTAAGCATAATGTGACTTGGAATTTTATATCTGATGACTTTTCTCCTAAGAAAATTTTAATAGTCCTCCTATTATACACTAAAAAGTCAAGTGTCTCCCCACTGCCCATGTTTATATACTTTGGAGTCTTAAAAAAACAATTACTATTATTACCAATACAATTGTTTCATTAATAACTGGCTATTTTGATGCAACATATATCTTCCCAAACCTCACAGATAAATAAATATTAAGCACATTTCGAACATATGGGAGATAATTATCTCAGGGAACAGTCGAATTTCATATCCCAAAGAAACTCCAAGATAATCTTCCTAAATCCTCTATTTTATATAGGAGAAAACCAAGCCCCAGTGGAGTTGAATGTCTTGTCCAAGATCATACAGCTATTGGTGACAAAACCAAGGTTGTAATCTTAATTAATTGTGGCTGATATCTCCTGTCTGCCCTGGGAATGTTTACTTCCCATGCTATGCCTATCTTTCCCTCTGTCTAGCCTAAGAAGGAAGTTTGCCATGTAAGGAAGGAGTTCCTCAACTCTGAAAAGAATTCAGGAGTGAAGCAAGAGAGTGGATCAAGATTTGACTCAGTTTGGTGTTTAGTAATATTAACTCACTGATGGTTAATACATTGAAAAATAAAGTGTGTGCTTATTTTTAAATAATGAAAATATCTAAGAGCACCCATCTATACCAACATATTGAGATTTTATGGAAAATATTTATGTGGATACCTTACACAGGAGACTAAACACAGTATACCTGTTATCTGTGACTTTTTTATAATGAAGTGTCATTTTTTCATTTTTATATATCATTTTCTATCAAACTATGGAACTAAATTAATTAATATATCTCAAATGGTTCAGTTGATCTGGCCTTTGTATATCTGTTGAAAACCTTGTCCGTGTTGTGTAAGAATTCTTGACTTTTCTTGTCTTGCCTCACTTGAGGGGCCAGTTACTCTAAAACCTATGACCTCATTCTTGACACTGTCATCCTGAAGGTCAGGTTTAATGCCAACCACTAGGTAGGGTGGTGTATATCCATTTGCCTATAAAATTTCTCGGCTTTTATTTATCTACTAGTGCATCGTAATTATTAACTGTCTCCTTTTACTCTCAGAGTCAAGATTTGGATATGGTTATCCTACCCCTAGTGGGTGTAAAATATGCTAGGGAAGGAGCTTTCCTACACCAGCTTTAAGGCAAATCTCAGCATTTTCACCTGTTTGAGCTATGTCTGTCCCTTCCTGTTTTCATTGTCTTAAGAGTTGTGCCTTTTGCCTTCCTAGATTCATTGTAACTGATTTATCTTTCAAACACCATTCTACTCAAGACTTAACATTTGACTTGATTGAACAAGAGTATCTGACAAATCCACTTTCATTTTGGTTTCAACTGTCTGTCCTAGTACAGAGTGTGAATAAATCTTCCAGGCTTACAGAAAATTAGATTATCAAGAAGAATTTGATGAAGGATTTGTGCTTTGCAGGGTAGCTAAATGGGTTGTTCCATAGGAACAACACAAATTGTTTGTGTGTTGGATCTCAAATTGGAACACACTTATGCCTGGAAAACCTAAACAGTCTTGCCTACGGAATCTCTTAAGATACTCCCAAATTATATTCCAAACAACTTCTTTAAGTCTAAATTTAAGAAGATGTCTAAAATTTATGGTCCCCTCAAAGGGCCAGGCAATTTAGTGTAGAGGGAGAATATGGGTTTTATAGTCAAATGGACATGAGTTCAAATGTTGCTATCATTCTTTCTAGTATTATGCTTCCATTTCCTCAACTGTAAATGGAAAGAACTTACTTAAATAATGCGAACTTACTACATCTTCATGCAGTCCTAATACTGGATATGTTTTCTGTAATGATTTTACAGACATTTTGGAAATGATTTCAGCTTTCTCACATCTTCCTACCTGTGGGAAAATGTAAATATCTTTTGATGCCTCTCTTTGGTGTCTCTCTGTACCTACTTCCTAGTTTTAGACCATCACAATGTCTTACTTGAATAAAGAAACAACCTGTTAAGTAGTCCTTCAGACCACCTGTTCCTAAATTCTTTCTCCACTTAGCATTCTTAAAACAAAGTATCCCCTGTTTAAAAATTTTCAGTAGCTATCCATTGCCTTCAGGATAAAAACCAAATTTTTGACCTTGGCTTTTGCTATATTTCCTTCTGCATATTTCATCTATTAGTTTATGTCTTTCATTCTGCATTCCAGCTCTACAGAAATACTTAAAGTGACCCAAGTGTGCCCTATCTCCTGCCTGGAATGTTAATCCTCTCCTCTCCTGCATTCAGAATGTGCCCTGGTTTCATCTTCTCAAAAAAAGCCTTCTTTGCCCACTTCCCATCTTGATTCCATGCTGCTTTGATGTGCTGTCCTATAATGTTATGCTGATCTCTCCAGTAGTCTGCAAACTTCTCTCACCTCCAGAGGGTAAGCTTCCTGACATAGGATTTTGTCTTTTCCTTTATATCCAAACACAGCACACTATATGGACTCAGTAAATATGGCTTTCAATAGATTGAAGGAAGGAAACAAAGGAAGAAAAGAGTGGAGGAAAGAAGAAATGTTAGCTTATTATCCTGGAGAAATTTGTATTCTAGATAAAGAAATATTATCCCATAATATCACAAAAGAATAATTATACAAACTTCATTACCTAGCACGGAACCTTGTCCATAGAACACAATCATTAAATATTTGTAGCTTTGATTCACTGACTAAATAAATGCCACCTAGGTACTTAGATTAATATGCAACGTGCACTGGAGGAAAAGGGCACTTTTTTCAACAATGATTTTAAATGATGTTGTTTGCTATCGAGCTGTAACAGTGTTCAGGCAAGAAATTTTTTTCTACCTTGGTGTTTTGGGAGGACAGCTGCAGTGTGTCTGGTAAAAGTCATTTTCTTCCAAAGAATCACCTCTCTTTGCCTGTCATCACACAGCCACCTTTCTGATGTGGCTGGACCCAAAGTTTGCTAAGCCACAGTGTGTGTCTGAGCCACAGGATCCAGAGAGGCTGACTCACTAGAACAGGTAATTAGGAAGCAGTAGGACATGAGACAGGAGAGGAAATCTAATTTACAGCTCGCTGGAGAGCTCTGAATCAGTGTGGAAGAGAAGTGAAATGGAAGATTAAATTATCTGTGAGCTCACTTCTCTAAAATTATTTAGTCTGTCCCTTTTTTTTTTTTTTTTTTTTTTTCATTTAGAAAACATATGCTGTGAATGCAAGGATTTAGCTTCTGCTTCTGAAGAGTTGGCAGCTGGGAGCAGTTTCTTGAAACCACCTGGAAAGGATAAAATTGGCTTTAGGATATCTGCTATTTCAATAAGGGCAACGATGACCAAGTTCAGGAAATGAAGGAGATGTCCGGAAGCTCTTAGGACCTTCTAGCAGCTCAAGGGTATAACTCTGGCCCTTGTGTTAACAAACTTCAAGGGCTTAGAGGCACCTTGTATTGATACAGCTTCCTAGAGCCCACCAGAGGGGCCCTTTCCTTATGTCCTGTGATGCCTACCTGCTGAGCCACAGGGAACTCACAGAGTTATGTCAATTGTAGAAGTAGATTAGTCTTTGCCTTCATGCTTATGGACATACGTTAGATTTTTGTTGACTGAAGAGTAGTAACCCAGGCAACAAATATAATTCATTCATTCAAGAAATATTGGTCAATACGTATTCTATAGTAGACACTGTTCTGAATACTGGGGATGATGTGGTTTTAAAAGCCTAAATATTATGTTTCTGATCTTATTTATAACTTCCAACATATTTCTGATCTTAGAAAGCTCATTCTAGAGGAGATACAGTAAATATATTTAAATGGTTGAAGAAATTAAAAAGAAAAAGAACCTGTGATAATTTCAGATAGTGGCAAGTGCTGTGAAGAAAAATTAAATAGAAAAATGGGGTAGAGAGTGTGTGGATGTAAGATGGGGAGGAGGGTAATTAACTAGAGTGGTCAGGAAATCTTTTTTCCGGGAAGGTAGCATTTGAGATGAGTCTTGAGTTCTGATAAACTGGTAGTCCTGTGAAGTTATGAGGAGAAAACATTCTAGACAGATGGAACAGCAGGTTAGGAAAACAGTAGGAAAGATAAACAGGAGTGAAATTATGTGAGACTTAGGAAGTCATCGTTAAGCATTTGAATTCACACCGTGGGCAATGGAAAACCATTGCAGGGATGAAGCAGGGGAATGATTGGAAACTATTAGAGGGCATGAAATGAGATAATGGGAAACCACTGGAAGGTGTGAAGCAGAGGAATTATGGAAACCATCAGATGGTATACCGGGGGGGGGGGGGGAGTAATTACCCTGGCTGCTGTGAGGAGAATGGATTTTGAGAGGAGAAGGGCAACAAAATGAGCATGAGCTTGAACTGAAGAAAGTTGATGCTGGAGATTTTTTATGTGCATGGTTCCCTGGGACTATTAAAAACATCCATGTACGATATCTCCTCCCAAGCATAGAACATTATAATCTAGTAGCTGTTCATGCAGTCACTTCCCTGCACTGCTACCACGAAAGAGGTCTCTGGGATTCCTTAGTAAAAGGCTTCCTCTAGTATTACTGTAAACCTGAAACTGAGAGATCAAGAGTTAGTGAATTCCAACTGCCTTGCCTGTGTTAATATAGTCTGCCCTGAGTTTCACCTCTGTCTTAAGTACTTCTTCCATCATTGAAATTCAACTCCACATATCCAGGCCCCATAACACAATAACTAGTCCCCACTAAACAATGCTAGGATTCTAAAGTCCAGAGCATGCCCAGAGTAGGGCAACCTGGAGTATGTCCAAGGGACCTAAATATAGAGGGACAATTTTTTTTTAAATGGTTTTATGTCACCATGTTATTTTAGATTGTGTCGAATTCACATATTGACAGCACATGCTTCCCTTCCAATGGGTAGAAACAAACCATGTCATGAATTACAAAGTCAGTTCGAGGACCAATTTCCTGTTGCTGGCACTGGTCACCCAAATTGCTAGTTCCCTCTTTGCTCAACCTATTTTGAGAGACTTTGGTTCTTACATTTAATACCTATAATCTATTGTCTGTGGCTCAGCCCACTTCTGTTCCAAACAACCTGCTTGTATGTGACTTCTCTTTACACCTTCCTTCCTGAGTGCAGTCAACAACCTTGAATCACCCTGACTCATTGCATCTAATTCTCTGTGTCTCCCCTCGCAGCCTCCCTCTCTTTTGGGGATTACTCAGATTTCCTTCCTTTCCTTCTAACAGACAAAGGGCAAAATGTTCAAATTAAAAGTCAAGTTTAAGAAGTAAAAGAAAATTAGGGAATTATTTTAATAAACCCAAGTAATATGTATTAGTGTCAGACTCTAATCATATTTGACATATTAGTGTTGTATATAAATGTAGATGTTAATGTCTTTGGGATTTACATTTGCACAGAGCTCTGCTAGACCAAATTAACTGAGAATGGAAGGAAAATAGGATACTGCCATTGTGTCAAAAAGTACAAAGTATGGTTTACCAGATTACCTTCCCAACGTTTATGTGTTTTGAATCAGTTGCTTACTTATCATGGTTGGAAAATTGATACAGTACCTATTAATTACTCAACATTTTGGAAAATATGTTTCAAAAACCAAACTGTATTTTTAAAAATATCCTTTTCTAATTCTTTAGTCACAATTACACTGTTTTCTTCTAAAGACCAGGGCAAGAGTAGGTACAATATCATTTTAAAAGTAGATGGGAAATATCAAAACCAAAGTGAATTTCTGAACTAAAGAACAATGCATCTCAATTTGAAAATGGATTTTGAATGGTCTGAGCATTTGCTAATTGTGTCTTTAAATTGTAGCATGTAATGTAGATTTGCTTTTAGCATTTTAAGGAGTCAGATCAAATACAAAGATTAATAGTAACCAGAGCAATTTCAATCTGGGTCATTTCATATTTTGACTTATCTGACCCTAAGACGGATGCTGTTGAGAGTGGGCAACTCAATGGAGAGAATGTAAATAAACTTTGGGCACATGCTTATGATGTGAGAATGGATGAAAAGGTTGTTACAGAAAATTGGCCTTACTTCGTAACTAAACTCTTTCATTTTTTTTTTTTTTTTTTTGACAATTAGGCACTTATCTAAAAAAGTTATTGCTTGTTGGGGCGCCTGGATGGCTCAGTTGGTTAAGCATCCGACTTCAGCTCAGGTCATGATCTCACGGTTTGTGGATTGGAGTGCCACAGAGGGCTCTGTGCTGACAGCTCAGAGCCTAGAGTCTGCTTCAGATTCCATGTCTCTCTCTCTCTCTTGGCCCCTCCCCTGCTTGCACTCTGTGTCTCCCTCTCTCAAAAATAAATAAACATTTTTTTAAAGTTATTTCTTTCAGTTACTATATTCTTTAAGAGAAGGATGAGGTAGGTTTATAAATGTTCAATTAGTATTTGTTAAATAAGTGAATGAATGAATGAATTAATACATTTTAGAAGGAAAAATTTTTAAAAATTATGATAATAAGAATATCATTCTTCAATTAGAGAAAAATAATTTCTTTATATATAAGAAAGGAATGTTACTTGAAACACACCAAATAAAAATTATTATGCTGCTTCTCTTTTATTTAACAAAATATATAACCAGTAATAACAAGAATAAACTTGTATGTATGGTAAAAAAAAAAATGTTGACAAGTTGGAAATAGGATCTGTGGTAATAGTAATGTGTTTCTAGTTCAATATCACTGATACTGGATAGAAATATTAAAGAGTAACACCTGTCACAGCACCAGCCTTTACAGTCCTCTATAAGGACTAAGGGATGTTAATATCCCTTGAAAACTGGCAATTCCTGAAACATAAAAATATTATTTAAAAAATCAACAAAGGATAAGATTATTTTCTAAGTATAGAAAGAAACTGGGCATTGAGGAGAAACTTTCAGTATTAAGGATTTTAAAGTGGAGTAAAATGTTTTCTCTGAGAACAGATGGTTGTCACATTGTAATTGTGTTATTGTTCCCTGCCAACTCATGTGGGTATTATCCAAGGATACACAGGAAAAAGGTAAACCATTTCCCTTCAGGTACACTAGAGTAGTAGAAAGAGCATTGAATTGGGGTTAGGAAACCTGGTAACTATTCTTAGCTGTGGCATTAGTTAGCTACGTGAATGACCTGATAGAAATCATATTTTCTCTGGGTATCAGTTTCCTCATCTATAAAATGAGGGCATTGGGCTAAATTATATTTAAGATCCTTGTGTGCTTTCTATGGTTCTTAATTCTCCTTTTTTTTTTTTTTTTTGTCTTTTTCCAAATGCTCAACTACTACATTATTTAAGGTATATTTCCCGGTCTTTTTTTTTTTTTTTTTCCTCCCCTCTCTTTCTTCAATATATGGGATAGGAGGACACTGACTAAGTCTGATGGGCGGGAGGAGGAAGAAAATCAGCTACAGGAAAGGTTTATATCCCCCTCTACAAGAAAACTTAAATATAGCTACTACAGCTTTGAAAGGAATGGTTTATGTCCAAACAGCATTTTCCAGACAAGCTCTGTACTTTTTTGCCAACAGAATTAACTTTAAACTGAACGCAGTAGACAGTTAAACAAGAGTCGGCACTGGAAACAGCTGTGAGTAGACAAGACCAGTTACTTATAAGGTACTGTTTTTTACTCATTGAAATCTCCTTCAGGGTTTATTTGTTTCGGGCACAAGTATTGTGTGGTCATTTGACTTTTCCCCCCACCTCGCCTCTATTCTGAGAGAAAACACACACTTTAAAATACTTTAGTTTCTTGGCTGTATTGTTTTGTGGCTGTTGATATTTGAAGCTACTAGGATTTGGTTTTGTTTTGTTTTCAGGAACCTAATGATTGTTGTTGTTATTTTATTTTGAAGCTTAGTTTAGCTTTGTCCTTTGTTGCATCTTGTCATGGGTGGTTTTATGTTTTGTTATTCATGTCAGATTAAAAAAAAAAAAAGATACGCTTTCAGATTACGGAATGTACAGAATGCTCTTGATTGAAGGGGAGGGACAGGTTAATTCATCTTCGACTTCAAGTATAGAAACAGCATAGAGCCAAGTCAGAGCAGCTCCAGGCACTTGAACTGACTTGGTTAAGGCTCACTGACCTCATTACAGCTTGGTGGATCTGACCTGCGAAACACACAATTTTGAATTAGGGTTTTACCTTTAACCTACTTGTATATTTGGGGGGCCTGGGTGGCTCAGTCCGTTGAGCTTCCGGCTTTGGCTCAGGTCATGATCTCATGATTCGTGGGTTCGAGCCCCACCACAGGCTCTATGCTGACAGCTCAGACCTGGACTCTGCTTCAGATTCTGTGTCTCCCTCGCTCTCTGCCCCTCCCCCCTTGAGCTCTGTGTCTCCCTCTCAAAAATAAATAAACATTAAAAAAAATTACTTCTATGTTTAATTGTTCATTTTAACCCTTCCTTCCCTTCACTTCCATTTATTTTTAAAAATTCTGGCAAGGCTTCTTTTTTTTTTTTTTTTTAATGAGGTTTATCTTTGTTAAGTTCATCCATCTTAAAGTGACAATATTTCCAGTATCTCAAATCACTGAGCTATGGAGGCTCTCAGAGCAGAAGGGGAAGAGCCCAAAGTGGCCATGGAGTAGACAGAAAGGAACCACTGTCATCTGAAATGTCACTCTTTCTCCGGAGACCTGGCTAGTTAATATATAATATTTGCTGCTGGCCAATAAACAAGTCATGAGACAATTAAGGAGTTCTACATTTGTCAACTTTCCAAAAAGTAAAGCTTGCAAGTTTGCCACTGAAAACTGCAGAGGTTTTAGAAAGAATTTAGCCATTTTTGGATAGTTAACTTTCTGAGGTCCAGTATATATTTTGATATCTCTCTGGAGGGAACTAAATTCAATTTAACGTTTTCTGAATTGCCCAACCTTTTCATCATGGATACACATTGTAGAATTTTTCTAAATGTAATGATGCATTGGGGGCCTATTCTGTGGTATGCACGGCTTTTACTCCTTTTGTCAAAAGGTCACATAATCACTATGCTTTATTTTAATTGTGTTATTTTTATAGGACATTTTTTCCTCCTGTGACCAGCATCCATATGGAAATGTGACTTCTTATGGGTGTGGACAGTTTGCATTCTTCTAACAACTCCCTGCAACCTTATCCACATCTTTATAATTATTATTTCTTTTGTGCTATGCATAAGAAAACCAGAAAAAAAAAGTTTATAAAAAAATCATGGAAGGAATGAGAAGCAAGAACTTTATCCGAGGGCTCAAGAGATTCTCTTAGGAGGAAAGTGCACAGACCAAAGCGCATAGACACGGTGACATCTATTTTAGGTGCTCAGGAGACTTTTGGTTTGAGTCCAAGTCCTTAGTTGTGTTCTGTAGTAGAAGTTGCCATGGAAGTGTCTCTGGGATAAGTAAGGCGTTACTGCATCAGATACAGAAAGTGTTGTCTGTTCTCCTCTTTATAAAGTTACTGGAGGTATGTGTCAAGGAATCAGTGACTAACCAAATCTCATGGGGCAGACTTAATATCAATCAAATACTAAGTATTTTATTTTAGTTCCATTTACACATTTGCTATTCATACGCATGTGTGGCTGGGAAATAGCATAATAATTCTTTGTAGGAAAGAGGGAAAAGGAAAAATATTTCTCATCTAGTCTATGCAGTTCTGTGTCATTATGCTTTAAGGAAAAAATACATCTTTTGCAACTGTTTCGATAATGCCTTGATTTCTTTAACCATATCCTTACTTAGTTACAACTTCTTTTAAGTTGAAAATATGATAAAGCATTGAATTTAGTAGCAGAATATACCATTTCCTGTCTTTCAATATTTTTTTTTATGTTGTGCGTTGCAATGCAAAATCAATCACTGGTTTCTCAGTGATCTTGATAATTAATCCCACTCTACCCATGACAAAAATTAAACTGGGCATATTAGAGAGATACATGAAGCTATAAACTGAATCCAGAGCAATTCTAAATTCCAACTTTAATTAGAGTCCATTGCTAATGGCTTGACTATATAGCTTATTTAGAATTATGTGTGAGGCCTTTTGTGTTAGAGGCCTTTTTTGCTCAAGCTCTTTTTTTCTTTTTTTTTAAATGAATATGTATATTTTTAATGTTTGTTTTTGAGAGAGAGCATGAACAGTGGAGGGGCAGAGAGGGGGGGGGACAGAGGATCCAAAGTAGGCTCCACACAGACAGCAGTGAGCCCAATGAGGGGCTTGAACCCACAAACAGTGAGATCATGACCTGAGCCAAAGTCAGAGGCTCAACCGACTGAGACACCCAGGTGCCCCTTTGCTTAAATTCTTTTTAAAATACAAGTTTCATATAGTCAGTGTAAAAATTGTTACTGGGTATTAAAGTATTTTGTGCTGTATATGACAGACTCTTTCTGTTTGAAACAATGAATTAAGGGACTGCCTTTTGTCTACAACAGTGAATTTAGGGTCCACATAAATTTAGAATCATTGCCTAAAAGCTAGAGATTTTGCTTTTTTTTTTTTTTTGCTTCTTCATTCCTTCAGTTAAATGGCATGGGTTATGTTTCTTTTAATATTTATTTATTCATTGTGGGGGGCAGGGAGGAGGTGGAGGTGTGGAAAGAGAGAAGGGAGAGAATCCCAAGCAGGCTCTGAGCTGTCAGCACAGAGCAATGGTATGGGTTCTTGTGAAATAAAATGTTATTCCAATTGAAACATAACTCTTTAAAGTTGAAAATATGCTATTTGACATCGATACAATGAAGATTTTAGTTTTTACTTGATTAAGGCTTCCAGCCTACTCAAAATTTAATTTTCACATGCTCACCTAATTAGGAAACCAGCTGTATGAAGGGATATGTATTTTATAGTGAGAACTGTACTGTCACAACTTAAAACTACTGAAAACTCAGCACCTTTTTGAGTGTACACTTATGAAGACTTCCATCTAAAAAGTGCTGTTTAAAACTAGAAAAAGAAGAAGTCCCTGAAGTAAGTCAACACCTGTTCATGTTCACCGATGATGTTTTAGAAGGGTCTCTCTTGACACAGCCTTGTGAGACTGCTCCAGAAGCCTCAGAACACAGACCCTCCTAAACTAGAATTCGGTGAGTGAGTGCATGTGCTGCAAGGAGGTGTCAGGTCCAATGCTGTATGTGGTGGACAGGGGACAGAAGCTATCAGTAATTCCTTAGTTGTTGGAGAGAGAAAGAGATGACTGCTCCCTTCTCATAAAAATCAAAATTTGGCTCATTTTCAATTTTAATCCCTCAGAAAAGTTGCTCAAACTGACCCAGGTATGTTCTTATACATTGGCCTTTGCTTCGTGTACTAAGTTGGTACTTCTGGACAATTTAGGAAGTGATGTGGTCAAAGACCAAGATTCTTTTCATTCACTTTAATCACGCAATAAATGTTTGTTGAATGAATATAAATTCCAATTCCTAAATTGAAAGGGCCTGAACAAAAAATAATACTAAAACCATCATGTTTTACTTCATTTCTTTTTAAAAAAATTTTTAATGTTTATTTATTTTTGAGAGAGGGAGAGAGACAGTGTGAGTGGGAGAGAGGCAGAGAGTGAGAGAGACACAGAATCTGAAGCAGGCTCCAGGCTCTGAGCTGTCAGCACAGAGCCCGACACAGGGCTTGAATTCACAGACTGTGAGATCATGACCTGAGCTGAATTCCGACACCCAACCTAATGAGCCACCCGGGAGCCCCATGTTTTACTTCATGTTTTATTATTGGAGTATTTGTTATTCAGTTTATTATTTGGTTATACTAAAACATAAAAACTTCTTTAAGTGATGCCATTAATAAATTATGAAATTGCTATTAGCAAACAGCAATTTAGAACTCTGAATTGCTATAAAGAAAAGCATCAGATGCCTATAGTCGATAATAATTTAAAAAGCAAACTTGGGGATGCCTGGGTGGCTCAATCTGTTGAGCCCCTGTCTCTTAATTTTAGCTCAGGTCATGATCTTACAGTTCATGGAATCAAGCTCCATTCCCTGCTCTTAGCATGGAGTCTGGTTGAGATTCTCTCTCTCCCTCTCTCTCTCTCTCTCCCTGTCTCAAAAATAAATGCATGAAATCTAACAAAAAAAAAAAAAAGCAGTTTGAAGACATGAAAATATCAGCCCTTTTCCTCTATCCTTTGTTTATTTGACTGAAAGTATTGTGGAATTTATAGTACACTTGCTACAAGCAGAGGCTGCTATTATTTATTTTATTAACATTATTTGATTTATTATTATTATTGGGAAACACAGCAGGATATTAGAAGAAAAAATAAATGTGGACTGAGTCTAAGACAGTTTTTCAGGCCAAATGTTATTTTGGTGACCTTAAAATTTTAAAAATTAATTTTTAAAGATTATGTAAGTTATAGAGCTCTCGGTAAACAGGGGTATGTTTCCAAATTAAAAAAAATAATAATAGTATTTCAAGGGAGCAATTTTCATTTTGATTTACCTTCTCTCTCCAACCTGCTTGCTTCTGAATGCATTTAATTCCAAAGGTATGTTCTGTGGCCTTTCTCCGTGGCACGGTGCGAGTCCAGAAGGAAGACAGCATCTATGTGTTCTCCATCTCCATGCCTGAAGATGTTATAAGTAGATCTGAATACAATGGAAAGGAAAACAACTTTCCTGCAAACCCGGGGTATAAAATGCCCCCCATAAATCACAAGAAAGTTAACAATTATAATGATTATGAAGACAGTGACAATATAAAAGGAGAACTAAATTATTATCACCAATTCCACTCTCTAGGGGATTCATTGCTATTAGGTTTCTTTCTGTATCTGTGCACGTACAATATAGTGTCAATGTTTTGTTTTGTTTTACTTTTACAAAATTGCTTGATACTGCAAATTTGGATTCCACCTTTTTTCATTTAACATTTTATTGGCAACTCTTTTCTATATTAGAATACTTTGGGAAAAAAATAATATACAGCTGCATAATATTCTATTCTATTCTATGGCAATATCAAAAGTAACAGAATACGTCCCCCACTGTCGGGGGCCTACATTGTTTCAGTGTGTTCTGTCATGCATAAAATAAGGATAAGGATTCAGTTACATGTGATATTTTTTGCTCATTGGATTAATTTAGAATTGTAATGGCTTAGAAATTTGCAAGTCTAAATCCCTTTTTTTTGCAGCATAGGGGAACTAAGTCCAGAAAAATTATTCATCTAGAACCAAGGCTTCCAACTTTTAGTTTAACTTCTATATTCATCCAGAAGTAATGACTGGATGATAAATTTAATCTGGGGCAAGAGGTAGAAGCATAATTTCCTTCTGTCTGAGTAAGAGGTCAGCCATGTACCCTATTCTCTGAAAATCCCCAGGGAACAGAAGGGTTCTCATACTAAAGAAAGAACTCAAGATTCCATGCCAGAAGTCTTTATTACACAAGGGGTGATAAACATATAATAGCTATGGGAACATTTTTAAATAGCTGTCACTTTGTTAATGAGTATTTGCTAAAGCATTTCCTGGGCCACTAGTGTTTATAGAACTTTTAAACAAAATATTTATAAAGATGAAACTGGAATTTGCTTCATAAATTATGTCCTTTTACTTGCACCTTTGTTTTTTCTCAGTGCACAACCAATGTTCAGGCCTCTGCTACACTAAACAAACAAACAAACAAACACTCTACTTTCTCAACCAAACTCTCTCTTCCTGATGCCAAGAAAAATTTGTTTTTTTTTTTCTTCTGTTTTTGCTTTTGCTTTCCGACCTCCCTCTGACTATAAAACTCTTTGAAGTTTGGCATTTATTTCTACCACAATACTCAGATTACCTCTCAGAGGTTGCTAATGATGGCTAAATTAACTGCTAAATCCAGAGCTTTTCATCCATTGCTCACCTCTGCTTTTTCTGCCATTGATAATGTTTACTGCCATGCTCTTCTTGAAATATTTCTATCTTTTAATGTTAGGGATCTTGTACTAGCCTATGTTTGCACCCTTCTTTCTTCACTTTCTTTAGAGGGCTCCTGTCTTTTTTCCTGCCTTCTTCCTCTGGGTGTCTATGTTTGTTTGATTTACCACCACTGTATACTTTCTTCCTCATCCAGTCCCATGGCTTTGACTTAAAGCCCAATCTAGAGATCTGGTCAGCAAGACCTCTTGTAACCCACAGTTAGTACAAGTTATAAATACAAGTTTCCTTTCTCTTTATGCACAACACTCGAATTAGGATTTTCTCCTTGGCAGGGAAGTGGGCTACGCTTCGGTCCCAGCTTGACTGCACAACCTTCTGTGGTTGCCCTGCTCGTCAGAGCTCCCCATACAAGGCTGTTTCAGGTATTCTAGTACTGCAAAATCCATATCATTCCCTTACTCCAACCAGCCCTTCATCCTTTATCTCCTTCCTCACTTCCTATGCAACCAAGTGACAGTTAACATAGAATTTTAAAAACTACATTCTTTGCATTCTTTTTCATTCCCCTGACCACTGCCTTGCTTAGAATTGAATTATCTCTTCTTAACCCACTGTCTCCTTACTGGTCTCCCTCTCTCCAATGCATTGCCACTCCAGAGATCTACAATTTAAATATATATATATACATATATATATAATATATATATATATATATATATTATATATATATGTATATATAGTATACATATAGTATATATAATATATACATATATTATATATGCCATATACAGTATAGAATATATAGAATATATACAGTATATATAGTATATACTACCTATAATATATAGTATATATAGTAAATAGTATATATAGTATACTATATACTACAGTATATACTATATACTATACTATACTATATACTATAGTATATACTATATATACTATATATACTATATATACTATACTATATACTATACTATATACTATACTATATACTATATACTATACTATACTATATATTATATACTATAGTATATACTATATACTATAGTATATACTATACTAGTATAGTATATATATATGTATATATAGTATACATATAGTATATATAATATATACATATATTATATATGCCATATACAGTATAGAATATATAGAATATACTATAGTGTATACTATATATAATATATAGTATACATAGTAAATAGTATATATAGTATAGCATATACTATATATTACATAATATATATATTATATATAGTATATATAGCATATTTCCCCCCAAATTTTCAGTGAATCCTTAATAGATAGTTAAAAGCAGGAACTGTGGAATTTATTTACAGGACCTGAGGCTCAGTTCTGGCACATTTTACATGTATCATCCTATGCAAACTACTTACCATTTCTAAGCCTCCATTTTCTCACATAAAATAAGCATAATAAGTGTACCAATAATAGGTAATGTGTATCAAACCCCTATATGCAAGGGCTATAGTGCTCTGTGCATGCCCCATGCATTCCTTCATCTAGTAGCCAATAGAGTACATTTTATAGGATTTATACTAAACATTCTTTAAAAATGCAATCCAGTGAAAGAGACTGGTTTATTCTTAATGAGTTCAATTTTTTTTTCAAGAAATCTACTCTAAAGCTAAACCCAGACCTTAGCCCAATTGCAAATGATGTAAAACAAAAGTTAAGTGGGTGTTTTATTTTATTTTGAGACAATGGCATCTTCTGGCTCATTCTTTTCTTTTAAGAGGAGCAATCAAAGGAAAAGAAATTGTCTTTTTTCTTTTTCTTCTTTTTTTTTTTATATAACTACAAACTATATGCCACAAATGAACATTTTTCTTTATTCAATGTTTCTGTGTGACTTTCTTTGTTTACCCTTTATGACTCAAACTTATAGTCACAAAACAAGTGGAGGAGCCGGGAATCTATCCCAGATTTTTGACAACAGGCTCTCTGCCTCATTTTTAGACTGCTTCTCTTTCTGTGAATTTAATAATCCATGCAATGACATAGTCAAATTTAAGTGAAAATACTCCAGAGTAATGACTAAGAGGTTTCAGACGCATTCCAGGAATATTATTTCGCTATAATTTTATCCTAGAGTAATGGATTGATTTTGTTTTTCCAAATCGACACATGGCCTCTACTTTGGGTAGATATCCTGACCATTTGCCCTTGTATGCAGTACCAATTTTTTGAAAGCTATTGCTAGTGTCTTCTCTAGCCCTTTCCCCCCAGAGACTAGGTTGTTTCTCAGACGACTTTGGCTCATTTTTAGCATCAAAGCTTCTGTGGTTTATTTCATTTCCTTAATCTACTCATTAATTACTTATGAATGGAAGTTGCCTAAGTCATATAGTATGGAAGTTGGATGGGGTCTTGGATCTTGTAATTAAGCCCTCATACATTTCACCTAACCAAAGCAGGCCAAACTAGGTGAAGAGCCTTATCCATGATCATAGGGCAAGTCTAGAGGGTGTTTCTTCTCTCTAAGAGTGTGCACCTTGTTATACTGGCAGCTTCTTGGAATATTAAATAGTCTCAAAATCACAATGGAAATAAATCCGAGTCTTCTCTTTCCTTCTCCCTTCATTTCCCAGTGTCAGCAGGAATAGCTGGATTCCAGTGTGGAAAGCAGAGATCCACCCTCTTTTTCATTCATAGGAGCTGCTTTTTGGTGGAGAAAGCCTTCCAAATGCTGTTTACTTGATTTTAAACTTCCTCAGCTCTTGAAATGGGAATTACTGACAGCCTTCACGGATGAAATAATTAAATATTTATGAATCCTCCCAGAAGTGCAACCCCCAGTGCACCAGTTTTCTCTGAAGTAAAGTAAATCTCTGTGTTGGAGATATATTGATACATTTCAGAAAAATATCAGTATTATGTTGTGGCAGTTATATAATATGTAATGTTCTTAAGAACACACACACACACACACACACACACACACACACACAGACACACGCATGCACAGAGTGGGGAAATGGCTTGCGATAACTACATTTTTAAGAATGAATGTTTTCCTGGGGCTCCTGGGTGTCTCAGTCATTTAAGCATCCAACTTCATGATCTTGCAGTTTGTGAATTGGAGCTCCACCTAGGGCTCTGTGCTGATAGCTCAGAGCCTGGAATCTGCTTCAGATTCTGTGCCTACCTCTCTCTATGCCTCTCCCCCACTCATGCTCTGTCTCTCTCTCTCAAAAATAAATGAACATTAAAAAAATTTTTAAAGAGTGAATGAATGTTTTCCTCCCTCCATGCAGATTTGTCACCATATCTGCCACTTTTTCATATAAATACCTGACCTCAGCCTTTTTCTGTTCTCCCCTTTGTATTATTTGCCACTCATGGTGGCCTTTCAGCCCAAAGTGTTCCTCAGCCTTGCCTTTCTCGAGATTATGACCTCTTCTGAGATGCCTTCCCTGACTCCATCCCTACCCTTACCTCCCAACATTGACTTCTATGGCTTTCACCACTTTGCATTTTAATTTTGTACTTACTGGTCCACTTTCCTAGCTGAGCTGCACTGTAAGCTCCTGGAGGGCAGGGACTTTATCTTACAGATTTGTATGACTGGCACTTAATGCATTGCCTGACACCAGATGACAAATTTAGGGGCCTGATATGGCTCTAGTCTTGTTGTTACAAAGGGACATACATCCTGTGTGAGGTACTCTCACACAAAGATATGTTAAAGGATTAGGCAGCCTGTTATGACACCAGACATCTGTTTAGTTGAATGGAAAGTATAAGGACACAGGCAACGGCAATGAACTTCTTTCTTTTCCCCTCTGGGTAAAATATTCCAGGTTTTTGCTCTACATAGATCTTATTTCATATTTGCTCAGATTTCGTAATAAAGCAGGTGGTCATTCAGGTGTTTATTTTTTTAACCACCTTCACTCATTTCACCATTCAGGTGGTTTATTAAATTCTGTGTATCTTACTTTTTCACCATTTGTCAGAGTTTCAGCAGTCCCTTTATGTGATGGAGGCTTAGGCTGAGTGCTGAAATTCAAGAAATATTTTGATATTCACTCATGGTCTGTTCCCTTACATTTTTTTTTCAAATTTCATTCATTATATGACAAACATTGCTTCACAGAAAGGATAATTTAGGGGAAAAGAGTGCTTTGGAGATTTTTGTTTGCAGCAATATTTGAGTTTCAAAAAGTTAGCTCCATAAATCCTCAGGATCCAAACCTTAAACGATAATAACAACAACAACAAGAAGAACAGCAAAATAAAACTGATCTCTTTATCCCATCCCTAAAAACAGATATTGGTTCTCATGGCAAGAAGCCAAAGAGAAGAATCAGAGGGAAGCAAAGGGACTTTACCCGCTTAAAGGATGGTGGGATTCTAGAGTAGGGGCTCCATGTTTTGCCACACTCTGCCCCACTGCCTGAACTAGGTGCCTGGAAGACAGAACTGGAAACCTGGACCAGTTTGGACTGGATTGGACAGACTGGACAGTTTGGACAGACTGGAAACCTGGGGGAATCTAAGAGCAGAGGAATCCGTGAATCACTTCCTATATGTAGGACCTGGAGGCTACAAAACTCAAATCATCTTTTAGTGCTGTTCTACATCGTACCAGGATATTCAAAATGGGTATGTAGGCAGGCATGTCCAAAACAGCACCCCCCACCCCAGCTCATGCCATGTCCTCAGTGCAGCCAAGAGAAGAGGAGAAGAGGCAGTGAGAGTCAAACTTGGAAGAGCCAGGGGATAGGGCAAGGAAGACAGTCCCAGGGTTTGTAGACTGAAGGCCAGGAACAAACCAGGAAAAAAAAAGCATCTTGGAGATGCCTGTGGTGCAAAGGATGATGATAACAGAGCAGATTCCCACTCTCCTCTATCCAAGACATAGAATCCTAGAAGTACCCAACATCAGATGGCTCCCAGGAAAGTGGCAGCCCTGGATTAACTAAGGTTACATTTCAGCCACCTGACAGTATAAAAGGATAAGGAAGTTAGATTTTATACACTTGATTTTGTAGACCAACATCTATTCCTTCCTTCTACATAAATCGTTGTTTAACTTAAACCAATTGTTTTTAGCTGCCTATTTTACTGTAGAAAATGCTAGTATAGAAATAATGGTTAAAAGTCTTATCAAAAGTCTAAACTCTACTTATTTTTCTTCAAAGTTGGAGGAACATCAAGGCTAGAGAGACAAAGTGTAGGATTTACCCTGTTTAGGTCTTGAGCATTGAGGTGAGAGGATTAGGGATGAAAAGAATAATCTTATAGGAGAATCTCTACTCTAGACAGCTTAATAGAGCTTCATATGTTAGTCTGTATTTCATCCAAATTCTGATCTCTAAGGACCAGAAACATCTGTTATGTTTCTATTCCTTACCAATGTTATCTGAAGTGACATAGAGAAAATATTGAAATGTTGGTAAATTGCTCGGAAGGATTGTTGCCAGCCTAAAAGTGCCTTATAAAGTGAGCCCATACTGTAATGAGTGATCTTTACCCAAGTTCTTAAAGCACAGCTAAGCTGCCCAACAAGTAACATCTGGTCCAAGTCTATGGGCTCCATAGAGATCACGGACAGAAAGGGAAAAAAAAAGTCACTTACTGGCTTTCTGAGGGAATTGCAGTTTACTCAGAGTAAAGGCTAAATTTGGACTCACCAAGAACTTCCCTATGAAGATCGAAGTCCTGAGAAGTTCTTAACGCAACTTACTGATGTGAGAATTTTCCAAAGTATGGCCTGTTTAGGTTTTCACTGGTCCTCTGGGACATCTATGGAATTTCTTGGCCACAACTTGGCAACTGTCTGTGTATGGCCGTTTCCTATTACCCAGTGTGTAGACAGAGAGGGGATGGTATGCAGAAGTAGACTTGTATACAGGGTGGGGCAAGAGATTGTTACTCCCTGCAAATGTGAATGCAGGCTCTTAACAAAAATCTTTTCTGAGAGGCCAGGCATGGCATCCCACAGGCTTAACAACATTGGGGTATAATCTGGGAAAGCAGTCAGCATCAAGAGTACCATGGTGTGGCAAATGCGATCCAGACAGACAGATAAATGTCAGGCAATCAAAGATTGTATACTAAACAGGTCAAGCAGGCTTTTGTTTTCAGAGAAATTAGTCAGCAGATTGGCTGCAGTTCAGGGTGGGATCTTTCTTAAGAGTGAAATGGAAAACAAAATGTAGGCTCATTGAGCAACTGGGTATTAGACACTAGATAGGAACTAAGACACCAAAGAAGCAAAAATTCAGGTTACAGTAGGAGCACCCAAAATCTAATCCTAGAGAGTGTGGGGAAAGGCTGAGCTAGCACGGAGAGTCAAATAGTAGTAGAGAGAAGCAAATTACAAGTATTGGTAATCAGGGAAAGCCAGGTGTTCTGCAGGACTGTGCCCAGTCTGGACCTCTGATATGCACGGTAGACTACCTATGGAAAGGTCTTAGGGGTGGGGAAGTTAGTGCCAGCCATTTTAGTTCATTCCCTATAGAGACTGTTATTGGGGATTATGATTGCACCTCCCGGAGATGCAATGTTGAGGATTCTTCAAAATCATCTTGAGAAGTCCTATTAAACCATCAGTATGATATTTTCTCTTCTAAAGATCACTAGATTTGTACATCTCCTTGCTTTATGATATAATTTAGAATGTCTCATTGCCTGTTTTCCAACCCCCTGATTTTAAATATTCTTTTCTTCTTTCTCTCGATAAATCTGTGGGTATTAGATATTTTTAGCAGATACAAAAATCACCTGAAGAACTTGAAATGCAGATTTGTGGGCCTGTGCCACAGTGTCTGATTCAGGGAACCTGGTATGGGGCCCCAGGATATTTTAACAAAAACTCCAGGTGATTATGATGCAGGTTATCCATGGACCACACTTCAAGAAGTCCTACTTTAAGTCACCTAAATGCCTTGGAAAATCAGACAATTCATTGGCCATATTACATCTCTTAAGACCTCCTCTTGCTTTCCAGGTAGCAGTACAAATTATCCTTTATCATACCACATTGTTTTGGGGTTGTGAAAATGGTCCTTATAATGATATCCTGGGCCAAAACATTGAGAGTTTTAGAGTACAGTTCCAAACTCAATATAGATTTTGTTTGGGCTCTCTTTAATTTTATTGTATCATTCTTTAAAGGGCAATTTATTTTTATTGAAATTTAGATCTATTCTGGGATATGAAAATAGCTCCAATTTATACCTGAAATATAAGATTACATCTCTTTACTCTTCCCAGAGTGAATGATCTCTTTCTAGTTTATTAGAGAACCATTTATTCAACTGCAAGCATAAAGATAGCTGCAGACTCTTGGTAGAAATTAAAGAGGAGTATTTGGGATATTTACAGTGTCTGTTTTAGAATTGGAAGCTGGGCAACAAGCAGTCATCACATATGGGAAAGATTTATGTTGCCTGAGTGGGATCAAGTTTGATGTAGCATAAATGGTATTTTCAAGAGTTCCAGTTCCCTAGATTTTCCATGGCCACAGTATATGCTCTTGTCTCTACTGAGAAATATGCTGGGCTAGGGGAATAATGATTAAATATTCTTCCAGGCACTCTAGTCAGAGCCTTTTGTTTTCAGCCAAGTTTAGTGTGACTGTTTCACATATGATTTTGCTCTTCATGAACTGGTTTGGAAAAAATGAAAGCCTAGTCTAAAAATAAATACCTCAAGCATTTAACCACTAATCAGTAAACATTTGTTATTGCTAAGGTCTATAAGAACCAAATAGTAGGCCTAGTGCTGCATATTAAGTCGAATGCTAGTCACAATTCTGTTGCGTGCTTGCCCTTTTTAACCCAACAAAGAAATAAAGAATCACAGAAATGAAGGAGCTCTCTGAAACAGTGTATACAGCAAATTGACTTAAAAAAAGTAAAGCAAGTAGAATTAGAACTAAATGTCCATATTTTGGGAATCTATGTAGTCTTCTTACAATGTTTTTGGTAGTGGCCTTATTTTCAGCTTTATACATTCTGCTTCCATAGCATTCATAGGTAGAATATTAAGGCATATTTGAGGGGAAAGATAGGAGGCAGTAATGCAAAATATTGCTCTTTCCCAAAAGTAGCTAGGATTTGATAGATGACCCCAGAAAAGAAATTATAGGTGTTAAAATACTGAGTCATGAATTGTGTTTACCAAATATTTTCATCTGTCACTTTCCAGTCACTAATGGAATTATACTTCTCCCTTCTTTTGAAGTTAGGCATGGCCATGTAACTTGCTTTGGCCAATGAAAAGTGAACAGAAGTGATGTATCTCGTTTCCAGGTAGAAGTTACAGGTGCCACTGTCCAGATGATTATGTGCCCTTCCTACTGCTCTGGGATAGTGGAAGCACGTAGCAGGGTCCTTAAATGAGCAGAAGCCCCTGCTGACCCACAGTGGGAGAGGCGGTAAGAAAAAAAAAACCTGTGTTATAGAATTAGTTGTTAGTGCAAGCAACATTTAGCCTATCCTGACTAGTACAAGTATAGACATGGAGGCACAAAACACCTTAAATATTTTGACAGAAAATGGGGATTTACCAAGATAGAAGCTGTCAATAATGTATGATTGTGCATTATATCATTTAAGGGAGCTCAGCTCCAGGCTGATGGAAAGAACTGTGTTCAATTGTGGAGTCAAGTCTGAGTTCTAAGGAACTAAAATATATATTAAAATATATTTATGTTCATTGCTATATATAACAGCAATATATAACAAAACTGTCAATGATGACATTTAAACATTGAAAATGGGAGTGAAGAGGATAGAGATTCTACTTTTCCTTTTAATAATTCAAAATTTTTTAATCAAATGATACTGAAGAAATTTTATATTTAAAAATATAAATATGGGAAAATTTAATACCATACTCCAATAAAAATCTAAAATTTTAACAATTTTTAGATAAAGCATGGTGATCAGGATTAAGAGAATTCAGGGGGCTTTGGGTGGTTCAGTCAGTTAAGTATCCAACTTCGGCTCAGGTCATGATCTCACGGTTTGTGAGTTTGAGCCCCACATCAGGCTCCATGCTGATGGTACAGAGCCTGCTTTGTATTCTCTCTCTCTGTCCCCTCCCCCACTGTCTCTATCTCTGAAAATACATAAATAAACTTTAAGAAAAGACTATATCTGACTACATTGAAAGATAAGCCTTTAAAAACAAAACAACAACAAAAAAAAAAGAAGAGAGAATTTCAGAATATGTTGGTTCTGAAGAGCCTCCTAAAATCTTGGACTTGGAAGGAACATAGAGTATCATTTTTTACCTATATAAAAGCCAAGGCACACATGGTCTGCTCATAGCATAGATTGCTTTAAGGAAACATTGCCCACTAACTGTTTTTTATTTTTTTAATTCTAATGTAGTCTAAGTATGTTAGAGTATGTTCCAGTTATTTTTTTAATGTTTACTTTTTATATTTGACATACAGAGAGCATGAGTGGGGGAGGTGCAGAGAGAGAGGGAGACAGAAGATCCAAAATGGGCACCGCTGACAGCAGAGAGCCCATGTGGGGCTCAAAGTCAGGAACTGTGAGATCATGACCTGAGTTGAAGTCAGACTCTCAACTGATTAAGCCACCCAGGTGCCCCAGATTGTGTTCCAATTCTTGATTCATTGTATAATCTCTTAAAATTCTCTTAGTTCTTTCAATTGTGCCCCCAAACTTGTCTGAATCCTCAAAAAACTCTTTTTTTCCCTAAATTCCAGCCCATAGCCCCTCCTTTTCATTTCCCTCTGTTTTTAAATCCTCTCTTCCTACTTCAAGCAGTTTCTTTTCTTGATTTTCCCAGTTTTCTCTACCCATTACCCAGATTCTGTAAAACCAAAGCCAAGAATGGAGCGGGGAGACTCGAAATGTTCTTTGGAGTGGAAAAAGCCAAGACCCAAGGACAAAATGCTCTGCAGCAATCAAGAAGAGATAAGACGTGGGGCACCTGGATGGCTCAGTTGGTTGACTCTTGATTTTGTCTCTTGATTTTGGCCCAGGTCATGATCCCAGGATCATGGAATTAAGCCCTTTATCCAGCTCTGCACTGAACATGGAGCCTGCTTAAGATTTTCTCTCTCTTTCTCCCTCCCTCTGACCCTCTCCCCTGCTCATGTGCCCTCTCTCTTTAAAATAAATGAAATTTTTAAAAAAATTAAAGAAAGAGGTTAAGATGTGAAAAAATTATACATTTTCTTTTGTTTCCCTATGTTTGACAGAGTTATGAGAGATGAGCTTTCAAGGAACTAGACTTTGCTTATCTCACTCATTGGTTATATTTTCTGTATAGACAAGGCTCTTTTAAAAAAAATGAATGTTGTGGTTTTCCCCTTGAAAGTAGCTAGAACTAATTAAAGGATAAATCATATATTCTGGGCCAACCATCTATGGAGTATGCAGCTTAATGGCATTTTAAGGGATATTATGACAATCTATGGATTATGTTCCAAAATTCTATTCACTTAGGAGACATTTCTGATATGTCTTCTGTCTCAACATCATCCTGGTTTATCTTTATTTTCTTAGGAAATATCTGATCTCAAAGGGCTGTTATATTTCCTGTTTCAGAAATCCAAGATCATCAAGTTGATTTATTACAGTACAGTTTGAAGCTCTGTCAGATCTCATTGTTATGCACCACTGAAGGACATCAGCAAATTGCATCCATCAACTAATATTTGGACTTGTTTGACTCCGCCATTATTTAATTATGCTCAAAAATGTCACATTTGGCAGAGAACTCACTGTTTTTTGATATTAAAGAAATTCTTGTTGAAATAGAGGAATATTTTTCCTGGCCCCATAAATTAGAGACAGTAAGATTAAATAGAGAGTTGACAGATAATAAAAGAAGCAAAGTTAGTTCCCAGTTATATAACACCAATAAATTTTTACAGAATGAAATTTTGTATTAGTAGGAGGTCATAAATGTTGCAGCATACGCCATTCACTGCCCTCTCTACTTGCATGAACGTGAAGTAGTACAGCATAGATGTGCTTTAACTTTGTTAGGTAATAAGTTTCATGCACTTGTTTGAGTATAAGATATCTCTAAAACATACATTTCAAGAAACTGCCAGCAATAATTCCAATGGCTGGTTTACAATAAGTCTCTATAATGGAAATCCTTAAGGAAGCAAAGTTGGGCATGTCCCCTAGATCTTAAGAGTATTTCTTCTTAGAGACAGACATACACTTTGATTTGGGGAACATGGTTTTAAAATGCTGGGGCTAGGAGGATCCTAAGCTTGCAAAATATAGCCCAGATAAATGAAAATGGGGTTAGCAGGAGTTTGAAACCTTATTCGCCACAAAATAACCAAAAGATAAGATAGTCCTTCCTTGTTTAGTTTTGTTTATGGTACCTGGCAAGCTCTTTTCCAACACATTCTATTTTTAAACAAGTTTTCAATTTTAAAACGATGACCCTCAGTTTGTATATACTCTTTTTTTATTTCGGATAAAATATGTGATAGAATGAGATGAGGCTATTTCCTGTCACAAAAATAGAATGCTCTTGTTTATATTTTGAAAAGAAGAAATGAATAGTCCCTAAGTTTGTTTTCTTCAATATTAATCCACTACCCATGGTGCACTAGGTATTGCCCAAGACATACACACACAAGAAGCAATGCCTTCTTTGTAAGAATTTATAAGTCGTTATAAGCATGTATAGTAAAAGGAAAGGAATAGCAAAATGATAGGAGTACAAATAAGATTTTGATTGAGAAGAAATTGTGATTTATTTAACAAGATGAGGTAATGACTAAGAAGAGGTACCATATCACTCTCGCCATTTTCTTTAGGGAACAGTATACCCTATGCTGAAGGAGAAAGGCATGTCTAACAGTTTAATGACATAATCTAAATGTATACCAGAGAGAAGGGATAAAACTGTATATTCTGGAAATTTGAGGGGGAAAATCATTCTTTTTTCTTTATTTACAACAGAAGTATCTATTCTATTTCCATTGTTTTATAGTTGTTAGAGTCCACTGAAGGTAGCTGTGTAAGTCTTCTATAATGCAATATACATCTGTCAGGAGGCTATCTGAATTCCATTGAAATAATAAAATGGTGGAATGAAAAAGAGATACTATATTCCACTAAAGATTAGTTTGCTGATATTTTCCTTAAATGTTTATTTATTCATTTTGAAAGAGAGTGTGTGTGCACATGCAGAAGCAGGGAAAAGTCAGAGAAAGAGGGAGAGAGAGAGAATCCCAAGCAGGCTCCATTCTGTCAGTGCAGAGCCTGACACGGAGCTCTATCCCACAAACGGTGAGATTACGACCTGAGCCAAAATCAAGAGTCAGATGCTTACCTGACTGAGCCACCCAGGTGCCCCGTTGATATTCTCAATATTTTTTTTTGGTAGCATTAGTCATGAAACCATTGGCATAATCAACAAAGTACAAATATAATTGTAGTGTATGATGCTTTTAAAATGTGGAATCTTCAAAGTCTTTTTGCAGATTCTTTTACTTACATTATCTTGACCATTTTAGAAAATTTCAATTATGTGATCTTTTAAATGATTAACACTGAGCTTGTAACTGTGTTTGATCTCTGTGTTTCATCTCATTAGTGGCTTAGTGAAATGTTGTGCAACCAATAAAATAAAGGTCTGCTCTCATGCACCTGTGGGGTTATCCCCCTCAAAGGGCAGCCTGAGAGATCTAGACTGGGGGAAAGGAAAGGCTAACATTCCTTAGCCAAAGATCTTTTCATGGGTAGTACACAACATCCAGTTGCAAGGAAGCTCCACCAAGTATACAGAAGGGCGTCACCTCTCACTATAATATTTCTTCCATTCTGCATTACATTTTTCACACTTCAACATTTTTGAAATTGGCATCTGTGTTGGAATTGAAGCATATGTTGGTACAGAAATTCATACAAAGGAATCAATGTTACCTAGAAGCAAGAAAATATGGTAATAACCTAATGAGCTTTTCTTCATCATTCTCTATCTTGGCTCTGTTTTCTATTCCTTTCCTCTTTCTCCCACTGAACGCCATCATGGCTTATTGAAGACCATGGATTATGGATTCCAACAAACTAGATTTGAACTAGAGTCATGATTGTGGGTTGTTTTGGCCCTTGCTTTTTTTTTTTTCCATAGTAGATTAATAATGCTATTGTTAAAAGCTTGTTTTGGAATCTAATGAAATAGCACATGTAAAGTTTCTAGTAGAAAGAATACGTGTAGTAAATGATAGTTGGATCTCTTTTCTGGTATTTTGGGTGCCCACCAGGCTCCAATTGTTCTGTTGGAACTTCTTATTTTACTTTTCCATCTCCCCTATATAACCCTCCTTTTGCTGTTGTTAGGTAAGTGGACTTCGATGGAAAAAAAAAAAAAAAAAAACAGACGATACAATAACAGAAGCAGAAACAAAGATTCTTCTTTGATGTATAGTGTGATATAGGTCTCAGTTAACATATTCTCAAATGAGTAGAAAAGAAAACTGTATCCAGTCCTTTCGTTTCTAACTAATAAGGGTCCTGGTTTAAGTATCCAAATTTCAGTTTAAATATCAAATTTAACCTTTCGTTGAAAATATTTTAAAAACTGAGATAAGAATACATAGATTCTTTCTAAACATCTATAAAACTCGGAGATATTAGTGGCATAACACAATAAAGTCGTTTCTTAGGAATAGCACATTAGCCACAAAAGCATAAAATCTATGTCATATTCCAAACCCTGCCCTAACTCAGACCACAGTGGCCAGACTTCTAATCCAAATAATTTAGTCTTTTGGACCCATATCTATTTTTGAAGGCAACGACAGGTTATTAACTGTTGGCCATATAATTGTCCTTGTCCCTTTTATAGAAATCATAGAAACACAGTTAGGACTGGAGACCTTTAAAGTTCAGCGACCCATTTTTTTTTTTTTTTTTTTTGGCAGGAGACACTGTAAGCTTGTAAACATAAGTTTCACACTGCTTGCATGGGTTTTAATAACTATTTATTTAGGTTTTGAAATAGTTATTGATCTGATTTTAGTGGCAAATTCTACCTATCATGTTTATGTTTGTTATCTTAGTTAATTGGAAATTTGTAAATAGGCAAAAATTTTTAAACATTCATTTCCAAATCACTGTGGCCTTTCTTATACTTTTGCAGTCAGAACCTGAAACAAGCCTATTTGCATGCTAGTTTCTCACTCAGAAAGTATCTTTTAGGGACCATCCAGACTTTGTTAATTTTGGATTTTTAATATGACTACACAATATATATATATATATATATATATATATATATATATATCCCAAAAGTAGGAGAGCTGTTTTCAATTAATATAGCATGGTGGAAAAAAATAAGCTATGAAACCAATTTCTATACATGCATAAGATAATAGAAACATAACCCAAACTAAAAATAATTTCTAGTATTTCTTTGCTTAAGAACACTCAACTTACTGTATCTATATCATACATTAAATCTGCTTTCACCGTTCACATATATTCATCTTGGATAGTCTCTGGATCAATATAAGTGCACTAACTACTTAATGGTTACTTGGTTACATTGATCCATCACCAGAGAGTGATTAATGTCAATTCCCTGAGAGAAGGGTTCTCCACTGCATGTGGTGAGGTGTGTGGCATGAAACTAGTCCCTTACACTAAAGCCCTGAGTCAAAGTTGTGAAGTCTATTCAAAGGGTTTTTTTTTTAATAATTTAAAGCATATTCCAGAGTATCACTATAATATTCTTGTGCATGTGAGAAAAAGTTTGCTAGAATTGGAATCAGTATTAATGAAGTTTGAATACTGTCTACTTTAAAATATATTTATAGGGCTTTCTAAGGTCATTTAATCTTTATTAACCTTGTTACTAATTTTATGGATCTTATTTGTATCAGAAATCTTCCAGTGCCAGTTATAAAAACCCAGCTATAGCCAACATCAGCAGAAAGTGGATTTATTAGATCACAAAGTGGACAAGTCCAAGCGTAGCTCAGCCTTCAGGCATGGTGTATCAGGAGAAAGAAACCATATAATAATGGGAATAAGGAAAGTTTAATATAAAGAAATATTAACTGTCACAGGGGATTCGAGTACCAAGTGATTGGCTCACGAATATAGGCATAGTAGATATAAGGAGTAGCCATGACTCCCAGGGGTGAGATTGAGCTCCAAGGAAAAGTGCACCCCTAGACTGAGATCCAGACCTTGTTCGATAGGGCATAGCCTTGGCTTACCGAATGTCTGAGACATCTGTGGTGTTATGCTGGCAGACCTTTATGGAAGAGTTCCCTTTGGAACTTGTCTGAAATGCACCCTCTAGGATATAAGAAAATTCATGGAGAGGTGACTCACTCATCGGAGGCACTTTGCTACAAAAGGGCCCAAGGAAGTACAAAGGGAAGCTGCTGGCCCCTGGATATTCGAGCCAGTATGCACTGAAGATGTTTGATGCTGTGGAAGCCATTGTACACAGGGGAAGCTGGGTACTAGAGAAGCTGAAGGTGCTGCTGGCACCTGCAGAGCCAACACACGGAACCAGGAAGTAAAACCCAGTTTCTTGTGCAATGTTTCTCTGGGGCCCTCTACTGACAGTTTAACATGGTGCCAGTTGGCACAGGAAAAATTTTTAAAGGGACCATATCCATTTTCACAGAGCAGGCAAAAAGGATTAATTTAGAGCAAATGTGGCAAGATCCAAAGATTCAGATGATGATAAGATTTGCTTTTTCTCTGTTTCTCAGTATTGCTTTCCTCTGTGTTGGCTTCATTCTTAGCTGGCTGCCTCAATGTTGTGGTACAATCACTTCGGCAGCAAAAGAGTTTTACTTCTTGGTATTGTAACAAATATCCCATTGTTGAGTTTTATTGACTTTGACTCTGATTAGCCTGACTTTTGCTACATGCCATCCTAAAACCAGTGTGGCTGGGGGATATAATTTTCTTTAAACCTTATCTAGCATTATGCTTCCCTACCTTTGCCCTCATCAGAATGCTATTACTGGTCCAAGGTAGGAGGTGTTGGGTAGACCAAAACCACTTTGAATAAATAGGGGTACTATAACTAGAAAGTTAAACTGCAGAATTTATTTTGTGCCTTAAAAAATGTGCCTTACATCCTTTTGAGCTTCTTCATTTTTGGAAAGATTATTTTTACAAGGTTATAGAGTTTGAATGCAATTTAGACCACCTAAGTTCAGTCAAATCCCTTGAGTTTACTACTAAAGAAAAAAAAAACAATGTCAATGTTAAATTTTGAACCCAGAATTTCTGTTGAAATAGAAAAAAAGTTATAAAGTATAACATTTTTAAAAAAGATGAGAGGGTGTATTGACATAACATTCTGTCAGCAATAGCAGTATCTATGTGCCAATCTGATACAACTCAACAATACAAAGGAATGAACTACTGATATATAGTATACAGAAATTAGGGTAGACCCTAAAGGCATTATATTAAGTGAAAAAAAGCGATCTCAAAATGTTACCCACATCATGATTCCATCTCATATAACATTCTTGAAATGACAAAATTATGGTGATGAAGAACTAAGCTGTGATCTCTAGGAATTGAGGTTGTGGAGAGGGTGTGACAATAAAGGGGTAGCATGAAGGAGTTTCTTTGGAGTCCTGAAACAGTCTGTATCCATATTAGCAGTGGTTCCACAAATCGATACCTGTGATAAAATTTTATAGAGCTATATACTCTACTTCCCACCTAAAAAAACGAGTGCATGTAAAAACTGGCAAAGTACCATGAAGGTTTATGGTTTAATTAATAGTATTGTACAAATCTTAATATTCTGATTTTGATCATTGTATTATGGTTTTCAAAGATGTTCTCTTTAAAGTCAGTTATCATATGTTTTCACTCATTATGTGGATCTTGAGACACTTAACAGAAGACCATAGGGGAAGGGAAGGGGAAAAAATAGTTACAGAGAGGGAGGGAGGCAAACCATAAGAGACTCAAATACAGAGAACAAACTGAGGGTTGATGGGGGGTGGGGGACAGGGGAAAGTGGGTGATGGGCATTGAGGAGGTCACTTGTTGGAATGAGCATTGGGTGTGTATGGAAGCCGATTGGACAATAAATTATATTAAAAAAAAAGATTGTTCTCTTTAGAGGAAGCTGGTTTTGCAACTTCTATGCAAGGGTAAAGTTATTTCAAAGTAATAGTTAAAAATAGTAAATTGAGGCTGGATTTCTGATAATCAGAAAATTGAAAGTAAGTTTCCTTTCAATTTTTGATTTCTTCATAATGAAGAAAATTAATCATTAATAATTAGTTTGGATATTTAAGAAATAAAAAGCAAATTGGTGCTTAAACTATGGATTGTATTTTAAAAACCAAAGATATTTTAATAATATCTGGGAAAAAAACCCCACACACAACAAAAACAGCTTTAAAAAATACACACAATTAAGGAAAAAGGAAACTGGGAGTGAACCCCGTGGTCCTGGATTAGTACTGTGCTAGTGACTGATGATTGAGCTCCCACCAGCTCTTTGCTCCTGTGCAAGAGAACAGTTGCTCAGGTATGCATCGAAAGTAGGCCCCAAATGGTAAAATAATAGCATCTCAAACCATTGGAGGACAAAGATAGGAATCAGAAGGAAGAAAAGGAGGAGAAGGAGGAGAAGAAAAAAAGTTCAAATAGAAACTGACTCGAATGATGCAACAACTATCAGAATATAAATTTTATTTGTTTCATGAAGCATCATCAAAATGCTGTAACAATTATTGCTGCATAGCAACTGAAACAGGCTCTAGTGAAACAATGCTTATAACTATATGATCTCAATGCCTTTCAATGTTAGGAATTAAAAGAATTTTAGTGTTTGCCTTATGTATTATTCAAGAAAACTATAGCACAGATGGATTATTTCTTAGACATTCACAAGATGAAATTTCTAGTTCACTTTCATTTCCAGTTGAAATTTTTCAGTAAGAGAAAAAGGCAAATCACATTGAGAAATTATTCCAATGAAGTATCATTTTTTTCTTGTTAAATACAAAATAACACAAACTTCTAAAGAACATACAGCTTGAAGATGAACATGATAAGTACAGATGAAATATGGAAGGTCGTGTCTCAGTCACTGATGTCCTGTCATTTTAAACTATCTACAGTTTTATAGGGTTTCAGTTTTTCTTTCCTTTTTTTTTGTTCTTCAAGGACAGCAATTTTAAAATCCATAAAAATAACTAATTGGGTGATAAATTTGCTAAACCTATATTCTACTCTCAAGTCTTATATTCCCATTATAATGCCTTCCTGATTAGTAAGAGTCCTATAATTTTGGTGACTATATTTTGAATTCAGTGTAATTTTACATTAAGTAAAAGCCTGACAAAGGTTTTCAAATCTAGCTATAATTAATTAAATATTAGCCAAGATTTTCCATATAATTAAAATATGATACCAGTCTTCTCTTCCACATGGCAGATGAGTTGCTCTGCTATGGGGATTTTGTTTCCAAGTAAAACCTGAAATATATTTATAGTGTCTTCCTTGGAACTTGTGAAAGGATTGTGTCTGAGATCTTCTAAATAAAATAAGAGTAACCAAAGAATATCTTTGGGACTATTACATTTCTCTGTACTCTAGAAATTTCTTGAAAATTATATAACTGTTCTCTGTAGATCAAACCATGTTGCATACACAGTAGCTAGAAATGAGACATCTATCTCAAGGAGGAATTATTTACCTTAGCAATACATTAGCCAGATTCTGTGAACCCATTTTTAGTGTATCCATGTATCACGGGTATATTGACTATATCCAAGTTCAAGAGAATGATGGAGAAGACCAGAACTCCAACACCACTTTGACTTGAGCTGAATTACTCTCATCAGTAACATCATTATCTTAATGAAATTAAGAAAAGCCAAATGACATTTGGAAGGTGACTTGGTGAGCCTGGAATCTGAAGGATAGGCATTTAACATAACAACTGTGTCATAATTAGACTAACCCACTTCATAATAGAGGTGAACTTGGTGTTAGATTGAAATAAATGAAATCCCCTTTGTGGGCAATGTTTGGATGATAATTGATAGCATTGGCTTCTTGGTTTCCAAGGGTTTCTGCCAGTTGCTACATATATCTGATGGAATTACTTAACCTTTCAGAACTGCATAATACCTTCTCTTAAAGGTTGTTGCAAAGACCAATTAATTTGACATTTAATATGTACTGCCTATGTAAATGAGTCTCAAAGAAGATAGTTCCCTCCACATCCACTGCCTGTATCACTTTTAAAGATAGAAAGAGTTTTGAGTTAAGAAATGACTTTTCAGGTACTCTTTTCCAACAACAGTGGAGTTCAACTTAAGAGTTCAACAGGTACATGTCCAGAGAGATAGTCAAACTTCATGACTTGACATATATAAATGGTGAGTAAAGAAAAACAATACTTTAGTATTAAATGGAAGGAGTCAAGACAAATAGATTAAAGTAGTTAATGTATGAAAAATGTTTGAAAAAGAATTTTTATAGCAAATCAAGGTAGTTTTGATAGGTAGCATATTGAAATGCAAAAGGTCAAGGAATTCTAAGTGAGACTGATATGCTTTGGAATTCCTGACTCTTTAGCAAAGCTCATGGGAGTTATTTAACACCTATCAGTTTCTGTTTCCACATTGACAAAGCAATAATAATTATTTAAAAATACTTGACGAAGATAAAAACAAATGATCTATTAAGGTGTATTGATTGTGTGACACAGAGTGGGAACATGTAGTTTTTAGCACTGTATGTTGTAAGCACATTCATGTAAACTTCAGAATACCAGGATGATACATCTGGATCTGGCTTCTGTGCTTGTTGAGGCTTATATGTGAGTACATGGGTAGTTACAGTTACCCCTTCTACTGGTTGAGTTTTCCATGAATACTAGAAAATACTAGAGCTATAGAGTGTGCTTAAAAGTGTGCTAAACTGCTGGTAACATTTTCCTTAGTTAAAATAGAGCTTAATATATTTTCTGACTACTATGGATCCCTACCAGGGCCTCCTCCCCATTGTTGGGGTGAAGCAGAGTACAGTCAGGAAATGCTTTCACCAGACCACCAAGGAACTAGATTAATACTGATACGTGCACCTTGAAATATTTTTTGTATCTTTATTATGATGCTCATGTTGCTATTGTTCTCCTCCTCTTCTTCATCCTTCCTTCCTTCATCCAGTCTTCTTTTTTCTTCTTCCTCTGCTTCTTCGCTTTGTGTTTGCATATTTCTCTTCTGTTTCATGGGCTGGAAGCTTAATTTACTTCCAAACCTTTTTAAATGTTGAGATATTATTGTGTTTCTAGAATTTATAGCCACAATATCCCTTCTGTCATTTACTCGGGTTGGTTATTTAAAAGGTAGTTCACACCTCCTTTCTGAGTAATTTACTATGCACCCTACCACGGGGCAGGGGTCATATAAAATGACTTTAAAAGTTGTGTGCCGTGGCTCTTTGCATATTTTTATTAGAGTGAGAGGCTCTTAATGGTTTTGAAACATTCTCATTTATAACAAATATAAGCATTCCATTTCTAATCCCAGCAAGAAATTATTTTTATAAATAGACAAATTTTTTAAGTAGGACTTTATGAAATAGGACTATATGTATTATTAGATTTAGGAAAATCTTTAAAGTTTTGTAGAGTTTATTATGATGAGCTTTATAGTAACAAACCTTGGTACGGAAGGAAGTGGAGATCTAGTTTTTTTGGCCCCAAAAACTTTGGTGCATACTTTAGTGTTTCTTTGCTGCAGCTCTTCCCCATCTTTACAGGAGGTCTTATACAATATTCTGTACTTCTATCAATAGTTGCAATATATACTAAACTATAATATCCTATGCAAAATTTAGATACAAATTCTGTATAAAAATGAGATTTTTATGAATCACCAAAAAACACATAATGATTTAGCTGAAAGGAGATTGTTTGTCTTCGCTTTAAGAGAGCTAGGTAATACTACCAACAGTACCTAAGTGATTTGGTTTATTTAAAGCACACACACACACACACACACGCATACACACAGTCACACACACACGGAGTAGGCAGCTCAGAAATACAAATCAAATTACTAGGCTAGAGAAAGATGTTTTCACTGTTATATCACAAATCGATGGATTTCTGAGAAATCTCAATTATTTTTTAAAAGCTATGGCATCTGTAACAGGGCTTTGTATTTGTCAAATTATTTTATTTTATTCTAATGAAATCTGTCTATTCTAGCTCTTTCTTAAGTTTTTCTCTTGTAGGCATTAGCAATAGACAGTGGTCTGAAATTGCCAAAGGACAGACAATATTCAAAAGTCCCCCTCTGCAAATCTGAGTTTAAATATCCAGTGTTGGAGATGGAACAGGGTGCCTGCCCTAGCTTTGGTTGTTTGTGTGTGTGTGTGTGTGTGTGTGTGTGTGTGTGTGTGTATGAATCAATGGCTTCTCACCATTTCTTTTTCTTTTTCTCTTTGGTTATAGTAGGCTGCCATATTAATTGCAGATACATTCTGACAAAACAAGAATAAAAGTGTGAGATTTATTTGAGTTGCAAGTTTATAGCAAACATGAGTGCAAGTTGATTAGGGAGCCTGCAGTAAGACTGATAGGGAGAGTCTCATAAAAAATATATCATCATTATACTTTTGCATTTGAAACTGTTGAAATGCCTTCATTCCTTGCAAAGTGGATGACTTTGACAAAGGATCTGGCTGTTGCTCTTCCCCTTCTCACCACCATCCCTTCTCCTTGCCTCCCTTTTAAAAAATGGTAAAGGTAAAGGTGCTATTTAGGTCCTGCGAGAGTTCAGTGTGGGTGAAATGGAATAGTCCTTCAGAGCAGTCAAGATGATTATCCAGCCGCTTTGACAAATTTGCCAACATCTGTTCTGGAGTCATTTTTGCTGCACCAATCTGCCATTAACAAACAGTAAGGACTTTAATTAACTGAGAATACCAAGGAGTGAAACTCTGATAAAATGGCACCATCTGGAATAGAAAGATGTAAAATCCTCTCCTCAGCCGTGTTGATAAGGGATTATATTAAAATGTGTCATGATCACAAACGGTTCCCCTGCTGTGTAGGGTTAGTACCAAAGACGTTATGATTTGAAAGACTTTACTCAGGTGTGCCAGCACATTAAAATGTAAATTTTCTGAGCTTCAGATTTTTCTTTTGGCCTTGTGTTAATGCTCCATTAGCACTCATTAATTTTGCTTGCTCCACAAAGAGTCATGTTGATCAACTTTGAGCTTCAAGAAAGAGGTCAGCCAGAACCTAGCAGCGTCCAAACCCTTGAGGGTTGTTCTTAACACACTTTTTGGGAAATTTAATGCACAGTCAGAATAATCTCTCAGAAAAATTCACTTGTGCACATAATCAAGGAATTTTGGATATGATTTCAGGGAGGGCTTCCTAGGCTCTCTGAAGGCCATTCATGCTATATCCACGGCTCCCAGATTAAATACCTCTTCCTCAGACGAACTCTTATTGTCTCTTATATAGGCAGCATTATATCCATTTTATTCCAAAAGCTTACCTCATTTAACTGCTTCATTTGTCCAGACTTTAAGATTCCTCAGCAAACATGATGTTTGGATTTCGAAATTAAACGTGTTCCAACTTGGTTTAGTCTAATGGTTTCCAACTGAATATATTTCACTACTGACCGGAAGGAGTGATAAATTAAATGGGTTGTAAGTCTTCAGTAGGTTTCCACTGATCCAACGTGAGGAACAGGGGGTAGAGCTTGAGGTTGATTCTCAGAGAATGTATGTTTGGGAGATTCCGTCACCTGCTTCTTAACAGGGAAACGATGTTCTCTGCCAATGAAGTTAAAGTTCACTGCGGCTTAGTTTGTAGAGCAGGGCCATTATTGAAACCATTTTGTATTTGGCAGCAGTGTTTGACAATCACGAATTACATGGCCTAAATTATACATTCTACTTCTCAGTGCATTTGAGAGAAGGCTTTAGGGAACAGTCCTAACATGCCTGAAGTAAATGACATACTCAATTGTGTAATAATTGTTCTCTATGGAAGTGACTTGTTTTCCTAATTGGGGTTAGGTTAGGAATTCAGGGGAAGGTTGCTACATGGTCCCTTGATATCTGATAAGACAAGTACAGAAATGAGAGTGAAGAAATAAAGATTTTTCACCAGGTCTCTCATTAAACTATTATTATTTTCATAAATTCATTTGGATAATCTCTAGTTCTAATTTTTCATCTGTAAAATGGAATACAATATATTTCTAGAATTAGGTAATTAAGAGAAAGCTAGTGGCTCTCTCAAAATAGGCAGTTTTGCTACATATGGCTTTTTCCCAATACTAATCATTTTACATCAATCTGGATAAAGACCTACATTTTTTCAGGTGGTAGAGAAAAACCTAACAGAAGACCTATCTTCTACAGTTCTAGAACAACTATATTTACCTTTTTAACCAAATCAAAGGCCCTTCGTTGTCAGAAAAATATCTCCAACTAATATTACTGTCTTCAAGTTAGAGAGCCTTGTATATTTTGCAAAACTTTAAAATATTTGTTAACAGTGTAATGTTAACCTTCTTACTGACTCAGTGCCAATCAGTTCCATTGTTTTTCTAATTATCTTAAATCAAACTGAAATTCAAGTCACCAGGATATTGAAGAAATAAAAATTCAGTCTTAGCCATTATTGTTCCTCCTCATATCATCTTTCCCACTCCCAAACATGGGGCTGTGTTAAAATTTCATGGACAGGACTCAGGTCTTTAACTCATACCACGCTGAAATGATCAATGACCAAACCACATAGTGTCCTGATGATGGATGATTCTGCTGCTTCCATGCCAAGATCACTGGGGCTTTGGGTCTTTGTCCAGCCTTGAAGCCCAGAGGTCTAGGGACCGGCCAAGAGCTGTGTCATGTCACTATTCTCCTCCAGTTTTTATTCTCTCCCTGGGACATTTAAGCCCCAATATTTCAGTAACTTTTCTGACCTTAAGGGTGGCAACTTTGGTCTCTCATCTACTATGCATTTTTCTTTGTCTCTGTCTCTCATCACTGCCCACCCCCTCCCCCAAACAATTTTCCTTTCCATGAGCCTTCATAAACACAAATTTGATCTCTCTCTTTGGGAGCCAAAGAGTTTTTCCTTACTAACTAACTAACTAACTAACTCTAACACCTATTTTTATTTACTTGTTAACAGTTTTACAGAGTTGTTTCTTCTTGTCATGAAAGAGACTGGATGTCCCATCTTTCTTGTATTTGCCCCCATTCCAAAAATGTGCTTCTTACTTCAGTGTGATACTTTTGAAAATATTAGGTAGCAGGCATCGATATAAAGCAAGATCCTCAATGTTAAATAAGTCCTAGAGTTGATGAATCGGCATTTTCAGACCTTAGCATTCAAGTTCGGTGTCCTGGCAGGCAGTGACTACCTCTCTGATCAGCACTGTTTTCTTAGTTAGCTTCCTTTCAACCACCCTACCACGTTACCCTTTCTTCTTTCAGTGTGAATCCCTCAGTCACTGACATCTTATTTCCTTGGATGCTTCTTCAGTTGCTCAGGTAAAAAGGAATTATGCTGCTAGTTGCCAGCGTTTCTTAGTCTATCCCAGGGAGAGGTAGTCTGAAAGCTACATTTCTAGATATTCTAAAGTATTTCCTCCCCTCTGGTTCCCCTCTGCCCATTTATAATATTTTGTTCCTAAATGTTTTCAGAGAGAAGGAAGATCAAGATAAATTATCCTAACCGTGTGAACTATGAATCTAGAATTAAAGAAAGTTGGCCCTGGTGAGGCAGCTCTTTCTTAGTCTTGTTTTGAGATTCTGAATTTTACTTTTCATTCCTATTCTGTAATCTAAATGTCCATATGTTAGTAATTATCTGCTTTAATTATAAAAGAAAAAGACCGAAAGGAATAGCAATTGAGTAAAGCAAAAAAAATAAAAAATAAAAAAAATAAAATAAAAAATAAATAAATAAATAAATAAATAAATAAATAAATAAATAAGGCTTTCTTTGATGAGAGAAGTTAGATGATTTTAAAGATTAATCTGTGAACAGAAAACAAGCTTTTTTTACATAGGAACTGGAGATTATGCCTTCTTGGAAGTCATGGAAAGGGTCACTGTAGAATCATTCATATAATCTCTCCAACCCTTCATCAGATTTAAGGTTAGTAGCTATCATAAGCCTTGGGTAGAAAATCTTTACCAACAACACTCTTAAAGTTTTGGGGAAAGGCCAGCCCTATGGTTAACAAGTCTAGGACAGAAGGGCATTTTATTAATACAGTGACAAACAGGATCAAAGACAGATTTTTCAGTCATCACTATAAACATTTATTGACATATATCTAGCCACCATTGTTAACATCTTTTTTTTTATTATTTTAATCACCCAATGCTCATCACAATAAGTGTACTCCTTAATCCCCAACCCCTATTTTACCCATCGCCCCATGCACCTCCCTTCTGGAAACCATCAGTTTGTTCTCTATGGATAAGAGTCTGTTTCTTGGTTTGTCTTTCTCTCTTTTTGCCCCTTTGCTCGTTCATTTGGTTTATTAAATTCAATATATGAGTGAAATCATATAATATTTGTCTTTCTCTGACTTACTTCACTTAGCATTATACTCTCTAGCTTTATCCATGTCATTGCAAATGGCAAGCTTTCATTCTTTTTATGGCTGAATAATATTCCATTGTGTGTGTCTATATCTATCTGTATCTATATCTGTATCTATATCTATCTACATCTATCTATATCTATATCTATATTTATATCTATATGTAATCATCTATATATGTAATCATCTATATATATACCATCTATATCTATATCTATATCATCTATCACATCTTCTTTACCCATGTATCAATCAATGGATACTTGGCTGTTTCTGTATCTTGGCTATTGTAAATAATGCTGCTATAAACATTGGGGTGCATGTATCCGTTTGAATTAGTGTTTTGGTATTCTTTGGGTAAGTACTCAGCAGTACAATTGCTGGATTGTAGGGCAGTTCTTTTTTTAACTTTTTGAAGAACCTCCATAGTGTTTTCCATGGTGGCTATACCAGATTGCATTCCCACCAACAGTGCAAGAAGTTTCCTTTTTCTCCCCATCCTCATCAATACTTGTTGTTTCTTGTGTTGTTGATTTTAGCCATTCTGAGAGGTATGAGGTAATATCTCATTATAGTTTTGATTTGAATTTCCCTGATGATAATGATGATGAGTGTCATTTTATGTGTCTGCAGACTCTTTGTATGTCTTCTTTGGCAAAATGTCTGCTCATTTCTTCTGCCCATTTTTTAGTTGGATTATTTGTTTTTGGGTGTTGAGTTTTATAACTTCTTTATGTATCTTGGATACTAACCCTTTATTGGATATGTCATTTGCAAATACTTTCTCCCATTCTATAGATTGCCTTTTGGTTTTGTTGATTGTTTCCTTAGCTGTGCAGGAGATTTTTATCTTGATGATATCCCAATAGTTCATTTTTGCTTTTGTTTCCCTTGTCTCCAAGGACATATCTTAGAATCACTTTTGCTGTATCCTAGAGGCTTGGGACCATTTTTTTTCATTTCCATTTGTTTCTATTTAGTTTTTAATTTCTTCTTTGATATCCTGGTTGACTCATTCATTGTTTAGTAACATGTTATTTAACCTCCAAGTATTTGTGATCTTTCTAGATTTTTTCTTGCTCACTTCTAATTTTATAGCATTATGGTTAAAAAAATGCATGGTATGATTTTGATCTTTTTCAATTTGTTGAAGTTTATTTTGTGACCTAATATATGATCATTTCTGGAGAATGTTGCATGTGCATTTGAAAAGAATGTGTATTCTGCTGTTTTAGGATGGAATGTTCTGAATATATCTGTTAAATCCATCTTACCTAGTGTGACATTCAAAGCTATTGTTTCCTTGTTGATTTTCTGTTTAGATGATCTGTCAATTGATGTAAATGGGGTGTTTAAAGTCCCTTACTATTATTGTAATATTATTGATTAGTTTCTTTGTGTTTGTTATTTTTTTTAAGTTTATTTATTTATTTTGAGAGACAGTGTGCATGAGCAGGGGAGGGGCAGAGAGAGAGGGAGAGAGAGAATCACAGCATGGAGCCCAGTGCAGGGCTCAGAGTCACGAACCTTGAAATCATGACCTGAGACAAAATCAAGAGTCCGATGCTTAACCGACTGAGCCACCCATGTGCCCCAACTTTGTTTGTTATTAACTTTTTTATGTATTTGGGTGCTCTGTGTTGGGTGCATAAATATATACAATTGTTATATCTTCTTGTTGGATTGTCCCCTTTATTATTATATGGTGTCCCTTCTTTATCTCTTATCATAGTCTTTGTTTTAAAGTCTATTTTGATCAATCTAAGTATCGCTACTCTGGCTTTCTATGACATCCATGTGCATGATAAATGTTTCTCCATGCCCTTCACATTCAATCTTCAGATATCTTTAAGTCTGAAATGAATCTCTTATAGGGATATAAGATCTCTTATAGGGATATAAGATCCCTTATAGGGATATAAGACCCATATAGATGGGTCTTGTTTTCTTATTCACTCTATTGCCCTATATTTTTTGATTGGAGCATTTAGTCCATTTACATTCAAAGTAATTATTGATAGATATGAATTTATTGCCATGTTGTTACTTGTTTTGTGGTTGTTTTTGTGGTTTTTCCCATTCATCACTTTGAATATATCATGCCACTCCTTTTTGGCTTAGAAAGCTTCTGCCAAAAAATCCTCTGGTAGCTTTATGGGGTATCCTTTGTATACAACTGTCTTCTTCTGTCTTGCTGTTTTTAATATTTTTTCTTTACCATTGTATTTTGCCATTTTAATTACAATATGTCTTGGTGTGGATCTGTTTTTGTTGATTATATTGGGGGTTCTCTGGGCTTCATAGATCTGGATATCTGTTTACTCCCCCAGATTAGGGAAGTTTTCAGCCGTTATGTCTCCAAATAAATTCTCTGCCCCCTTTCTCTCTTCTTCTGGGGTTCCTATAGTGCAAATGTTATTACATTTGATGGAGTCCCTGAGTTGCCTAAGTCTATTCTTGTTTTGTGTAGTTCTTCTTTCTCTCTTTTGTTCAGCTTGATTACTTCCCATTACTCTGTCTCCTAGGTCATTAATTCATTCCTCTGCTTCTTCCAGGCTGCTGTTCATTCCATCAAATATGTTTCTCATTTCGTTTATCGAGCCCTTTATCCTGCTTTTTCATTCCTTATCTCTGTGTTAATGGTCTTACTGATATCCTCCATTTTTTTTCTCAAGTCCAGTGAGCATCCTTATGATCATTGCTTTAAATTCTCTATCAAGCATGTTACTTATATCTGTTTCAAAAGGCCTTGGCCTTTTCCTTTATTTGGGATAAAATCCTCTGTCTTCTCATTTTGTCTAAGTCTTTTTGCCTCTTTTTCTGTGTTAGGAAAGTCAGCTACATTTCCTGTTCTTGAGGGTAATGGCTTTATGAAGAAGAGGTCCTACAGTGCCCTGCAGTGTAGTGTTCCCTGTTCCCCAGGGCCTGGTGCTTCAAGGAATGTGTCCAATGTGTGCTGTGTGTGCTCTGGTGTTGTGTCCTGGCTGCTTCATTCTTCAGGCCAGTCATTTGCAGAGGCTCTTTTTGCCTGTTGCGGGCAGTGTTTGGTCCCTGGCCTGAATGCGGTGCATTTTAACTGGGTGTGTGCTCTTGTCTTCTTGTGAAATGAACCCTGTTGTCGCTTGCACCAGAAATGAAGCCTTGCAACACACCCTCATCAGGAGACACAGTGCTGGCAGGGGTTTGGGCTGATCTTCTGAAGGAGGGAGTTCGACATGCTGGGACTGAGGCAAGCTTGACTGGGAAGAGCGGTTCCACTGGAGCACAGGGTGTGGTGACGGGTCTTGTGTAAGCAACTTAGGTTGCTTCCTAAACATCTGGTTCCTGCAGATGGCTCTGTGTTTATGATAAGAGGCAAGGGAGGTGAATGGTGCCTGCCAGTTCCTTTGTTCCTGGAGGGGTCTCTACATGAATGCTGCCTCTCTGTGACAAATTCCAAGATGAACAACTAACCTCCCCACTGTGTAACCCAGGCACTCTTCAGATCATTGTTTCCATGCTGTATGTCTGCATGCTGTTTGCCCTGCCTTCTCACCAAAAGCAGCCCCAATGCCTATGGGCTCTATCCCAGCCAAGCCCTTTAAAACTCCAGGCTTTAAGCCCTGCTGATTCAAGAACTCATGAAATTTGGGTTCTCTCGCTTTCTAAGTCAATTGCAGTGGGGCTTCCTTTTACCCATGCACTCCCCTGTGTGCCAGTGTGTCCCTCACCCTTTTCAAGTTCGCTCTCCACTGCAGTGGCCATGATCCATTTCTCTCTCAAGCCTTATCTCCACACTTCCTACCTTCTTCAGTGTGACCTCTTTTCTACCTTAAGTTGTGAAGTTTGTTCTGCCAGTCTTCAGGTTGATGTCTGGGGCATGTAGGATGATTTGGTAGTTATCCAGTTGTATTAATGGGACAAGGTGATCCTAGGGTCCTCCTACTCCACCACCATCTTTCTTCCTCCTCCCCATTATCAACATTATTAACATTTTATGGATTTCTGTATTACATATTGAAAGGAGTTTAAATTCAAATACAAAACGAGCCCTTCCATTTGAATAAAGGTGAGAAAGAAGGTATTATATAAAATTAGGAAAAGAAACAATCATATCTAGCTAGTTATATTGAGATTCATATATCAGGGTGTTCACTACATAGACAATAAATGCATTATTCATGTGATTCATTAAATAAGTATTTTAGGTAAGACAGAGAAATGCTTTATTTTATTTAATGCTTAGACACTTATAAAAAGTGACAATGCAACTGAATATATTTGTACATGTAGAAGTTTATTTACCATTCTCCGCTAAAGAACCCCTTCTGTTTTTTCAAGTACAGAATCTACTGTGGACTTCCAGTGCTCAGTTCTAACACCCTTTATTGTTGTGTAAAGTTTCTGGCTTACAGAACATCCTGGAGAGGCAGTCTTAGAAGATAAAGGAAGCTGTTGGTAGAATGGCAAGAATGGGACTTTTCAAACCTGAGGAGTGATAAGTGGTACAAGTGGGTTAGTTCTGGGTAGGGGGGAGGGGAAATGCCAAAGATAGACTGCGAAGGGCAGGGAACATGTATGCCTAGCAATGAGATTTCTCTTTCTCTCATTTCTCTGTATTCAACTCCCAGCATTGAAATATCCCCTTGGGTCCCCCAAAGGTATTTTGAAAGTACATGGTCTTTGGAGTTGAATCCTGATTCATCACCTGCTAGGTATGTAATTTGGGGCAAGCTACTTAAATTTTTGAGACTCAATTATCCTCATCTGTAACATGAGGATTATAAAATGAGATAAAATGAATCTATCTCTCAGGGCTGTTGGGAAGATAATAAAAATGTATGTAAAATCCTTGGAATATAACTAATGCTTAATAAATGGTAGACATTATTACTGAGAGTTTCTTTTTAAAAATTTCAGCTTTGCTTTTGATATAAGTGAATTACCAACTTTGTTAGACAGTATCTTCTTCATCTTTAATTTTCAGCACCAAATAGCTCTGTGACTTTGAGAAATGCCCTTACCCTTTATATGATTCAATTTTTTCACAGATGAAATAATAGGGATAATATCTTGGGTAACACTGGAGCTCTGTAAGACTGTGGTGCTATCCACTTTGTTTTTGATCATAATTAAAGCAAGGTACAGGCACATGCACTATATTTCATAATGTGGCACAGCACAGGCCTCAGCAGCATGGACTCTGGAGGCAGTAACCTGAATTTCTGCTTATAGTTCCTCCACTTAACAGGGCTGAGTGATCTGTCAAGTCACTTTGCTCTTTTATGCCTCAGTTTCTTCCTTTTCTGGACTTCTTTGCACAAATTAATTTTCCAATGGTATTATAGAGAGCATCTTTCATCCTCAAACTTCTGTTGCCTCATATTCTAGTGGTGCTCTACTTTCGTAATGCTATAAATGGTCCTAATAAAAGTATTAAATTGTTTGACTACAAGCTGGCTAACCACCAACATTTCATTCTCTCACCCCAATCAAACAAAAAAAAATGTTTCTAGGCTGTCATTTTTCTTTTAGTTATAGAGCTATAGAATTATTATAGCAAATGTTTACTGGAAATTTGAGGTATTGCCACAAGAAATTAAATGTTAATAAAATCATTGACACAGAAAAGAGAGTATGAAGATCTCTTAATCAATACTGTCTCAGTATTTCCATATTCATGAAAGGTTTGGAACACTTGGCTTCCTACATTAACCCTCTGCTCTAGTGAACAGGAAAAATATTGTTTAATGAATATCTTTAACTTAGTAATAAGATAAAGATTTGAACTACGTGGCCACTGGCATCTTTTCTAATGCTGAGATCCTATGATTTTTATGTCTTTCTTGAGAAGTTTATTGGCTATTAAAAATGGCAGCATCTGCAATGATCCCTAGACATGTAACTAGTGTGGGTCAAAAGGCTTTGTCCCAAGATGCTGAGTTGCAAATTATATAAAATATTCTTAATAAAAATCTTTAAGTGATGCAAATCTTAAAGCTTTTCTTCCCGTTAGCAGATGTTTTCCCATTATTCCTCATCCTAGGGGTGAGTTTATCCCAGAACTTGAGATTCAGCAACTACTGAATATGGATGGAGATAGTCTTGGTCAAAGGCAATGAACTTCCCAGCCCAGAGAGACTTGGTATTCAAGGAGTGCACCCTATTATCTACCATCTCCACTGCCTCTTATATTCATGCCACTTCTAAGTTGGTTCCACTCTAAAATTTCATTTTTCTAACATTCAGGATCACAACAGGGGGTGATTGTTTTTATCATCAAAAGAATCTCAATTAGATGTCAACAGATCCCTTTAAATACACCCCACCCTGCTTCTAATATAATTGAAACCATAACATTCAAAACTTTCTTGAGGAAGTATAAACTTTGTTTTGTACATCTTTTCATTAGGAAGAAATAGGCCTCCACTTTAGCTTCCTTTCCTATTCTTCTTTCTCCTCAGTGACATCATTTGTTTTTTCTTCTCTACAGCCAGTTAACAACATTTATTGATCCCCGTTGTGGGTAGAGATGTTTATTACCTCCACTATTGCTTGTGCCCATTTGTTCATTCCTGGTCTTGCCCTCTCTCTCAAGATGTTGCAATAGCCCTCTTCATAACAGATTGTTTGCCATTATACAGATTCTTTTTTGTTGTTGTTTTAATGGGGAATGCCATGGGACTTGTGGAAGAAAGTAGTTATCAGAAGAAATATTTTGAGAACCACTCTTGAGCCAGTTTGAAAAGTTGTGCAGCTAAGGAGGCTGTTTTGAGGGCTTATGAATTCAGTTTTTTGATGTCCTTCCTTTATACTGTGCTTTATGAATAAATATTGGAATGAATTGATGGTAATATGTCTTTATATTATGCTATTATTTATACTTCCTAGCAGGAAAAGCTACGGAGCTCATTTTAAAATCAGTGATAATCAATATAACACCAAAGTTGCAAAATTTAGAGCAGATTATATAATGACAATTCCTTAGATTCTCAGTTTACGTGCCATTTCAACATCCACTATCTGGGTGGGATCTCATTTGACAGGTAAGGAAATTGAGACCTAGGGAGGGAAGTGATTTGCCCAGGATTGCTCAGTTGGTAAGTGGCAGAGTTCACCACCAAAATTTAAAACCAAAAATATATGGCTATGACTTAACTATTGAAAAGTAAAATGCTCGATTTATGTGGATTTGGTCTTGCTATTTCTCCAGGTGCTCAAGTGTTATTTTAGCAAGCAAACAGATAAAGCAGTAGCAAGTGAATGAATCTTAGGCTGTGTTCAAATATTCTTGACAGGCGTCAAGCCTTCTATCTACACCAAGGACCCAAGTCTGCCATTTAATGAACAGGATGATGTTTGTTTATTTTCTTTAAGCCTGAGTTCTCCACCAACTGGTTCCTACGTCAGAAAGATATATGAAACACAAACAAAAGTGCAAGTAAGGCCTATCATCAGCAATTCAATCTCACCCCCTGGTACCCTGCTCACCTTAAAGAAATTTATATTGACATTACGGAAGAGATCTCCCTAAATTATGTGCTAAATCAAGATCATATTTTAGAAGACAATAGATTTTCCTGGTCACATAAAGATTTTAGCTTATCATTCTGCTTCTTGAAATAAGCACTCATCCCCAAATTATTATGATATTGTCATGAATGTATATCAGGCTGTTTATATTTGCACCATATCCGTTCTCTATATTTGAGGTTATACACATACCTGCCATTTCCTCTATCTCCTTTTTTAATATTTTAAAAATGAGTGAGACTATTCTACATTTTCCATACGTTATAATAGTAGAGCATCTAGAATTTTTTTATGTGTGCTCATGAATATTTTTAATGCAAATAGTGAGAGTTATGGTGATAAAAGCTCTGGAGACTGAATTTTTCCAAGTACAGAGATTGTAAACATGGTGAATTTGCTTTATCAAGAAATATGCCCAAACATGCTGATTTTTTCTTTTCTTGTTTTTCCTTCCTTCCTTCCTTCCTTCCTTCCTTCCTTCCTTCCTTCCTTCCTTGCCTTCTTCTACATGGTAGTAATGGCCCTTGTAAGACACTATAAAATGGAAGAAGATCGGGAAGAAAATAAACTTACTATAATCTCAGTATCTAGAGATTAAAACTTCAGGTTTTTCTGTATTATTAAATATATAATATAAAATTCAGATAACATTATATACACTGTTTTCTAATATACTTTACTCATTAAATGTACCATAAAGCATTTAAAAGCTCCTAAATAGTGCTCTAAATTTCATTTATTATTCTACTATGACATATCTTGAGAAAGAAGAACAAAGCTGGAGGGATCACAATTCCAGATTTCAAGATATACTGCAAAGCTATAGTAATCAAAACAGTATGGTACTGGCACAAAAATAAAAACAGATCAGTGGAACAAAATAGGCAGTCCAGAAATAAACCCTTGCTTATATGGTCAATTAATCTACAACAAAGGAAATAAGAATATGCAGTGGGGAAAAGATAGTCTTTTCAATAAATGGTATTGGGGAAAAATGGACATCTCTATGCAAAATAATGAAACTGGATCACTTTCTTAACACCATACTCAAAATTAAACTGAAAAAAGATTAAAGACCTAAATATAAGACCGAAAACCATAAAACTTCTGAAAGAAAACATGGACAGTAAACTCTTGGACATCAGTCTCAGTAATATTTTTTTGGATCTGTCTCCTCAGGCAAGGGAAGCAAAAGCAAAAATAAACAATTGAGACTATATCAAAATAAAAAGCTTCTGCACAGTGAAGGAAACCATCAACAAAAGAAAAAAACAACCTACTGAATAGGAAGAGATATTTACAAATGTTATATCCATAAGAGGCTAATATCCAAAATATACAAAGAACTTAAATAACTCAACACCAAAATACCAAACAGTCTGATTAAATAAAGGGCAGAGGACCTGAATAGAGATTTTTTCCAAAGAAGACCTACAGATGGCCAATAGACACATGGAAAGATGCTCAACATCACTAATCATAAGGGAATTACAAATCAGAACCATAATGAGATATCACCTCACACCTGTCAGAATGGCTAGAAAAAGACAAGAAATAACAAATGTTGGCAAAGATGTGAAGAAAAGGGAACATTGTGCATTGTTGGTGGGAATGCAAAATACTATAGCCACTACAGAAATGCATATGGAGGTTCCCCCCCAAATTAAAAATAGGACTACTATATGATCCAGCAATTTTACTTCTGCATATTTATCTGAAGAAAATGAGAATACTAATCCAAAAGGACAGGTGCACTCCTACGTTAACTGCAACATTATTTGTAACAGCAAAGATTTGGAGGCAACCTGTGTCCACCAGTAGATGAACGAATGGATAAAGAAGATGTTAATACACACACACACACACACACACACACACACACACACACACGCATGCACGCGTACACGCACACAAGAATATTACATGGCCAGGAAAAATATTATGTAGCCATTTGCAATAGCATGGATGTATCTAGAGGGTGTAAATGCTAAGTGAAATAAGTCAGACAGACAAAAACAAATACCATGTGATTCTACTTATATGTGGAATCTAAAAAACAGACAAACAAGCAGAAACAGACTCATGAATACAAACAAACTGGTGATTGACAGAGGGGAGGGAATTGGGGGACTGAGCAAAAAAGGTAAAGGGGATGAAAAGACTTCCAGTATGGGCACCTGGGTGGCTCAGTAGGTTAAGCGTCCAACTTCAGCTCAGGTCATGATCTTGTAGTCTGTGGGTTTGAGCCCCGCATTGGGCTCTAAGCTGACAGGTTTGGATTCTGCTTTGGATTCTGTGTCTCCCTCTCTTTCTGCCCCTCTCCCACTCACACTTTGTCTCTCTCTCAAAAAATGTTTTTTTAATTAAAAAAATGTATAGAGTTAAAAAAATACTTTCAGTTATAAAATATAATAAGTCATGGGGAGGTAAAGCAGGGCATGGGAATGTAGTAAATAATGATGTAATAACTAAACAAATGATAGCAACTAAAAACACTCAGGAATTCCTTCCCCTGTGTTCATAAAGGGATAATTTCCAGGGTTTTTCCCTCTTTATGCATTCTTGTAAGTATTTCTTTTTCAAAAACTTCTTGAATGTATTTAGGAAAGCTTTCAGCAAAACCAAGGCAGTGATTCATCACATCTTAGAGTAGAAAAGGCATTAATAGGTACATCTTTTTGCATCCAGGAAAAATTACCATTCAATAAAAAATTATGTTTAAAAATATAGTAAATTAGGAAGTGTTCAATTTCATGATTTTAACTATATTTGGAGTAAGAGACTTCACATACATATCTTTAAGCATCCACACAAAATGCTTGAAATGCTAAAAACTTATACCTTTCAGATTACTCTAAATTTTTCCCAAAGCGACCTTTATTGTTTTAACAGTAATTACTCTCCATGGCTAATAGGTATTATCATGTGGGGTTGTTTCTAAGGCCTAAGGAAAGGAATCGAATTAAAGGGAGTGAAAGGGAAAAATGTGTTAGAAAAATACTTTTTCTCTTTGGTTGCAAATTGGAAACAACTCCATCCTGCTTATCCATGAACCCAGTTCCCTCCAGCAGGAGGGATTCTATGGATTTCAAGCCAGACCTCCTTGAGTATGAAGGTAAACACTGCCACTAGACACATCAGGAAGATGTCATTTTCTTTCTTTCTTTCTTTCTTTCTTTCTTTCTTTCTTTCTTTCTTTCTTTCTGTGAGAGAGATACAGACACAGAGAGAGAGAGAGGGAGGGAAAGGGGCAGAGGGAGAAGGAGAGAAAATCTTAAGCAGACTCCACACAAAACACAGGGTTCAATCTCATGACTGCGAGATCATGACCTGAGCTGAAATCAAGAGTCAGATGCTAAACTGACTGAGCCACCCAGGAACCCCAGAGAGATGTCATTATTAGGCAAGGCAACAGGAACCAAACAAAAAACCAGAACATCTTATTCACTTTCTTCACCTATTACTAATGTTGACCCCTGTTTCCAAATGCCTTCTTCTTCGTACATTTGAACTTTAACCAAGTTTCTTTTCAAGATGTGCTTCTGAAACAAGGATTTCAAAATTTAAATAAAGAAATGAAAGTTCTTAGATCAAGAAAGTGAGGAGGCAATGTGCTTTTATTTCCTCCTGTGGAATTACACTCAGGCAAACACTACCTGTGGTGTTTGAAAAGCAAAATACCTTAATGCGACAAATTTATAATTCAAAGAAAGTGCCAAAAACTGTTTTCATTTGTATTATTTATGACATGAGAGATAATTGAAAGCTTGCTTCAATAGTTTCTTTTCTTTCTTTTTTAAAAAAAAATAATTTTGACTGGCTGTTCATCCTTTTTTTTCATTCAGAAATAAGATGGGTTTGGGAATGAGACAAAGCAGCCTTTTTACTTTACCAAATGTTGTATTTGTCATTATCAGCTTCCCAATAGATTCACTCCTTTATTTCACTTCCTCTTTAGTTAAATATGATTCCATGAGAACAAGGGGGTTGTAGTGAGTGCCAAAATGTATATTGTAAGCAAAAGTAGCAAGGAAATGAGCAAGTAACTGAAGGTCCCTGGTCTACTTTTACGTGGGTTGATCGGTTGTGTAGGATGCTGTGGTTTTGTTTTTTCCATTCAGAATTTAACTTGAAAAATTGATATTAAAGTACCTGCATTTATTCCCTTTTTCCACTATTTATTTTGACTTATTACTAACTTAGTGGCCCAGTTATACTTTTCTCTTTAATAAAAATATCTGAGACAAACTGATTCTATCTGCAAGACTGCCAGACGAATCGTTTTCTTTCTAAAACTAGATTTAGGAAGAAGGAGAAGGCTAGTTTTATGAAGGCATTTTGGATGGTGCACTTTGCAGATGGCAATGTTAAAAGCAGAGGTATAATTAGACACTGGCATTCTCAGAAAAGATTTCGAAAATCTAGAAAAGGGAGAGATCAAAGGCAGGAATATAAGATATGATATGAATTGGCTTGCATATACAACTTCAGCTGGGAATGCCACTTAAAAAGGGGACAGCCAAGGGGCCCCTGGGTGGCTCAGTGGTTAAGCGTCCAACTTGGGCTCAGGTCATGATCTCACGGTTCGTGGATTCGAGCCCCGCTTCAGGCTCTGTGCTGACAGCTCAGAGCCTGGAGCCTGGTTCGGATTCTGTGTCTCCCTCTCTCTCTCTATCCCTCCCCCACCTGCACACTATTTCTCTCTCTCTCTCTCCCTCAAAAAATAAATAAACATTTTAAAAATCTTAAAAAGTGGGGGGCAGCCAAAACAGATACCATGTAGGGCTGCAGTTTGGTCCCTGCCTCTGCTTTCAAATAAAATAGGTAGAACGAATCTGACATTTTATGAATATCCTCAGATCCAGGGGACTGAAAATTATGACTCTTCTACTATACTCCAAACTACAGTTGAAAACATGACTTTCCTGCTACATTTAATGGTAAGACATTACCTTGCTTTCTTGTGGGCATTCCTAAGGATCAGTAATTTAAACAAAATAAAATACAATAATGCGTTTAGTGGATGTTGAAAAACAGAAAGCTATTCTGCTCTAGAGAAAGACCTCAGAATCTGCTTGAAGACCTCAGAATCAATTTGAAGACAGGCAGGATCAAATTATTAAAAAAAAGAATTGTTTGCATATATTAAAATGTTTTCCCTGTATCCTACAACAACTGTATTATTTAAAAAATCAAAATGCGTTTTCCTAAAAAATGTCTGCACTCCTTATAAAAGTTAACTTGCCCAATAAATAACCTCAAGAAGTTTCCTTGAAAATTTGCCTTCTTGCCTTCCCTACCCCCACTATTTGAAAACCAAATTTTATTTCCTTTTTATTTCCAAGAAAGTTATAAATAAACCAATTTTCTCCGAATATGGGACTCTAGGCCATGCTGACCTCCACAGTAATTCGAGCTCCACCACTCACCAGTAACAATGTGCAGGCTGTTTCATTTCATCTGTGAAATGGGGATAATAATGACTACCATGTAGGACTACTGTGAGCATTAACTCAGAGAATATCTGTGAAGCTCCCAGCCCTGTGTGTCTCGTGAGACAGGCGCTCACATTGTTAGTTCCTTTCTGGTTCCCCATTAGTCTCCCTTCTTCTTTTTTTTTTTTAATGTTTGTTTAATTTTGAAAGAGAGAGAGAGAGAGAGAGAGAGAGACAGAGTGTGAGTGGGGGAGGGGCAGAGAGAGAGAGGGAGACACAGAATCTGAAGCAGGTTCTAGGCTCTAAGCTGTCAGCATGGACCCTGACTGGGGGCTCCCAGCACCGCGAGATCAAGACCAGAGTCAAAGTCTGACACTTAACAACCTAGCCACCTAGGCGCCCCTAGTCTCCCTTCTTGGTTCCCCCCTCCCTACAACCAGCTAGTCTCTAAATAATGCATATGTAATTGTTAGAACACCAGCACGAATGCCCAGAATTGTTTGTTACTGAATTAACTCAGCAGTGAATCTGGCATTGCACCCCAACCTTTCCCCTTCCTCAATCCCTTTGGGCAACCCCTCCCTCAAATACCTGAGCTACACCCTGACCCCAGGTGAACTGTGAAACTGGCTATCACGTGAGCATTTTCTCTCAGGGTTTCAAGCTGGTCTGGTTCTGCCTCAAAGACCAGACGGAGCTCATGTGCTCATGTTGCTCACAATTAACTGACTCTGGACATGTGGTCACTGCCATCAAGACCCGCCCCAAGGAGAACAGCAGTTCAATGAAATCTTAAACTCTATTTATAGACCACTTGAAACAAACACTTTCCTGTGAAGCCTAAGGAATCCTTCTTGAGAACAGGAAAGTAATTCACTCGTCCCAGTACTAACAGGCAACTGAAGGGAGGAAAATGCAGCAAGTCTGTGCTTTTCCAGTGTTCTACAATTTACAAAGCATTTGCTTTTGCTTGTTCTCCCATTTCACCCTGACACCATCCCAGGAGGCAGACAAAGCAGACACTAGTAAAAAAAAACAAAACCCATTTTATAGATTACAAAACTGATGCCTGGGAGGTTCAGGGAGTTGCTTACATTCATATGGCTGGTGAATGGTGGTGGTTAGAGAAAGAGGGGAGAGGAAAGTGGTAAAGGGAGAACTGTTCTCTGTTCACGCAATCAACCTAAACTTCAGTAAGTAATTATTTACCAATAAGAAAAAATACACAGGCAAGATAATTGTTTCAAAATGTACCTGCAAGCTTAAAAAATTGTTCCTTCTCCACTTCTAATAGGAAAACCAAAATATGAGAAATAAACACTCAGGGAGATTCTCCAGGGAAACATTTATAAACATGTTTGTATCTGTCTATAACATATACATACAGAACATACATACATAAAATACATACCTGTATTTTAGGAAGAAATTCCTTCTTGAAACCTCTCCAGATTAAAATGTGCCTATGTCAAGACTAATCTTGAAAAAGATGATAGGAATTTTTACGAGAAATTTTCATTGATTCTGCCAATCAGCTCTGAATATACACATCTTTACCATCTTTTTAGTGTGGGAGGGTGTTTGCATAAGTCCAGTATGTGCATAAAAAGCAAGACTTCACTAATATGAATTAGTTTATGGACCAGAAATGAGTTTGCTCTATACAGTTATTTTATTTTGATTTTAGCAAATAATTTTTAAGCTTTGTTACCTGGAAAGGGTATACAAAAACTTTTTGTCTTGAGAAGTACGTCTGGATAATTTAGAATAGCTACACTAAAATCTGTGTGTGTGTGTGTGTGTGTGTGTGTGTGTCTGTGTGTGTGTGTGTGTGGAGAGACAGAGACAGAGACAGAGACAGAGACAGAGACAGAGATTGAGGGAGTGAGAGAGATTATGGTTTAAAGAGTACCGCTGGGTTAGCAAATTGGCTCAGTGCCACTGGGGGATTTTCAGATTTACCAATTCTCTGCCTATTGTTGCAGCTCTGATTTATGGACTTTGGAATCTCTTGAAAGGCAAAGTGTCTGGAGGTTAGGGTCTTTCCTTGCCAGTCCCTCCATTTCCCCTATACTGTTTTTGCCCATGTTCACCTTGTGGCGACCTTGCAGGACTCAGCGTTTTTACCTGAGCTCAGTAGCTGGGGAGCCCACTAGTGCTGGGGAGAGGGCAGTGGTTTCCATTCCTGGGTGATGGAGTCATGGGAGAAACTGCAGCGAACCAACGGAGAGTAGGACCGGAGCCGGGCTCCAATGTGCTTTAAGCGGCTCAGGACAGAGCAGCTGTTCTGGTCTCCCAGCCTGCAAGTGCTGCCTGCATTTGTCACTGACCACTGAAGTGTGTGTTTGTGCAAGGTGAGAGCTGGGTGCTTTCTCATTAATTTGGAGACAAATTGCCAGGTATTGCTGTTTATTGTGTTTGATAATTTGGGGATATTTAGATCACCACAAAGCCAGGACCTAGACTGCGTGTGGTTTTATTTATACCCTTGTTTTCTGTCACGATCCATTCAGCTCTCCACAGTGTCAAATTGTGGCAATGGATTGGACACAGTGCTGTTCTTACACTGAAATGTGATCAGTTTAGTGCTGTTTTCTTGGAATTTTTTTTCATTAATTGCTGCTGCCAAATTACCTTAGCTGTTCATATACAGAATTCCCATGCTGATCTGAAAGCACATGAAAACTGCTTCGGACATAAATCGGAATTGCTAGTTGTTGGAGTTCTTGCTGTGGTGTTTTCTTTGCTTCCCCCACATTTTAGTGGTTGAAACTTTGCGGAGAGCAGAGTGCCTTGGGCTCTGATCGGGTGATAGAAGTAACATGGGAGTTTCTGTGTTTTTGCTTGTCAAAATGAAAACTGCTTGGCTATTAGTGTGTGTGTGTGTGTGTGTGTGTGTGTGTGTGTGTGGGTGTGTGGGTGTGGACACGCGTGCGCACACAAGTGCTTACGCACATATGTGCGAAAAAAAAAAAAACTGCTTGAGAACCAAAAGAAACCCAAATAATCTTCAGCTATATTTTAATGCATTTACAATTAACCAAATCAGCTTATAAGTCTTTCACTATCAGCATATTTGAATTTTGGAACTTCACGTTTTGAACACACAAGGACAATACAACTGTCTTGCGGGGGTGTGGAGTGTGTACTCACTAGGAGTACAAAGGAATCCAAAATGTGGTCTGGGTAAGCTGACAGGCCTTAATCTTTCACTGGTTTTGTGTGTTAACTAATTAACTGAACCTATACAAAATATAAAGGAGAGACACTGTATTATTGTATCTAAATAAATATACAGGAGATTTGTATTTGTGAAATACATGTTCTAGAAAAGGGAAACATGGGAATTTGGTATTATATGAATAGAGTAAGAATAAAAATTCAAAAAGCTATCGAAGTTTACAATAAAGGAAAAGATAGTATACGTTAAGACGAGGAATCATTAGGATGGGCTACTGAAAAGTACATCAACTGCTCAAATTTTTATGTCTAGTGAAAGAACAATAGTACATTTAAGGGAATTCATAGTCAGCAGAAATGAAGCCAAGAGCAAAAGTTCGTAATAAAACATGTTGTCAACCTGTCTGAATGTACTCATCTGTCTTAATTAACTTGAATTCTGTTGCCAAGATTGATAAAGTTAGAATAAAAAAATAAAACTTTATTTTAGGTTGATTTCTTTAAACTAATAAAGTATAATAAGTTATATTAAAATGCACTGAACATTAAAATTGTTCAAAACACTGTGTAGCTAACATACAATATCAAAATCATTTGTCCCACTTTTGTGTTATGTCAGTTAGGAAGAAGAGTCTAATATTCTAAGCTAGAATGTCACCTGTTGTTACATACACATGGACTGCTGAGTTCTTTGGACACTCTCGTCATGGTTTCTTGCTTTCAGACTGTTAGGACACCGTGGAATGGTGAACAGAAAACATCCGACTTTACCGTTGTCATGCTTTCTGTGCCAATTAAAAGCAGCAACAGTTTCATTTGACAGATATGGAACTTGCAGTGTACAAAGAATTGGTGACTGGCCTTTCCTTATAGGAACCTCCCCTACCTTGGCTTTCTGCAGCCACAATCTAAAATTCGGCAACTTCCTTAAAAGAGTTTAACATGGGGGTGCCTGGGTGGCTCAGCTGGTTGAGCATCCAACTTTGGCTCAGATTCATGGGTTCAAGCCCCATGTCGGGCTCTGTGCTGAGAGCTCAGAGCTTGGAGCCTGCTTTGGATTCTGTCTCCCTCTCTCTCTGCCCCTGCCCCACTCAACACTCTGTCTCTCTTTCTCTCTCTCTCTCAAAAATAAATAACACTTAAAAATGTTATTAAAAAATAAAAAATAAATAAAAGAGTTTAATATGACTTTCTCTCTATGACTGAAAAGATCTGATGGAGGGCTTCTTACGATTGCTCTATCAATATGACAGTATCCACATCTCTGTGCCACTTACAGTCCAATATGTTCAAAAGTGGTGTCCATCTGTACACATGATCACCTTCCATGCAAAAAGACTAGAAACTTAGTCATCTATTTTTTGAACCATAATCAATGTAAACAGCCACAAAAAAAAAAAAAAAAAAAAAAGCCTAGAATAGTGTCTGTGTTTATTCTTTGGATAACTAGCTTACTGCGATATGCAAAGAGGTTTAAAAAGGTTTAGAGATTATAGGTACTGACCTCAAAGCACATGCCAGTCTGTTCAAACACATTTACTTCTGTGCAATTAAGCTCTCTCAGTTAAAGAAAAAGATTAGCCTTTATTTATATATTTGATAAGCATCTCTAATTTTTTAAAAAGCCTAAATTTAACATTATGTTCTTGGTTTTTCTCTTCCTTCTTTCGGCTTTCTCCTTTATTCTACACTTTAAAATTATAAAGGTTTTAATTTACTAAACCTTTTTTTCTTTAGACCTATACTCAATCTCTTTACCCTGGGCAAGAAAGCAGCTGTGATTTATCTCCTGGAACTGGGGAAAGACCCATCTCCCCTGAGATCAAGTGGTTACTGCCCCCTCTGAGCAGGAAAATGGGGTGGTTGTTGGGAAAGAATGTCTACCAGGCAGGGAATGGCCATTATCTATTATGCTTACAATTTGGCAATTCATGTTGTTCTTTCCTTCTAGTCTATAACTAGTTAGCTTGGAAACCTTTATCAACAATTGTTTACACATACCAACACAGACTTTTACAAAGAGCTTTGGTAAATTGAGATTAAATGCGATCTGTGGTATATGGGGTTTACTTAAAGTGATATCAGTAGTTTTTATGTCTCTTTACCTTAACATTAAGGTAATTAAGTTCGGTTCTGCCTACTAACTCCTCCCCAAGTGGTTTAGATTCAGATGAAGTAATGGGCACTCACACAACTTTTAACTATTACTTCCAGATTCCTTAGTGGAAGCCTAGGTTATTTGGAAACAAGAAACATGGAAAACATGGTGTATGATAAGATTATTCCTCTGGTGGAGGAATGTCCTAACAGTCACTGGGCTCCTCAGTGAGAACTTTGAGAACTTTGAGTAAGAGCATATGGCAGCAGGAGATTCTCCATTGGAAACAGAGATAAAAACATTGTCCACAACTCTGTTCAAGAGGTCTCATTATTTGTCTCGAATCTAAGATCTACAAAGGAAATGGAATGCATAGAGTGTGGTTGTTACAAGATGTATTCAAATTGTGCCTGCCTGTCTCTTTGGCCACTGTAGGAGATACTCACCAAAGTAACTTATCTCAAATGTATATGTTACAACCAATACAATTCCCGTTTTTTAAAACCTTTATTTTTTAATGCTAATAGCAAGTTAAATTCTTTACATTCTGATAGTCAAATGATTCTCTTCGATATGTAATACAGATAATCACTTTGAGACAATGTATTTAACAACTTCCAATATTTCTAATGGCTAAGAAACCATCAACAGGAAATCATTGCAAAGTTTCCTATTACAAGCATATTGGATCTTAAGAGAATGTTCAAGAATTCTACTCCAACATAACAAAATCAATATAAAGAGACTTTTATATGCTCTCTTCTGATAGGATATTTTAAAGGTCAGCATTCTTTGAATATTTTGATGATAAAGTATAAAATACTGGAGGTTGTCCCTTCCCTATTCTCTTGTAGAATAGGGCTTCACTGGATTGATAACTCTTATACGAGCACATCAAGTTGTTAAGAGGGATTATTTTGTATCTATAAGAACTATCTCCTTTTCTTTATAAGTTTATATGAGAACTATGTTTTTAAATGCAGATGTTATTATTATTTATGGATAGTGAGACCAATAGATCAGGAGATGATTGCCATTGAAAAGAGAGATAGTTTGTGACTCATAGTTACCAAGAGGAGAAGGTGCAGTATGCCATGGGGTGGAGGTGGGGGGCACTTGAGGAAACACCAGGTTGGTCAGGAGACAGAGGGAGAGACGGGAAACCATGGATGAGTCTTTATTGTGGTTTCCTTGGAAAGGAACAGGCAAGTCAAGGTAGGAAGGTTTAGTACTGGCTTTGAATAATGTCAGCAGGCTCTAGGGTATTAGGGGCTGTCTCTAGTTGTCTGGGTACCTGGCCCTGAGGTGGTTAGGGCAGATGGATAGCGTCCCAGAAGGAGAGCCTTGTGAGAGCCTATAAAGTGGGATATCAGCTCTGGGTTGGTTTATTTGCATATGGTTTATTTGCTATATTTAGAAATTAGCTAACCCTGGGAGGGGCAGTCTCTCCAGGGTCAGCAGGACCCCAGATGTCAAATCATAAGAAATACAGAAAATAAAAACTCATGACTAATACAAGTTAACACTCCCACACAGTAATAGATTACTTAGTATCATTTTGCCAGTTGTGGTGTTCACCTGGTTAGTCCACTATGGACAACAATCTCTTTGACACCAAATGCTCCCTATCAATCCAGGCAACCCTCCTAGTGAACTCCAAAGAGGTTTTCGTTTCATTGTTTTTGTTTTTTAAATTCAGTGCTCTCTAAAACAACAAAAAGATAGGGGTGCCTGGATGGCTCAGTCAGTTAAGCATCCAACTTTGGCTGAGGTCATGATCTTGTGGTACATTGGTTTGAGCCCCATGTCAGGCTCTGTGCTGACAGCTCAGAGCCTGGAGCCTACTTCAGATTCTGTGTCTCCCTCTCTCTCTGCCCCTGCCCCACTTGTGTTCTGTCTATCTTTCTATCTCAAAAAAAAAAAAATCAACAAAAAGGCTAAAAATAACTAAATCCTCTTTACTGACTAATTAGGTATATTTTACTTGTCCCACACAGCGATATATTAAATAATATAGGGACTAACAATTAATACTTCCATATTAGGATTCTGGTAATAAATGCATAAATTGAGTAGCAGTTCAGTTTCAACGGAACTGTCAAATGTAATTCATACTGTCCTTATTCCTCAAGTCATCAGCAGTGTACAGAGGGATCAAATAACTTTTAATAGTTGAATAGGATCATTGATTTATCAGATTAGAATAAACATGTGCTAAAAATAGTTCAAAATCGAGGAAGGAGAAACCCTAGAAATATGGCATTTCCCCTTGCACCATTTCTTCTCTCCATTTTTAAACATTTAGGAAAGAAGAAAGCATGTATATGGTGTTTCAGTGGGAATGGATTTTTTTTTTTTTACCTTCCCGATTTAATTTCTCCATTCCAGTTATTGGAATTTCTCACAGGAGTTTAGTGTGTAATAGATATGGAACTTCAAAACACTGGGGAAGGATGTGTGAGTTGACAGTGGATACTGGTACAACTAGATAGCCATTTGGGGAAAAAAAAGTGTTTATCCCTTACCCCCCCAAAAAAATTCTGGAGAAGCTAAAGATTTAGATGCAAAATATGAAACAATATGCCTGCTAAAAGAAGGCTTTGGTGTGCTGACTGGCACAGAGTAGTTGCCATACCAACCACATCACTAAGCAGCTGTGAGCAGGGTTGGAAATGGCATTCTGCCACTTGGGAGTTACCTAGGCTTGGTGGCCATCATGGCCATTACCATAGCAGAAGGGAGGCATCAACATGGTCCTTTCTCTGTGCCATTTGCCCCACCACCCTCTATGTCACCCAGGTACCCAAGTTTCTGAGATGAAAAAAAGCAAAGAAGGTATAAATATAAATCTAATTACTTTTTAAATGCCAGAACTGATGCTTTGTGTTTTATCCTGGAGCCAGACACGTGTTAGGAAAACATTGTAGGTGGATTTCTTTCTCTTAGTTCTCCTGACTCTCAAATCCGACATTTGATTGAGGCCTCAAAGTGGCATCACTCTCTCTGGTATCTGCAGGTTTCCGGTTTATGATTTCCATTGGTGTGACAAGGGAATTAGACACTGTCCGCTGTGCACTGGCCCTTCTCAGTTGTTATCAGACTAGACTGAACCAATTCCAGGGGTGTGTGCTTGGTGGGAAACAGGAGGGCTTCAGCTGGAAAGCTCTTTCCTTAGGGTCTGTCAATTCTTTCTCCTTTTTCACTTCCTATTCCTCTTGTTAGCTTCTTTATCCTAGAATTCCTCCCTTTCCATGACCTCTCATACCACCTCACACCATCCTCTGACCTGAATAAAAGAAACACTGATGTCATTCACGCTAGGTTTCTCAGACTGGCAGGTTGTTCGGAGCAATGTGCAGTGTTCCTAGCAACAGATTAAGGCAAATCCACAGCACTTCAAATGCCTGCAAGCATCGAAAAATCACAGAGGACTACCTAGTTATATTTGGAGCTTCTGCTGTGTGGTTATGTGTTAGTTCAGAAATCTAGAACATTTTTAAAGTAGTTTTTGGTTTATTTTTAATAGACTCTTGGAAGGTTTCTAAAATAGTCGTGATGAATTTAGTCAAGACTCTGAGAATGAAGGTCAAATGTGTCTGTGCTAAAATTTAAAAGTAGGGCATATAAAAAGTTCACTGACAGTCACAGGAGAGTGATTTTAATTACCAGGTATGGTTTATATGTGTTAATAACACAAGCACTAGGGTCAGCTAGACCTGTTTTGAAATCCATGAATGAGTCATTTGACTATGGGAAAGTTTATTTAACCTTTCAGAGTCTCAGTTTTTATACCTGTAATATTAATACAAATCACATATTTTGAGGTTAAAATGATAAAATATGTATATGGGCTTGTCTGTAGTAGAAGTCATGAAAAAGCTAATCAGTATAGATTGTAAATGGAGATATTTTAGCAAATAGAATTGCCATGATTTTGTGGAGAAGTGAATGTTTTCTAGGTTACAAAAAATGATAAAGTTGGAAAAAGTTACCAGAGAGAATAAGGAAAAAAAATAATGAGAGATGAAACAGGGTAAATCTGACTATCACAGAAAAGAGATCTGATTAGCATTGAATGTGACCTCCTTCCATGGAGGCTAACACAATATATTACTCATAGTGCACACTTATTTATGTTTGAAGACAGAATGGATAAAGGAAAGAGTGAGACAGTAACAGTAATGGTAGAGGGAACTGGAAAGTTGTATAAAAGAGTATTTTAAAACACCTCTAAGGGGTTCTATCTTTAGTAAAAGGCAAAAAGAAACCAGAGTATAAGGTGTTATATCTGAAGAACATTGTTTTTGTCAGATTTATTTATAATACCCAATAAAAATAAAGATACAACAAACCAGGAAGAAGAGGTATGTTAGTTACACAGTATATACTTTATCACAGTCCATAAAGTGGAAAGTCCGTAAAGTGGAAAGAGTAAGAAACTAGTATTCTTTGAACATGAAAAGTAAAGACACACCTGTGAAATCACAGAGAAAGAAACCTATGAAGTCAGCATGGTTTCTGGTAGAAGTCAAAAGGTGAACCCAGAGCCCAAACTGGAAAGGCCATTAATCTTAAAGAAATGCCAAAATGGGTTGAGGACCTCTACCTACAAGGGCATTTGGTGAGGCACAAAGATTTATCATTCCTTGCTTTGCTTTATTTGGTTTCCCCAGGCCTTGCCCATTAAATATCAACGACTCCTTCCATTTAGTGTGAAAACTCAGACACTCCCTTGCTTTTCCAAATTCCCCTCAAGGTAGTGTTACCACCCCCAGATGGGAACCGTGGAGAGTATAAAACGTAAGATGAAGTCTATTCAAGAGTGGCAAAGTATCAGAATCAAGAACTTCGCATCCATAACTTTCATAGCTCTTGGAAGCATTTTGTTTTTGCTTTTGTTTTGTTTTGTTTTTTGTTTGTTCGTTTTAGTATTTTAAAGTGAAAGCAAAGGTCTACACTGCCTTGTAAGTAATTTGTCCTTTTTCTGAGGAATGTGTCTGTATTGTGTTTGCTGTAAAACTGATTTGTATGGACCCAGCACTTAGCCATCTCATGCTTGCCTACACCTTCCACTGAAGTCTGTGTGGGCTGTTTTTCTATGTGTATTCATTGCCAACTTAATAACTCTCATGACATGGTTTTCAAAAAGGAAAACACAAAACTTTGTTTCATTGTGGAAAATTGGCTCTGAAAAAAGAAAGGCAATTGGTAGGGCTGCTAATGAGGCATCAAGGATGTGAAGAAGTAGAATTAAATGGGAATTCAATAGACAAGAGCAGTTTCGAATACATTATGGAATTCTACTTTAACAGTATTGGTAACCTTTGTCAAAATGAGTTCACCAAATGTGCTATAAAACAAAGGCAAAAACAATAAGAAAGTAATTTGTGAAATTGTTTTAATGCCTTTATAATTGACTTTAGGTCTACATTTGTGCCATTATTAAGGGGCCACTCCACGTTTTTAATTATGTTTCATTTCCTGAAGAACATTATATGTCATAGAAGTTATTTGAGAATTTAGAGATTCACAAAAATCTCAGGATATATTCCTTGAGAGTGTTAAAAGTCAAGTTTGTTGGTTCCTAGGGGGAACTAACAACAGACACCATGAATGTTAGATTCAACCTATGTCATGGTTAACACCTGAAATAACTGTAGGACTAACCCGAGCTTTCTTCTTAGGCAAACCTAAGATACATGACCTACCCCTTTGTATTACCTTATCTGGGTGTGGGATGTTGTCTTCACATTCCTCACGTTGTACTAAGTTTAGCGGTGCACTGACATTTTCTGTGTGTGTCAAGAGAGGAGGAGACAGAAGAGGTGTCAGGGAAAAATCATTAATACAGTAGCTGTATTACTTTCCTATGGCTGTCATAACAAAATTCCACAAACTGAGTGGCTTAAACAACAGAAATGTACTGTCTCACAGCTCTGGAGGCAAAAATTCTACAATTAAGGTGTTGGCAGGTCAGTGCTCCCTCTGAAAGCGCTAGGGAAAGACCTGTTCCAGGCTTTTCTCTGAGCTTCTAGCAGCCTCAGGCATTCCTTAGCTTATAGGTAGCTGTCTTCTCCCTTTGTCTTCACATCTTCCTTCTGTGAGTGTCTGTCTCAAATTTGCCCTTTGAGAAAGATAGCGGTCATACTGAATCAGGACCTATTCTACTGTTCTCATTTTAACTTAATTATTCCTTTAAGGACCCTTCCTATTTCCAAACAAGTTCATCTTCTGAATTTTGGGGGGTTAGGACTCAAATTTATCTCTGCGGGGGGAAGGTCACAATTCAGTTTTTAACCTTGGCTCAAAAAATGTGATAATTGGGAGAGATCCTAGGAAAATTCAGTGTGGGGCTGGCATGCTGTTCGCAGTATGGTTGGTGGGTTGGTAGCATCAGGCTCACCCCAGAAGTGATTAGGAATGCAGAACCCTGAGCTCCATCGTAGACCTACCACATCCGAATCTACATCTTCACCTACATCCCCAGCTATCTCGTTGATGCGTTAAGGTTTGAGAAGCGCTGTTGTAGCTCCTGGAATAAAAGCCTCATTCTCAAATGCTGGGAAAGGGAAAAAAAAAAAAAAGAATAGTGTTTATGTGCAGAGGTCTCATCACTATGTGCGCATAGCATGTATAAGCCATTATTCTAGCACAGCTATGGCACGGCCATTTATTTTTTTATTATTTTTTTTTAATATATGAAATTTATTGTCAAATTGGTTTCCATACAACACCCAGTGCTCATCCCAAAAGGTGCCCTCCTCAATACCCATCACCCACCCTCCCCTCCCTCCCACCCCCCATCAACCCTCAGTTTGTTCTCAGTTTTTAACAGTCTCTTATGCTTAGGCTCTCTCCCACTCTAACATCTTTTTTTTTTTTTTTCCTTCCCCTCCCCCATGGGTTTCTGTTAAGTTTCTCAGGATCCACATAAGAGTGAAACCATATGGTATCTGTCTTTCTCTGTATGGCTTATTTCACTTAGCATCACACTCTCCAGTTCCATCCACGTTGCTACAAAAGGCCATATTTCATTCTTTCTCATTGGCACGTAGTATTCCATTGTGTATATAAACCACAATTTCTTTATCCATTCATCAGTTGATGGACATTTAGGCTCTTTCCATAATTTGGCTATTGTTGAGAGTGCTGCTATAAACATTGGGGTAAAAGTGCCCCTATGCATCAGTACTCCTGTATCCCTTGGGTAAATTCCTAGCAGTGCTATTGCTGGGTCATAGGGTAGGTCTATTTTCAATTTTCTGAGGAACCTCCACACTGCTTTCCAGAGCGGCTGCACCAATTTGCATTCCCACCAACAGTGCAAGAGGGTTCCCGTTTCTCCACATCCTCTCCAGCATCTATAGTCTCCTGATCTGTTCATTTTGGCCACTCTGACTGGCGTGAGGTGATATCTGAGTGTGGTTTTGATTTGTATTTCCCTGATAAGGATCGATGTTGAACATCTTTTCATGTGCCTGTTGGCCATCCGGATGTCTTCTTTAGAGAAGTGTCTATTCATGTTTTCTGCCCATTTCTTCACTGGGTTATTTGTTTTTCGGGTGTGGAGTTTGGTGAGCTCTTTATAGATTTTGTCTATAGCCTTTGTCCAATATGTCATTTGCAAATATCTTTTCCCATTCCGTTGGTTGCCTTTTAGTTTTGTTGGTTGTTTCCTTTGCTGGCACGGCCATTTATAAAGGAAATACTGATCTTGGGACAGTGTTAGGGGTTAAATTTCAGTTATCATGAATTTCTCTTAATGTAGATTATCCCTCAGGAGTGAACTCACAAGATCATCATATGCAGAGATGGCTCTATTTCTTTTTTCTACACTTATTTTGCTTACATAAATTGCTTCTTTTCTGCCCAGCTGGGCTACAATTTGCGCTGCCCCAGCTAGCTGAGTCATACAACCTAATCCTGAAATAAGGCCCATTGAGAAAAAAAAAAAAACTCCCCCTGTACTGGGAAAAAGACATTTGCATTTATAACTATAATCTTCTAAGTGATCGAAAACGTAAAGTCTTGCCTCATTTACTTCTTCCTTTCTGTCCCTTAGTTTTTGCATCCCCCAAAGTGTAATTCAGCCAAAAGTTGTAGCTGTGGAATTTATGTTACATGAAGACAAATGGAAAGATAAAACTTTAAAATGAAGGAGGCAGAATAGGGGCACCTGGGTGGCTCAATTGGTTGAGCGTCTGACTCTTGATTTCGGCTCAAGTCACGATGCCAGTCAGGGTTATGTGATGGAGCCCTGCAGCAGGCTCCACACTGGGTGTGGATTCTGCTTAAGGTTCTCTCCCTCTCCCTTTGCCTCTCCCCTGCTTACCCTCTCCCTGTAAAAATAAAATAAAATAAAATAAAATAAAATAGGCAGAATTAACTGTCCTGGAGTCAGCTTGGGCAAATGCTTAGAATAGCAGGGGGAGAAATACGGCTGAGATGATTTCTGAGGGAAATGGTGCTCATAGGCATGTGAACATACAATTTTCCAAAGAACTAAAATATGCTCAGAGAGAATCTGCTCCTCTAAAATCCAGGATATCAGCAAGTGTGCACCATGAGCCATATTCTGATTGCATTAAAACTTCCATGCTGTGGATAATATTATAGATAAACTTCCCTACATAGGAATGAACCTTTGTAACTGAAAATTAGAGAACTTCTGATAACATTTTTACCATTATCTCGAGATCTATACTTGGTTAGATTCCTAGATGAGCACGGGTATTTCTGATCTGTTAGCTCTCTGTGTATATTAAGTAGTAAAGCCATACTTTGAAAATATACTAGTGCCATCATTTAATTGTCCTTTCAGCTCACATTCTGTAGTGAATTTGAAAAATGTCGAGACAGAATAGTGAACATGTATTGTTACTATGTGCCAGCCACTTTACTAAGTGCTTTGAATACTTAAATATATTTAGTTCTCAAAACAGTGTTACAAATTGCAGATGAGAAAATTGTGCAGATGAGGGAATTGAGGCAGACAGAGGTTACATAAGTTACCATATCAGTGTCAGAGTCAGAATTCCAGATCCAATTCAAGAGCCCTGTGCGTGACCACTGTGGATACTGCCTCTGAAGAGAGACAAGGAGTCATTCTGAATATCTCATTAAGAGGTCAAAATAACTACTTTACAACTACTTTACTACTTTACAATGTGTTTTTAAAATCTCTTTTATTACAACAGAGAATTACTACTGCAGATGTGTCCCCCTCGTTTTTTTGGAACAGTGACCTTCCTCAAGTGATATATTTTAGGCATATTTCCTTTCAGATGAATGTTTTCCTTACCCTCCCTCCTTCCTTGATTCCATACCCTCCCCATTTAGCTTTGCCATGCGTCTGCTGCCTCCTTGATTTACATGAGGATGCACCTTCATGTTTGCAATCTTCCTCTCCTTGCTACTGCCTCCAGCTGAACTGAACTTCTTGCTTTTATTTACTGTTGTTGTTCCGGTCTATATGCAGTTCTAATAAAATCATAGGTCAGTTGCCACAACCTGAACATTGTCCATGGCATTCCCATGAACAACTAATTACATTAAATGGCCTGTAATAAACGTTTTATGCTTGCTTAATTCCAGAAGGAAGGGGAAACTCAACAATAACAATGAATTAAAAATGGTAGCTACTCCTATTGCTTTGGGAAATCATAATAAAACCAGACAGACTCAATAGAATAATTTCACAGACTATCTTACACATGAAGAATAGCAATTTGCAAATACATATTGCTTGACATGGTCCTTATTTCCAAGTCCCTTGCTCAAAGAGGAAAGTGTTTTATTAATTGAAATTTGAATATCAGAAGATACAAACTTGCTAGTTGTCCATACCTTTTTGTCCATACCTTTTAACATTAGCCAATATTATCCAAACTTGAATCCTTGATAATAGCATTTATGTTTACATAAAACCTCTTTATCATGGCAGGTAAGGCTTGTCTGATTATAATTCCAAAATTTTTGAAAAGAAAATAATTCTGCGACTATAATAATTTCACGCTGTTGACCAAGAAGATGCAAAATAAATGCTTTTAACTGAACTTAACTTAGAAACTATAAAGTACCATTGTTAAGAACTCAGTGACCTGTATGAATTTGGAGAAAATAGAATAAAACAAAAATAAAAAACAAATACTTAAGAATAAACTTAAGTAAACTTTGAAAACAATACTTAAGAAAACTAGTGGCGGAGTGCCTGGCTGGCTCAGTTGGTTAAGCATCTGACTTTGGCTCAGGTCATAATCTCACGGTTCATGAGTTCGAGCTCCACATCAGGCTCTGTGCTGACAGCCCAGAGCCTGGCGTGTTTCAGATTCTGTGTCTCCCTCTCTCTGCCCCTCCCCTGCTTGCTCACGTTCTCTCTCTCTCTCTCTCTCTCTCTCTCTCTCTGTCTCTCTCTGTCTCTCTCTCTCCTTCTCTCTCTCTCTTGAAAATAAATAAGCAAGAAAAATAATTAAGAAAAAAGAAAACTAGTGTCAATTTCACAGTTATTCAAGGGACACAAAGAATCATTTTTTCTGAGTTGCATTTTAAACCTTGCATTTAAGCAGTGAGCTTGTGTAATTAAAAGCCATGAAGAAGAGACAGACTTTAGAGTAGACACTGAGCCAAGCAGCCATACGAGGTGTGATAAAGTGAGTGGCCCAAGAGTGGCCCTGTGCACAGAGCATTGCAAATGGCCTGGCCTGCTCCACTGGTGCCATATCTCATCCCATATTATTTGTTTCATATGCTGTGTTCTTGTGAGAACTCAACTCTTGTCAACTCAAGGCTTTGAATATTTAACAGGATTGGCTTTGATGACTATAGCTTTGGCTTTGTAAATTGAAAGGAAACCCGCAAATGTGAATGTTTAAAGAAATAAACATTCCACCTGTAATGGACCATTAGTGAAATGTAGCTTTTGTAAATCAAAATTCAAATATTAATTTATTTCATATTGTAACACAGCTTGTTGGTAACGGCCCTTAAGTTGTCTTAAACCTGTCCTGTCGCCTGATTAAAAGGAGACTATCCATGTTACAAAGTCCCATGGTTGATGGCTAGAAGAGATACAGTAACTATGCAATTAGACAATATTTATTTATCCAACATGGAGCTGCTGATTATTTTAGGTGTTTATTTGATTTTATGTCTAGAATTCGGTCACTTAAATGTTACAAAGACCATATAAATAGTGACATTAAAGTATATACCTCACAACTAATCAGGAAACTACAAAAGATGTTTTGTTTTGCTTACCTCAGTTCCATTTTGGATCTACCTACTATTAGTTTTTAAATGAGATCTAGAATAATCATTCAGGGGAATATTTTAATTCAGTAGAGCCTGTTCTCTATGTTGAATAAAGTACACCTATTAAAAATTTAGTGTCTCGTGACAAAAAACACTCTTAAGAAACTGTGATTGTAGAAGTAAGAATAGGGGAGGTGTCTACCAATTCATTCTGAGCAGCTATATATTTAAAAATTTTGTGGTGGATAATTTGTAGTCAAAGACAAGATAAAAGAGAAACCTTCTTCCACATTTGTTGTTCCTGGTAATTGGCCAAAGAATGACAAAGTACACTGTAATCTCCTGAAACTTGTAAATCCTTGCTGTTGGAATGGGTTGGGTTGATTCCTATGAATATAGCTTCTCAGAAAGAAGATGGGTCATTTGATTTTTTATTTTTTTACAGTGCTGGGGGATTCACTGAACTGAATAAGATTCAGTTTCTTTGTTCCCATCAGCCTCACTTGTATTTTTCTGAGTATCTTTTTATACTTATATTTTGTTACTTATTAGGCACACTTTCAGTCATAGTATTCGGCAAGACAACTTAAACCCATTATTCTAATTCAAGTTTATATCTCAGGGCTAGTGATTAAAAATTGTATGAAGTGTGTGAAGAGGAACTTTCTTTTCAACTTATAAGATATTACTAAAACACCTTTCAAATGTGAAAAGGAGTAGGGATCTTACAGGTCTCATCCTTTTCCCAGTGAATTCATTCATTCTAGCATATGTCTCTATTTCATAGTGCTTCATGTCCTTGGGGTGGAATGTATTGCAGAACTTTCTACTGTAATTAATTTAATGGCAGCTTTAAGACAAGTGATATTTGGTTAATATGAATGAGAAACAAATATTCAAAAGCTATTGTTTTAAACTCTGTTGGTATAAGTACATTTTTCAACATTGATATAAATTTGGTTAAAATACAGTTTGCAAGATGTGTGCCTCTGTGTCTTTAAAAGCAAATTTTGACGTATCCAAATGATGTTATTTACTTAAAATGGGAAGTATGGGTAGATTTTTAAACTCTGAAATCAACTACCGATGCCTCTATTTTAAACAAATATCATACATTGCAAAATTTCCGATTTTTACCAGATGGACAAAAGTAGAGGATGTTATTTTCATCTGTAACAATAATTTCATATAATTTCATGCTTTTCAAGGTAGGTTCTTCAAGGAAGAAGTAGTGACAGAAGAATTCTCTTTTTGAATTCTTTGGACACTAATAATTTGGGGCTTGCATGTAATTGAGATGATAAAAATAATTACATTAGACATTTATTTATCCAAATAAAACTCTATGAGCTGGTCGTTATATCCTTTCCACTTTATAGCAAAGGAAACAGCTGAGTTTTAGAGAGATGGAATTACTTCTTCAACTATCAAGTAGCAGAATCTGGGTTCAAACTCAATTGGCCTTGAGACCAAAGAGGCCAGGAGCTCTGAAATCAATCTTCCTCAGTTAATTTTATAGCCTTCCAAGGAGCATCCTGCTGATGCCTACACCTGATGTAACACTGCTGAATGAATTGTGTTCCCTGAATGTGTCCTATACATGGGTATGCACAGATAAGGCGAAAGGAAGAAATTCTCACCATCGTTTCAGACAACATTGGCTTTATGTATATTGCCATGTGATATAAAATTTAACCAAATTTATATCATTGTACTGAATGAGATAAATTCTATTATTTTTATTTCATAGATGAGGAAACTGAAGAGGTTAAATGACTTACCCAAGGTCTCAGCTACCAAAGAGTGCAGTTGGAATTAGAATGCAGGCAATCTGGCTCCTGAATCTGGACTCTTTTTTTATTTTTTTACTTTTTTAATGTTTATTTATTTTTGAGAGAGACAGAGATAGAATGCGAGTGGGTTAGGGGCAGAGAGAGAGGGAGACACAGAAGCAGAAGGAGGCTCCAGGCTCTGAGCTGTCAGCACAGAGCCCGACACGGGGTTCGAACTCACAAACCGTGAGATCATGACCTGAGCCGAAGTCGGACGCTCAACTGACTGAGCCACCCAGGTTCCCCCTGAATCTGGACTCTTAAACACTATTCTACACAGACTCTGGATTGTAAATAGTAATAACAACATTACAATATTAACAAAAATAATAAATAATACAGCTCTCACTATGTACCAGATACTATTCTAAGCATTTACTGCTTATGTGGCCCTTTCTCCTTAGGTAAAAGGAAAAAGAGCTGGAATATGCCTCTGAAACTGTAGAATATTTTATTTAATCTACTTCTTTAATGTTTATTTATTTTGAGAGAGAGAGAGCGAGAGAGCATGCAATCAGGGAAGGGGCAGAGAGAGAGGGAAAGAGAGAGAATCCCAAGCAGGCTCCGTGTTGCTAGTGCAGAGACCAATTTGGGTATCAAACCCACGAACTGTGAGATCATGACCTGAGCTGAAACCAAGAGTCAGATGCTTAACTGAGTCACTCAGGTACCCCTGTAGAATATTTTAGACATAACAAAAAAATGTGTTGCCTGTTGAAGATATACCCTATAGGTACTATACTGGAGTGATGTAAAAGGAGATGCATATGTACCCACAAGAGGAAATTTCAGTGTTCCTCTTTTGAAATAAATGCATAATTAATATCATTCAGATGTTTGGTGATTGCTGGCCCCCAACCCTGACTCCTCAGTTGAGTGCAATAGGAAGTAGATGGAAATTTAAGTCCCATGTTTACTCTTCATGCAAATCTAGCTCTTTTTCATGTCTGTGGGGTTAGAGTGCAAGCTCTGGAATCAGGATATCTCAATTCAAATCCTGCCTCTGTCTCTGCTACCCAAATGATGCTGGGCAAGTAACTTAACCTGTATCTCTTAGTGGCCCCATCCACAGATTGGAAAGAGTAATATTTTACACATCATCTGGCTGTGGTGAGGACCAAATACCGTAAAACATTTTTGTTGCTGTTACTACAATACAATAAATGAAGTCTATACAAAACATTACAAAACTACTACTTTACCTCAATCTGGTTCCACAAAACGAGGAGCAATAAAGAAAAACAAGTCATGAATTCAACCCAGGAGGAGAACTGGCAAGGCACATTATATACACATCAGCTGTGGCAAAAATAAGTCAACATTGTTTGTAGAAGGCCTGTGATGTCTGGATTACCAGCTGTCTGGAAAAAGGAGAACATAGCTTCCTTTTTTTGTTTAATGTGATCTGCCAGCCAGCTGGCATTAGGGGAAGAGTAAGGGAGCTCATGTTGATTGAGCATCTATCCTTGCCAAGTGCATTGTGTAACTTGTCTCACTTGGCCCTCCCATCTTAATGGTCAGATGGTATCAGTACACATATGGAAGACTAAGACTTAGGGAGGTCCAATAACCCAGCCAAGAACTCACAGGTAGCGAACAGATTCTTTTTTTTTAAAGTTTATTTATTTATTTTGAGAGAGCACATGAGTGGGGGAGGGGTAGAGAGAGGGAGAGAGAGAATCCCAAGGAGCCCAATGTGTGGCTCAAACCACGAACCGTGAAATCATGACCTGAGCTGAAGTCAAGAGCCAGACCCTTAACCCACTGAGCCACCCAGGCACCCCGGTAGTAAATGGATTCTGATTCTAAATTCAGTCAGACCACATCATTGACAGCTCTTGATTATGCTAAATATACTCACCATTAAGCAGTTAGAGTTAGCACTAAAAATAAAAATTTTCACATTAAGAAACAACACGTTACATTAAGATATTTAAAAATTGTACAGCCAACAAATGTTTGTTTATAAATGGCCTCTAGTTTTTTTCTCATCAATAATTTACTCAGAAGTGTCTTGTGTCCTCATTTCCATCTTTGTTCCCTCCCTTTATCACTCTTCATATGTTTCCTTATTATGAAGGTAAAATGAAGAGGAAAACTGTAGAAGGGATGAATATAATGTACCTAAGTAAGAAACTTTAAATGTATGTTAAAAAAATGCTTAGGGTTAGAAGTATACTAGAGAAGTATACTAGACTTTTTTCCTGTAAGTATCCATAGGAACTGAACTCATTGAAAGTGATAAATTTGTCATTAGAAAGTCAATATATTATAAATTTTATGACTGCTTTTAAGTTTTTAAAAGATAAGATTGGTGGTATAGTAATATTTTCTATTTAGGTTAAATTAAAATGCTAAATTAGTCAGATAGGTTTTTTTTTAATTTTCTCTGTATGTCTAATATTGTATAAATAGATCAACAGAATTAAAAGCTGGGTCATTTGTCAGGAAACCTGCATTCTAGTTCTATATCCTATCATTATCCATGATTACTGGAAAGGCAAAAAGAACTCATGATAAAAAAATTTGATAGTAGATTCATAATTTTGAACTTTTAAGTCTTTTGACTCACCTGATCATCTTGATCAGAAGGAAGATCGTGTTTTTTTTTTTAAGTTTGTTTATTTATTTTGAGAGAAAAAGAGAGTGATGAGCAGGGGAGGGACAGAAGGAGAGTGTGAGACAGAGAATCCCAAGCAGGCTCAGTGCTGGCAATGCAAAGCTTCACGCGGGGCTCCATCTCACAAACCGTGAGATCATGACCTGAGCCAAAATCAAGAGTCAGATGCTCAAACGACTGAGCCACCCAGGTGCCCCAAGATTGTGGTTTGTAATCATTCTCTGAATAATGTTCATTTTCCTTAGTTAATAAGTTAATCAAATTTAACCAAAGAATACTCATAATGCTTGACCGCTAATTCTAACCGATGGAATAAATCTGAATTTAGAGATTGGTATAAAATAAAAATAAGAAAAGACATAAAGTTTCTTTATAAATAACTTTATATTTTAAAACAATTTATCACAATATAGATTTATGTATATTCATAGGTAGACATTTTATGGAAAGTTTGTTCAGTTAAAGCTAACCCTTTCTCATGAATCAACATTTTTCACGTCATTTTCATTAATGCCTGGAGAAAAATTTCTTTAGCGTGCTTTGTTCTGTAGAATTAATAGTGTGAACTGAAAATGACATGGGAGATATTACAGTATTATTAGAATGAAAAGGTATGCAACCGTATTTAGAGTAAAATTTACTTGGTTTGGGGTTAAAATTTTTTCTACGTTGTTTTGTTTTCATAGAGTGTGAATAAGGTGTGTGCGTGCATATGTGTGCACATGCATGAGAGTACGTGTGCGCTCATACACGTGTGTGTGTATTTTGTGAGTGAACAGGGTGGGACAGGGGGATGTGAGTACTGATACTGGCCTTTAAAAAAGGAGCAAAGGGGCGCCTGGGTGGCTCAGTCGGTTAAGCGTCCGACTTCGGCTCAGGTCACCATCTCGCGGTCCGTGAGTTCGAGCCCCGCGTCGGGCTCTGGGCTGATGGCTCAGAGCCTGGAGCCTGCTTCCGATTCTGTGTCTCCCTCTCTCTCTGCCCCTCCCCCGTTCATGCTCTGTCTCTCTCTGTCTCAAAAATAATAAAATAAACATTAAAAAAATTTTTTAAAAAGAGCAAAATGTTCCATTCTATTAGATTATATATATATATATATATATATATATATATATATATATATTGAACTTAGCACATTAAGGTGTGTTACAGAGATGGGGGGATTAATTGCTGTTAAAGGTGTATAACACCTATTATAGATTTAGTTCTGTTATAGATTTAATCTTTAAATCACTTTCACTTATACTCAAACCTAATGAACAGGGCTTCATCTCTAAGAAGTGTCTCAGAAAGTACATTGTTATATGAAGTTGAGAGATTACAATAAGTCAATAAAATCAACTTACAATAAAATGGTATTTTACCACGGCAAAAATATAATTTTGTCAAAGTAAAGAGTGATAAGAAATACCTGAAAATCCATTTATTTATAGAAAAATAAACAAAAATTAGAAAACTTGTTGGAACTTTAAACCATTGACTCTATGGTATAATATTCTAAATCATTGACTATATATTTTTGATTCCTTTCATAATATATTATAGAAGCCAATATTGATGCAAAATGTATATTGAACTATGCTTTTTTACAGCTAAATGTTTAAAATTTTATCACTCAGATTTATTTTAATTAAGTGCAGAATAATTAAATAGAATGTATTATACAAAGAGCCCTAAAATGTAGTAAGCTGATGACATGTTTTAAAATTTGTCATTGCTGGGGCACCTGGCTGGCTCAGTCAGTTGAGCGTCTGACTTTGGGTCAGGTCATGATCTTGCAGTTCGTGAGTTCCAGCCCTGCGTCGGGCTCTGTGCTGACAGCTCAGAGTCTGGAGCCTGCTTCTCATTCTGTGTCTCCCCCTCTCTCTGCTCCTCCCCGCTCATACTCTGTCTCTCTCTGTTTCTCAATAATAAATAAACGTAAAAAATTTTTTTAATAAAATAAAATTTGTCATTGCTTATGAAAATGTAACAGTGGATCCTAATTGTTTACTTTCTCTGGGTAAAGAGTAAGTGAGATAACATACATAATACATAAGTTTCTCCCTGGAATATTATAGATTATTCATTATCTTTATTGACATTGCTATTAGTAGTTTAGTATTATTAGTAATTTGTTATACATAATGATCCAATAGAGAAAGTTTATAAAATAGATTTAGGACTTTATAAGAAACAAAACTTAATGGTTAAAGACTGACATAAGATCCTAAAGAGATGTAGACTCTCCAATAGAACCTACTACTAGTTGAAGGCTAAGACCCTGGCTGTACTTGTTCACTATTGCACCTCGAGGCCACAGCTCTGAACCCAGAATCATATTATAAGCCATTAATAAATATTTATTGAGTGGGTATATAAAATATCTTCCCTAAATTACTGTTAATTTGGGCTTCTTGGTGGTGAAGTTTTGAGAGTAGAGGATTAAATAAAACATTTTTTTAAGTTGATTTATTTTGAGAGAGAGTGAGTGTGAGTGGGGGAGGGGGAAGGAGAGAGGGAGAGAGAGAATACCAAGCAGTTTCCCCACTGTCAGTGTGGGGCCCCACATGGGGCTTGATCTCATGAACCCAACTGTGAGATCACGACCTGAGCTGAAATCAAGAGTCAGATGCTTAACCGACTGAACCACCCAGGTGTCCCTAAATAAAAAACATTTTATTTTTTAAATGTGTTTTTATTTATTTTTGAGAGAGAGAGAGACAGAGAGAGACAGCACGAGTGGGGAAGGGACAGAGAGAGAGGGGGACACAGAATGTGAAGCAGGTTCCAGGCTCTGAGCTGTCAGCACAGAGCCCGACATGGGGCTCAAACTCATGAACTGCAAGATCACGACCTGAGCCGGAGTCAGTTACTTAACCTACTGAGCCATCCAGGCACCTCTAAATAAAACATTTTTAATCTTCCTTCTATTGCATGGTGTTAGCAGTTCTTAGTAGGAATTCATACACACATACACACACCATAAACACAGTTTTTTAGTAACTAAAAAAGTAGTTAAGCCCTGTATTTATCTAAAGGAGTAGGTAAAAGGATATGTTATACCTTTCCTAAATGATGGTTTGAATGTGTTCCATATAAATTGCAATGGCAGTTGTACTTTGTGTTTTAGATAATTTGCTTTGTGGTCAAGGACTAGGAAATGTTTATTAGGATAATAAGATGGTTGATGTACTTCAAAATTCTTTTTTTTTTTTAATTTCAATTTTTGGTGCAATTGTAATGTGTCAAATGATAGTAACCATAGTGAATCTTAGGGGATTTAAGGGGAGTACAGTTGTATTGTGAGAAGTGAGTTATTAGAGATTGGAGTGTGGTTAGTGGAACCAATGGCCAATTTATCCCTTCAAATGTTCTGTTGCATGGCCTCAATTTGACAGATGTATCATTGACCAAGAGGTTGGAGAATACTAGTCTGTATTAGTTCCACCTGGATTGTTTTATATTTTATAGAATTTATCACTTCCAACTTTAACCTTGCAGCAGGAGAAAAGTACATGTCACTGTCAACAATACTTTTTTTTCTTTTTCCTTTTGCAAGTCAAACTTATTGAACAGTGTCTGGGCAATACTTTTTTTAAAAAATATTTTTTCATGTTAATTTATTTTTGAGACATAGAAAGAGACAGAGACAGAGCATGAGTGGGGGAGGGGCAGAGAGAGAGGGAGAAACAGAATCTGAAGCAGTCTCCAGGCTCCAGATGTCAGCACAGAGCCCGACACAGGGCTCCAACTCACGAACCATGAGATCATGACCTGAGCCCAAGTCTAATGCTTAACCGACTGAACCACCCAGGTGCCCCAAGATTAAGAAAGTAAGATCAATGGAGATTAAGCAGCTTGCTAAAGTCACAAGGCTAGTACGTGGCAGAGTCCCAATCTAACTCCAGTCCATCTTACTCTCAAACTATGGAAGCATTAATGTATACATTAATATAATACGTTACTGTATATTTGTGTTTATATTTTGGAATTAAATACAATAGGATTTTCCCCCGGGATTTTCCTATACCTTTAATATTCCCTCTCTTTTCAATATAAATTTTTCTTCTCCATGCTTTAGACACAGAGCAGTGTTTCTCATCAGCACCCACCTCACTCAGGGAGAAGAAGCAATACAACCTTCTAAGCTTTGTTTATTTAAATTTATTTATTTAAATAAATAAATAAATAATAAATGCCAAATCATGCATTGAAAGTCCCCAGCTATGTCAATAGAGTGAAGAAAAGTTAAGTAAAAGAGTGAGAGTTTTCACTGGAGGGTATTGGGAGGGCTACTCTAGGACTCATTTTTTCTAAATAGCAAAACTTTCAAAGTCATTAGAAAAGCTTATTTAGCTAGTAAGAGGATGTAAAGATTTATTGGTGATTATACTTTTTAAAGTAAAAAATATGATCTTTTACCTTTCTCTTTATTGTTTCATTTTTAATGGAGCTGTTGTAGACATTGCTAGAAGGGAAAAAAAATCTGCCTTTCCACAACAGTTCATCTTCACCCTCTGTTCTCTATGGTGAGAGAATGGGAGCCACAGTCATTTGTCAGGACTTTTGATTAATGGCACTTTTTGTTGAGAGATACTACTTTAATATCTTACCTTTTGCTACTGCTGTAAAATAAGTCAGATAGTACAGCATAAATCACCGACTGTCGATCTCATTAGGATTAGGAAAGTGATTTTCTGAAGTCAACACTCTACATTCCCTATTGGAATAAATATTAAAAGATCAATTAATTTCCATCTAGTGATAATGGGGTCATTCTCAAACATCACAATGTCGTTATTAACCAACTTTCACTCTGCCTTGTTGTCGTAGATAAAGAAATTTGTCAGGATTCCAATACAGTTTTCATCACCATGCCGTGGGTATCAGAAAAATTGATTTCTGGCCTTTTTGTTGGGAAAAGCAATAAGGAAACAAATTTGCACAGTTTGATTTATTTCTGAAATGTAGTTAAATGGAATGGTGCCCTTCAATCAAAAGACCACCTTTAGAACTATCTCATTATTTATATTGCAGGATAAGATATCAGAGCAAGATTTACAATAATTTTATCACCAGTTTATAGCCCAACTCTTGCAAAGGCTAGAATATAATTCAGCCAAAGAAAATCTAAGTTCATACATTTTTCTGAAAGATCTTGGATGCCAGATGGTTTGAGAAACAAAAGAGAAGATTTGGAGGACACATCCATTTATAAACTATGTTGGGAATTTCTTGGTATTAGATTTCTACTAAAACTTTCTGGAGTACATGCAAAATCTAACCAGTACAAGTCTATAACAATATAATACCTCAATATCTAGATTTTACTGTTTATTGATCTGCCATGAATTTCTACTCAGAAAGATTTAAGTATCACCTGAGTTTTTAATCCCTAGAAAATTTACATAATTTATTTTCTCATTCGTCTAACAAATATTTGTTAATTTGTATTATATGATAAGCACTACTGAGTATTGGGAATTTAGCAGTGAATTAAACTTACAAACTTCTTGCCCTCAATAATCTTAGATTCTAGGCACAGAAGATATATAATCACAATGTGTTATATGTATAAATAATTCTTAATAAAATAAATATTAAGTATGCCAGGCAGTAAGGGCCAAACAAGGAGATATAGCCAAGTAAAAGAGATATGAAACAATGGCAGAGCAGGGTGCTATTGTATGCAGGTTGGAAAAGACACACCTCTCAGAAGTGAATTGTGAGCAGAAGCCCAAGGGAGCCTGCTGTGTAATGAGCTGTACAGGCAGGGGAAACCACAGATGGATAGGTTCAGGTGTGGGAGTCTACCTGGCCTGTGGGAGGAACTGCAAGATCAGTTTGGGAGGCAGGCAAGGTCAAAGATTAGGGTACATGTGTAGTCTTCACTGGCTACCTATGTGATATCTTTTTATTCACAGCATGGGAGGTTAGGAGTCAGGATGTGGTGGTATTTGGAGGGTAGCACTGCCAAGGACACTATCACCCAGTCCTCAAGCTGCAGGTTAAGTAGTTTTATGTGTTCCAGGGCTGTAGAAGAATTACATTTGTTTTTCAGTTGAAGACATCTCACAGTAAGTGAGGCTAGCTGTGTTATACATGATCACACAATTAGCAAATGGCAGAGCTAGTAGTCTAATCTATGTTCTGTAACCTTCCTCCCAGTTACCACACCACCTATCTCCAGTGAGGCAAATCTGCTGTGCCCATTTCTTCAAATCAGAAACACATAGGTTGAGAGATTAACTGCCTCCCATTGGCAAATTTGTTCATATGAGATACAAAAGAGCCAAATTATATATTTACATGCATGTTTTTAAATTATCTGTATTGAAAGGAAAAAAATAAAAGAGAGGGAGGGAGGCAAACCATAAGAGACTCTTAAAAACTGAGAATAAACTGAGGATTGATGGGGGGGTGGGAGGAAGGGGAAAGTGGGTGATGGGCATTGAGGAGGGCACCTGTTGGGATGAGCACTGGGTGTTGTATGAAAACCAATTTGACAATAAATTTCATATTAAAAAAAAAAAAAAGAAAGACATGATGGCTGCTACAGAAATCCCATCCCTATGAATTCTTTGAAATCTCAGAGGCGATATATAACAGTATTTTAAATAGACCTGACAAATAGCATTTTGCATTTTCAAAATTTAAAAACTAGAAAATCAATTTCCCATGAACTGAAGACTAAGAAATGCTATTTATACTCAATGGCCTCTTAGGATAATGGTGCTGGTGTGGTGTTAGCCACTGTAACATCACTGGAAAAAAAAAAAAGAGCAAAGTCTTAAGAACAGCAAAACTCAGCCTTGTTTTGTGAAAATTGTTATTTCTTCCCATTTCCCAACATTCCCTTTCCCTTTCTTTCCCCCTTTAGTTATAAATTAAAGGTGTTGGAAAACATTTATCTCTAAGGCTCCTTCTGGAAAGTTCTAAACCTCCGTAAATCCACCTTTTTCCTGCTCCTTTTATTTTTGTTTCCTTTAGTCAAGAAAGCCAAGAAGCCTCTTAGTTTAGTGACTGTGTTCTTACATTAGGACAGGTCTAAAGTGGAACTGGTGTCATGCTGAGGCAGTGAGTGAGCTCAGACATCTCGCATGCACTTGATCCCTGGAGTACTGCCACTTGAAATGGTATTTTCAGGGATGACTTCACAATATAGGAAATAGATATTCAGCCATGCCTGTCATTAGTTCCAGTACCTAGCAGGCATCATTTTTAAGAGAAAAACAGCAATAGAATTTGGTAACTTTAAAGTTCTGAAATCATCCTGAGAACAAGAGATTATAGGGCCTTTATGCTTTTCAAAGTCCTAGCTTTATGTTATCTTTGTTTTGTTATTATAGAAGTGGTAACAGGTGACCAGGTGTCATTTGCTTTGTATGACTGGCAGTGAAGCCTAGCACTATCACTCCTGAAAATTGTAGCTAATACCTATTTTTGGTGGGATTCTGTCCATTTTGAAAAACAATTTTCTCTGGATTATCTATTTTAATAGTCACAATAACCCTGTGAGTTGGTTAGTATTAAGCTACTGTCAATGCAGACATTATTTGTGTGTACCTGTGTATACATAAGAAAGTGAGAAACCCTTCACCAAAAGACCATCTAAGCTCTTTAAACCCTAAATGTACTCTTTTCTTCCCTAAACTGCATAAAACTTAAATCTGAGTTGTTGGAACCAAACATGACTTGGGTATATAGGAAAAAGACTCTGTGAAATTAAGCTTAGACAGGCTGACCCTATATTTGAGTGACAGTGATCAAATGTAGGATCAGCATGTCTAGGAGAGGCTACTAGTCTACATGAAGTATCTGAGACTCCCATGATGTTTCCCAGAAGGATGCTGAGAAGTTCCTTATTCCCTTAGCCTGGCTTTGGAGTTGGGCTCTGGAAGTGATTATACTGTCCCCCACATAAACCAATACCACTGATTGAGTTTTGGGTTCTTAAGTATAAAGCTGCTATGAATCTTCATGGAGAGTTCTTTTAATGGACATGTGTCTAGATTTCCTTTGAGTGAAGCCTAGGAGTGGAATGGCTGAGTAATTTTCTGAGTGTATTTTTAACTTTATGAGATACTGGCCAACTGTTTTCCAAATGATTTGTACCATTTTATATTCTCACCAGTATACATGAGAGTTTCACTTGCTTCACATCTTTGCCACCACTTGGTGATGTCAGTCTTTTCAAAAAATTTTAGATATTCTAATGGGCGCTTAGTGGCATTCACTATGGTTTCAATTTGCATATTTCTAATGACTAATGATATTGAGTATCTGTTTATGTATTTTTTGGCCATATATATATCTTTTGTCAAGTGTTCAAACATTTTGCCCATTTATTTCAAAAGGCTTGCTATCTTCTGACTAATGGATTATAAACATTCTTAATGTATTATGGATAGAAGGCTTGTTGTCAGATAGATATACGTATCATGAATATTTTTTCTCAATCTGGAGCTTGCTTTTTTGTTTACTTAACCATGTCTTTCTAAGAACAAAAGTTTAATTTTTTTTTATTCAAAAAATTTTTTTAACGTTTATTTACTTTTGAGACAGAGAGAGACAGAGCATGAATGGGGGAGGGTCAGAGAGAGAGAGGGAGACACCGAATCTGAAACAGGCTCCAGGCTCCGAGCTGTCAGCACAGAACCCCACGTGGGGCTCGAACTCACGAACTGAACCGTGAGATCATGACCTGAGCCGAAGTCAGATGCTTAACCCACTGAGCCACCCAGGCGCCCCACAAAAGTTTAATTTTGATGTGTTTTAATTTGCAAATATGTTTATGTATTAGATGAGGTGAAAAGGTACTGAAATGAAACTGCGGGTATTATTTACTAGAAAAATCTGTATGTACAGAATGATCTCGTTTCAGTTAAAAAAAATCCCTTAATGTGTAGATATACAGAGATGAAAATCTGGAAGGACATACACTAAGGATTTTCATCATTACCTTAGTAATTTTAAGTTTTGGGTTTTCTTGTCAGCACTTTCTTACTTTTCATAACACGTATGTTATGCTTTCCTAATAATGAAAGGGACTTTTTTAAAGAAATTAAGTAAAGTAAGAAGTAAAAACAACTTTCTTTTTATAATGTTTATTTATTTATTTGGAGAGAGAGAGAGTGAGCAGGGAAAGGGGCAGAGAGAGAGGAAAGAGAATCCCATGTAGGCTCTCCGACTCAGGGCTCCATCTCACAACCTGTGAGATCGTGACCTGAGCCAAAATCAAGAATCAGACACCTAACCAACTGAGCCACCCAGGTGCCCCACAACTTTCTGTTCTTCCCTCTCAAACCTACCTTCAGTGATAAGCTCTAGCATTTTAGTATATTTTTTTCTATGACTTTAATGTATCTAGGTAGTATTTCAACAAAAATATTATACTATGTCTTTTTTCAGCAACTCACTTTTTATTTTTTTTATTTTTTTTAATTTTTTTAAAGGTTTATTTATTTTTGAGACAGAGAGAGACAGAACATGAATGGGGGAGGGGGAGAGAGAGAGGGAGACACAGAATCGGAAGCAGGCTCCAGGCTCTGAGCCATCAGCCCAGAGCCCGCCGCAGGGCTCGAACTCACGGACCGTGAGATCGTGACCTGAGTTGAAGTCGGATGCCCAACCGACTGAGCCACCCAGATGCCCCAAGAACTCAATTTTTAAAAATGTAACATATCCTACACATCTCATAGATTTAGATACACAAAATGTATTTTTCCCCCTTTTCCAGATACACAGATTCTTCTCATTTGTGTTGTGTTATAATGAGCAGTGACTCAATAGGCATCCTGGAATGAACATTTTTAAGAAATCAACATTTGACAAGTATCTACTGAGCATTTATGCCATGCACTATTCTAAACACTGAGGACACAGTTTGAGTAAAGCAAATTTTTTGCTTTTCAGGAATTTACTAGTACAGGTAATGAACAACACGAATTAGCAAGAACAAACTTCCTTCATATTTTAATACTGTGAGGAAAACAGAACAAAGGTGTTTTCATAAATATTTATTGTCTTTTCACAAACTTCAAGGAAAAGAACTACAAGGGAAAAAAATACAAAAGTAAATGCATAATGTAGCAAGTAAGTTTCCTAGAATAAAGTATCTGAACAGGATGCTCTCTGAAAACATTGGAATGCATTGCATATACTTCAATTCTCACTGCTAGTTTATTTAAGAATAAGAAAGCATGAGTTATAAATTCAAATGACTCATCAAGATCAATTATTAGATCCTTATTCCTTCAGCCCAGTAGAGACAGCAAATAAGTACATGGATTTATTTTGACCAATGTAGCACTCTCTCTCAGTTGGTACATTCAGGATAGGGAAAAATGGTTGGAAGCTACCCATTTGAACAATAGTAGCAGAGGAGGCAATAGAAAGCAAATAAGATTCTGTGGTAGCCCAGCTACCGTGCCCCTGGATCCCTGCTTCTTATTTTACTTAATTACTTTTCTGTCCCTCTGAAGCTTTGAAGCTTGATTCATTGATTCTGAGCCCAAAACATATTCTACTAATTCTCCTTTTGTTTAAACTGCCCATTTAAAAAATCTCTTTTGATTGCAATTAAGAACTTTAAGTGGAACAAATATTGCTTTTAGCTTTTTCCCCAGTGACTACCAGAGTAAGTTCTTCCTTACCACAAGAGCCGTGAGAAACATGGACTAAAAAAACAGACGCTTACACTCATGACTTCCTTCAAATAGTCATTCATTCACATAACATTTAACAAATATTATTAAATGCCTACCATAAAAAGCACTGCACTAAGCTTTAGGGAGTTTGAGAGATAAGTCTAACATTTGTGAAATAAGAGCAAAGCAACTGGGATACTTAGTTGATCTTCAGGCCCCTGAACTCACTGTAGATGACCAATGCTTGCATATGGTGTTTTACTTGGTTGGTATTCCTTCGCTATTCATTTAAGTTATTTTGTTACATATAATAATGTTTTCTACCATTTCATTTTTAAATTCCTCTTTTTTTTTCCAATGATGGTATGCAGTAAATGGTGCCTAGGGGTAATATGATAGATTTGCTTCTTCTCGCCCTTCACAGCAGTAGTATTTGCCTGAAAAATAAATAAATGCTTTGTGCAACTAAGCTGTGTTCATACAGACACAGGATGTTCAATAAACTAAAACTGTGATTCGTGCAAACATTAAAATAAAACATTATTTGGTCTATTATGGCTCTCCAAATTGGCTTTGCCTCTGTGGGCAGGACAACTCTAAAAAGCAATGCCATAGAAAAGAAGGAATTAACCAGGAATGTGGAAGGATGGCATCTTAGGCAGAACAAAGACCATGTGTAGAAACAGATGCAGCAAGTTGGCTTGAGGGCCTAGAAGGATCTGGAAGAGTTTACTTTACCTGGAGAGAGTAACAGGGGTGCATCTGGTAAAAATAAAAATAAATGAAGCTAGAGAGATGTGCAGATGCCAGATATTGAAGAACCTTTGACATCAAAAAGGCTGAAGCTCAAGTACATACAAGCAATTCATCCAATTCATATCCTCCTGCTACAGCTTGCTTTGAGATCTTAAGGAAGGCCCTTTCCTTCTTTCACACATTACTGCAGGCCTTTCATGGTCATTAATACACAATTTGACCTGTTGCCATTGGGAGAAAAAGTGAGGGGTGGAGATCTGACACCCACTGAGCACACACACACACAAACACACACACACACACACACACACACACACACACACACGCAATGCACTTGTGCTTTCTGCCCTAATTGAGAACAGCTTAGTCTTCATGCATTCCACTCCACAGCCACTAAGGATTGGCCATTCCTTTAGATATCACTTGAGAGTTATTTCATGAAGTTTTGACATCAGAACTTTAAAGAGATTTACTTAAGGAATGTTCACTTACAGAGCAAAGAGAGAAAATGATCATGGAGTGATGAACAATGTTGGCAGATAAAAATAAAAGTCCTCAATAAGTGCCAGCATATTTTAGTAATAGAAATCAATTGTTTAAATCACAGTGAGCTTTGCAGCCCAACAGCTGAAATGTTTTCTCTTTGAAACTAAAAAGTGTAGTTCCATGTGATTTTTTTTCTGTTCAGGTATTTGATGCAAGGTGTAGGTCTCCATGGACCAGTGCTAATAGCTAGGACTGTGGTGACAAGGGAAGTTTCCAGGCCAGCGCAGCACACTGAACTTTACAGGTACAGGTTGGCATATTTTGGTGCATGGGCTATTTTTACAGACAGATTCTTCCAGCTTACTGTACCCAGGAATTCTAGCTTCCCATTTCGTTTAAGGACCTAAGATCGCTAATAAGACAGGGTTGTTTTGTTTTTGTTTTTTTTTGTTTTTGTTTTGTTTTTGTTTTTGTTTTTTACAGCAGCAGCAGCAGGCAGGAAGAGATAGAAACAGATGACAACCTTCTTTTTGAACTCCCCTTAGTTATCTTTTAGTCTCGGATGGAGTGCTTGTTCTTCGCTACCATATTCAAGTGGCAAACCCAAGTTTTCAAGCTTGCAATTTAAAAAAAAAAAAATGAAGCATTCTCCCAGGAAGGAAAGTATCATTCTCCCTGATATTAACAGGGCAGAGCATTCTGTAAGGATGGTGCCCTTAAGCAGCCTTTAATATTTAATGATGGTATCATAGAGGTATTGACCTGAGAGTGAACAATAAATTAGAAAAACACCCAGAAGCTCATATCAGATGAATCAGAACGATTGATTTCCTTTTTAAACATGAGCTCGCCATGGGAAGTATTTTAATATGGCAGAAACAGGGCCAAGAAGTTTAGGTTTAGAATGAATGAGGCATGGAAGATGAATTACAGGACAAGGTGCTATTTATGGAGAATATAAGAAGCAAGTGTGTAGAGAGGTGGGAGGAAGCAGGGTGACTTGTTGAAATATGGTGCCCCATGAGGGCACATTGATATATGATCCAGAGAAAACACAGAAGATGCCAAGAAGGAACTGCGATTTACAGAGCTGGTCTCACCAAAGACCAAATATTAAGTACACATGATATTCTTGTGACATCTCTTCATTATGATTTAATATTAAACCTGTCAGCCCTCTTAGTCAGGGACAGCTCTTACACCATTTATTGTAGGATCCAACATGGTAGAATCACCAGCATAATAGTCGGGAAGGACTGGAGGCTTTTATTGCACGTGCCTCTGCAAAACCCAAGGCTGGATTGAATAGATGACTTCACTTTGAATGAAGTACCAATTACTAAAGAAAAGTAGGCATTAGACATAACTGAAGTTCCTGAGGACAGGACAACCATAAAGTGATGAATGATTAGGAGTGAATTTAATATTATTCCCTAGGTGAAATACAAAATAATTTGTCAATCACCGGTGGAATGAAGGTGGGCATTATGAAAGGCAATTGCTGGCATCCATCTTATTTGTTACTAAATTTGTTATTAAAATGAACCATGATAGTTACTCTTCCTACTCATATTTTCCAAGCAGATTGCTTATTAATATTAGCAAATCTTTCTTTACTGATATTTTGAATAAAATGCTTTGGAAGGAAGGCATTGGGTTTAATACTGGTTTTGTGCAGACTTATATTGTCAGTATTTAATATCTATCATTATCCCTCTAAATTTCCTGGGTTTCTTATAAGAATATATGTTATTCTACATACACACATATACGTACACACACACACACACACACACACACATACACACACAAATACAATCCTCTCCCACTCCACTAGATTAGATGACTTCCTTGTGTAGATGGCAAAACCAGAGCACAAAATGGGAAAGAATTGCCTAAGGCCAGATACTCTTTTAAAAACCTAACAGGAACAAGAATGCCAAAATTAAACATAAAACCGACTGTTAATCTGCCTTGTTGTTCAGCTAGCTCTTGCTGGTGATGATATTTTTCCCATTGTTTATTTTGTGTACTTTTGCAATGTTTACATGCCAGTGATCATCCCTTTCCCATTATATAAGAAAAGGCCTCATATGAGGTAGAACAGGAAAAGATTAAATGATATGCTGTGGGGGCTTTATAACACGTTTTATTGTGCATGTTTCTTTGCTTAAAGTACAGATTTTTGCAGATATTGCTCTTACCCTTCATCAGTCCTTATTTCTATGCTGGAACTTCTCTGAATAGTAATGAGGAGTTTGTCCTGATGCCTACCTTTATTGCTTTGTAAATTAGTGCCTACCATTCCAGAGGAAACAAAGCATGAAACGAGGCACATGTGGTGTATGCTGCTTAGGCACATTGCCCACGTATACTGGATAGTTAAGAGAGAAAAAAGTATGAGCGGTATTTACCAAATCATTTCCTCTTCCTCCCTCTCAATGTCTTAGGCACCAAATATTTTTGAGTTTTTCTTTTGATGGTCCTTTATCCTTCTCTTCCTTTCTGTTTCTATGCCTGCCATCTCAACTCAAACATTCATCAATTCACACAATTACTGAAATATGTGCCGAGGGATCCCCACATCAGCCTGAGGTTTTCCCTACCTCAAAAATTATACATGAGTAGTCGTGATTATTTTAATAATACACTGCTCTCACACACCTCCTGTTCCACATCTCTACTCAGTTACCCTTGATGGTTCCCTAAAATTAAACAAAGCAAAGAAATCATAAGCTTGAGTTTAAAAGGTCTCTCTTATTTCTCCAACATTTTTTTATTTCAGCATACCCCAACAAGAAATCCCTGCTGCAGCAAGCTAAGCCTTTCATTCATTGTTCCACAACTAGACTAACCCGTAATTCTAAGCACTTGGGTAGCTTCCTCTCTCTCTCATGCTCTAAGTTCTCCTCTCCCCTGCATACACAGCTGGAGCTTCAGCTCTCCCAGCAGGGCTGAACTTCTCTGCTGAATTCCTGCCCTCCTCCCCTCATACACAGACTGACAGCCAGCTCATACGTAGTATGCGTCTCCAACTTGCACTGTCCAAAATGCAGGTCTGTCTGCACTCTTCTACCATTACCAGCTCCGTTTTTGCCCTTTCCTGGCCCCGTAAGTGGTAACACCATCTATCTGGTATTAGACAGGGTCCATTTGCCCTCCTTTCTCACGTTCAATTCACTTACAGTCCTATACAGTTCTACTTCCAAAATATATTTCACATCTTTCAACTTGTCTTTACATTTGTTGCTATCGCTATGTCATGGGCCACCATCACTTGGAATACTGCAGGAGTGTCCTAAAATGCCCCTGCCCCACTCAAATATATTCCCCATATAACAGCCATTAAAACAAACAAACTAACTAACAAATATCAGATCCTGTCCCTCCTCTTTTTGAAATGGTCCATTCCTTTCCATGACCGGTAGGCTCAGCATGACAAGGTCCATCTCTAAACTCATCTTGGCCTACTCTCCCCATGAACATGTTATTTTTCTAGCCACATTAGACTTCTGCTGATTCCTAGATACACTGACAGGGATTTTTTTTTTATTTAGTCCCTTTATGCTTGGAGCCACCTCTTCTCTCGGTAGGCCAGTTTTTCTTGGCTGGCTGCTCCTTCTCTTTCAGATCTCAGCTTAAACTTCAGAGAGGCCTTTATTAACCACCCTAAATAATGTAGCCTACCATCCCATTATTTTTTTTATCAGAAAGCCTATTTATTTCCTTCATAGCACTTACTACAATCTCTACTTATTTGGACATTTATTTATTTGCTTGATAGTGTAGCCTTTTTTTCTTTTTCCTAATCATCCATCACCAAACCTGGAATATAAGTGCAATAAGGTCAAGGACGAGGTCTTTCTATTTATCTTTGTACTTCTAGCACTTTGCACTGTGCCTGGCAGTCATAGATGCTCAGTAAGTATTAGCTAAATGAATGAACATTACTCTTCAGGCACAGATTATTATTCACCTCTTAGTGATATTATTTATCATTGTTGTAGAGTTTCTCTTATAACATGTACTTCCCTTATAACATTCTAGGAAAGTGTCCTACACATACGTGGACTTGAATGTATATTTTAAAATTTTCTTAATGTTAACAAAATAGGAACTTTGAAATGTCAAATTAAGTGTATAGGGTGTGGTTTGGGGGGAGTACAATCATTAGGAAGTAGCTTATTAGTACTTGAATAAAAATCTAAATGGCGTCGGGTACTTTGAGTAAGACTTTTAGGATAGCCCTGCCAAAGAAAACAGTACAGTCATGTAGGAGAAATGAATTAGCCATGTAAAATTTGGTACAGATTTATCTTAAATTCAGCATATCATAAGAAAAACAGGATAATTCTCCTCTAGCTTGGCAAAGACATCTATATAAAAACCTTGAGGCCAAACTTAGGATGGACAGGTAATTTTCTGAAAAGAAAGAAAATTAGATTTTTTTTTTGGATGAATACACACAAAATATAAGCTTAGGCAGGGGGGTGCAGGGAATGTAAATGATACAATGAGAAGGAAGGAGAAGTCTTTCTGAAGTATGTCTACTGAGGCTCTTATGTCTAAATGAGCCTTCATTTGCCATGAATATGAGCAATAAGAAGTGCATGGAAATGTAAAGCAGATAGGGCGAATTTACAATTTTCTTCTTTGAGTTTCCTTTTTATGTGTTAGAGGCATAGAGCTCTGGCTGAAGTTTTTAAATAAAATGTCTTCAAAATAAATCATTTCTAATAACATCCTGAGAATGCACATACATTTGAAATGAATAAACTCTTGTCTCTCTGAGAGAATGAGTTCCATATGCTGCAGTCCTGCTGCTGAGTTCCCTGCTTCGTGTGGTGCCATGGCCCTGTGAGCAAATGGTCCTAATTCCCATCCAACACTCATTAGGAGGTGCTTCATACTTCCTGTGATGTAGATGGAGAAATGACTTGATGAAGTTTGCTGATTGCTCTTGGAGAACATTTTTCCTTGTTGGCTTTCTTGTTGGGATGAGTTTCAGAATGCTTATTTATCTCCTTGTGGTGTTATTTGACATCATTTTATGAGGAAGGAGCTTTTAAAGCTAATTCTTGACTTTCTAAGTTAAGAATTATTGTGGCCAAAGTAAATCTGAAGATTTCATGAGCTGACAGGTGAGGTGAAATCACTTGCTCACAAATAAATCTGAAATATTTAAGTCAAGATGTATACAAATAGGAGGGATTATCCATTTCAACTAAGATGATTTATACTTAAAAATACTTCCAATTGGATTCTTTTGTAGAAGACATCTCTAATACCTTCAATGGATTATTGGATTATTGAATGTTAAAAGTTCCTTAAATCATTATTACTTATGTTTATTGGCGACCTACTCCCTGTATATTTCTAAAGATTTTGGACAATTTGTATTGGAAAACAAGACAGTGAAAGGAAAGAGGTGCCTGAGTGGCTCAGTCGGTTAAGCGTCTGACTTCGGCTCAGGTCATGATCTCGTGGCTCATGACTTCGAGCCCCGCATTGGGCTCTGTGCTGACAGCTCAGAGCCTGGAGCCTGCTTCATGTTCTATGTCTGCCTCTCTCTCTGCCCCTCCCCTGCTCACGCTCTGTCTCTCTCTGTCTCTCAAAAATAAGTAAACATTAAAAAAAAGACAGTGAAAGGAAAAACAGAAAAAAAAATCAGTTAACATGAACAAAGGAATGAATATAGTTGCTGGAAACCTATTTTACAGTGTGCTTCACTCTATGTTGATCGGTGGCAATATTAATTTGATGAAAAAATACACATACAACATTAAGTATCAAGTACCATAATAGAGAGAGAAAAAGTTACTGAGGCACAAAGCTGTTAAATCACTTGTCTAAACACATTCAATCACTCAGTGACAGAGCCAGACCACAGTTCTTCAGGAATAACTTCTGGAATAAGTCTGAATCTCATGATTCAGAAGTGCTTCACCAAATAAGAATTCCTAAAGACTCCTGACTTAAAAAAAAAGAAAAAGAAAAAGAAAAAAAGAAAAGAAAAGAAGAAAGAAAGAAAAAAAACCTCTTAATGCCTACAAGGATTTGCTTTGGCTTATCTTGTCAACGCTGTTATGTGTTTTCTATGTTTTTCCCCCCCACATGAACAAATTCACCTGTGGTTCTTGGACATTTAGAAAGATTCAATGCAAAGGTCTTTTGCTACTGCTTTTCAATTTATTTTCAGGAGAATAAATAATTAGCATATTTAAATGAATGCAAATCCTATGTCATTTCTGTACTCCAATCAATAGTTAGAGAAACTTCAGCATTTGATGAGCTGGTCTGTTTGCGTCTCCCAATGCACTGCCCACCAGTCCCATCCTGCTGTCGGCTCTATAGGCAGAACTGTGAAGACCACCCCCACACCTCCCTTTCCCTAAGCCTTTCGGTTAAAGTTGGCCCATGGAGAATCTAACAAAGGCATGGAGTTGAAGGAGAAGAGGGGCAGAGGATCTATTGCCCTGACTCCTTCACTGTAGGTGGAAGGAAGGGTGGGTTGCCTCTGACTGGCTGCATCCTGGAGAATGGCACAACTCTGCAGTGCCCAGCCTGGGGTGGTGCCCTTGAGGCTTTCTTACTGCCTGCCCATGCCTTTTGAGAGTAGTCTTTTAACTAACCCCTCCATGCATTACCCTAATCTGTTTGCACTGTTTCCTGCTGGAATCCTGAAGTAACTGCATCTGAGCGGCTCATACTCTATGTGAATTGTAGTCAGGAAAATGTCCTTACATCTGGATTTTTCTGCATGCTTCATGGGTATTTGGACAAGTCACTTAACCTTTATTTTCAAAGTGGAATTTAAATTAATTTAGGAGGACTAAACAGGGGGATTAAATGAAATAATTTATGTTTATGGAAAGCACCTGGCACAGAGCAGTCATTTTTTTTCATTAAAAAAAAATCCTAATGCTGACTGAAGAGCTCTGTATTCTTCTAAAATGTCATTGCTATTTGTATGCTGTGTGCTTCATCTTTAACACATATAACCGCAATTTGGACTTCATTATTGTGGACTCTACTGAATTTACAACCGATGTCAGAATTAAGAGAACATCAGACTTATGTTTATTAGACAAATAGCTAATGTCAAAAATATTTGGCTTTTCAGTCAGCCAGGAATGGGAGTTGGTGACAGAACTATAGTTGATCTGGGAATAGGCAATAATAAACATATAATTTTCTTTTTATATTCTTATTTGTTGACGGGACATCCTCTATTCCTCAAAATAGCACAGACTATTTAGCTTACTTAATGAATTACTCTGTGCTTTTTTTGAAAGGAAAAAAAATGGAAACATAACAGTGACAAGAAGTTTCAGCTTTCCTTCTTTTTTAGAATCCTATTTTTATATTCAACTCTCAATCCTCAGTGCTATATTTATCAGGCAGTAGTTATCTAGGTGATCTAAAACTTCTATATTTAATTCTTTAAAAGTTTTCTATGTCTAGAGGATATTATGAGGTAATATTCCCCAGAGGTCATATTCAGTCTGAAAGTGTGCGGCCTGGCATGAGCATAGAAATGGTGATTAACATTCAGAAGGGTAGGATGAGGTTGGTTTCTATGTTGTGATTCCATTTTCATCTTGCTAGGCTTGTAATTAGAAAGTCTGAACCATAAGGCATCTACATTTCCCCCATTGGTTGTGCTAAAGAATAATACAGTGACCATTTGGAGATACTGTGAAACTGGGATAGATACTAAGGGAGAAGGAAAGGTAATAAGTTATAGGTGAAGGGTATGAGTGTGTGAAGCTGACATAGCACTTATGTTTAATTTTAAAAACTTAATGAAAAACTCTGAAAAACATTTTTTTTAAAAGTCAGCCACATACTGAGCACCCACATCTTGGTTTCTAATAGTGTTCTCCAATAAGGAACTAGGGCTCCTCAGAGAGATGGCTGATTCTGCGACTGGGGCAGGAAATACACAAAATGAGCCTAAAGCATTTTGCAGTGCCAGAAGGTAGAGAAATGCTATTAAAATGAAAACAAAAACACGATTATGGGGATACATCAAAGGGACAAACTAGCCAACTGAACGATTTCCCAGTAGACGATGCTAAAACAGTTTGAGCAAGAAAATAAAATAGTATTAGATTATAATCCAAACTATAAAATAAATATCTGAATTATTACTGATATAAATAGATGATTGAACTTATATCACATATAAATTTAGAGGAGAAAACATAAGTCTGTGATGAAGAATTTGAAATAATTTATGTAGCCACTTTGCCCTCAAGGGGATGGAGCATAACCCCCTACTCCTTAAATACGGGCTAAGATTAGTAGCTTCCTTACAAGGAGTACAGAAGAAAAGGTAAAAACAAGAAGAAAAAAAAAAGAATACATTTAGAAAGGAGAAACCTAACAAACACTACCTCAGTCCAACTTACCAAGATTAATATCAACAGTGATAAGTCATGTTAATAGTATATACCTTTATTAGGATTTGATGAGACAGGCGTATCATCTCTGTGGTCTTTCTCCCAAAAATCCATAATTCCAGTCTAATCAAGAGTCAAACATCAGGGACAATTGAGGGACATTCTACAAAATACCTAGCCAGTACATCTCAAAACTGTCAAGATCATAAAAAGCAAGGAAAGTATTAGATACTAAGATATAAGAGAGGCTAAAGGAGACAGTAATGGCTAGATATAATGTAGCATCTTGGATAGAATCCAGAACAGAAAAGAGTGAGATAAAAACTAAGGGAATCCAGGGGTGCCTGGGTGGCTCAGTCAGTTGAGCGCCCGACTTCAGCTCAGGTCAGGATCTCGCTGCTCTTGGGTACAAGCCCCGTATAGGGCTCTGTGCTGACATCTCAGAGTTTGGAGCCTGCTTCAGATTCTGTGTCTCCCTCTCTCTTTCTGCCCCTCCCCCACTCACACTCTGTCTCTCTCTTTCTCTCTCTCAAAAATAAATAAACATAAAAATTTTTTTAAAAAAACTAAGAAAATCTGAATAAGGTATGAGCTTTAGTTAATAATAATGTATCAATATTGGTTTATTAGTTATGACAAATATATCATATTAATATAAAACTAATGTAAGGTATTAATAATAGGGAAACAGGATGTAGCTCTATGGGAACTCTCTGTGCTAAGTAATTTCTCTGTAAATCTTAAACTATTCTAAAATTAAAAGTTGTTTTTTTTTTTTTTTTGGTTTTTTTTTTTTTTTTTTTTTTTTACTCAATCATATCTGATCACTCCAAAAGAGTGCAACTTCTCATTTCTATTTATCTTCCAAATGTTGCCAGGGTACTTTTTCTAAATACAATTATGATGATAAATGCTCGTTTGAATATCAACTTCTATCTACTCCTATGGATGATCTTTTACCAATCCAATTGGCCCCTACAGATCTTTCCTTTCCCTTAAGGCCTATCAGTATTGCATTTGTCAGCAAATACTAGAACATTTGACCACAGGACTGAAAATAATAAGGGTTTCTATTTCTGACTAACAAGAAAATGAGAGGTAGGGGGTTATTAATGGTGCTTCAGTGGCCCTTCATGTTCAGGCTGATGTATCTGAGATTCTCTTAGCCTTTCCCCCTGAATACAAAATGGCTGCTGCAGCCTGAAGCAGGGAAAGAGGGAGAAAGGGATAAGAGCCAAAATTGTCCTCTTTTTTGGTACACTGCTCTGCAGGCCCTACTTATTCAGCCATTAGAGAAGTTCATCAAGGAAGTAGGGGGTTTGGGAATGGTTGTTGATATATCCAGCTCTCAGCATCTGTCATTCCAAGAATATCATGCTGTTATACGAGTTTTATTATTATTGCAGGGAACTCCCATATTTCACCTGCATTTGCTTTAACTCCAAGGTATTGTGAAGCACCGAAGCTTCTAGCCACTTTTGACTGGTGTCTACCATAATCATCTCACTCTCTAAGTCACTACAGTCCTGTTCTGGGGAGAAAACAAAAACAAAACCAAAAAAACATGTGAAGGTATGAAACTTTCAGCTCACCAGTCTGTTACCTACTTAATGAACTTAATAAGGGAGCACATTTTTCACACTGGCATGAAGAAAAGGAAACGCTCTTATTTTTCCCATGAATTTCCATAATCATCTTGTTTTTCTCTTATGGATTAACAGAAGCATCCTGTTAAAGGAGCTAATTATTTTGGATTTGTGGGAACTGTTTTCTGAAGTTGAAGTTGAGGCTTATATCAGAGATACATTTTTATTAAAGGAACTTTGTTTTTTAGAGGCTTGGGGCAGAATAGTTAAAATTGGAATTCTTTAGAACAGTCCTGGAGGTCGTTCATTATACATATGGCATAAAAACGAAGAGCTTAGTCTATGCATCCACATTGTCTGGATTTGATTCCCTGTTCTATCAGTGCTGTGACTTTGTGCTTTTGACTGATGTCTCAATATTTGTGCGCCTTAATTTCATCATCTGAAAAATGGGGATGATAAAAATAGTAGCCACCTAAGATGTTGTATAAATCAAACTAATGCATATAGAACTCTTCTAAAAGTGCCTGGTATGCAGAAAGTACTTAATAAGTGTTAGCGGTTATTATTCTTATTAGCAGTAATGTCAGTATAAAAGAGGGCAATAACAGTGCTGTTTTATTTCTGTTATCATATACCATGTATAATTTATACATATACCTAACCTTACATGTTGTCAACCAATTATGTTTAGAAATATGGAACTATTTCCTGCCTGTATTGTTAAGGCTTTTTATGTGTGTATGTCTCTATTTTCTTTCAAAGGTGAAATTTAAGCAGTAGATCTCATTTACTGGATATGGCTATGAAGCAGACTGACCTTAATTGTTGATGTTGCTTTCCAGGAAGAAATATAAGCCCAGTATTCTTTGCTGACTTTTCATCAGACATCTGTCAAAGCTCTCCTTTGTGTCTGTGTATGGCAGTATATTGTCCATATTGCCTCACCACTTAGGGGTTAACTTTCTCAAAATTAAATTCTACGAATTAGTATAGACTTTTCTTATCCATGAACTCACCCATTTAAGGGTGATATGAACATGCGAATGCTTGGAGATTACAGGTGTTTTTTACATTGTGATAGATGGCTATAGGTCTTGCTTAGTACTCTGAGTGCATTTAAAACCCACTTACATTGTATAATAAAATTTAATTATTTAATGAGTTTTCAGTGTTCCTTTCCTTTCATATTAGGTATATACAGAGAAAATATTTTTCAGATGGACCCAGGAAGAGAGATTGGGTGAGGCGAGGAAGGAATAATACTTCCTTTGTTTTAAAGGTGGTAGTATGCTCTGTTTTATTATTTACTGTTTCATGGGTTTACTTCCAGTTTCCTTGTACTGAATCATACCTACTAAATGGCACAATTGTACTTCTGTCTGCTGATCAGGGTAATGTTGAAATAAGAGGAGGAATTGTCAAGTAGATATGAGATTAGACTTGTTATTCCCATTTATTCTCTCCTTTGAATAAAAATCTCCTAAGTTAATTCCTGGTTAGCAGAAAAGGTACTGATTTTCTCACCTTTCCTAGAGAATGTGTATGAATCTATTATACAGCCTTAGGTTTTTACTTCTAAAAATGTTTCAGGTTACTCTCTAGGGGTTGTTGAGTTCCAGGTTTTAAGGAACCTAAAGCTTATAACTTCTGAGTGTTTAGGAGAAAGAATACAAAATTATAAATAAGAAATCAACTATTGTTTTAGAATGAAAAAGAATTGACAACAAATTACAAATTCATGATAGCTGATAAATGCCCACAAGCATCACAAATCCAGAAATCTAACAAGATTTTTACTTATAAAATGCCCAATGAACCTTCTTTCCTACCTTAGTTGACTGAGTACTCTTGATCACTCTTTGTTTGAAAAGAATTTTGTAATATCACCTTCTACAGAAAGAATGAAAAGATAATTCAGTCTTTCTTTAAATTGTATATGTATATGAATATATATGTATATATACATATATACCATTAATCCTAAATTAAATATATCCCCAAAACAACTTCCCCTTTTCCAATACCAAAAATGCTGTGATACCTTCAGCATTGACTGACCCAAAGGAAAGTGTGATGGCTGCTAAATTGGAATGGAAAGAGGGGACTTAATAGATTATGGGTAAAATATCTTAATTTGGGGAATTGTACAAAAATATATGACCATGTGATCACATTGATATAGTCCCTCCAGGACCTTGGAGAAAGCTCATGCAATTAAGGAGCCTCAAAGCTTAAGCTCTATTTGTTTCATAATGAATTCCCCTCTGCTTGAGGGACAAAGACATGATAGCACATTGACCATTCCTTTCACCAACAAAGGGACACATTATACTATCTGTGGGGTTTACTTTCTCGAAGACTCCTAATTATTGGATAACATTATTATGCTAAGATAAGGGTAAGAAGAAATTGTTTTCATTAAAAAATCATGACTATAGCCAATATTTTTAAAAGTTTATTTGCTCTTTAAACTAGACATTTAACCAAGGTCTAGTGTGCACCACATATTAAGTCTAAATTGCCAATATACCCACAGGAAGAACTGTGAAAATATTCATGAATTATTTACTCACATACTTCAAACAGGCTGAATGAGCATTTGTCTTAATCTAATAGGTTATGTTTTGATTATAGACTGGTGACCTTGAACTTACGAAGCTTTTCATCTTTCACAAATCCACTTGAATTTCCTAAGTCTTAGATTTTACACCAGGGAGACAGAATCAATTAACATATTAATATAGAAATCACTCTCCGTCTTAAAACACATCTTAAACAAATTAAAATGAGTCTATTGGAATTGAACGATAGTAGTCCCCCTTCATCCACCATTTCATTTTCCATGGTTTTAGTCACCTCAGGCTAAGTACAATCCAAAAGCTGATCCTCCTTCTGATGTCTGGTCAGAAGGTCAGTGGCAGCCTAACTCTGCATCACAAGACATATGTCACTCAACTCACTTCATTTCATTATGTAGATATTTTATCATCTCACAGCATCATGAGAAGAAGTGTGAGTACAGTACAATAAGATATTTTGAGAGAGAACAGAAACCACATTCACATAACTTTTATTACAGTATGTTGTTATAATTGTTCTATTTTATTATTAGTTATTGTTGTTAATCTCTTGTGCCTAATTTATAAGTTAAATTTTATCAGAGATATGTATGTATAGGGAAAAACATAGCATATATAGGGTTCAGTACCATTGCATTCAGTTATCTACTGGGAATCTTGGAACATATTCCCAGTGGATGGGTGTGCGTACTATACAAAGAAGGGGTAAATTATTAACGGCCAATTTTCCTTCCCTGGTTGGGAATTCACAGTTAGCCATGCATGATATTGCTGACTTTAAAGAACCCTGTGCATGTAAAGGCTATAGTTTATTATGGTTGCTACCCTCAGTTCCTGCTTCTTCCCAACCATATGAAGGCCCAGAGTAAGGACTTCCATATCAGATCATATTGCAAACTCTGGCCCCACTACTTACTAGCTGTGTCAATTTGGGGCAAATAAACTAACTTCTGAGCTTCAGTTTCTTCTTTGCAAATGGGAAATGTGCTTCATAGGAGAGCTGTAAGAATAATTTAGAGTAATAAAGTCCCTGACTCTCCTTCTGACACATTATGACCATTTGATAAATGTTAATTCTCTTCTTATCTTGATTTTTACCCTATTTCCTTTCCAAGTGAGCACATATTCTTATCCATAAATCACTTTATTCACTCAGCAAATACATGCAATCATCTACTATGTACCAGCTTTGTCCAAGTGCAGAGGATTTACAAAGCTGAGTAAGACATGGTGCCCTGCCTCAGGAGCTCATACAGAAGTGTTATCCAGAAAAAACTAACCAGAGTACAATGAGATAAATGTATCCACAAAGTGTTCAGAATGTTCAGAATAACTGATCCCACTCATATGCCATGACCAAAGTCTGTCTTGCTTTTATTTGCAAGCATCCATTTCATGAGACATCACTTCATGCATTTCTATTTCAGTATATCCATCTAGTGTTTCTGTTACCTGACCTGTCCCTTGAGAGTTCCTCACTGCCATTGTCCACACTGAAGCTGATACCTGCTTTGATTCACTCCTTTCCAAACAGGGTAATATAGATTGGACCAGTGGCTTTCAAAACATTTTTGACTGTGCTCTCTCTCAATTAAAAAAAAGTAAAATAAGTAGACTATGCAGTCCAATATAAATATATTTATTTGCTTATGTTCCATGTTTTTATTAATGTATTTTTATTATGAAACATGCAGAAAAAATATTTTTAAAGATTGGGCGATTAAATTGGGCACTTCTGTTATGTTATGTTATGTATGAGTTCCTGAAAAATTTTGTGTCTTGCAAAATTGCTTAATAAAAACATTCAGGCTTTAGTTTTCTCTTAGAAAAAGGAAAAGAGGTGGCTGGGTAGCTGGGTGGCTCAGCTGGTTAAGCATCCAACTCTTGGTTTCAGCTCAGATCATGATCTCACAATTTGTGAGTTTGAGCCCTGCATTGGGCTCTGTGCTGACAGTGTTGAGCCTACTCGGGATTGTCTCTCTCCCACTCTCTCTGCCCCTTTCTCACTTGCTCACGCACGCATAAATGTGCTCTCTCCCTCTCAAAATAAATAAATTAACTTTATGTAAAATAAAAAGAAAAAAGAGAACACTCAAAACGTAAAGCAAGTTTAAAACAGTACAAATGAGAATGATAACAATCTTCATACAAATATTAACACTTTTAAATTTCCCTAGGCATTGGCACTTAGAATCACTATCTGTCAGTTATTTTCAACCATGAATCCTGGGTTTGTACTTTTTCCTTTAAGATGTATGTCTGGAAGGGTACTTGCTTCTAATAGAGACTGTTTTTATCAAAATTAAAAATCTCATCCCAGGTGTAGGCTTTCTCAACCAATCCATTGTTTTAAGTGAGGGAGACATATCTTACACAGCTTCTACAACTGCTCTTAAAGTTTAACTTGTGAAAACTGAGCAGTTCTTGAAATTCCTAAATGAGACAGTACTAGAGGAAAGCACTTCTATAGATTTTCAGCTCTATTCTTAAGGGTTTCAATATGGCTAAAGTTTTCTTTTTGATTGTGAGAAAGCTTGTCCCTGATTCCTTCAAAGCATTAACATTCTGGGAAAAAGTCATGTGTGAACCAAAACAACTGGTATGTCGTATCGCTATCATTCCTCTATGTAACAATCACATGTGAGGAAATTCATGACAAAGAAACATGGCAGAAGATATTGTATTTTTAAAATAATAACTTTGTGAACAATCCAAAAAATCTTAATATAAATGAAAGAAATATATTTAATATGTGGCATTATTTTTCATAATCCTTAACACTTTACGAAAGTGATTATTTTGGTGACCATTATCATGGAGGTAAGTTATCTCACAAAGGCAGAATATACATGCTGTATAATCAACATACACCCAGGGCAAGGTCTATCAACAACAAGGGCAAATATAACTATATGTTATAAACAATCTTGTAATATTTTCATAGTTTTTGGCCTACTTTTCATCATATTTGATAAGATTGTTTCATTTTATAATTTACCTGATGGGATTGGGTTGTGATTGAATTATCAGCATTGTCTTTAATCTTTGGTTTCTTGGAATGAATCTTTTAAGCCACCTGTCCATTACTACGTGAGGACTAGTTTCTTAACACTGATGCGCTAATCCATTACTTCACTAAACCACATGCCCATAAGCTACAGTATATTCGATAAACTCAAAGCTCAAATACAACAGTAAAATCTGTGTTCTCAATTCCTTTGCCTTGTGAAACTGTTCCTCTTAAATCTCCACCTTCAGGGAGCAAAGCTGACCATCTGATATATGCACTAAGTGAAAGTGCCAGGGTCAGTCACATTTTGAACATCACTAATACTGGATCTCTTTATTTTCTTCTATGGAAATAATATAAAATCAAGTTGTAGTATTTTCTTCAAGCACCCAATGGATTATCATGCTCAGCCCCTCTGACCATCAGCTTCAAATGTTATGAAGCACATATAACTTCAGTGGTATTGGTCCGTCATTTAGGGCCTCCCTGTTAGTGCCCTTGGTTTACCACTGCATAATAAGCCTGGCTTATGGAAGTTTTTCTGGTACTACTTCAGATAATAACTGTTTTTTTCTTTAAAAAAAAACTATTCATGGGGCACCTGGGTGGCTCAGTCAGTTGAGCATACATTTCTTGATATCAGCTCAGGTCAGAATCCCAAGGCTGTAGGATGGAACCCCACATCAGGCTCCAAGCTGAGCCTGCTTAAGATTCTTTCTCTCCCTCTGCTCCACTCTCGAACTTGTGTGCTCGCTCTCTGTCTCTCTTTCTTTCTCTTTACATAAAAAATAAAAATTATTTGTGATACTTGTTAAAGAATAGTAAGGCAGATTTTAGTCAGGGGGACTATCTTGATAGATATAGAGTCCACTACAATGGGGTTTTGAAGTAGGGGAGAGAGATTTGGCTCGACTCTGAATATAACAAGGAAAAGTGGGCTTTATAACCAAGGAAGGTGCAGGAATGGGAGAGATTGGTAAATAGAAAATTTCCAAGAGGAAGCATCAAGAGTAAAGAGGTGAGGCCAATATTACTTTGATTCCAACACCAGACAAAGACCCCACTAAAAAGGAGAACTATGGATCAATTTCCCTGATGAACATGGATGCAAAAATTCTCAACAAGGTACTAGGAAATTGGACCCAACAATACATTAAAAGAATTATTCACCACAACCAAGTGGGATTTATTTCTGGGATGTTGGGCTGGTTCAATATCTGCAAATCAATCATTGTGATACATCATATTAATAAAAGAAAGGATAAGAACCACATGATCCTCTCAATAGATGCAGAAAAAGCATTTGACAAAATACAGCATCCTTTCTTGATAAAAAACCTTCAAGAAAGTAAGGGTAGAAGGAATATACCTCAAGATCAAAAGGCCACATAGGGGAGACCAAAAGCTAATATCATCTTCAATAGGGAAAAACTGAGAGCTTTCCCCCTGAGGTCAGGAACATGACAGGATGTCCACTCTCTTCACCGTTACTCAACGGAGTTTTGGAACTACTAGCCTCAGCAATCAGACAACAAAAAGAAAAGGCATACAAATTGGCAAGGAGGAAGTCAAACTTTTACTGTTTGTAGATGACATGATACTCTATGCGGAAAACCCAAAAGACTCCACAAAAAACCTGCTAGAACTGATGCATGAATTCAGCAAAGTCATACGATATAAAATCAATGTACAGAAATTGGTTGCACCTCTATACACCAATAATGAAGCAGCAGAGAGAGAAATCAAGGAATTGACCCCATTTACAATTGCCCCAAAACCCACAAAATACCTAGGAATAAACCTAACCAAAAGAGTGAAAAATCTATACACTGAAAACTATATTAAGCTTATGAAGGAAATTGAAGAAGATATAAAAAAAAGGAAAAACATCCCATGCTCATGGATTGGAAGAACAAATATTGTTACAATGTCGATACTACCCAAAACAATCTATATATTCAATGCAATCCCTAACAAAATAACACCAGCTGTACAGAGCTAGAAAAAACTATTCTAAAATTTGTATGGAACCAGAAAAGACCCTGAATAGCCAAAGTAACATTGAAAAAGAAAACCAGAGCTGGAGGCATCACAATTCCAGACTTCAAACTGTATTACAAAGCTATAATCATGAAGAGAGTATGGTACTGGCACAAAAAACAGACACACAGATCGGTAGAACAGAATAGAGAACCCAAAAATGAACCCACAAACCTATGTCCAACTAATCTTTGACAAAGATTGAAAAAATATCCAAAGGAAAAAAGACAATCTTTTCAGCAAATGGTGTTGGGAAAACTGGACAGCGGCATGCAGAACAATGAAACTGGACCACTTTCTTACATCATACACAAAAATAAATTCAAACTGGATGAAAGACCTAAACATAGACAGGAAGCCATCAAAATCCTACGGGAAAATATAGCAACAACCTCTTTCGTTTTTTCTTACAAAAAAAAGCCTATTTATGGGGCACCTGGGTGGCTCAGTCAGTTGAGCATTCAATTCTTGATTTCAGCTCAGGTCATAATCCCAAGGTTGTGGGATCAAACCTCACATCGGCTCCATGCTGAGCCTGGAGCCTGCCTAAGATTCTTCCTATACTCCTCTCCCCAATGAGTACTTTCTCTCTGTCTCTCCCTCTCTAAAATAAAAAATAAAAATAAAAATAAATTATTTATGATACTTGTTAAAGAATAGTAAGGCAGATTTTAGTCAGGGGGACTATCTTGATAGATATAGAGACCACTGCAATGAGGTGACCTCAGCCACAGCAACTTCTTACTTGAAATATTTCCAGAGGCAAGGGAAACAAAAACAAAAATGAACTATTTGGACCTCATCAAGATAAAAAGCTGTGCAATGAAGGAAACAATCAGCAAAACTAAAAGGCAACAGATGGAATGGGAAAAGATATTTGCAATGACATATTGGACAAAGGGTTAGTATCCAAAATCTACAAAGAACTTATCAAACTTAACACCCAAAAAACAAGTAATCCAGGGAATAAATGGGCAGAAGACATGAATAGACACTTTTCCAAAGAAGATATCCAGATGGTTAAAAGACACATGAAAAGATGCTCAACATCACTCATCATCAGGAAAATACAAATGACAAGAACAATGAGATACCACCTAACACCTGTCAGAATGGCTGAAATTAACCACTCAGACAATAGCAGATGTTGGGATGTTGGCAAAGATGCAGAGAAGGAGGGACCCTTTTGCACTCCCGGTGGGAATGCAAACTGGTGCAGCCACTCTGGAAAACAGTATGGAGGTTCCTCAAAAAATTAAAAATAGAACTGCCCTGCGACCCAGCAATTGCACTACTAGGTATTTATCCAACAGATACAGGTATGCTGTTTCAAAGGGGCACATGCTCTCCAATGTTTATAGCAGCACTATCAACAATAGCCAAACTATGGAAAGAGCCCAAATGTCCATAGATAGATGAAATGGATAAAGAAGATGTGGTATATATATACAATGGAATATTACCCAGACATCAAAAAGAATCAAATCTTGCCATTTGCAGCAACGTGGATGGAACTAGTGTATTATGCTAAGCGAAATAAGTCAGTCAGAGAAAGACAAATACCATATGATTTCACTCATATGTGGAATTTAAGAAATCAAATTAACATAGGGGAAGGGAAGCAAAAATAAGATAAAAACAGAGAGGAAGACAAACCATAAGAGACTCTTAAATACAGAGAACAAACTGAGGGTTGCCAGCAGGGTATTGAGTGGGGGGTGGGCTAAATGAGTGATGGGCATTAAGGAGAACACTGGTTGGGATGAGCACTGGGTAATATATGTAAATTCTATTCCTGAAAAAATAAAATAATGAGATGAGATGAGATGAGATGAGATGAGATGAGATGAGATGAGATAGAGTTTTAGAAGCCAAAAAAAAGAGTAAATCGTAATTTTGGTTAAACCAACTTATCAGGATTCTTGATGAAGGCAGATCAGGTGATCAGACATCACCTGGGGGCTGGTGGAAGATGGGGAACCCCATCAGATATCAAGAGTGGGGGAATTCTGGCTAAGCTGAGCAGGATTCTTACTAATTGGACAATGCAGAGATGAACACAGAAGCACAAAAGTAGGACCTAGGAGTGCCTGGATGAATCAGTCAGTTGAGCATCCAACTCTTGGTTTCTGCTCAGGTCATGATCTCACAGTCGTGGGATCAAGTTCCACGTTGGTCTTCGTGCTGAGTGTGGAGCCTACTTGGGATTCTCTCTCTCCCTCTCTCTACCCCTCCCCTGCTCACACTCTCTCATTCTCTCTCTCTCAATATAAATAGACTTTTAAAAAATGTACAAAAGTAGGACCTAGTTGCTGACTAAAGTTTATCCAAAGAGAGAGTCTTTGTTAGTTTGCAGTCAGATTCTTCCATTCTTCATTGGACCCTTCCTTTGATCTATAAAAAGATAGCAGTCTAAGTTGACCTGTTTTTGAGGTTGGTGTACTTTTTCAGCTACTATATTTTTAGTAGATTCGGTTTTCATGTAAGTCTTCAGCTATGAATGCTGTTTCTCTGTTTTAACTATATCTATCTCTATAATTCTCCATCATCTATTCTTTTGGTTTTTTATGACTGTGTTACACAATGTGATAGCTCATTAAAAAAAGTGTTTGAAATATTTGTAGTCAGTTAGCCTGAGTAGATTTTTGTTGTTTTGTATGTTCCCTTCTAATTGCAAATGTATTATTTAATGCACGGTGGTCTAAAAAATAGTAAAAATGAGTGATGAGTATAGGTATTCATTTTGAAATAAAAATTTAAGAACATAATGGCACATTTCATCCTATCTAAAATATAATAAAATGGAATAGGGGCAAACTCTGAAAAAAGTTTTATGTTTAATAAAGATTTATGTTAGGTATTTCATAAACTGTTAAAAAAATTTATCAAATGTCCCCAAACAATATGGGGTTTAATGCATTTACATTTGCTAATAAAAATTTCGTCCATGATTGTGAAAGCAAGCTAATATATAGAAAATACAGTTTTAGGAATTGATAATTACTTAATTAAATATTAACTTAATGCATGCCTCATAGTTTTAGACTCTTTATTTAACGTTAAAATGGTTAAGAAGTAGCCTTGTTTTGTAATTAATTAAAATGGAACATGGAATACTTTCATAATGAAAGAAAAAAATATACTCATATTATCTAGCTGAATTATTCCTAAATCTAGCAGATCTGTTACTTCAAGTGGTTGCAAGACTTAGAAAAATTTATTTTATCCCTTTAATTTCAAGTATGCCTATATATAGGCAGATATGTATGTATGTGTGTTTTTCAAGCTATGAAAAAAAAATTTAAAGACCAAATTGCATCTTTTTGAGTTAAAAGTGGAATACAGTATGCATTAGTATGGGGCGAATACTCCCTGGTAAAGATTTCAGGAAGACTGTGTCCAGTTATTTTTAAAAAGGTAGCCACAACAATTGTACAGCCCTCATTTATGTATACTACAGAAGAGATATCCAATTTTTTAAGGTGTAATATCAATTGCTATTAGTTCCATCGTCTTTTCAGATTGAGGAGAAAAATTCTTCATTAAGACCCCTATTAATAAGTAACAATCAGTGTTCATAAATAGATGAAAGTCAAGCCAGGCTCAGATAATGTTTTCAGCCAATTTTGAAGTGGCATTAAGCTCTATTCATATTAAAAAGAGTCAATATTTATGTTTTTAAATATTATCTTAGAATAAGATATGCAAGCCTTGTCATTTCTGATCATCCATAATCCATTTGATTCATCGTAGAAGTCCAAATATTTGTTATTACAGAGCATCTTACTATTCTTGAAGCTCCTCCAGTTATATACCTTAAGAGGTTAATAAAAAAGCAATGAGGTTAATAAAAAAGCAATTTTTAAGTTTTCCCTCCCATCGCCAATATAACATTGCCATTTTCTGTACAACCTTGAGTTTTTCTCCTTTGGCCAAGCTTTATGATATAAGATGCCACCTTTGTGAAAGCATTGAAGAGACCGTGTAAAAGCATGGAATGAAAAATTGACATAGCACTCAATCTCTACTGAGCAATTCAACTGAACACAGTACCAAACATTTCAGTGCTTGCTGAAATATTACAAAGGATTGGAATTTTATCTTGAAAAAAATGTAAAATATAGTACTTGTATATACTTTATGGGAATATACTATGTCTAGTAGTGAGGAAAGTATTTTATTAAGCCTCTTTTGCATGAAATTTCAACATCATGATCTTGTTCTATGCATTTTCTCCAAGACAATAAAATCAGTAAAATTATGTTCCATGTACATTTCAGCTGCAATATGTTAATTCTGATGATTACTCTTTGGGATTTTTTTTTTTTGCATTAAATAGAACAAGATACGATTTATTCCTGACCAATGCATTACCTGCCTTTATCTGTCACTTTACAGGTCAAATTAGGAAAATGATCCTCTAGTTACATCTAGTAAAAATAAAATATAGACTTTCAAAGCAGTAGTTATTTTGGTTTGCTTTTATCTTCTTAAAGTTATTAGTGCCATATCTTAGATTAAATTAGGTTTTCCTTCGTGTGAAACTATGAGCCATCAAAAACAAAAAGAATATATTTTTGAAATATAAATGTTAATTACAATTGCAGTAACAATTGAAAAAATAACAGAGTAATACTTGTGCTAAGGATAGTAACCAAAACAGCAAAAGAACATGATAAAATTAAATGATTTGTTGGGGCAGCAGATTTGTATATATTTCATTTGCTTTATAATTGTTAACCTCACCATGCTGTTTATTCATTTAAAAATTTAAAAAAAAAAATGGTAGAGGAAGAACAGATTGTCCCGGAATTTTTACATGATTTATGCTAATCTCTGGGGTAAGTTTTCTTTCATCTCAAGTCTACATTACTCCATGAATTTTGATTTCAGAGAATAGTCAAATTGGTTAGATCTAACTATGGAAATCAGTGATACTTCTTTTGCCTTCAAATCACCAAGCACATATTTACCACCTGAGAATACAAGCCCATAGTTCTCAATGTCTGTCCTAAGCACCTGAGCTTCTCTGCAGCTCTGGATTCCAGTTCTCCAATAAAGCTCTACTGTCAGGTTTGTGTTGCAGATAATACAATAGCAAGCAGCGCTCTCTGCTGCAGCCCCTTTGCTCCTCATATGGCAGGCACGAAGGTCACACATCGCTTGTTTATCAAGTTGAAATTTATTAGAAATGTTTACTCGTCTTGCAGAACACTTGCATAAAAGTTACTCACAATCAAAGGTTTTACTGTATAAGTTGGTATAGAAGATTCATTTCTCCTTTCACTGTATGTACCAACTCCTGGTAGTTTTTCTCTTTTTCTATTTTATTTTTTCTTTACATGTCAATAAATACAAATGTATGTATACATATTATATATTTTGAGACTTTTTAAGAAGTTTTATATTTGTAACAAAACTGACATGGAGGTAGAGATTTCTCATATACCTTCTACCCCACACATGCATAGTCAACCATATTATCAATATCACTCACCAGAATAGTGCATTTTGTACCAAGGATGAACTACATCGACAAGACGGTTTCTTTCTTTCTTTCTTTCTCCCTTCCTTCATTTCTTTCTTTCTTTCTTTCTTTCTTTCTTTCTTTCTTTCTTTCTTTCTTTTTTCAGTTTTTACGACTGAATTGTAGTTTACATACAATGTTATAATTAGCTTCAATTGTACAACATAGTGATTCAGCAATTCTGTACATTACTCAGTGCTCATCCTGATAAGTGTAGTCACCATATGTCACCATATAACATTATTACAATATTATTGACTATATTCCCTCTGCTGTACTCTTAATCTCCAGGATTTATTTTATAACAGGAAGTTTGTACTTCTAATTCTTTTCACCTATTTTGCCCATCCCCCCGCCTCCCGCCCCAAGATAGTTTCTTCATCTGTGACCATGTACAATATATTCTTTAGCCAATTTGCTGAGCAGTTTAATTCTATGAAAACCAGACTTGGGTGATGAGAAATGTTGGCACCCAACATGTAAATATGGTGTCTTCTTCAACAATGATCACCTCTCTCCAAAACACACATTAATGTCAGTCATGAGTGGGAAGTTAAGCTCATTTTGCTAAATATAGTCAACCTTCAGAGTTAGAAACACTTAGAAAAGGTTGTAGAAAAGACTGTAAACTTGGACAAACAAAAAAACAAATTTTAAAGCCCTTTAATAAATTGTTGCAAAATTTAGTACCTATTTCTTTCCCCTTAAATATAGTTCAAGATGGTTAATTTTGGCAGTTTTTCTTCACGTTTAGGCCCAAATCAAAGCAATTATACAACTATTTTTATGTAAAGACTTGAAGCCTTTCAAAATATCTTACATCTTCTGAAAAGTATATAAGTAATCATCTGAATGGTATGTACATGATAATTTAGTTTGCCAATTTTCTGAGGATATATAAAAGTTTGATAATACCTTAAAATGGTGATTCCCAATCCACACTTACTAAAAAGGTCTAATTCTTCTAGAAGATTTCCTTGGATGTTGAAGTCACCATTGGGTAGTGTAAATAAGAAGTATGAATTTGAACTAAGTTGAAATGGGAACTAAGAAGGAAAATTAATGACTTAAAATCAGGAGCTAGGTTGATAAAAATAAATGTAAGGCATCATAGGAAGATAAAATGTAGAAAATCTGGACAATCAATAAGGATTGAAAAAGGAATTAACAAAATATAATCATGTTCCAAATGTGTTTGATGAAGATGTAGGCATACATTCTCAGAAATACTACATTATACTATTTGGTAATTAATAAATGGATTTATTCACTTGTTCAACAAATATATACTAAGCACCTACTATGAGTTCTGGGATTATGATCATGAACCACAAAAACTTTGTTCCATGCTCTGATGGATTGTACATTCTAGTAAGGGAAACAGAAATTTAATTACTAAAGTTTAAATAACAAATTATTGACCATGCTATGAATAAAATAAGTTGAATGCTATTCACAGGGAATAATAAACATGGATAATGGCTCTCAAGAACTCACCTAATAATATTACCTATGTTTGCTGCATTTTTATATTCCTTAGCCATAGTGACTCCTCAGTGAAGGAAAATGCCCAAAGAAATATATTTTATATTGGAATTTGGAGTTTGATGGGGGATTTAAAAATAAGATGATCCCATTTCAAGGATTTTATTCAGTGAATTCCTTAGTTAAGTCAAGAATTTATACCAGATTATCTTTCCTACCCTCTGGTCAGGTTAGAAATGGAAAATCCATGGGCTGTGGAGTTAGACAGATCTGAGTTCCAAATCTGTGTCTAACATTTGTTAGTTGTGTGAGTTTGGGAAAAACATTTAAGTTTGTTGATTCTCAGTTTCCTCTTCTTTAAAATGTGCAAATATTATCAATATTTGATGATTATGAGAATTAGATGACAAAATATATACAAAGCTTTTAGTCTCCAGTAGGTACTTCATCAATAGTCTTTTTCTCCCATTTTTCAATCTACAACTATGTTCATCATTAGACCTTCCCAGTAATTAAGATGACATCATTAGAAGTTAGGAGATGTAACTTTCAGCTCTGCTATTTACGAGTTGTAGGACCAGACCAGGTCATTAAGTCCTTTTGTTCCCTGTTTCTGATCTGTAATGTGAGGAATATGTAAATTACCATCTTTGTGGTTCTTCTGTATTCTATTTTAAAAATTCTGAATATTGTAATATTTGACTGAAATGAACCAGAAGGGGGAAGGATAGAAATTCCAAATAAGAAAGATTTAATTATTAAAAAATGTTTTGAGTTTGTGTATTTTATACTTTAATATATTTTTAAAAATAGTTTGAGCACTTAGTGTGTGCCAAGAACGTTGTGAACTGTTACAACAAAAATAAGTAAGATGCAGTTCTTATCTACCTAGGACTCAGATTTAACACCCGGCAGTTTCTGAGAGGCAAAATCACATCCAGTAGGTGAGGACAGATATGGGACCTGGCATAACTCCTTCAATTGGAGCCACACAAGGACCAGGAAACAGGTCCAGTCGACTACCTGCTTATTATTGAGTCCATCAGGTAAAATGTCTGTATAGCCATGAGATTCAGGAAGCACTTCACAAAGATTTTCCAAGAGAATGTATATAGTTACTAACAGATGGCTAGAAGGTAGTTACAGAGAATATATAAAGGAGCAATGCCAGTGTCAAATGGCATGCCAAAACCAGCAAATGATTATCCAAATCCCAGAGATTGGTATGAGGTCCTAGAGTAAAACTAGAGTCTCCAATGAGAATCAAACAGGAACCAAAGCAAGATTTGCCCAGAGAAGACTGAAGCTCAGAGTGCTATGCAAGACATAGCTCAGGACTGCCCTGTACATGATGCCCTGCACTGGAGATGTCATCTGGTAGAGGGAAAAAAAAAAAAAAAAAACCTTGCTGTACTGACCCAAATTGGTGGGGAAAGACATTGAGGATATTTAAATATTCCCTGCCATTGAGCACTAAATGCTCAACCTGTTTAAATAGTCTGGGTCAAGCAAATCAACAGGAATAGTTCTAGGAAACAAAGAGATTTAAAGATGAAACAATGAGTGGGATTGTCACATGTCCTTTCCTAATATTATCATTGAATGTGAGGGCTCAGAGAACTCTGCATACATAAAGATTTCATAAGGATCATTGGAAATTTGCAAGAAGGGAACCTTCAAAAGACAGAAGGGTTACATATGGCTGAAAGGGTTTATGTAGGACTTATGTAGGTTTATGAAAGGGCTTGAAGAGATGGAAAGCATTTTTATAGGTTTTTGTGGTTTTCAACTTTGGCTAAATAGTGGAATCAACTGGATCATCTGGATTGCTTATAAAATGTTATAGTATGTTTCCTCTCCTTTTCTGGTGATTCTAAAATGGAACCAAGGTTGAAACAACACTGAAATAGAAGATTATTTCAACTAGTGGGAATGCCACGAGCAAAGACCCAAATAGAAAGAACAGAGCTTACTTGTGGGCCAGAGTCCTCTAGTTTTGCTGGTGCAGATTCTAGGGTGCACTTGCTGAGGTGTTACGTTGAGGGAAGGAAAATAATGCATCCTTATATGAACAAAGAGGTCCAATGACAAAGCCTTGAGAAACTATCTAAACTAGGAGAAATGAAGAAACCAAGACAGTAGTAGGTCTAGGAGCCAAGGATGGTGAGAGTTTCTAGAGAAATAACAATGCCACATAGTGAAAAACCCAAACACACAAACAGAAGTCAAGAAAATATAACACAAGTTGGGAAACCCTGCAATCTTTATTTTTCCCTGCATTTTGTTCTTATATGATTATTAAGTATACTAAAACTGCTTATTCTAATTTTATTTCATGTTGATCTATAGTTTTTTCATGCGTGTGTAGTGAAAAGTACTCTATGCCTCAATATCTTTATTTATAAAGTAGAGGTTTAAAATCTTTGCCCATAAAGCTCCTTGAGGCCAAGTGTGTGAAAACTTTGTTTATAGCATCTGTTCTCACAAAAAGCAAAAACTGGTTAACTCTTGAGTGAGAACGTGTAGGTTAGGTCATAATTGATAATAACACAAAACTTGAGTATTCATTTCGTTAACTTTTCGTTGTCAACTTCCCCAATCATTAATTACTTAGTGAACTGGCAATTCCATTAAATTTTCTATAGCCTCCTTCTCAAAGATGTTTCGCTCAAACTTTCTCAAACAAATCCCTTTCAGGCACTATCTGATCTTAGAAGATTCCAATCCATTCAAACAAGAAGATGCTGAAAAGTTAATGAGAGAAAAAAAAAACATTGTGCCTATTTTGACTTTAAAGACACTGGGACAGTAAGCCACTTCAAAGCCTGTCTTTTAATCTTCTCATTGTTGAGCCCTTTGTTGTAAGGGGACAAGGGGGTGTGATTTTTATCCCTGTAATCAGTTTCTGTCAAGACAAGCTTTCTAAACATTTGTTAAGGGGGAGTTACAGAAGTATTATGTGTGGTCACTAGTCTCTCACCCTTAGCTGATAAAAGGAGATGACTGTCAAGTCAGCAAAGCCCCAGTCTGGGGTAGCTTTCCTCTGGAGGTCTAGATACTAACCCACTTTCCACAAACACACCTATAATGAAGGAAGATTGAATTTGAAATTGTCAAGTTGTGGGGTATTTTCCTCTCTGCTAGGAGATATGGAAGGTAAAATTATTGATTTTTTTGTCCTTATTACAAATATTTGGAAGCTCTGATAAAGAAATCTTGGGAATGGAGCTGGGAGTTCAGAATGCAGAGAGAGATTGTTGCGGCAACTAAAATTATTATTTTAAGTTTGTTATTTCAGTTTACTATTGGCTGCTTTCACAAATAAATTGTGCACATAAATATAATCTCTAGAATGTGCTACTTTCTACATAGTTAAAGATGGAGAAAATAGGTTTGAAAATTGTAAAATTACATGGGTTTTTTATGTTTGTCAAGAGACACAAAGAAATCCCAAGAGTGGTCTGAAATTACCATGTAAAAGCAAAGAGGGAAAAAAGTGAGCCTTGAGGGTACTTTTCTTATTTAAGGCAAATAGCCTTTCTTCAGTGTTCAGATTTATTCGTTATTAGCCAACACATTTTAGGAAGACATTTTAGGATTTGGGTTCTTTGTGGTACATATTAGATGCACTATGACTCCTTTTGTAGAGTTTAATGTTTGTGTATGTGGTCTTGATTATAGTGTTTTAAGTTAAGTGCTATATAACTCTCTTGGCCTTTTAGTTTTGTAATCCACATGGACAGCCTAATGTAGACTTACATTTGCTTCTGGAAACTTGGTGTCTATTTATAGATTTTTTAAATATGTGTTTTATTTGTACTCTTTTTTAACTGTGCTCTTCAAGGGCCATTTTTACAAAATTCTAATTTATAGTACCTTTTCTATAGAAGCCTGTAAATAATTATTAATTCCTGCCCAGCTTGGGGCTTTATTAACTTTTGCAGAGATGTAATTATGCATTTTTAGAATTTTCTAGACCATCTTTTTGGAAGTTTTTTCAGTGTCTGTAAAATATAAGAATTTGAAATATAACAAAAACATTGATTATACATTATATGGCTTAAATTGTAAAATAAGAGACAATACTATGAATTTTCAATACTTATTTATACATTTTCAAGTTTTCTCTAATACATTGAGGAACTAGTTTTTCTTGACTCTTCGACATGCTTCCAAATATTTGATAATCTCTCATGTGTAAAACCATATTGAAAACTAAAATGGTGCGTTTTTATGGTTAGTAGAGGGGTCATTTCTCTTAACATCTGAGCTCTTTAATTGTCTAAAGTTAGAGTTAGGGTAAAAATGTCAGTTGATATTTTATCAATTGTCTTTTATGCCTAATGAGAACAAAATGCTGGATAATTGATGTACTACCTAGAATGAGAATCCCTCACTTAGGGTAATTTGAAATGGGGTGTCATAATCAATTTCATTGTTGTACTAGTCCAACAAATTAAAGATAAATATTAATCAGAGTCACAACATCACTATTTTAGTGCTTTAGAGAATTTTAAATCATCTTATGCTATTTCAAAACACCTTCAGGGTGTTAGGTTCAGATTTATTTTTAATTTAGCAGTGGCTGAACTCAGAACTAATTCAATGTTTAAGGGCGAAAGATACTCTTTAGCAAATGACATTTTTAGCAAAAATTTAACGATTGTCATTGCCCATTATCTGACAACATAACTTATTTATTGCAATATAGTAAACCTCGTAGAACTATCATAAAACATTTTTACTAAGTGAAATAGAAATTATAGCTTGGGTTGCTTAGGTGATTCATATGCAACAGTGAACTGCTCCATGGATAGAGAAAATAAAACTTCCATTTTTAGCTATTATCCTGACTCCAGATTAACATTCTTATGACATGTAAAAGTGAGCGCTTTATAGATGAACAATGTGTCCCAGAAGATGGGCCTGTAAGTAGGAAGCCTTATCATCATAGACTGAGCTTATGTGTCTTTTCTAAAATCATTGCTAAAATACAGTCTTAAGTTTATATTACTCAAACTGATTGAGAGAGAAAGAATGATAAATAGTAATTTGATATTTATTTTCTGAATGGCACTTTAAATTTGATACATATTCCTAGAGCTTTGGCAGTATTAACTGAATAGCATCTTTGCTTCCAAATAGGCAAATACATTATAAATTAAAAACATGTCATAAGGAAGCCAAAATATTAAGGCTAGACCACATCCATTTTTTCCAAAGAGATACAAATAAAATAATTAAAATAGCCATATGCTCACACAGATATGAAGGCAATGGTTCATATATGTTTTGATGTAAGATAATGTTTAAACAAGAGTGGTCATGGGCAGTGTATCTATTGTGCACCTAGAGTTCATTGTTGGCCATTACAGAGATAGTAACAGGTTTTAGTACATAGAAGCCATTGACCTTTTCTCTTGCAACCTGAGAATATCTTGGATCATATATGAATCACAATTTTCTCTGGATTGCATAATGCATGTTGACAAGTCCTTTATGAGAGGTATAGTCTTTTTCTATAGTCAGTTTTACCTGGCGCCCAGAAAAAGCACCATCCCCCCTCCCAACTTTCTTCATGTAAGCCAACTGCCTCTCTTTCTATTCTCTACCTTCTTTCCCCTTGCCTTTATATAGGCAAAAGATAGTCTATGGGTTATAATTTCACATATATTTTTAAAAAGCTATCTATCCTACCCTTAATTTTTAAAAAATGATATGTTTTTTGAAAAAAAATTTTCTCCCTAAATATAATAAAATAAATCTTTTTGTGGTCTTTTTCTTCTGCAGCCCTCATTTGAATTTTTGGGGAGTGTCTCAGTGAATCTGGACTTAAGAAAGTTCTATTTTTACTGTTTACGAATGATTTTTATAGCTTCAGATGTATTTTTATTGCATTGAGTTACTTGTAGTCAGCTGCAATTTTTACAGCAGTCAAAAAAATTAAAGCTGTGTCTTTTAAACTTCTTACAAGGTAATTGTTTCAAGAGGATGGATATCCTATACAATTCATCTGGAAAAAATGCCAGCATTTTTAAGTTAAAAATGGAAATTCTGCCTGGACATAGAGTAATACTATAACTGGGTCTATATTTCTCATTCCTAGTGAGAAAGTGTTTACATTGGTAGTAAACTGCAAGATGGAGAGGCAGAATTATCATATTTATTCAATGTGTCATCTGTTTATGCTAAGTACAGATAAAATATTTCTAAGCCTTCCTAATTAGCAAAATTATGATCAACATTATTTCTAGATGAAATAATCTGAGAGAAGTCTCAAATAAATACCAGGGATCATTATTTCTTTTTTAAATATAAGACCTCATGAAGTTAAAATGAAAAGAAAACACCTTTAATTCTGCTGTCTGCTAGACTTTGCTGTCTATAACAGCCTACAAGGTGTTCCATGGTTGAAATGTCAGAGAACTTTGGTAACTTCACACCTTCTTTCAGTGGGTAGTTAGCTGCTTGCATGCTGGTGTTTACAGAGCAAAATGGATGGGATGCCTAGAGAAAACACCCAAGTATCTGATTGGTTAAAATTCTGCACGTTCATTCTCCGGACATTTACACAGCAAGTGAAATGGTCTCCTTGATAAATAATGCCATGCTTCCTGATATTTCTATACTTTACAGCGCATAGTAGCAAAAGCTCCAGCAGAATATTTCTTAATCCCCCAAAATGCTTCATTCACACATAAATCACCTGCATCCTGGTGGAATCTCGTATTGACCCTCTAAGACTTTTATTGCCGTTTCATTGGTTTTTTATTGCCTTTTCTTTCTTCTTTTTTTTCTTTCCTAAATCCATGAGCTGAAAGGGGGCTTACAGTTTTCATTTTCTTGTAAATGATGTATGTCTAGTTTCTTCCCACCATGTGTCAGCATTGTAGTAAAGCAAAGCTTCCCTGTTATGAAAAGCCTACCTAAGCGTATTAACCATTAGACTGATGACAGGTTGTTGGGGACAACCACTGTCTTTCCTCTTAGCCTTCCGTTAACAATGACACCTAATCCTTAGTATTTACTGAATGTGAAATGGTGGTAGTTAACTATTTTATTACCAGTACTTTCCTCCCTGAAGACATCCCTCCTCCTAACTTTCCGGTCACTGTTCTCTTCCTTTTCCCCTTCTTCCCTTTTGTTTTTGTTTTTTGCTTTTGGTCATTAAAGGAACCCTTACTGAGTTCCTATCATGGCAGAAGTTTTGGTAGGGGCTTAAAGTACAAAGATGACCACATTATATTTCCTGCAGTTAAGGAATGGACAGCCTGGTGGGGGAGAAGATATGCAGCAAAGAATTATAATATTCTGTGAATATGAGCAGTGCTGGAGACAGGAACAAACATAGCCAACAGAGAAGACAATATCGATTAAGCCCAGCTAGGGAGGTGAGGAAAAGGCCACTGAAAGTGAAAATTTCTAGCTAGGTCTTGAAGCTTTAATAAATTCTGTAAGTAAGTAGAGAGGTACCAGAGGAAACAGATAAAAGCATGTTCAGGCAATGGCAGCTAGAGTAGTCCACGTGGCAAAAGAGTAAGATTTGGATTGAAAAGAGAACTGGACTAATGTCATGTTGTATGTCAACTATACTCAAATTAAAAAATGAAATGAAATGAAATGAAATGAAATGAAATGAAATAGGTGTTAAAAACAAACAAACAAACAAACAAACAAAGGACTGGAAATGTGTTTGAAGCCAGATTGCTGAGGGCTTTGTGTGTCTCTAGAATGGGGTCTTATTCCCTGGTGATGGATTGCTATCAAAGGTTTTTAATCAGAGGAATTATCAAATTATATCTCTGACAATAGCTCATAAAATCCATCAGGGCAGGAACTTTGTTTCATTCACTTCTAAATCCCCATAGCAGGGTAGACAGACACCAGTAAGCACACACTTCACAAATGTCTATCCTAAAGACTGCCTGGGGTCAGTGTGGTGGGGAATTGCTGATGGAAGATATCAGAGACAGGGGCACTGTGAAGAGACAGTTGTAGACATCTAGGTGAGAGATACTGACAGCCTGAGCTAGGGCAGAGGGACTCAGTTTGTGAGAGGTGTGAACTGGAAAGAGATTCTGGAGGTAGGATTAACAAGACTAAGTGACTGATTAGGTCTGGGGCCTCAGCAGGGAAATTAAAGAATTGTACAATGGGACTAGAGTAACTTCCAAACAAGATAAGAAAGGCAAGAAGAAACACAAGTTTGGAGTGAAATTGATGATTCTTATTTAGGGATGTTCTGTGTTTGGAGTCAATATAGTACATCTGTTGTTTACATGAGAGCTGTAGATGTAAAATTAAGAACCATCACAGGGTTAATAGTCAGGTTTACAGTAACAAATGAGATCAGAAAGATGCTCACACAAAAAGAGGTCACTATTTATGGAGAAGATAAAGGAGTATGTACCAAAAGAGTAGAATGAGGAAAAACAGCCAGAAAAGTGACAAGAGGTTTCATGGAAAATATATATAGTTCACTCTCTTTTCCTTTTCTTCCTCTATGACCAGCATTCTTCTGTTGGTCTTTGAAGGCTCAACAGGCTCATCCACATCAGACAGCGTGATTGACGGTGGAAATTTTGCTTATCTTTCTGTGTCAACTCTATGCAAAGTTGAATCACTTAGGAATTTGACAACTGATGACCAAACCCCACATTATTCATTAAAATGTTTACAGGCAGGAGACAAAACAGAGAATTGGTAAAGAATCAAAATATAGGACATAATTTGCTCAAAATATAGGACATAATTTGTTCATTTATTGCTGCCAGCTTATGTAGCTCTCCATGGAGAATTTTACATTGGTGAGTTTAGAACCAGAACTGGCACAGCCCATGGAAATTTATTCATGCTCTGACTAGTTTCTCATGTTAAAGGCATTTATTTCAAAGAATATCACCTGGGCTCCAGCCAACAGGACATTCAGAAAGACTCATGCAAATGACCATGGAATTCATCCCATGAACTCTGAGCAGCTGTTTTTATGTTTTTTGTTTTTTTTTTTTTTTTTCATTCTTTTCTGTTTGTTTTCCTGGGAAAAAATCTTTGTAGGGAGATCTCTCTCTCTCTCCCTCCCTCCCTCCCTCCCTCCCTCTCTCCCTCCCTCTCCGTGTGTGTGTGTGTGTGTGTGTGTGTGTGTGTGTGTGTGTGTGTAGCAACTCTGATATGGGTGATCTATATCAGGTTTATGGCAGAATTCATATTTCTAATTTCAAATTCCTTAATATTTATCCAGCCTGACTTCTACCTGTATCACTTTTGAAATCCGAGATGATTCTAGGCACAAATAGTACAGTGTATGAAGAATATTAGATGGGAATTTTGCTTAAGTAGCATATGGAAAACTAACGATCAACAAATCAGCCTCAAAAAGCTTAGTGCTGGGCCATTCGCATCTTATTTCTTAGCATTTTGCTATTGTTTTTAGGCTGCCTGCCTGATAATATGGAAATTTAATGCCAGTTCCCAAAACCTGTCTGAAAGATTTATAGGTCATTTCTCTCTTCCAGAGGTTGTATGTAGATCTCACAGTATGTAGTGATCAATTACCTTAATTCCATGGTAGAGAGTATTTCAATATAAAGTTAATGGCTTCTGTGACTAAATCCATAAGCATAATATTTTATTGAAATAAAAATTCAAGAACAGAAAGATCCCCCACTCCTAAGCACATACTTCTTGACATCAGGTATAGCTAAATAATTGGAGTATTTGGTGGGATATTTCAGCCAAATTACTAAGTTTTAATGAAGTGGTACAAATATAACAGAAGTGTTTGCTGCAGTTTATTTTGTTGACATTGGGTTACCAACAGCATTATGCAATTGTCAGGTTAATATTACCTTTTTTAGGTTTACTGTTAGTATTTAATTACTTGCTTATTATTGTCCTTTTTAAAAGAATTTTCTCCCTCAATCTTGAAGAAACTTCCATCTATTTCTCTCCGGGGCCACGTCCTACCAAGAAAACAATGGTTATTTAAATCCCTCTCCCCCAACTGCATGCTGGGAATTCTAGTCTTCTGGTCTCTCTAACACTGTTTCACTGAATTTTGTAGACGTGGTTCATAGGTAGAATGTATCCACAAAGGGGTGCTAGATTACTCTTCTTAAAGTTTGATTTGTGTAGCAAGCACCATGCATTCATTTAATTGTTTGTTTATTGGGGAGATTTGGGCTAAAGCTGCTCTCTCCCAAGGTGTCTTGCCCCTTTACTACTTCCTCCTATACAGATGCTCAGAGGCCCAGCAGTGTTTCATGCTTTCAATTGTCCTCTCAGATTCCAATATTGCAATTGTCATTGCTTCCACTCTGAGGATCTCTTTTGAATGCCACTTAAATGCAATGTCTTCTCATTTCTTTTTAAAAAATTTTTTAATGTTTATTTTTGAGATAGAGGGAGAAAGACAGAGTGTGAGCAGGGAAGGGACAGAGAGAGAGGAAGACACAGAATCCAAGCAGCCTGCAGTCTCTGAGCTGTCAGCACAGAGACTGACATAGGGCTTGAAGCCATGAATCATGAGATCATGATTTGGCCAACCTTAGCCAAAGTTGGGCACCTAACTGACTGAGCCACCCAGGTGCCTCATCATTTCTTGATTCAAATACAGATTGATCTGGATTGCTGCTCAAGATATTCTATCTTTTTTATGGCCTAGCATGCCCCAGCAGTAGATGAACACTTTATACCCTGTGAGTGCTGGCTATACTTCGAGCTTCTTTGAACTCTCAAAACCTTTCATAAAGTTTGGTTTAAAAATCTATTTTAGGGGCATCTGGGTGGCTTATTTGGTTACGTGTGACTCTTGGTTTGGGCTCAGGTCATAATCTCATGGTTTGTAGGATTGAGCCCCATGTTGGGCTCCTAGCTGACAGTGCAGGACAGGCGTGGCATTATCTCTCTCTCCACCCCTCCCCTGATTGCTGTCTCTCTCTCTCTCTCAAAATAAATAAATTTTTAAAAAAAGAAAAAACTCTATTTTAGATTTTATCCTGTCTTTATTGAAACGCTTTCACCTTTGGCGTTGCCTGTTTATCATAGTGAGGACAATACAAGTGAAGGGCAGTGTGCACTATACCACGTGATCTCTTTCCCTTCTTCAAAAATGACCCATTCCCACAGGACAGACGTGGCTCTCTCAGTCTCTCTTGCCACAGGATGAGTTCTTTCTTGAAAGGATGTCAGATGTCACATCAAACAAATCTCAGCTCCACCATGCTGTCAGTCTGAGTGCTAGTGTGAACATTGATCAGTTTTCAGGCAGAATCACTACCCACTTGAAGTAAATATTAAGTCAAAAAACAAACGTGAGGAAAAGTCACTCTATATATTTCATATGAATAGGGTGGTTTCTTTTATTGTTGCTTGTTGACTTTTTCTGTTTTTAATCTATGCTGTATTGGGAATTTATTTAAGTAATGTATATGTGTACCAGCTTTCCTTCATCAACATAGATTATTGATCATAGTGGTAAACGTGACGCCAAGATATTGTCAGGTTCAGTCGTCTGTCTACAGGCCAACATTAAAGAATTATATAGTAATATTATTATTCCTACTTTAAAAGAAGAAGTAACTGATTTTATAATACAAATCAGATAATTTACCAGGATACAAATATCTAAAGAACTGAAGACAGTATTTCACAGGGAATTCAAAAGGATGATTAACCAATGTCAAATGACACAACTAAAACAATTTAGTGATGAAATTGATATTTTTTTATTCAAGGGCAAACAAACCATGGATTAGGGGAATACATTGCCTACAAGCAGTAGAGATCTCTTCCTAAGGGAAGAGTAAGTTTTACAGAACAATAGAAACCATGCTGGGGAAACAGGGTGTGATTGGCTTGGGGGTCAGGGATTTCCTGATAAGGCTGGCAGTCCTGTTTTCTAGGGTAAGTAAGGTAAGCTAGCTAAAGCTGCGTTGTAGAATTATGAATGGTATCAGATTTCCTCCACAGTGAGGTGCTTCCTGTAAGTGCAGGCTGACTTAGGTTTAGATTTGTGATGTGGGCTGAGCCACTGGGGAGGCCGCCATTTTGTGGGTCCCTATATATGAATTAACATTATCATCAATATTAACACTAAGGCACAGCTTCTCCCGTCTCCTCTCTCTCTGTGGCTCTCATCTGTCTTTTTCATTTCTTTATCTGCCTTGTTCTTTCTCATTCATCTCCCTCATTCTTTATGATATTTTCTCATCACTATTCTTCTTCCTATATTTTTCTAATTTTCCTGCTTTTTACTTCAACTTGATGAGCAGTCAAATTGATAGGCAGAGCAAGACAAGTGAGGATAGTCTTGTGTATGTGTGTGTATGTTCACTGTGGGTTGAGGTGGGGGTAAAGATGGAGCAGGCATACAACATTTTGCCTCTAAAGCAATTTACCACCCACAATTTTTATGGGAGTAGATTTTTTTTTTTTGTTTATTGTTGGGGGTGGGGCTTGTGGGATGAAATGGTTTTGTTGTTTTGTTTTGTTTCATTTTGGGGAAAGGTCACGAAATAAAATTATGTCCAAAAAATGTTAAATTACTACTGTCTTCCTCAAAATATTTTCTTATTAACTATTATTATGGCTGTTGTATTTGTTTTTTGTTGTTTAGCAAATTATATTATACTCTTGTTTGAAGAACTGTCAGTAGAAATAAGCCATCTCCAGCTCACACTTGGAGAAGGTAGACTCAAGGAGTTTCAGCAATTTCCCAGTGGTACATGACTGCCGCACACAGGGCTATCTGATAAAACTTCCACATGATTTGCTTGAATTGACATCAGTATTTTATTCCTCGGCCCTTTACATAGACCACTAGCAGCTGCGTGCCTAAAGGTTCACATACCCTTTTATTAGATATATATTTATATCCACATGGCTGCTCACTCTTCATTGATTAAGGAACAAGACGACTGCCTCAGCTGGCCACTGATGAGATGCCCTTTCTGAGCACAGTTAGTCTAAGATGCATGTAAAATTTAAAGATGCATTTGGTAAATCATTCAAAAAAAGAATGTCAGGATGTGAATGTGAATAAAAGACTGATGGACTTTCAAAAACACATCAAACCAGGATAGTTGAACAGTAGGCAGAGCTGGGAACTTGTTGGTTCTCTACTTCTCTTAAGAAAATACAAACATCCAGAAAAATGTTAGTTATTCCAATTAGAGTATAGGGATTTAATATGTGCCTGTTTTTTTAATGGCTCAGGGTGTAACTGTTGAATCCTGCATTAAAAAAAATAATTATGAGACACCTGGGTGAGTCAGTAGGTTAAACATCCAACTCTCGATTTTGGCTCAGGTTATGATCTCATGGTTCGTGAGTTCAAGCCTCAAATCCAGCTCTGCACTGACAGTGTGGAGCCTGCTAGGGATTCTCTCCCTCTCCCTGTCTCTCTCTCTCTCTCTGCTTCTCCTGCCCTCTCTCTCTCAAAATAAATTTAAAAAAAATTAATTGTGCAACTTTTCTGGGAATTTTTTAAGCACAAGCTTACCGGTAAATGCATTTAATGTTAAAACTCTTTGCTTCATTTTGGGAAACTCCAGTTTTGTAAAGAAAAAAAAAATTTTGGGGAGGGAAATTTTTTTCTATACTAGACAGATAGCTTGAAATGCATTTACAGAATGCAAGTAAGAAGAGAACAAAACCGTATTGGTAACTGAAATAGATTTTTAAGTCCCTTGCATATGGGACAAGGTCAGTTAATCAGTAAATGACTTTGTCTGTGTTGCCAGCACTATGCAGTGGGAATTTCAGTTCCTATATTTGCTTTATTCACAGACTTCCAGAGGTCACTATTTCTTGTTTTTACTGTTTATTTGACTATTATGCAGGAGCCAAATCAATAAGGAAAAAGAAGACACAGAAGTGTCTTGTTTTGTTTTTTTAAGGTGAAGGACTATTAAGATAATATCCAGTGGTAAAGACATAAGGCAAAAATAATATTATGTGACAAAAAAATAATAAATTCTGGAGACAAAATAAACTTTGAGATAGTATCTGGCTAACTCCCAGGTGAAACTAAATTTAAACCAAACAGTAAATTAAAAGTGTAGCTTCTTTTCAATGCTGTCCCAAATCCCAAAAAAATCCCTGAACTTCAGTATTTTCATTTGTAATATATACTACTATTTAAAAGTAGTCCATATCCATCAAGATGTTATTTTTTTAAGTTTATTTATTTATTTTGAGAGAGAGAGAGGGAGAGTACGTGCTCACATGAGAGGAAGAGGGGCAGAGACAGAGGGAGAGAGAGAATCCCAAGCCAGCTCCTCACTGTCAACGTGGAGCCTGATTTGGAACTCGATCTCACAAACCAATGGATCATGACCTGACATGAAATCAAGAGTCAGCTGCTTAACTGACTGAGCCACTCAGGTGCCCCCATCAAAATATTATTTTAAAAACAGGATGCACCTCAGATAGTAAGGATATCCACAGAATAATTAAAATCATAAAAATATTAATGTAGTAATGTCTACTATGTTTTACAACATTAAAATGGCTACCATAACCAAGAAACCACAAGAACAAAAAGAATGTGTATATTAAAATGTTTATGCTGTCAACCTGTGGTCTAAAGCAAAATTGGAGTAATCATAGAAATTATTGAATACAAAACTTAATATGCTTGTCTACAGTGTTGTTTCACGATGTCTATCTGCTGATCTATATACTTACAATTTACCTTCCTTTCTGTCAGTATATTTTCTTCTCTGAACTATTCAGAATGGATTCAGCAGCATTGGCTGATCATTTCGAGAGAGTTTGGGTAGGAATGGAGTATGCAGCAAGCACAGTTAACATGCATTTACATGCAAAACTAAGTAACGTGCAGAATTTAAATTTGCCTTATCCTGCAGATTATTTCTAATACTTATATGTTCTTCAAACAGAAGAAAGTGTTCCTTGCTTCACAAGGTCATGAGATTCCCCTGGGGCCCAAAAATGCTGAGGCTGGACTTCCAGGCCTGATGCCTTTATATTGAACAAAATCAATCTTCCAAACCGCACTTATGTTTGAACTCCACACTGTTGATTTTTCTCTTGCAATGGCAGAAAAGGACAACTTCTTCTAGAAAAAAAGACAGATACTCACAAGATAAATTTGCATAGCATCAACTGCAGCCATCTTTACCACATTTGGACTGTAGATGTTCAATTAATTGGTCCACTTAAAATTTTGGTGAAAGCAGGGAGCTATGAAATAGTACATGTATAATATAGACTCTATTTTATCAATTTAAAACATTTAAGTGTAAATGCCTTTGTTGATTTGGATGTGAAATCAGGTTATTTTCTTTGAGGAGGAGTCAAATGATTGGTGTTCCCCTTATCTTTGCAAGTTGCTCCTATAATTTACCACTTGTAATTTCCAGATTCATTTATACAATGTACATTTGTAAACTACTGTAATCTCAGAATCCTTCTAGATTGTTATGATTTGTTTTTAAAGCCAACTATATTGAGTTATGTTTTTTGGGTGTATGTATGTGTGTAATCACCATCTGTCACCATACATTATTACAATCTTACTGACTATAGTCCCTATGCTGTACTGTATATCTCCATGACTTATATATTTTATAACTAGAAGTTTATACCTCTTAATCCTCTTAACTATTTTGCTTATCCTCCCACCCACCTCTCTTCTGGAAGCCACCAGTTTTTTCTATGTATTTAAAGTCTGTTTATTCATTTGTTTGTTTTGTTTTTTAGATCCCACATAATCATGAAATTATATCAATTTGTCTTTCACTATTACACTTATTTCACTTAGCATAATACCATCTAGGTCCAACCCTGTTGTCACAAATGGTAAAGATCACGTTCCTTTTTATGACTAATATTCCATTATGTATATATGCATGCCCCATCTTCTTTATGTATTCATTTATTAGTAGACTCTAGGTTGTTTCCATATCTCGGCTATTGTAAATAACACTGTGATAAACATAGGAGTCATGTATCTTTTTGAGTTAGCATATATCTTTTTTCTTTTGGTAAATGCCCAAATTTGCCTTTTTTCTTTGGGTAAATGCCCAGTAGTGGAGTTACTGGGTAATATGGTATTTCCATTTTTAATTTTTGAGGAACCTCCATACTGTTTTCCACAGTGGCTGCACTAATTTAAATTCCCACCAACAGTGCATGAGGGTTTCCTTTTGTCTTCATCCTCACCCATATTTGTTATTTCTTGTTGTTTTGATATTCTACCCATTCTGACTGGTGTGAGGTGATAGTTAATTGTGGTTTTAATTTTCATTTCTCCAATGATGAGTGATGTTGAGCATCTTTTTGTGTGTCTGTTGGCCATCTGTATGTATTTGGAAAAACGTCTATTCTTGTCCTCTGCCTGTTTTTTAATTGGACTGTTAGTTTTTTTTGGCGTTGAGTCATGTAAGTTTTTTATGTATTTTGGATATTAGCCTCTTAATGGATGTGTCATTTGAAAATATCTTCTCCCATTCAGGAAGTTGCCTTTTTGGTTTGTTGATGGTTTCCTTTGCTGTGGTAAAACTTTTCATTTTGATGTAGTCCCAATGGTTTATTTTTCCTTTTGTTTCCCTTGCTTGGGGAGACGTATCCATAAATTGCTAAGGCTGATGTCTAAGAGATTACTGCCTATGTTTTCTTTTAGGATTTCTATGATTTCAAGTTTCACATTTAGGTCTTTAATCCATTTTGAGTTTATTTTTGTGTATGGTGTGAGAAAGTGGTCCAGTTTCATGCTTTTGCATGTAGCTGTCCAGTTTTCCCAACATCATTTTTTAAAAGGACTGTCTTTTTCCCCCATTGTATATTTTTGCTTCCTTTGTCACAGAGTAATTGACCATATATGTGTGGGTTTATTTCTGGGCCCTCTGTCCTATTCTGTTGATCTATCCATCTATTTTGTGCCAGTACCATACTGTTTTGATTACTATAGCTTTAGAGTATATCTTGAAATCTGGGATTGTGATACTTCCAGCTTTGTTCTTCTTTCTCAAGATTGCTTTAGCTATTCAAGGGTTTTTGTGGTTCTGTACAAATTTTAGGATTATTTGTTCTAGTTCTGTGAAAAATGTCATTGGTATTTTAATAGGGATTTCATTGAATCTGTAAATTGCTTTGGGTAGTGTGGGCATATTAATTCTTCCAATCTGTGAGCATGTAAATCTTTTCATTTGTTCCATCTTCAGTTTCTTTCATCAGTGTCTCATGGTTTTCAGAGTATAGGCCTTTCACCTCTTTGGTTAAGGTTATTCCTAGGTATTTTATTCTTTTTGATGCATGGGTTTATTTTCTTAATTTCTTTTTTTGCTACTTTGTTATTAGTGTATATAAATACAACAGATTTCTGTATATTAATTTTGTATTCTGCAACTTTACTGAGTTCATTTATCATTCTAGTAGTTTTTGGTGAAGTCTTTAGGGTTTCCTAGATGTAGTGTCATGTCATCTGTAAACACTGACATATAAGGTATGATTTTTTAAACCAATAATTGTTGTAGTTTTGTCCATATCTTATTAAATAGTAATTTTATTTTATGTAAATTCAGTATAGCAAAGCATTAAACTACCTTCTTGGGGAAGTATCTCTCTTTGTTCTCACATCCACATTTGGACACTTAATATTGTACACACACAAAATAATATTTATGAAATGAAGTTCTTTTGACCATTTGTCCATAGGTATTAGGAGGTACTAAATGTTTTCAGATTAACTAAGTTTGGGAAATGCTCACATACAGCAAGTCCTGCAAGTTTCTTGACTGAATGACTTTTAGTGGCATTTGTAACAAATATAACTTACACAACTGGGTTTGGCAACAAACACATCTTACCAAGCTGGTGAGAGTAGAATTGGGCAGCCATATGAGAAAGAAATTAGACACAAAATTTAGGGTGCTATGAGTAACAATAAACCTGTTTTACAGAAGGAAATAGAGAACATTGGTTATCCAATGCATTGGTGAGATAAAAAGTAGTGAAAAAACCTTGTAAATTATTTTTTATTATATTAAGACTGCAGAACTTCTGTGTCCTATATTTAGATATATGCTGAGGTATATAGAATTTTCCTTATCCATAAACTTCAGAGTAAGTACTCTAGAATTAGTCTATTTTTTATGGCATACAGCTAATCTCAAGATTCAATCTGTCTTCGTCTCTCTTTATTGTTCTGTTTCTTTTTTTTCCTCTTTTATTCTTCTCACCATATTTGGCAAAACTTTGTCTATAACTTCATTTTTAACTTTCATGAGTAATCCTGCTGACCTCATAGGGGTCGTTTATCTTCTTGGGAGAAGTCAGGGTAAAGATGTTGCTAATCCCCTATGAAAGTACAGTAGATTTTGCTCCAAAGAGGAACAACGATAGTTCCTACATGACTCTCAACTTTCTACACACAGTATGTTGTGCTGATACAAAAATATGATGATTGAATTAAACACACGTCTCCCTACCAAGTCATCTAAGGAGAGTTTGGTGGTGATATTCAAATGCGTGTATGTTATGGTCTTACTGGTAATGTAAGACTTTTCAGTGTCAACAGATTTGAAACCTTTATATGTGTATAATACAAAATATTAGTATTAGTGAGACTGAGTCCCTCAGACAAATGTCCATAATTAAGGTAAGGAATAAATGTTTTCAGATCATTTAGACTTAGAAAATGCCAGCATATGACAATTTTTTAATATGCTGATGTACCTTATGACATTGCGCATCTCTTGGGTGGGGGGGATATAGTGTTATATACATTTCCCAAGTTTTCTTCATCTTCATCTCTTTTTCCCCCTAGATTACCTATTACATTTTTAGGAACAAGAGAGATTAAAGCATACAAGTAATTGGCTACAGAGAGAGGAATTATGAGTGGAAGTTGGTAGCTGGTAGCACTTTTGTGCTTGGGAAGGAAGAAGGAAAGGTCAGGAATAGTAAAGGGAGACTTTGTGATATTCAGAGTGGTTGAGTTGGAGAAGCCAAAGTAACATGTGGTCTGAAACAAAATTAAGTTGCCTTCCTTGAAATGTGTTCTTGTTAATTAGTACCATTACCAGGAGCAAACCCAAGGTTATGTGGACCTTTTCATGTAACTGTCACTTATTTAAAACAATGAAGCCATGAAGAATAGTCTTATTCTCATTTATTGAGAAAATTGAGCACAGTGACTGTCAGTGTCTTGTCTACAGACAAGTGACTTGGATGGCAGTCAAGTAGTCAGTATTTATAAACCTCAGTCATCTCATCTGTATAATAGACATTATAAGATATACATTGCAGTGTTATTGTGAGAATTAAATGAAGTGTGTGGAAATGCCAAGCACGTGGCTTGGCATAGGGAGGGTATACAATAACTATTGTTCTTCTCTTTTGTTTGCATTCACAATACACGCTCTCAGTTGGAAACCTGCCCTACATTCTTAAAGGCAAAGTTAACCTGTCACTGTTGATGCATACTTTAACTTGCTGAGTGCAGTCACCTTATTTTCTCTTGAGCAAAAGAAATCTTTTCAGGGCAAATTACTGAACTTCTATGGAGGTCATACTTTCTAATTTATTTTTGGCACTAGAAATATATTGGAAAAACATGGGAAAATAAATGATTTGCCAGTCCAAGTTGCACACCAATCTAAGATTTTTTTTTCATGTCACAAAGATCTGCCTTCATTTTAACTTACTGTTACTCCCTCATATTAAAAGCAAAGTATTCAGAAAGTTATGGTGATTTTTTTCTTGTCACGATCCATTATGGAAAACCAAGGAGCAAAAAATATAACTGACAAGAACCTTGGAACCATACAATCCCCTTCCTCATGGTCCAATTACCTGTCATATAGTAGACTAGGTACAGTGGATGTAGTAGACATAATAGAACATTTGATAGGTGAGCAGATTTTTACACAGTGTTTTAGAATCCTAAACATAATAGCATGTTGAAAACTTGACTAGGATCAAGAACATTTGTTAGGGGATAGTTTGCCTTCTTGAGAGATGCATTTTATTTACTCAGCAAGGAACTTGAGAACATATATGGGAAAGTAATTAAGCCAAATAACTTACTGGTTGCTTTAACAACTTTCATGTAGTACTGCTCTTTCAAGAATGTTCAGCTTGCAGCTAATTTGTTTGCCAAACAAGAAGTAAATATTTATTTTAGCCTTACTAACCAGAGGAGATGGTTCATTCTGTTGATAATCTATTTACCAAACTATAAATGCCATTTGGGTTATATTGACTGAACCCTATTCTTCAGGACCTTTTTAATATGTAACACTTCCGTTGTTGTGGAGACTCCTGAAGATATTTAAAATCTCCATAAACTCAGTGCACAGGGTTAACTATTGAAACCTACTATCTGCCTCATTTCGAGATTATGGTATCTTCTTTCCCAGGAAGCTTTGTTTCCAAATGGTCACAGTGAGTGGATCTAGTGCCTTCACACTTCTACATTCTGATGTAGGTTGATACAACACCATAGTTCTGTGTCTCAAATAACCTGCCAGCTTTGACTGTCCATTCATTTTTAAGGTTGGCTGAGAGAAGAAAATAAAACCTCCATGCTCTGGCAATCATGGTCTGGTAATCATAGGTTGTCTTTTATTTGTAACCTGTTCCCCTTGAGCTGGGTCACAAACCTGTTTTTAAAAAGTCCATCAGTACTGTCTAAAACAGAATGCAAACAAACCCAATCAAATGTGACCAGAGTTTTGAAATTGTTAAAAACTTAAAATTTTCTAGTTGAACTTATCTGGGCTTTGATGGGGAGTTTAACTGTCTTATCCTGTATCCCAGTTTGTTTGTTTTCTCCAGTAAACAGGTCATTTTCATGAATGCTTTAAGAATAATCAACTGAGGATGTAATTGAGAGTTTATTGAAAATATATCTCCTTCTGATTTATTGAAAAGATCAAAAACATTGTGTTTCATTTTTTTCTTACATAAGAAAAAATGCACTTTTTTGTGCACTTTTATACTCCATGTGAGAAAGGGGAGCGAGGTCAAATTTTTTTTCTAATTAACTGAACACTTTGGTGTTTGGTCAAAGCATCTAAAATCTAAAAATCTTCTGATATATGCTGCAACTGTGGCAATGCTAGGAGCACTGTTGTGTATTAGATTTGATTTTACTGCCCCTAAGCTATTGCAATTTAAAATGGGCTTTTAGAAACCACAAGAGACTCTTAACTACAGAGAACAAACTGAGGGTTGATGGAGGGAGGTAGGTTGGAGATGGGCTAGATGGGTGATGGGCATTAAGGAGAGCACTTGTGATGAGCACTGAGTGTTGTATGCAAGTGATGAATCACTGAATTCTATTTCTGAAGCCAATATCATACTGTATGTTAACTAACTAAAATAAAAAAAAAAAGCATGCTGAACAACAACAAAAAAAATCAGGCTTTTAATTTTTTTTATTACAAATCTTCTAGTTTGTTTGCCTCAAGATTCTTCTTTTGTATAGCAGTCACATTTTGGTGTATTCTTTCCAAAAGTAGTGATATCAGATGGCTTATTTCAGTAAATATTAGTTATACAAAATTTACCACATAAAGAGATATGCTTGAAAATTTCCACTGTTGATAATGTGAAGAAGCTAATGCAATGTACAACTTCAAGGCTTAAAACTGCTTAGTTTGGAGCATTCTTTAAAACACACAAATACACAAACTAGGGGGCAAACTAGGATGTTTAAAACATCAAAATTATTTTAGGAACTCCTTTAAAATTATGAATTTCTGGGCACCTGGGTGGCTCAGTTGTTGAGTGTCCAACTCTTGGTTTAGGCTCAAGTCATGATCTCACAGTTTTGTGAGTTCGAGCCCTGCGTCGAGCTCTGTGCTGGCAGTGTGGAGCCTGCTTGAGATTCTCTCTCTCTCTCTCTCTCTCTCTCTCTCTCCCTCTCTCTCTACCCCTCCCCCACTCACGCTGTCTCTGTCTCTCTCAAAATAAATAAACTTAAAAATATATATATGAATTTCTAGGCTGTGTCCCCAGCGATTCTGATTCACTTGATCTGAAATATGGCCCAGGCACCCCAATTGTTTAAAACACTCTCCAGATTTTATGTGTGCTCCAAACATCAGTACAATATAGTGACTGACATTAAGAAGCAAAGGTATATTCCATAAAATACAAATCCCTTGAGATAATTTGCAAAGAAAAGTTTCCATAGTCAAGTGTGTAAGGAATCCTTTGCATATTATCTTTTCCTGGAGTTTTCTAGAGCATTTCTAACTTTTTAAGACTCAGAAGTCCTGAAGAGAAGAAATCCTGTTTAACTGGACTTAACCTATGTTTTCTCCAATGTAATTGATCCTGGATGATATTTTCATCACATTATCTTTTACTAGACCATAAAACCTATTTTCTCCAGAATGTCTTTGAGAAATTCTACTAAATAAAATTTGACAAGATCCAAATTGTTATTTACATCAGTACTGCTTTTAAATGCAATATCATTATGACAGCTTTGAGAATGTGCAATTTTCAAGGCCATTGAGAATTACTTTTTCTTTTTTGAGACCTATAAATGGAATGTTTTGATTACCTAATATGGCATCTAAAAATGAAATACTAAAGAGTCACATTATTTTTGTATGATTTATGTTCTTATTGCATGAAAGGATTAGGAAGAAATCAATCAATCAATCAATCAATCAATCAATAAAGGAAAATGATTTCAGTGTTTTAGATGATAATTCCCTGAAAGGAATAATAGATCTCTCTGAAGTAAACTACTAAAAGTTCTCTTATTACCGTATTATTAAATATCTGCTGAACTGAAGTTTGTAAGCAAATGCACTTTGCTGGTGAGTGATCTTTTCACATCACAAGACTTTTAAAAATGGATTGGTAAAAAAAAAAAAAAAAAAAAAAAAAAAGGAACTATAAATGCTTAGTTGTTATCTTTAGTTGTAGAAACAGACCTAAAATTATACTCAGGAGGGACAGAGACTTTGTGAAAATGAGTTACTTGTTTTTTTTTTCTTTTTAATTTAATGTAATATCCTCAAAGAGGTTTGGATTATATTTAATTTACATTTTCCTTCCATAGGAAAAATATTAGAGACATTCTGGGTCTAAAGATAGAGATTCAGTCACAATTCTAAGGAAGGAGTCATTTCCATAGCACTGGAAAATATTATTAAAAAAGGAAGGCAAAGAATCACTAATTTTACCTTCAAGAAAGGAGGAAAAAGGAACGCAGTTTGTTAGCTAGCATGTTTTCAGGTCTTATGGGCTAGTCTCTAAACTAGATACTTTATGAGCATGATTTCATTTGGGTAAAAGAAATTTTCTTCAAATTCTTTTATACTTATAGAAAAAATTATCAGTTGCTTGGAGTGATTTAAAAAATAAAGTTGTAATAATGGAATTTTACATACTATGTCTATATTCACACTTCTCACTCTCTCCCCATTTTTCTTCCTTTGTCTGCCCCATCCTCTCTTGTTCTAATTCTTTCTTCCCTTTTAGAAATTACCTCTGTGCTCTTCACTCAGTGAAATTCCCTGAAAATGTGAACAGATAAATGGAGAGCCATGCTTCCATGTGTTGTGTGGAGAGAAGATCCCCTTGCATTTGGTTTCCTTTGAACATTAGTCTTCTTCCTGAGCTTATGTTGTGCACGAGCGCATTGTTGCCCCTTGTTCCTAAATACACACAAAGAGCATTTTATGCTAAATTATAATGATAGCAGGACTGTCAGTATCCTCCTCATAAGTAGTGAAGTAAAACAAAATAAAACTTAATATTCCTGGTTTCATGTATGTAGATGATCTGAAATTGTGTATATGGATTACTTTTCACATTTGATTCACCTTGGTTGGCTTCATAATGCTGTCACCTGGGTGCCAATTAGTACACTGGACATCTGCCAGGAAGGAGCTGAAATGAGGTCATCGGCTTATTTCATCTTGGCACCAAGGTCACTGCTAAGCTGTATTTAACCTGGTGCTAGAGAGTAAAGACATTATTTAGTCCAGGAGCTGTTTTATATGCAGGAGGCTTATAATAAAGAGAGATATACAGGCTTGCTTTTTTTTTTTTTTTCATTTTTCTTACAAAAGAAAGATAGTGAAAGCCTACCACAAATATTTCAGAATTATGGCAACCACTACTAGCATATAAAGTACACATTATAGATTTGTCCAGCATAGTAAAACACATTATTCATATAAGGAAGTTGCTTATATCATTCTGTGTTGTATCTCATAGTTGGATAAATAGTGACAACCATGTCATCTGGAAGGCAGGGAGTGTGCTTACTTAGAAGAAATGGGGGTTTGGAAAGAACATACTAGTTGGGGGTTGACAATATTCCCACTAAAGGGCCAGGATCTTTATTTTGATGTTTTTCTCATTATGAATTTTTATATTAGTCTTTTTAAATATGTTATTAAAATAGCATTTGTCTCAATTAATGATTATTTTGGTGCTCCTTAAATTTTGAACCATTCTAATCTTGGCGCTACAAACTAACATGAGCTGAAGGCTCAGAAGATCTATAGAAGATTATAGTGTCATAAAAATCACCATACTGACCCTATATTTTACCATAAATAAAACAACTCCAAGTTGCATCATTACTAACATTTGAGATTTTTGAGTGCTTAATATAGAACATTAAAGTTATAAGCATCATTAGAAGTCAATAATAGATTGATTCATAGCCATTTCATAAAGGGAGGGATAAGGGAGATGTGGTTGAACTACATAAAATTCGTGATCTATATTTAAACAGGAGCCCATATCCAAGGCAGATTTCCCTCACTCTATCCTTCAGGAATCAGGGAGATATTTTATTATTTTTATTTTAAATAAGAAGAAAGTTAAAGTTCTGATGGGGGGTACATATTGGTGAAAATGGAGATTGACTATGCATGCAGGAATTTACTTTTTTCATCTTCATTATAGAAGCAAAATGAACAGAAAATTAAATCTGATATGCAAGAAATCTTGCTTGCTCAGACACTTGCTATGAAATAAAGATTGAGCCTTGACCAAGCTCTGAGCTCCTATATTGGATTTTCAAAATCTTTGAAAAATATTTTCAAATTTGCTCCTTCGTAGTTGTTAATATATTCCTAGAATAAATATATTTCTATGTTCTAAGAAAATGGAAAAGCACCCCCAGTGGCCAACTTATCATTTGGTATTCCTATAGCTGCCAACATAAAAATCGACAGCCACGCACATCTAGTTTATTTTATTTAAAATTTTACATACATTTAAATGTTCAATATGTTTTCCTCTCCCGAATCACTTTATGAAACCCAAGTAGACATATCCAGATGAATTCTATTAAAAGAAATATTCTTTTGATGTTTACCAAGGATCCTACACTTTATACTCTTTTTGAGACTGATTTCCTGGATACTTTCAACATTATATATTTTCTCTCTTCTATAAGCTCATGTACAAATGAATTCCTATCTGATTCAGAATTACCAGTAAAGGTGTGCCTGTGTGTGAGCATGTGTATGTATTAAGTGTATGTGTGTGTTTGTACATATGTATGTGTGTGTGTATGTTTCTGTATGTGTAAGCATTGCATTTACCCACTTGCCCCCACCTTTTATTGGAATTAGGAATTGCAGGTGCATATACTTGTTAATGTCCACTCTGAGGTGGCACACCACTTATGAATAAGAATTATGAGTTAATCACCTTTGCATCGATGGCTTTTAACTAGTTTTGTGTTGCCACGTAGTGCTGCTCAATATGAACTCATCCAACAAGTGATGCCTTGTTTCTACTATCTTTATCTTGGGGATCTTCTAATAATAGAGCAGTTATTTTCAGTGAACTTAGAAAAGGAAAAGCTAAGAAAGGCTCAGGGAAGTGAAACAAAAGAGAATGCTCTTGTAGGGGTTGAGGAGCTTCTTAGAGCTTAGATGCAGGCTGGCGGAAGTCCAGAGCACATGGGAACCATAATAAATAAATGATACCTTTTATTCTCTGCATCATAAATGACTGCACCTAACTGTTCAGCTCATGCTGCCTTTATAATTTTCTTCATTTCATGCTTTACATCCTTAATAAGATCAAAACGTCCTGGTGGAGAGATCATATCATAAATTCTTTTTGTACTTCTCACAGTGCCTTCGCAGTCTTGAAAGTATATAAAATTTAAGTAGGTGTGGCATTAAACTAACTGAAAGTTTATTATGTTTTTCCTTTGCACTGAAGTAACTACATATCTAGGCTTTTAGAAATGAGGAGAATGTTGTGATTTGAAGGGTTCAGAGTGAATCAGTTATCTACTCTTAACTGTATTAATCAGAGTCCCAACTGAAAAAGGTGACACACTCAAATTAGGATAATTTGAAGAAAGTTTCTGTACAAAGGTGTTACTTACAAAAATGTGGGTGGGGTTTTTGGGGATTACAAACAACAGTGAAATAACTTGGGCTTTATAATAGTGAAGGAGCTTTCCCAGTCTGAGGTCTAAGGGGCAATGGCAAAGAGGTGTTAGTAGAACTTAGAAAAAAGAGTACCATGTAGAAAAGTTTGTAGTGACTTTTGGTCAAAATACAGAACCAGCTCAAGGCAATCCCAGAGTTATGAAGTCAAGGAAATAAATACCTTGATCTTACACTTCTTTCTCTCTCCTATCTCCTGCCATGACTGCCTATTGGCCAAACCCAAAGGGAAGCTCTAGGTTGGAAACCCTCTATGGTATCATCCATACAAGTTAGTGTTCCCATGCAGGAAGCTGGGTGGAAAAGTGCAGAGAGTGTATTTGAAGGGGCACATGAATTATATCTGACACATTATCTCTTATTAGAAACTGTCCTGATCCTTGAAATTTTATACTACTAAAAGGATTATTTTCTTTTTAAAAAATATAATAAATATATAGTTGAATGCACTAAGTCACATGCCTATATGATGCCACCCCACTTTAATTGCAAAATAATGTTGCATATGCTATATCAGAGATACATACAGGATACAGTGGAAGTCAGGAAGGAGGAAACAACTTTATTTGTAGAGACAGCAAGACTTCTGATTTGGGTAAGATCTTTAAAGATCTCATTAAAGAAAGGAAGAAGGAAATGTTATGCAGAGAGTACAGGGTGAGTCATGAAAAAGCATAGCATGACTCTGAAAAAAAACAAGAGTAATAGAAAAGGAAAATTGGCCTTTGGAGTCAAACTGAACCCTGTTCGGTGCCATTTATTAGCTATGTGTACTGAGAAATGAACAAAACCTCCCTGATGCTTTATTGTATCACCTCTGAAACAGGCACAATAATTCCTACGTCATAGTTTACTTGCACTGATGAAATAATATATTAAAAGAACCAATAATTATGTGCAGGTCCTAGGAGCACTCTCATTCCAAATAATTACCTGGGCTATAAAGTAATGGCTTGTTATTAGGCTGAAAAACTCTAGATTAAAAAGACAAACAAACAAATCAACAAAATAACTTTCCAGTTTGGAGTTACATGATAACTTATGTCTTGGGTGTAGATCACCTACAGCAGTAAGTAATCCTATTAGTTCCCTTTTATGGTTGTTCTCTGCTGGTATCTAATATTGGTACCAAATAATTTCCCCTGTCTTGGCTCACTTGTTACTTTGTAAATGTTGTAAAACCAAAAGTCTACCCTACATGAATTTCAATATATTTTAGGTCTAGCTTATGTGCATATTAAAGAGCAGTAAGTAATGACTTTGAATGAATGGAGTCATATAATTCTTCAATTTCTATTCATGTATTCAGGAAATATCTTTTAACTATTATAGTTAGTTCAGTCTTGCTTTCTTCAGATTTTCTGAATACGGTGAGGTTTTTCTATTATCTAAATTATAGCGTTTGCTAACTTTGAGGTGTTTATGAACTGTAAAGCCAGTAAGTAACTGGCTTTATATGTTTTCTTCTTCTTTTTCTATATTGGTGTATATGAAGGTACATGTATGTGCCAATCCACTTACTTTATGCCCTTCCCTCCACCTCCTCGCCCTTCACAGAAAAGATCCAGAAAGATAGCATATAGTAATTGCCTCTTTGGTAGCTTTCTTACATTACATTTGAAAAAAAATACTCCGTTATTTCCCATTGAGTGTTTTTTAGGAATCTTGCCTTTAGTTTATCAATATATGTCAATCAGTTTCCCAATCTGTACTCAGAGCTTAGCCAGATTTAGGTTGGCAATTATATATGAATTGGACTACCTGTCCCCAAGCAGCAATTGGTTATTGATTTCTAATACTACTGCATACACCTGCAGGTATTCATTAAATGTTAATTAATGATAGTATGCTAAGTGGAATTGATTTGCAGATTCTGGCTGATTACTCTTCTATTTAAAATTATGAGATGCATAGCAGTAACCCGTCAGTAGATAGGATCAAATTTTAATTTATTGCATGTGTCTAGAAAATTGTAGAACTTTAAGAATTCAAAGAAGTATATATTTGTAGTAGATATGAAAGATACTACATAACAAAAAAGTGAATAGAATGTAAGACATCTAACAGCTTTTTCTAGCTTTCTCTTGCCTTTGTTTTTCCTTAATTTAAAAAAGTTTTCATTTGGATTCAGTTATGTAAAATTCATGTAAAAGCTAGGTAACTTTTTTTTTAATTTTTAGCATATTTGTTTTTAAGTGGATAATAAATTAAAACTTTGAACTGCTTATTGTTGCCCTAAGTGATGTTATACTTTTCTTTCCTAAGGACAATTGCCTTTTTTTTTTTTTTTGACGTTTTGGTAGTAGTTGCACATTAATTTGAGAGGTGAGAAGGAAGTGTTTTCAGTTTTATAATGTTTCTCTTAAGATGCTTCTCATTTGTTATAAGCAATTTTCTTTCTTTTTTTTAAATTTTTAATGTTTGTTTTTGAGAGAGAGAGAGAGAGAGAGATTCGGAGTGCCAGCAGGGAAGGGACAGAGAGACACAGAATCCGAAGCAGGCTCCAGGCTCTGAGCTGTCAGCACAGAGCCTCACGTAGGGCTCAAACTCACGAGCCTTGAGATCATGACGCCAGCCCCCAGCCGAAGTTGGTCGCTTAACCAACTGAGCTACCCAGGTGCCCCTGTTATAAGTAATTTTCAAACATAAGACTCCATATTTGTTTTCAAGTGCCTGCAAATGGCTAGTGGGGGTCATAATTTTAAGGGATAATTTCAGATTTTCATTCATTTGTTTACTTAATATTATCCAGTATTATCCAATATTATCTTAATTTATCCAGTATCATAAAATTAACGTTTTAAAACATCCAAGAAAACCCCACTATAATAATGCTGATATAATTAGCCAGATTGACTCATTTGGAGTAAAAAGAAAAGAGTTAGTATTTTAGTAAAATGAATTTGATATATTTCTGACATCAAAATTAATTTATGTCCATTAAGGTTGTTGGTTTTTGTTTTTGTTTTGTTTTGTTTTTAATTATCTAAGTGGAGCTTTATATGTAAGGCAACACTCCTCAATACTACTTGTATTTAAATTAATACTCCATTAATTAAAGAAATTAAAGAAATAGAACCTAGAGTTTTCTAAGCCTTAAACTGTAGTTGCAATAATAGTAATAATAATCAATATTTATATTAATTAATAATTATTAATATTAATGTTTTATTAATATTATTTATTATTATTATTATCCCTCAACCTGTATCTGGAGTTAGGGGTCTCATCTAATTGTCCCATTCTAATTACTAATAATTCCAAGACCCTACAGAAGGAATAAAGGCCAGGGGTGCCTGGGTAGCTCAGTCAGTTAAGAATCCAACTCTTGATTTCAGCTCAGGTCATGATCTCATGGTTAGTGGGATTGAGATCAGCATCAGGATCTTTGCTGACAGTGCAGAGCCTGTTTGGGATTCTCTCTCTCCCTCTCTGCCTCCCTCCCACTAGCTCATGCACGCAGGCTCTCTCTCTCAAAATAAATAAATGAATACACAGATAAATAAGTCAATATTAAAAAAAAAAAGAATAAGGGCCACACAGTCACATGTTGTTCCATTTTGTGATCACAAAATAACGTTTAGTTGTTTTTGGTTAAAGCTCTATTAACTTCTGAATTTGACAAATTAGATTTCCCTAAATATTTAAACATGTTCATCCACTAATTAAGATCCTTGAGCCATTTTATTTGTTTATTTCCTAAAATTTTATTTGAGTATAGTTGCCACACAGTGTCAGTTTCAGGTGTACAACATAGTGATTCGCCTTCTCTATATGTTATGCTATGTTCATCATAAGTGCATCTGCTGCTTGTCACCATGTGCTGTTACAATTATGTTCACAGTATTTATTATGCTGTGCCTTTTATCCCTGTGACTTATTCTTTCCATAATGGGAAGCCTGTACCTCCCACTCCTCTTCATCCATTTTGCCCATTCCCCCAACCCTTTCCCTCTGGTGATCATCAGTTCATTCTTTGTGTTTATAGGTCTGATTCTGCTTTCTTGTTTATTCATGTATTTTGTTTTTTAGATTTTACTCATTAGTGAAATCATATAGTATTTGTCTTTCTTGATCTGACTTATTTCACTTGGCATTATACCTTCTAGGTTTATCCATGTTGCTGCATACCTGAGCTGTTTTAAACCATAATAATATATTTAATTCTCCTAAGTACTACTGCCAGCCTCCAAGGGAAACATAGAGATCTGCCAAAATCTTCCCAAGCATGTATTGAGTACTTACCAACCTATTATGTCCAGACACTTAGATTTCATAAATATTTTTCTTTTAAAAATTCAAAAAATCACTTGTGTTACTTGCATTCTGCACATACTCTATTTGGTTTTAAAATAACTCTTCACCAACTGATTGCTTTTGAAGCAATACAATACGCTCCTTTCATAATATTTTTCCTATCTGACTCATTAACCCTAATTGTATGGTTATTATACTGATGATATTGAAAATTGATGGACTAACCCATCAGAAGTGGCAAAATTTTTGAGTTTCAGAAAATTTGGAAGGAAATTTTGATTTTTTTTTTAATGTTTAACATACATGTAAGACTGAAGTAGGAAATCTTGACTACAAAAAGTCATGTTTTAAGACATAGATCAAATAGGGGCACTTGGATGGCTCAGTTGGTTAAGTGTCTGACTTGATTTTGGTTCAGGTCATGATCTCACTTGAGTTTGAGCTGCACATCAGGTTCTGCACTGACATTGGGATTGTTTTTCTTGAGATTCTTTCTCTCCCCCTCTCTACCCCTCCCCCACTCAAGCTATCTCTCTCAAAATAAATAAATAAACTTTAAAAAATAGATCAAATAATCTATAATCAGCGTTAGTGCAGTTATGTTTGTGTATTCATGTGTGTTTATTTTAAAAGAAATCATCCTAAAATGTACTCATCCCATCACCAATATGAGAATTAGAGTCTGCTTAGCCTTTCTGATAGTATTAATTATTCTAAACTAGTATTACAAGGGTTTTGGATTAAGAAGCAGATAAGGAGTAGTATTCTTTACAGGAACTTCTATGTCCATAGTCAATTTGGGAACAACATGTGACTTTCTGGCCCCTGTTCTTTTTGTAGGGTCTTGGAATCATTTGTAGTTAGAATGGGACAATGCAGTGAGACCCCCAACTCCAGACATAGGTTAAAGAACTAACAGAGTGTACATAGAGACTCTTAAACATTTATTGAGAAAACAGCTAACACTTGAGGAAATCATAGAGTTAGTTTGTAATATGTTTATATCAAGCAAGTTAGGAAAATATTCACAAGTATCCTTACTAAAGGAAGTGACAATTGTTCTGAAACTATAATGTTCTTAGTGTTGGATTTTTGGCACATTATGCAAATGTGTTCTCTGTGAAGTTAGCTAGAAGGCTGGGTTCAAATTCCAGACCCCTAAGGTGTGTTTTATGTCCTGCCCTTGCAGACATAGACCCTAAAGCTGATGAAACACAGCAAACCCAAACATTAACTGTGGGAGACAAAGTACTGGACAGTTAAGCTGTTCTGACTGCAAAGTTAATTGTAGTGGTTTAAGAGAACAAAATTCAAATTCAAATCAAAATCAGAGCTCTTCTTAATTTTACACCATTACAATGATTACTATTTGTCATTTGTTTATTGGAGTAACTTAATTTTTTCAAGTTTATTTATTTATTTTGAGAGAGAGAGAGAGAGAGAAACAGCACGAGCAGGGGAGAGGCAGAGAGAGGAAGAGAGAATCTGAAAGTGCAGAACCCAAAGAGGGGCTCAATCCTATGTACCATGAGATCATGACCTGAGCCAAAATTGAGTCGGATGCTTGACCAACTAAGTCACCCAGGTGCCCCTGGAGCAACTTAATTTTGAGCTATCTATCATAGCATTTTATCTTAAAGCATCGGTTCTTTTGTATATACCAAAACCCATTCTATAAAACTGCCTTGTAATATTAAATAATTATCATCTGTGGCAATTAAAACTAATATTGTGTGAAGGAAAATGTCTCAAGTAAGTGAAATCTCCTATTGAGCATATACCAAACACTACACTCAAGTAAAGGTAGTAAAATTTAACTTTAAAAAATGATTTATGAACTTAACCCCATTCCTTCCTGTGTTGCCTGTAGGCAGAGCTGTGTAGAAACAACTGCTTAATGCAAGTTCCTTTTCTTTCGATGATTCTCTTCTAGATGTTTCAAATACTTTTAAAGTAACAAACTTTGGAGAGAAATCAATTATGTTAACTGTCAACATGTATTGAAGATTCTGAGGGGAGTGAGAGAATTAGAGTGTGACTTTAAAGAAATATGGAGGCATCTATAAGCCTCCTCTCTCCCACCTCATTAGCTTTTCCCTCTCCAGTGAATAATGCCCATAAGCATATAACATTCTGTATTATTTCCCAAGCTAAATCCCCTTGGCCCCACAACCCACCTACACACCCACTCACTACCCCCACTTCTGTGCTCCTATATACACTACAATGCCTAGAGAAGTAGTTTATACTGGGTGTTTCTGTTTTCTCTCTTCCATAATCTTACAAACACATTCCCACGATGATTATATTTGTGCTGGTCTGATCAATCCTCCAAGGACACCGATAATCTCCATGTTGCCTAATCCAGTGTTCTCTGTGTTTCCTATACTAGTGGTCTGTGTTCTCTCAGTCATCATTTTATCTAACCTCTCAGCAGCTCTTGACTCACCAGACCACTTTCTCCACTCAGACTTTCTGGTTTCTCTTCTGACCTTACTAGATGTACCTTCTCAATCTACTTTGCTAATTCCTCTTCCTTTTCTCAACCTTTAAACATCGCAGCTCACTTGAACTGCGTTTTCTCTATTCTAGAGGCAGCATTCCTTAGGTGCATCATCCAGTCCCATATTTTTTAGACTACTGTTACATGGATGACTTCCAAATCTGCATTTCAGTCTGGACCTCACCTCTGGATTGTAGACTTTGTTTTACTCCCTGCTGTATCCTCAGAACCTAGAGTAGTGACACCCACAATACAGGTGCTCAATGAATATGTGTTGGGCAAAATAATCAATGCTCTGCTTTACTTCCCAGGGATATTGTAAAAACCAAATGAATCAAGGGATATAAAAGTAACTTGCAGGGGCGCCTGAGTGGCTCAGTCGGTTGAGGGTCTGACTTTTGATTTCAGCTCAGGTCATGATCTCATGGTTCATGGGATCAAGCCCCAGATCAGGCTTTGCGCTGACAGCTTGAAGCCTCCTTGGGATTCTCTTTCTACCCCCCCCACCCCCACCCCGCCTCTACCCTGCTCATGCTATCTCTCAAAATAAATAAATAAATAAATAAATAAATAAACAAACAAACAAACAAACATTAAAAAATAATCTTGCAGATTTCTATTATTCCAAAACAATAAAAAGAGGGAGATACAAGAGAATTTTAAAAATGGATTTCATCATTCTAATCTAGATCTTCAAAAGTGGCATGTCTTCTCAAATTCAGTGTCCTTTTCACTCTTCAAACTCTGGGCATCAGGAAAAGAGGTGTAACAAATCTGTATTCAGATACAAAAAGAAGCGCTCTAATGTTTGGCCAGATAAAAGTATGCCGTCTCTAATGTAGGAGGCCCACAAATTTACTAGACTCAGTAATCCCAACTTGAGTGATATGTCCTTGCAAGCTAGTTGCAAAGTGTTAATTATTTACAATGAAAATAAGCAATTAGATAAGTTATATGACCCATAGCTTTAAAGCTTAGTACTTTGTAGCTGAATGGGTGTCACTGAAAAAATAAGATATAGATATAAGCTAACAGGAAGACTGTGGCTAAAATACGTAAATTCTAAAATTTACAGTCTCTGCCTGTTAAAGCAAACTGTCAGTGTGCCTGGGTGGCTCAGTTGGTTAAGCGTCCAACTTTGGCTCAGGCCATGATCTCAGAGTTGGTGGGTTTGAGCCCTGCATACGGCTCTGTGCTAACAGCTCAGAGCCTGGAGCCTGCTTCGGATTCTGTGTCTCCTTCTCTCTATGCCCCTCCCCCACCTGTGCTCTGTCTGTCTGTCTCTCTCTCTCTGTCTGTCTCTCCCTCTCTCTCTGTCTCAAAAGTAAATAAACCTTATAAAAAATTATTAAAGCAAACTGTCTTACAAGAGTAGTGGTTCTCATGGTTTATGATACATTAGAATCATCTGGCAGGTTTCTGCATCTTACAGCAAGGATTGCAGGTCCCACCACTGCAGTCTCTGATTCAGTTAATTTGAGCTTGGGTCTAAGAATTTGCATTTCTAACAAGTACCTTCCTACCTTCCTGGACATATACACTGTAGTATCATCACACTTTGAGAGATTCTGCAGTAGAGGGTTTATTTACATGTTCATGGGGAGTATAATGTTCAATATAATTCCAAAATATTTCTCCTAAATTTTCCAATATTCGACTCATCATTTGTGCTGTGTATTAAGGGACCTCCTAATAGACCAATAATTTTAATTTTAGATTTATTTAAGCCAGTAATTCTCTGCCTTGCTTCTTTGACTATGAATGACGTTCCATTTGCTAGAAATTGGTGATTATTGACTGGGGTCTTGCTTTCCTTTATGATTCCAGTCTATATCATCATTGTTGGAGTAACACTGATCTAAATATACATGACATTTACTCTACCTGCCTGCCTTCTATATCAGTCAGGTGAAATTTTGAATTCAATGATCTCTTAAACTAGCCAAGCTAAATTAGAAGAGGACACAAACTCTAGAAGCCTTGGCTCTGCCAGGGAAATATTCTATCTATTTCTTGGAAATTTCAATTAGAACTTAACTAGATGATGAGAAGGAAGTGGCTAGATTCTGAGCCTCTGACATAAGTGAAAGCCAAAATATATTGTTGGACTTAAATTGAGATTCTATTCCAGATCCAGTACAATTTGGAAGACAAATATCCAAAATGTAATAAGTTATATCATGTTTATACTTAATGTACTTAGTACAAATAGAAGGTATTTCGAAAGGATGAATCCAAGAATGTAAAAATTAGTGGAAATATAATTATGCCTATTTGAAGTTTTACAATTTTCATTCACTATTTAAAAGTAAATTGATCACAGTTGTACTTTTAAGAACATGATCAATATGAAAATCAATAGTTACTTGAAAAATAAATCAATAGTTAATTTCCTATAAAAGGATTTTTCTTTACAAATATATTCAGAATATTTTTTTTCAAAAATAAGCTAGCCTTCTGCATTTTAAAGGATTCAAATTATGTTTCATTTACTGAAAAAGTTAGAATCAAGATTATTATACATGGAAATAAAAATAACAGCATAGCATCCCATGTCCCAAACAGGACTCCAAGTATTTTGTGGTATTATTCATTCAATTAACTCACAATAACACCAGGAGGCAGGTGCTGCTAGCACCCTCAGTTAAACATGAGGGATTTCACAGCTAATCAATGACTAATTTGAACTTGATGAGTCTGGCTTCAGTGTCTGACTCTAACCTATTTTTAGTACTTCTTGAATGACATGTCCTTGTAGGAACTATTTGTTTTTGCAGTTTGATCCAGCTAACACTTTGGTCTAATATTCACATTTGCTGACACTTTTTATTGTGAGGTTTGAGGAAAGGCAAGTCAGAAGAAACTTGTACAGTATAAAATGTTTATGTCAATGCTTTCTATATCTGTAGCCAAATAGACAAACTTCCAGCAAACTATTTCTAAACTTAATGATTAAAAATCTACCATAAACAATAAATAGCAATCAATCTATAATTGGTTTAAATAGTATGCATTTCTAGTCACTTTCATCTTAAACATAAGTTAGCTATATACATAATGTGGTGTGATTCTTACAATGAGATTATGACCTAGTAAGGATGATATAAGAAATATGTAAAACAGTATTATAAAGTACTCGTGAAATTAAAATGTAGCATTAATTTTATTATAATGCAAGATAACATTTAGTAATGTGTTTGCTGTATGGTAGTGACTACACACTACAAATAAAATGATGGTTATTTCTATTGGGCCCTTAATTAATTCTCATTTTATGCTTTAGGGGTTTTAAAATATTCAAGATCTCATTAGAGAGTAATGCAACTTTTCTGTTGACAATATACATTGAAATTTTGTCCTTCTGATACTTAAGAAATTAACCTCTGAGGAAGAAATACTTGGAAAAAAAAACTTGATTAGCAAAGCATATCAAAACTCTTACTCTTCAGATAACAATGTCTCTATTATACACAAAACAATATGAAAAATTAAAGATGATATTGATTGTGAGACCAATTTGTTTTCTGGCCTTATTTTGTAAACTACATGCTGCTTTATTATTTTTGTTGTTATTTATTAAGAAGTGATGGCATCCATAGAAGCCTATAATTTGTAGTTTATACTTCACATAACTTTGGTTGATTTGCAAATATCAGTCTCCATAAAAGGGAAGAAATGTTTTCCCATCTTAGTAATTTTCCACTGATATCCTTCAGAATTTACTTTATATCTTGCAATTTATCATTAGAGTTCTACTGCCAATAAAGACCCAAACTAAGTTTTGAGAAAAGTAATGCTTTAAAAAAGTAAAATAAAACCTTGCAATTGTATGAGTGGAAATTAGTAACCCTAACTAGGATATAAAATATTTTCATGTAAGCTAATAAAATAAATAGTATAATATGCCTCGTTTTGACCTGATTTACAATTAGGAGTGAGGAAACATTTTGCTTCTGAAATTATTAACAGTATCAGAGGTGTTCACTGAAATGTCCTCGGGTCTGTACCATGAGCTATGCTTGGAAATGAACCCAAATGTCTATACCACAGTTTCCCTTGAGCAACTTGATTTAAAATTTAAATATGAGGAAATAATTTACTGTATATATGTAAACGTTTTTTTACTCAAGTTGACATACATATAAATACTTTGCTTCTGAATAATTGTTTTGCTTTTTAGTTCATAATTTGGACAATTTACAAGTATTTTTCTCTAAGGAAAAATAACAAAAATCTACATTGGCAACTATTTTGGAAATTTCCACACAATAAATTCAGAAAAGTAATTTTTTTTATATTTTTTTAATAAAGGTGATGCACAGGGGCACCTGGGTGGCTTAGCAGGTTAAGCGTCAGCTCAGGTCATGATCTCGCAGTCTGTGAGTTCCAGCCCCACCTTGGTCTCTGTGCTGACAGCTTGGAGCCTGGAGCCTGCTTTGGATTCTGTGTGTCCCTCTCTCTCTCTACTCCTCCCCCATTCACACTCTGTGTCTCAAAAATGAATAAATGTTAAAAAAAAACTTTTTTTTAAAGAAAGGTAATGCACATAATAGTAGTAGTCTTGTTTTCACTGAGAAAATCCTAGTGACATTAAGTGGTCTGTGCTCTGAGCAGCACTGGCCACCTGTCCCAAATCTTCCTTTGGGGATGTACTCAAGGACCAGTATCTGGGAAAAGAGGAATATGAGGTTATAGGTAAATTAATGAGAACTCAAGTGGGCACTCTTAAGCATTACTGGGTGACATTAGTGACAATTACCTTTCAGCTCACCTTGGCTTTTTATGGATTAGTACTTTCATGACCATTTCATTCTGATCATTTGCTCTTTTCAATAATGTTTTTTTCTCATGTAAAATAATACCTGATAGAATATCTGGACTAATGCATGAAACAACACAGGTTGAGCATCTGGAAGATGCAGAAAGGTACAAAAAAAGAGCAAAGAAATTCCCAATCCTATCATTCAGAGGTAACCATTGGCAAAATTACTGTGTATTTCTATGTAGTATCTTATTTATCTAGCTTTCCTTCTATATGAAAATTGAGATAATATCACATGTAAAAATGTGTTTATTTCCTTTTGTATAATAAAAACTCCTATCAAAATCCTATTTTAGTGGCTGCATCATAGGGAACATTATCCATATTCCTATAAACAATGAACATATATATTTTGACATATCATTTCCAATATTTCTCTTAAAATTTAAAAAAAATTCTATGCAGGGGTGCCTGCCTGGCTAGTCAATAGAGCATGTGACTCTTGATCTCAGGGTTGTAAGTTTAAGTTTCACATTAGGTGTAGAGATTACTTACAAATAAAATTTTTTTAAAATTCTATGCAAAATTATTCATAAATATTATCTTTTAAATTGTTATTATTTTATAATTATTAGAGGAATCAAACTTTTCATATAGTCAGTGGAATTGTACCTCTTTTTTAAATTAACTATACATTTACCTTATTGTAGATTTCTTGAACCTACCTTTTAATTTTAAATTAAGCTCTTTCTTAGCCTATTAAATTCATTAAGCTTTTCTTAATCTACCTTTTAATTTTTGCGAAAGTTAATTATGTCAAGTATTTATTTTATTTCAGAAAACTATTTTATTTCTGGAGAAGAAAGATTTATATCAAATGCAAATATACAGAAGACCCCCCAAAATGCACATGTATTTTCAATTATATATAAAGAAGTAAAATTGAATGATGTGACCTGCTCAGTTAACTTAAAATCACAAATGCTTGAAGTGTTAACACTAGCACCAAGGCATTATTACCTTCCCAAGCTAATATCTAAAGGTGTGAACAATTTCCTGAAACATATGTCCTATAAAAACATGTGCAAATCTAAAGTAGTATTAAAAATTAAAAACAAAGCTGCACAGATATTTATTAAATTAAATATTAATTTAATATTAATTAAATTAAATTAAAAATGGAAGCATTTTATTAAAATGGAATTTTAATAAAGCAGAATTAAAAATGGAAGGCATACACTGGCTTTAATAGGTATCATATCACATACACATACACATAGACACATAGGGATTGAAGATAACGATGACCCTGTCGCTCCAGTGATAATTAGATCTCAAGACGGCTTTTTAAAATTTCACCTTTTTAAAGAATTTTAGGTCCACAAATGGTTAAATGGAACATGAAGCCCTATAAAGGATTCACAAAGAGAGTGAAACTTGATTCACATGGTTGAAAGTCAATATTGAGTTTATTTATTTATCAAATGATATATCATTAAGTTGTTTTTGAGCCCCTTCAATTGCAAGGTACAGTACCCGCCCTTAGAACTGATGGGTTTTGAATTAGAACTGATGGCATCTCTAGTTGGAAATCACGTATTTTCAGTAGAGTGTCTAGTTCATGTTTGTATAAATGTCTCCAATTGTTTTAATCGCATTCGTAGCAAAGAGTCTATATTTCCACCAAGACTGGTAAATAAAATTTTTTAAATATTTTCCCCTTGTCTTGTTAATACACTGAGGAATCAAGGTCCATATCCATGGGTGAAATTCACAGATGGGATTTCATATCTGTGATTGGCAGTCTAAATGAGACTCAGGGTCACGCATACAGCACCACTGGCAGAGATAGAGAATCAAATGAAAAGTCAGGGGATAATGGCCAGTTGTGCTTATCATTCTCTTTCTTCCCTGCTTTCAGGCAGAAACACACTCTAGTGGCTGTCACTCACTCATTACTAGGCTGTCTCTGCCTGGGCTGGGAGTGACACAGCAGGATATTGCCGCCCGAATTACTAAGCGTCCCTTAGGCAAAGACAATAATTAAAATATTTTCATTTCACAATGGTAAATTTTTGGCTAGTACTATGGTATAAATGGGTAAGAACACAAAATAAATTATTAGTACTGCGCTGTGTCAAATGAAGCCTATTTTTCTTTTGTCATTTAGTTTTTTCTGCTGCTTTTATGTTATACGGCCACATGCATATTAAGTTGGCATATTTACATATATGTACAGTATATAATTTTAATGTGCATTGTTATGTATCAAGTAAAGATAGCCTTTAAAATGATAATTATATGTATAATATATAATGACATCATATATATATATGATTATATATATATACATATATATATATGTATATATATATGTATATATATATAAAATTGACTAATTGTTTCCAAGCACCTGCTACACATAATATCTCTGGGGTCAAATTAAATTTTTTTTTTTAAGTTTATTTATTTTTGAGAGAGAGACAGAGACAGAGTGCGAGTGGGGGAGGGGCAGAGAGAGAGAGGGAGACAGAATCTGAATCAGGCTCCAAGCTCTGAGCTGTCAGCCGTCAGCACAGAGCGAACGATGGTTGGGATGGTTGGTGGGGGGCGGGGGCTCCAAAACTATGAGCCGAGCTGAAATCAGTCGCTTAACCAACTGAGCCACCCAGGTGCCCCTCTGAGGTGAAGTTAAATGTAATATGTTCTTTTTGCATTTGTAGGTGTAGTAGCCATTAAATGAGACTGAATTGGTGTTTGCAGCATTTCTCCTTTAGCCTAACACCAGGCTAATATTCTTACTTTATTTCATTGAATTCTCACAAAAATATACTATAACAGTATTTTTATATCTAAATCATAGTTAAAAACACTGAGTTTGCAAAAGTTATGTAATTTCCCAGAAATTAAGCAGCTAATATAAAATTACAGGTAGGTTTTCTGACTCCTGAACTGGCGCTTTTTCAGATACAAGTTACTTAAAGTGATGACTGACCGAGGATAGACCTACAGGTGTAAGAGGGTTATTGTTTCCCAAACAGTGAGGTGTTCTTTATAATGTGAGAAGTTTAGTCTTATTTTTTCAGGAATTTTGTAAATGTTAAGAAACCACTTTGCTGTGGTTCCTCAGCCCCTCCTCCTACTTCCATCCAGTTGTATTAAAATGTACATCACCAATTTTAGTTGTTCGTCTGATAAGCTTAAAGTTATTTCACTTCTCTGACCTTTCGCCTGTTCTGACATTCACATCGGTGGTAGAATAACTGTATTTATCAACTTAGGACAGCTGTATAGAATTCAGAGGTTGCAGATTCAATGCCTACAACTTTCACGGCTATGTGCAAGTTGGGTTGGGTGGGAAAGAACAGTGAATGGTGAGCCTATTGTGAATTGGAGCATGCAAGCTCCTCATGAAGGTGTTCAGATCCACTTAGAAACCAAACAGCAAGGTTTCCATCAAACACAACACTTGCATATGAATCAGTTCAACCCAAGGCTGCAAACGTACAATGCTTAGTGTTCACTTAGTGAATAGTTAAATATTCATAGATATTTGGAGCGCCTTAGAAGTTAGTATAATACTAAAATATTTTCAGAATTCAGTTAAATGTTCCATTTCCTTAATTATTCCTTCCATGAACAACAACACTAATTATTTTCGAAGAAAATGAAGCAATATAGTTGCTGATACATGTCTTTAACCACAAGATAGGAAGTAAGAAAAACCATGCCTCAAGACTTCTTTCAGGGTCATATACGGTGATGCCTGTTTTGTCAATGAGAAAATTGAGTCACCAGGGAAATGTAAATGCTATAAAACATCTCTAAGAAATTAAATCACATGCATCAGACGTCTGGCACTTCAAAGTTGATATTGGAGACTATAAAGGTTTAAAAGTATATGGGGGCGCTTGGGTGGCTCAGTCGGTTAAGCATCCGACTTCAGCTCAGGTCATGATCTCACAGTTCGTGGGTTCGAGCCCCGCGTCGGGCTCTGTGCTGACAGCTCAGAGCCTGGAACCTGCTTCATATTCTGTGTCTCCGTCTCTCTCTACCCCTCCCCTGTTCACACTCTGTCTCTGTCTCAAGAATAAATAAACATTAAAAAAATTTTTTTAAGTATATGGGTTGTTCTTTTGGAGGGTGAAATAAGAGAAACCATCAAGCTTTTGCATGGAGGCACCACTGGGGTTTCAAAGCTCATGCTTCGGCGTGAGGGCCATCTAGGGGTTTAAATTGTGGGCAGGCTTGTGTGTTCTTCTCTTTGTTTGCCCACCCTGCAGGTGTGTTCTGGGAGCAGAGCCTTATTTTCCGGGATGGAGGAATACAGGAGGACCTCTGGGTCAAAAGTTTTACATGTGGTTCTTTTCCCTTTCCTAGAGCTCCCCTGCTTACCCATGATGTCCTGGTGGCCTCACTGTGTGTGGACTAAGAAGTACTTAGACTGCTCAGCACTTGCTTCCAATGAATATCCAGACTCTGGATTATTTCTCCATCTTTCATTTTGCTTTGCCAATTCTCCTTGTTCAACAGTGCAGTGTGAATAGATTGGATTATAAGTTAATGCAGACCTATGGACTGTTGCTAGGACAAAAAAGGCAGGCTTTGTTTGGGGAATGACATTTGTTCTCCAGTTTTCTCCTGGAAACATAAGAGCCTTTCCTTTTTAAGCAGATTTTTTTTTCATACTGAAGCCATGGTAAATATTTCCAATTGATTGGGTAGGCACAGTGTACATTTCAGGGACTCCTGCTGCTGATGAAGAAACTTCAGCCGAGCATACACTCATGTGTTACTGTCTTATAGGAGGCGATCGAGATCGGATGACAGCAAACCATGAGAGCTACCTCCTTATGGCGAGCACCCAGAATGATATGGAAGACTGGGTTAAGTCCATCCGTCGAGTCATATGGGGACCTTTTGGTGGAGGTGAGTATATATAGAATCATGGAAAAACAGAAAGGTCAGCCAAACCTGTTCACCCTTTCTCTGCTCCCAGTTGATGTTATTATCAGCTCCTATTTTCAAATGGATGAGTGTTAAAATAAATAGTAAATTATACCATATTATTGTTAAGGTATATATGTAAGTAACTCCCAGAAGTTAAATTTAGATCAAATATCAATAACTGATCTTTTTCTATGAATATCTTGAATTATAAAAAGGGATGATATGGGTTTTTTTTTTAATTTTTCCATTTCACTAACAATAAATAGTTATGGGAATGATACTATAATATAGATTAGTTAAGACCCTGCAGATATGGGGCAAAGCATTTTTGACTAGGATCTTTGGAAGGGGTCGTAGCCCCAAGATGCGCAGCAATATCAAAGAAGAACAGCAATGCTCTAGATGATAATCCACTGATTACTAGATTAAAAAAAAATGCTTTGTGATCTGACAAGTGTTTGTGGATGTGATAAGTTTTTAAAAATCTTAGTTAATATAGTTTTGAGAATGTGCCATGTGAAGAATAAACTAACTGGTGCTGTAAATAGAACTAAAAGGAGGAAGAAAGGGTAAAAGAAATAATCTTTGTCTATCAAGGAATATAAAAGAGATAAAATAGATAAGCAGATATAATGTAAACAGAAAAATTATTTAAAGTAAAAATTCAGTACTGGAAACCAAATCAAGAAGAACTCAAAAAAATTTATCTATAGCCAACATGCACTTCCCAAAATGTAAAGCCTAATTATTTTATGTGGATGTAGTTAAAATAAATTATATTAAATCAAATTCATATTTAGCAAACCAATTATAATTCTAATATTTATTTTATATTCTCTTTTGTGTATTGGCAGCACCCTGAATGCAGAAGTGATTCTTTTTTCCCTTAATATATTAGATACTTCTTAGGCTGACTCCCCATTCTACATCTTAGAATAACTTCAAAGGTGTACTTTAAAAAGTTGGAAAGTTAGGTTTTACCAGGTGAATGATACATGTCTGGAAATTGTCTGTTTTCTAACAGTGTCTTCTGTTGGGCAAGGCGGAGGTTCCTAACCAGGGCAACTATTCATCCCAGTTTGCCTGGTAACAGTCTGGTTTACAACTGTTGTCCCAAGATAATTATTGATAGGGCTGTTTTTCATTTTCTTGATGTCCTAGTTTGGGTGGCAACTTATATGGTCACCCTATTCATATACTAAAATGGCTAGTAAATGACTGTGTAAAGCATTTGAAAAGTCCTGTGGGATGAGACCCCCCCCCCCCCACCGGCTACAACATTAGTGGCTCATGATTATTATTGAGAGGTGTACTCAGTCACTGTCATTTCTAACGGCTCTCTTCCCCCCTGCTATCAAATTTCTGGGGCTTCTGAGTTAAGGGATTCCCTTAATATCTGCTGAAGGAGGTATTTTTGTTCAGGGATTATATCCATCAAGTGTGCTATTCTTTCCCTTTCTTCCTCGTCCATCTGTCCCTCTCTTAAGAGAAATGAATGAGATCCAATTAGCTTTATCAAATCAGTGGCCACAGGAGTTCCCACCAGCCCAGGATTCCCAGAAGTTACCCCAGTGGGACTAGACAACAGCTCTGAGCTGTATGTAAGTCTTCAAATTTATGAACTTGGAAGGGATGCTCTAGTAGTTGATAGGTTTATATACAGTAGTCCCCCTCATCTGCAGTTTCACTTTCCATAGTTTTTAGTTATTCGTGGCCTACCACTGTCCAGAAGCAGATAATACTCCTTCTGACCTATTGTCAGAAGGTCAATAGTAGCCTAATAGTGTGTCACGGTACTTATGTCATTCACCCCACTTCATCTTATCACATAGGCATTTTACCATCTCACATCATCGCAAGAAGGGTGAGTACAGTACAAGATATTTTGAGAGGAAGCAACCACCTTTATTACACTATTGTTATAATTATTCTATTTTATTGTTAATTATTTTTAATCTCTCACTGTGCTCAATTTTTAAATCAAACTTTATCATGAGTATGTATCTATAGTAAATAACATAGCATGTGTAAAGTTCAGGCATCCATCCACTGGGAGTCTTGGAACATGTTTCCCATGGATAACAAGGGACTACTGTACCTTATCTTATGGAATGAGCTTCAGGGATTTCATAAGTGCTTGATTGAAATTTACTTGTAAAGACCTATATTTTAGCATAGAACACTTACCATAGAAACAATGCTCCTATAAAAAAATTTCTACCCTTTTTGTTTAACTGAAGAGTGTTATGAGATTGCAAGACAAGCTTTTAAAGTACTCATTTACTTTACAATAAATCCTTTGTGATTTAACTGAACATTAGAATTTTTAAAAGATAATACAGAATATAGAACCAAACTGAATATTGACATTGATAAAAGATCACAACTGTCACCTATAATCTAGGGTTTCAAATGTTTGTATTAACATACCCCCTCCCTGCTCTTTGATTGAATTTTAAAGAAATACTAAAAATTTGAGTTTCAAACACATTTATATAACTGGAAACTCTTTTATCTATCTTATCTATTAGGAGTCCACTTAACATTTCATTGAAAATATGTTTTTTACTGATAAAGAATATTTTAAAACCACTGTTTCAGTTCAGTGCCTCATTTTGTGGATTAGGTCATTGGGACCCAGGTAGGGTGAGTAACTTGACAAATGTCAGCCACACTATGAATAACAGAACTAGGAAGACAACCCATGGCCTCTGGCTTGTGGGCTTCCTCCTGCTTTCTTGTGCAATAGTGTGACCTATTACCTCTACTGTGGGATTAACAAACCCACAATCACAAGCCCATGCCTTTCTGATAATAAAACTTGCACTGGTACTTACTGGTACATGAAAACAAAACAAAACAAAAATTAAATTGTAATAATTAAAGTAAATATGTTTTTTCAAGTCCTTCAAAAATACCTGAATTGATATCACCAAGAAACTGAAAATGTAACCAACAGATTGGGAGGAGGTAGGTATTTCCGGATCATATATCTAATAATGAACTTGGATCCAGAACTTATAATGAACTCTTACAACTCAGTATTAAAGAGAAATTAAAAATTGGAATCAGTTTGACTCCATTAAAAGATGAGCAAAGAATCTGAATAAACATTTCTCCAAGGAAAACATGCAAATGGCCAAAAAGCACATGAAAAAATGCTCAGTCATTAGTCATCTGGGAAATGCAAATCAAAATCACAATGAGATAACACTTAATGCCCACTAAGATGGCTAGAGTCAAAAAGTCCAATAATAAGTATCGATGAGGATGTGAAGAAATCAAATGGCTCCTATGTTGCTAATCGGACTGTCAAATGGTACAGCTGCTTTGGAAAAGAGTCTGGCAGTTCCTCAATCAATTAAATGCAGAAGTATCATATGACCAGCACCCCTCGATAGATATATACCCAAGAGAAATGAAAACATATGTCCACACAGAAGCTTGTACATGAATATTTATAGCAGCATTATTGCTAACAGCCAAAAAGTGGGAACACCCAAATGTCCGTGTAGTATATCTACACCAGGGATTATTATGCAGTCATTAAAAAAGGAATAAGGTACTACTACATGCTACAATGTGAATAAACCTTGAAAACATCATGCTAAGTAGAAGAAGCCAGTCACAAAAGGCTACATAGCATATGATTCTGTTCATATGAAAATACAGAACAGGGAAAGCGAGACACAGACAGGAGATTAATGGTCACTTAGTGCTGGGATAGGAATGTTGGAGGGGATGGGTGATAGCCCACGATGTGGGATCTCTTTTTGAGGTGATGAAAATATTCTAAAACTGTTGATGGTTGTATGTATCTGTGAATATGGTGGAAATCATTGAATTGTACACTTGAAATGGATAAATTCTATGATATGTGAATTATATTTCAGAAAAGCTGTTAAAAATATCCTCAACTGCTGTAATTGCCTTTCATAAGAAAATATATCTCTCCTCCCTAAATTACAGAACCCAAGCCTGTTAATCCTGAACAAAGACTTCATAGATTCTAATCTCCCTCCCAACATTTAAATATTGCTATGGTCACTGATTAAATGGTATCTGTAAAGACATTTGGAAGGTGACGTATCACTCTGATTTATAATTTTTGTATACCACCTTTGGATACATTTTTAATGTGTTTATTTTAAAAAGGGCATTGCATTACCTATACTGCCGTTTCACAACATATGTTTTAAAAAGTTAAAGTTTTTCATGAGACACCTAAGCTAATTTTTGTTCAGGCTGCATAGATATGTAAAATATTCCGTTTTTACCATTACAATAATAAGACATTTTATTAAAAATAGGAGACCCAAGGAGGTTGCCAAACTTTCAGTCTCTTAGAAATGAAAAACTATTATGTGAAAATCATGGCTTTGGAACTACAGGTCTTTTCTTTTTATTTAATAAAGAAAACCTAAAACAGATAATCAGATAAGAAAAGGGAACCAATGGAAATGGGAGTGAACATTCACTTAACAACCTAACCTGATAACAAAATTCAGTATTGAATCTAGATACTTCAGCTTTGTGTTATCGGCTTAAAACCAATTGTAAACAGTTGCTTCCCCATTGGTAATGCTGAGAGGCATTTGGTTTCTGCCTAAAAGTTAAATCCAAAAGTTAGGATGTTGAAATATTTATTTAGCTTTGGGAAAGTTTAAGGGTTTTGTTTTGCTTGTTTGTTTACTTTTTTTACAGTTTTGTTGTTGTTGTTGTTGTTGTTTTACAATTATTTTCCATTGTTTTGGGGGTAATATATATGGAAGTACCAAGCGCAGGATCTAGGAAGAGTGTGAATCCATTGAGTGTTCATTAGGTCTGAGTGGTTTGCCTAAGTTTAGCTACTAACAAAATTAGGTTCCTCCTGTATTTCTGTCTCCTTACAAAAAAAGTTGAGTCAGAGACCCATCGATGCAGTAAAAGTACTGAATGTGAATAATCCACATGATGAATAACTGGCATGCAGTCAAGCAGGGGTTAATTAGGAAACAATGTGGTCTTGCCTCTGACATAGACAGCTGTGTGATCTTGGATAAGGGGTATTTACCCCGGACTTTCAGTTTCCTTGTTTGTGAAATAAGAAAATTAGACAAAACCATTTTAACTGCGATTCGTTCCAGCTCCAGAGTCCTGGGGTTACATGTGTTCGCTCCATGCCAGTACTCAGGTCAGTGAAGTTTGCGGCTGGCGAGGTGTTTCCCAGTCTGGCATTGTCACTGTCTTGTTTATACTGAGTTACACTGTGTGCTTCCTTATTTTTCTAGTAGCAGTGACGCTGAAGGGAAAAACAAGTGTGAAACATAGGAAAGAAATAACCACTAATGATTCCTTCAGTGAGAAACCATAACCAATCTGGTCATGCTGGTCAGAGTAATGATTTTTCTAAAGGGAGTACCTTTGTAGTATCCTCAGTTTTGTAGTGTTCCTGTCAAATGGCTAGAAAGGCACGCAGAGACCTTTGGGGGTCAGTTGGGGTTAAAGCACTAGCATTCCACATCTGCTCATGGAACAGCCAGGTGGATGAATGATTAACTCAGTGAGTAAATTGTTCAGTGGGTGGGATTGAGAGTATGGGTAGACATGGGGTCTGGGGTGGAGAGGGTGCACACCAAGAGCAGAGGAGAAAGTTGAAAACAGGATTGGTTTTCAAACCGTAACCAGAGAAATATATGTATGTATAAATATGTATAAACACACACACACATGAGTTGAGTTGACTTGTTTTATGATAATTGTACCTGCAAGTTCTCTGTTACCAGATTGAGAATATTTTTCTATTTCAGACACACACGTACGTACCAGTACAGACACATATGTTTTAGTGATATGCACATTTAAATCAGCACTCACAAATAGATTCAGTCGGAAAATCTCTGAAAAAGTCTTGTATAGGAAGAGAATAAATGCAGGAAGGAGGGGGCGCAAGTTCACCCCCTTGGGGTTGGTTTGGTGCTGTTTGATTTCTGGAGGGGCTGAGGCAGCCAGCTCTCAAGGAGCTGCACAGACAAGGGCAGAGAAGTCAATACCAAGTCAGACGAAGAAGAAAGGGGTTCACAGGCTGTGTGGCATTCTCCCTCCTCCCCTCATACTGTTGTGACTGCACCTGCTGCATGTGACCGGCGGGCACTGAAGGCGGTCGCAGCCACGGTGACGGAGGCAGCCGAGGCTGTGCCAGCTCCCGCCCAGCCCTCATTCAGAAAAGGGGAGACGGAGCAGGAGGAGGGGGAGGAGAGGCTCCCTGCAGAGCTGCCTCCACCACGGATCCGAGGAGGCTGCTTGGAATGGGCACTCAACTGTCCTGACGTGGCGATTCCCTCGGGAGCCCTGGGAGTTTGAAGACAGACGGGAAAAGGGAGAAGCCTGCAGAGAGCATCAAAGGATGAGGGGTGCTGTAAAAGGAACAGGGGAGTCCTTTGAAAAGAACCTATCATGCACTGAAATGCTTTCTGGAGAAGGTGCCATTATTTGCTTCCCCTTTCGCTCAGATGAAAGGAGCCAGCAAGGACCGTCCTGAAGTATTCCTCAGGGGCCTTTTTGTCATTGTTCCTTTTATTCCCCTTGCACATGACTATTTGCTGACCTTTCCAGAGGAATCTCAGTCCCCTCAGTTCCAGCTGAGAAGACAGTTCTTAATAAAAAAAAACCAAAAAACAAACAAAAAAAAAAACCAAAAAACAAAAACAACAAAACAAAACAAAACAATTCCTGCTGTTTGAATGGAAGGTGCGGCTGGCTGCAGTTCTTTTTGCTGTGACATTTTGGAATGTCTGCAGAAACTTAAAACAAAACACCCAAATCTTAAAGCTCCTTGGATTAGGCAAGAGAAAAGGAAGTTTTTGCCAAAAGAGAAGTAAATGAGAGGTGGTAACTTATCCCTGATCTGGGACCTGGATGATCAAAGCCTTCAAGTTCTAGGAATCAGCACTTCAGCCCTAACAAATAAACATGAGAAGGAGTGGCCGTGGGGTATCACACAGAGGCAGGTTTTAAAGGAAGCCTGGAACTGATTCAGAACTTCGGGCCTGTATGATGCCTGAAGACCGAAATACTGGGGGACGCCCCTCAGGTGCCTTAGCGTCAACTCCGTTCATTCCTAAAACTACATACAGAAGAATCAAACGGTGTTTTAGTTTTCGGAAAGGTAGGTAGATGATCTGTTAATGTCCATTTAAAAAATATACAAATATTCTGTGGTGCTTTAAGGTCAGTTTATGTTCAGATAAAATGGGACTTTGAAAACCAAGAGCTTAGAACTGTACAAGAGTGATTTATGTATGTCTCTGCTTGTCGAGAGCTTAGAACTGTACAGGAGTGATTTATCTGTGTCTCTGCTTGTCTATATTTATTTTTCAAGGTTCGTATTGATCTGTTTATGACGGTGAATGGGCCAGATAGGTGGGGCTTAAAGAATGATAGTCCTATAGGGATCACCTTGACTGATGGAAAACCAAGCAAGCCTGCCTGGCCATTCTGAGAGGAGGGGCCAAGGCTACCATGGGCTGTTCTCAGCCCCAAACCAAGCAGCCATGTTGTTACTTCTTGAAATCGATCCCTCTCAGGCCCTTGTTCTCTACTCCCATCACATTGCTTTGGTTCTGGCTGCCTGTGCTTGCCTCACCTCCCCTGCTGAGAAAATTTTAATAATCAGATGATCTGTAGTGACCCCTTTTCAGGAGCCTTTCAACCATATTGACTAACACTGATTAGAAATAGGAGTCACCTTGACTTTCCAAATATATCAAAAGGCAGCATTGGGAGAGGCCAAAGATAGGAGCTATCAGGTACAAGAAGTGGGAAAATATTTAACAATTTCTGATCAATAAAAGAGGCTAAGAATTTCAGAATTGATTTGTGCAGAGGGAGTTAAAGAGTACTCATAGGTAAAATAAAATGCTTTTAGAAAACATTTCTGCATCAAAATAGTTTTAAATGACCTTTTGCTTTAAAAGTGGAATAATTAAATGAGGTGATTATTTAAACTGAAATAGGTAATTATAATTTAATGTCATATATAGTAAGCTAATAATTTAATCAGGAGCAGACATGAGTAACATCTAAAGTTCTTTCTCCCTTTTTTCTTTGATCTGCTACCTATTAACCCTTTCTACTTAGTAACCAACAGAAGAGAGAAGAAAACAAAGTAAGAAAAAAACGCTTGTGTAAAGCAAAATATAGCAGGAACTTTTAAGATTAAACCTTGTTCTTTCTGAGTCCTTCCCTTTGAGCACTTGAGATCTGCCTATGATCATTATCATACATTATTAGCAAGGAATTCAGGTATTCATTTATATTCCTCTCTCATCCACAAAGGTAATTGAGAGATACTTGTCTCATATTTTATAGATCTATAGAGATTTCAAGGTTACTGTTAAGACTGCATCATTGACAGAGAATTTGATAACAATAGAAACTGAGAAAAGCTAGGGAGTAATTGCTTAAGGACATGTTCTCATTTTCTAGCTCTTCCTGCTCTCAGCAACTAAATTGAGTTTATCCAAACTCACAGAGAAAGTCTACTTTTCCAGCCTATTGCTGCTCATTTGTAACATGAGATGTTCTGGGGGCAATTAATATATCTTTGAAGCACATGGCAAGATGTTTTTGACCTTTCTCCACCTCCTCTCCAATAGTGGAGTATAGCCTATCTTCAAGGATCCTGACTAAGACTGCTGATCATGCCCTCTTCCCAACAAGGGAAGGCATTGCCTGCAAAGAGAATCCCCATGGGCTGGCAAATGGCACCCACAGGAGTGGGTTCTATCTATCTGTCATCTCCTGTGGGTTAATTTTAAACCATTGTCCTTTTCTATGCAAAGTCTTAGTAACCTGAGGAATGTTTAGCATGTGAGTCAAGGATTAACAGATTTCTAATTTACAAAACTGTATTCTGGTTTCTGTCAGAACCATAAAGGAGGGGAGGAACAGGAAGCATCAAGCCGTTTTAAGTTTCCTTCCCTTTTAGCCAGAGCCAGCGGCACACCAGCCTCTTGTTCCCTGGCTGCAGGACGACAATTATGCAGAGAGGCTCTGGGAGAGAAGCTGCTTCTGTGTGTGCAGCACTAATCACTCCAGCCTGCAGTGGCGTGACTCACTGGGTGGGGGTGGGGGGGGGAAGGGGGGGAGGGAGGGGTTTACATCTTTGTTTAAGGTCCTGCATGGAAAAGAATGAACTTCTCTTTCAATCCTGGGTCCCTAAACCATGCTACCTTAAGAAGAGAGTGTTCTTTTGTGCTTTGTTTAATCCCCTGGGCACTCAAGTAGTTGGAGAAGTGGACCTGTTTCTGCGTTCCTCAACCAAGCCTGTTGGAGAGCATCAGCTTAAGTTATTTCAATGAAAGTAAAAGGGGGAGTGCATGATTCATGGAAAAGCACCCAGAAGCAAAGAATGCTGATGTGTCTGCTTTTCCTGATCCACATTTAAAGCATATTTTTTTTACCGTTGTCAGGGGTAGGCCAACAGCAGAGAAGACTCGCAGCTTTAGAAATGCCCTTGAATGAAGTGTGGAGTTGAGTTAAAGTTTCCAGAGGCCTGGTGATAATGGAGCCTGCATGCTGGGCAGGCTGTAACTAAATTCTCAAGGTTGCTTTCTCTTCCAGACCCCTTTGGTCCCTTACTGTCCTTTTCATCTCTCCATTTCTTTGTCTGGGTACTAATAAAGATCACTGAAAATGCTTTCCCAGTGGTTTTAAAAATGTAGGAACTGATAAACATCTATTAGGCAGGATGCTGGGGGATAGCAGTGCTTTGGATTTATGTTCTGGAGAGATAATGGTTACAATGTTTTTTTATCCTGTTGATTTTGAAACTATGTATGTAATTTTTTTTTTTTTTTTTTACCTCTGTAAGACTAATGTGTGATACGCAAAGCAGCGTAAGCAACCTTTTGATTACCAACTACTTTGGTTCCTGAATGTTAGTGTTAATTTCTAGTCACAATAGGGCAGCTAGCTAGTTTAAGGATGTTATGCTCATGGGACACACTGGAGGAAACTCTAACTATATCTTGTTTTTGTTTGTGTGTTTGATTTCCTGAGTTGCTCTGTCTTAGAGATAAGTTATCATTAATTATCTAGAGCTTTCCCCTACACCGTAACCAGTTACTGGTCATGAAACTGTTGCTTCTTCCTTCTTCATAGACTTCCAGCTCCTTTTATGTTTCCTTCACCTGAGTTCTCTGTGCCTTTATTGCTTCATGCGCACAACTTATTTCAACCTAAGAAGTGGCTCTTCAAGACAGCATCCATCCTCACTTGTTTCCAACCTAATGTTCTTCACAAATTCCTACAACACACAGGCTATTTGTAAAGCATTGACCAGTTGGTATTCCTGAAATAGTACTCTCAAACATCGTCCTACAACTCAAACATTTTTTTTAAGTTTATTTATTTATTTTCAGAGAGAGAGAGCAGGAGAAGACAGAGAGAAAATTCCAATTCATGACCTGAGCCGAGACCAAGAGTCAGACACTTAACTAACTAAGGCACCCAGGCACCCCTCAAACATTTTGATGCGTCCCTATTGCTCCCAGGAGGAACTCCTAACTGTTTCATGTAATTATCAAGGCCTTATAACCACATCCATCTATTCCTGGGAGAATAAACTCCCAATTCCCCAGACTGTCCCACTCTTTCTTCCTAAACATATATCCTGTGCCAGGCCTTTGCTTTTTTTTCATTATGCTATGACACTCTCTCTCTCTGCTGTCTGTTCAAACTTTGTACTTCCTTCTAGACATTGCTGGGTCTTATTTCTTCATCAAGCCTTCTTTATTGACCCAAGCCTTCTGTGTAACCTGTATATTTCTTAAATGCTGCCACCTGACTGCCTTATCTTCCTAGCCATCTTGAAGTGCTTTATACACATTTAGGGGTGCCTGGGTGGCTCAGTCAGTTAAGCATCCAACTCTTGATTTCAGCTCAGGTCATGATCTCACAGTTCGTGGGTTTGAGCCTGCTTCAGGCTCTGTGCTGATATCATGGACCCTACTCGGGATTCTCTCTCTCTGCCCCTCCCCTGCTTGTGCTCTCTTTCTCTCAAAATAATAAATAAGTGAATATTTTTTTAAAGTGCTTTATACACATTAGTGGTAAAAGATAGATGATAAATAGATGATAGAGATAGAGATAGATGGAGATAGAGCTACACATAGACGTAGACATAGACATAGATTTGTTTACTTCTTCCCAGAGTAAAGAATGGCAATAGGCCTATTCAATTAAGGATTCAAGGTTTCTTGCAAATTGGTGAAGTACAGTATTATTATGTATCTTTTCCTATAGGTCCATAAGCAATAATGAATTAAAATAGGCTGTCTTTGTCATGGTTATGAATAAAACCAACATTTTCTTTGAAGTTTATTGTATGTTGTATATATTGTAATCTCATTTATGGAAATTGATTTGTCCAAGAGAATGCTGCTATCTAAATCTGTATAATTTTAAATGGTGCTATGAATGAGTTAGCTCATTAATTCATGATATCAAAATTTTATGGAGCATGTACCAAGTTATTCTGGAGTTGAGTAGGCAAAAAGGTTGCCTTGAATCTATGAGTTCACATACTCCTTGGAGATAAAGGAACATAAATAATTACTCTGTGATAAGCACTACAACAAATCATACATAAAGGCTGAGGAGTTCATGAACAAAAGACGGACCATGGTCTTATCTGGAATGGCAGTGATTCATCTGCACTATATAAAATCAGATTTAATAATCTAGATAGAAATCAGATTGAGACATTTTCTCCATATCATCCTAAGAAAGTGGTCAGTATGCCTATGGGAAAAAAAAATGACTACATTGAATTAATGTAACATAGTGTAAAAGGAAGACTTTTAGAATGGTACAGACCTGTGTTTGTATCCCTAGACCTGCCACTTTTTAGATGTGTGTCCTCAGGTCACCTAGCATCTCTGAATCAGTTTGTAGAAGGGAAGTCTCCTTGCAGAATACGTGTGAGTGGTCAAATAAGAAAATACATGTAAATTGCATGTCTTGGTCTACTGGTGTGAGATCTAGGCCACTGGGCCACTATGCTGACATTATTACACTTAGGTTTTCTAAGTCTTTCTTTTTCCCCTTCCTTCTCCACTCTGACTACAAAAAGAGTCATGATTCTATGGGACACCTGGGTGGCTCAGTTGGTTAATCATTCGACTTCAGCTTAGGTCATGATCTCAGGATTTGTGAGTTCGAGCCCCACATCAGGCTCTATGCTGACAGCTCAGAGCCTGGAACCTGCTTTGGATTCTGTGTCTCCCTATCTCTCTGTCCCTCCCCTGCTAACACTCTGTCTCTGTCTGTCTCTCAAAAATGAATAAACATTAAAAAAAATTTAAAAAAAATTGTACCAAACATTCGCTGGTTATTATAGACTCAGACCTCCTTGGATTACAAGTTTACTATCCATATAAGATTTTTTGGTTACTTAGAAAGTGTTGGCGACAGACTGAAGTAAACTTTGGCTCTTTGTTTCCTAGTTCTGGACTAAATTGGATGTCTTTTATTTTGATTGTGTATAAATGACTTAGCTCATTAATTCATAATATCAAAATTTTATGGAGCATGTACCAAGTGATTCTGGAGTTGAGTAGGCAGAGTTGTGTGTCCCCTCTAAATTCCTGTGTTGAAAACCAAATGGTATTAGGAAGTAATTTGGTTGTGAGAGTGGCACTCTTATGAATAGGATCAGTGCCTTGCTTGGTAAAAGGGCTCCAGAGAGCTCTTTTGCTCCTTCCTATGCTGTCACTTGAGAATGCAACCAGAAATGGATAGTTTGCAACCCAGAAGAGGGCTGTCCCCAGAACCCAACTGTACTGGTCTGATCTCAGACTTCCAGCCTCCAGAACTGTGAGAAATAAATTTCGGTTGTGTAAAAACTACTCAGACAGTGTATAAGCTACTGACTGTTCTGTAACAGCAGCCTGACTGCACTAAGACACACAGACAACTCTCTTGTTTATGTCCCTGGAACTTAATACCAAAGTGGGTAAGGATGGAGGGCTCCATAAATGTCTGTGAAATTAATGTGTGCATTAAAACAAAACACTTGCTCAGTGATGGAAATGAGTGAATAATTCCAATGTAAAATGACATTCATCAGTAATTCTCAGGCTGTGGCACTGATATCTATAAAATCCTGAAAACAAAACAAAACAAAAAAAGTTGTGGTGTGCTGATGAAAAGCCAGAAGTTAAACAACTTTTCAGTTATTACTCAAATTCCCTGCTGTCAGTGATTTTTTCCGATTTCCACCCTTTTCTTCCTAGAGATAATTAAGCCATATAGAGAATTTGCTTTTACTTATCCTGCTTACTGCAATCCTGCTGCAGAATAAGTCTTGGTATCAGCAGGTTTATAACAATTTTCATTTAAAAGTGAACATTCAACCATGATATATAGACAAATCAAAATAAAAGTCATTCAATTTAGTCCAGAACTGAGAAACAAAGACAGCCAAAGTTTACCTCAGTCTGTTGCCAATACCTTCTAAGTAATCAAAAAATCTTACATGGATAGAAAACTTGTAATCCAAGGAGGTCCAAATCTATAATAACCAGTGAATGTTTGGTAGAATATTGAGTCTTTTTGTACTCAGAGTGAAGAAGGAAGGGAAAAAAGAAAGGTTTACAGAATAAGTTTCCCTAGGCTGACTCATGATGGCAAAATCTACCTTCCGTAAGGATGCCTGAAGATATGATAAGTTATATTGCATTTAGGAAACAGCTAATAGTCCAGCATGTTGTTCGTGAGCAAGCAGTAGAAATTAAGGTGGATATGGCCAGTGTCTGTCACACAGTGGGTGCTACCTAAACATTTGTTGATTGAATGGTGGATAAAGAAGCAGAGTTCAGATTGTGGAGACTTGGTATTTCATGGAAAAGGGTTTGGTTGGCCAATGGGCACCAAGGGAAGACATAAAGCAAAGAAATGTCATGATCCAATTTAAATGTTATGAAGATCATCATGGCAGCACTTGCCTGAAATGAGTACACTGCTCTTCGAACTCAATTAAGAAATATTACTAGGAATTTACCCAAGGGATACAGGAGTACTGATGCATAGGGGCACTTGTACCCCAATGTTTATAGCAGCACTCTCAACAATAGCCAAATTATGGAAAGAGCCTAAATGTCCATCAACTGATGAATGGATAAAGAAATTGTGGTTTATATACACAATGGAGTACTACGTGGCAATGAGAAAGAACGAAATATGGCCCTTTGTAGCAACGTGGATGGAACTGGAGAGTGTGATGCTAAGTGAAATAAGCCATACAGAGAAAGACAGATACCATATGTTTTCACTCTTATGTGGATCCTGAGAAACTTAACAGAAACCCATGGGGGAGGGGAAGGAAAAAAAAAGAGGTTAGAGTGGGAGAGAGCCAAAGCATAAGAGACTGTTAAAAACTGAGAACAAACTGAGGGGTGATGGGGGGTGGGAGGGAGAGGAGGGTAGGTGATGGGTATTGAGGAGGGAACCTTTTGGGATGAGCACTGGGTGTTGTGTGGAAACCAATTTGACAATAAATTTAATATATTGAAAAAAAAAAGAAATATTAAAGATCTGGCCTAAAGTAGTGGCAGTGAGTTTGGAAGGGACCCATGTGGTGATTCAATTGGTATCAGGAAGGAAGGAGGAATCTAGGTTGACTCTCAGATGGAACTTCAAATGTTTGGGGGGATAACTGGAACTGATAACCAAAATCAGGATTATAGGAAATAGAGCAGGTTTTCAAGAAAAGGTGACTTTGTTTAAGAAATTCTGAGTTTGGGGATGTTTTGAGATACCCATGTTGAGGTATCTCATGGGCACTTAGAAATCCAATGCTAAGGGTCACAAGAGCAGCCCAAATTGAGATACAAATCTGGGAATAATTGGTAGACAGTGAGATTAAATGTCAAGCAAAGAAGTTGTGTCAAATAGAGAAAAATAGGGCTGAGGACAGAACCCAGAGGACAAATAGATTTATGATAAGTGTGTAGCAAGTAGCATAGTCAAGAAGGAGATTGATAAGAGTATTCTGGAAGGCAAGAGTTATGTAACACATGAGAAGAATAAGAGAAGAGTGGCATTGACCATTTTAAAGGAAGTGAGGCATAAAGTAATATAAAAAATAAATCTGGCTTTCAGTACTTTGGCAACTAGAAAGTTGTTGGTGACTATATAAAAAGCTCTTTTAGTAGAATGACAATGTCAGAGTCCAAATTGCAATAGGTTGGCAAAAAGATAGAAAGTGGCGAAATGGAGCCAGAGTTACAACTTAACTGGGAATCAAGGAGCAAAAATAATAAATTATTTCAAGGTACAGAAGGTCCAAGAAGGTTTGGCCTTGTGTTTGCTTATTCATTTTTAAGATGAGTGGAATTTGAATATATTTACCTTATCACACTCAGTAACTTCACAAGCTGCCTCTAGATAAAGAGTATATATATCACATAAAGGAGGAACCTCACACATCCTGAAGGAGATTTAGATATCTCTCTCCCTCTCTCTCTCTGTCTCTCTTTCTCTCCCTCTCCTCTCTCTCTTTCTCTCTCCAGTTGGAACAGCTTCTCACAGGTGTAATAAAATCACCTGTGTAATTTACTTTCTCAGTCCAGTGAAAAGTCACCTCCTTGGTGATCCTTCATGACACCATCAATGTATTTCCAAGAGAAGTACACATGATGTACCTTTATCACCCAGAAATTCCAGGGATGGTTTTGTCAGGGACTGTAAAACCTTCTTAGGAATTTAAATGAACATAGCTAGAACTGTTTGCATGACTCAAAAAACAAGGTATATTCCTGTTAATCATCTACTAGTCAATGTGTCCTTTTCCCTGTGCTGCTAGTTGGAGATAGTCTTGTGACATTTGTGCTGTCTTGTTAATCTTAAAATTTGAAGTTTCGCTGTTTCTTCACTAAAAGTCTTAAACAAAACAGCTTAAAAAATGTTCTCTAACTTTCCACACAAAACAACATGCTCATAGACAACATTGATTTACATCTACCATTGTAAGACAGATGTTTGGGACATTCTATTTTCAATGCCACAAAATGGGAAGCATATGTCTATTATAACCATTTCCTAATTCTTTGCAACACCAGATTTACAGCAGAAAACGATTGTTTTTCCACAGAAATCTCTGAGTATATGTATCTATCATTTATATGCTTTAACTCTTTTGCATATTATATTGCTAAATAGTCTTAGATCTCTACATAGAGGAAATAATTTCCTTGGACAGAACACACAAGATGTTCAGAGTTTTCCCCTCCATTTTTTTTTTCCTGACCTTCTTCAAAATTTGCATTTTTCTCAGCAGAAATCACTCCTCCTCGTGTGATGACAGAAATTTAGGTCAGAAAGCTGGTAAATAGCAAGATTTTTCCTCAATAACTCATTTTTCAGCTATTATACACACAGTGCAGTATTGTGTAATAGATACAGAATGGCTCTGAAATCCAACAGCCTTGAAGAAATCTTGGTTCCATAATTTTTTACTAGCTATGTAACATTCAGCAAATTACTTAACCTTTCTGTGCTTCAGTCCTTTCCTTGGTAAAATAGTGGTGCCCACCTCAGAGTGCTGTGAGCTTTTTAAATGAGAGAAATACTGGTAAACCACTTGTACCCATGCCTGGAATACATAAGTACATCTTAGCTGTTAGAACTCTCTATGGCACAGAAAAGGTACTCTATTTTATTCATTTTTAGAATTTACTAATATTTTAAATTACTAGAAAATGAAGACATATGATAATTGTGATTAAATAAAGAGGAAGAAGACTAGTATTTGGGAATGAGCGAAGGTTTAAAGCTGAATAAATCTGAATATGGACTTTCATTCTGACACTTGGTGTTGTGTAACTAACCTTGGGCTATTTGTTTAATCCCCAATTTCCTCATGTATAAAATAGTTACCTTACATATTTATTATTAAAATAAGAAAATATATGTCAAAGACTTAGTATGTAATAAGCACTAAATAAATGGAATTAGGGCTTTTGGCATTAAGTTTCTTGCTATACTTCTTAAGTATATGCTTACCACAAATGCAAGGCTGTATGTATAAAAAAAAAGAGAGAGAGAAAGAGAGAGGGAAAGGGAGGGAGAAAGAGAAAAAGAACAGAAGGAAAGGAAGGAAGGAAGGAAGGAAGGAAGGAAGGAAGGAAGGAAACGGAAAGGAGGAAGGAAGGAAGGAAAGAAGGAAGGAAACAAAGAAAGAGAGAGAGAAAGAAAGAAAGAAAGAAAGAAAGAAAGAAAGAAGGAAGAAAGAAAGAGAAAGAGAGAATAGCTATAAAGCAAAGCTTACTGCTTTATCTCGTTCCTAAGTTGTTAGGGGAAAAATAAATCCTGAAAATTTTAAGAAGAGAGTGTTGACTGTTTTTTATTACTGTATGAAACAAAATATTGGAAGTTTGGTTCTCATTTGTAGCACACATAGATGTTGAATTGTAACATCTTTAGTAGATTTTCTGCTGGATTTAGAGAGAAACTTTAGATAATATATTTATCAATTTAAACAATGAGTGAAAAACTACAGATGCATAAGATGTATTCCCAGATGTCAACATTGTTATTTTTAAAACTGAACTTTTAGTGCCTTTAAAAGGCTATTTTCTGAATTTTGGCAGAATAAAATCCAAACTTCCCAGCCAAATAAGCATCAAAGAACTCCACAGAAAAAGAGTCAGTATTCTCCGTTCATAACCAATCTCATAGCCAGTCTCCAAACTTTGTTATTAAAATGCTAAAATACCTTCAAAATCATTATTATCACTTCATGAGCTAGAATTCACAATGATGTAAGTAACAGAAAACTCAGCTAACAGTGATTAAACATGCATTTTTCTCACATTAAAAAAATCATAAAGAAGATGCTTCTGTTATTGGGTCAGTGGTTCAATGATTTCATCCCTCTTGTCTCTGAATCTTTCAACCTTTCCCTCATGAATGATTATCTAATGATCAAAAGATGACTCTTAGATTAGTAAAGAGCATGTCCAAGTTCATGATAGGAAAAAGGAGTGATTGGCAATTCCAGCTGTCTTCCTCTTTCATCAAACAACAGCAGCAACAACAACAAAAATAAAAACAACAAAGCCTTCCTAGAGACTCTAGAAGCCTTCTTAAAAAGTGGGAGAGGCATTTAATTTTCCATCCCCTAAAATGGAAATGACAAGAGAAAGTGGGGGTATGAATGTCTGTTGAGTTATCAAACAATGTTTGACACAGCATTGAGAAGCTGCTTGTTCGAAAGCCCGCGGTCGACTAGATAGAACCGTTACCTACATTAATTTTCCTGCCCTTAGAAGATGCCATTTTCTAATTTTGCTTTCAATGTATTTGAATTTTAATATTAGTTCAGTCAACCTTTTTTCCTAAAAGGAAATTAATTCCATTAATGCTAGATCTGATATCAGGTGTTGAATAGTTTGGTTTGTTGTTGTGTTATTGTTTCTAGCAGGGCTGAAAATATTCTCTTCGGTAGCAGTGTTTATTGCTTGGCATGTGATGGTTTTGCACTGCTGAATCCATACATAAATTATTTTACAGATAGGGAGGTAAAACATGTGTTCTATTGTCAAATTCTTAACCTAATGTTTTCAAAATAATTCCAAGTATTCTGGAGTCTCACATAATTTCAACATGCAACACTAATTTTTCTTTCCCTTTTATGAAATCATTAGACCATTAAAACTATTTAGTGATATTCATCCCATCTGGGAACATTGGAGTGACATTTGCTTTGGCTTTTCCTACATTTTTTTTTCATAGGTTGATCATTTTTGCCAAGCTACCACCTTATATTAATATATTTTACAGGCATTGTTTTTCTTTCTCTTTCTCTTTCTCTTTCTCTCTTTCTCTTTTTCTCTTTCTCTTTCTCTTTCTCTTTCTCTTTCTCTTTCCCTCCCTTTCTCTTTTGAGAAGAACCAATACAATGTCATTCTTTTTTGGAAAGAAGAAAAGTTTACAGCACATTTTGAGTAAATTAGTGTAAAGAAAGGCTCAGTGGGCTAACTGGTAGAACACCAGCTTATAATGGAGTCCACAGCTAGGGCATCACTGGGTCTCATCTTTGTGCAACTTGACCCAGATGATAGCACTGTTGTCCTCTTCGCACATACAGCCCACTATTTGCTTATTGGTGACAGAAGGAACAATATTAGGGTCTTCCTTGGTGCCCAACACGGTCTTTGGGGCTAGTATATTTTATGGGTCCAGTCCCCTCCATGCAACCATCATGGCCTCCCATTTCCAGCCCAGTCACCTGTTCGTCATCAGTAGGAACACCACTTCCAGATGCCTTGGAACACACAACAGTGACTCCATTGGGACTGTGGGCCCTGAGGGCCTGCACGAACAGCGCTCCAACTCCATGACTTAATCCTGAAGCGATCACACCAACTACAAATAGCTAGAGGAATTGTTTCTTAATCAGTGGGGTAGCAAGGGTAAATCATGGATGTTCAGCTCCAAATGCATGCAGCAAAGAATTCATCCCTTGTGGTTATTTTAAAATCAGTAATAAAATTGAGCAAAATTGGCCTGCTTTTTATTACCACCATGTGTTGGCAGTTCTAGACAATGTGTGATGAAATATTCCTTCCTATCTGTTAGGGTAAACCACCATGATCCCACCTCCTCACTTCTGGTATGCACTGCTTCATAGTTTAGATTTTTCCCTTTCAAATAAATTAACAGTTTAAGGTTTTAAAAGGCAAACAATGCCTGAAATATTTTATGTGGATGAAAATTCTGGGCATTTTTTCCTGGTTTTATCAACTTGATTATAATCGTGGCATCATCACTTGATTGAAAACAAAAGGTGAACAAAGAAATGAATAATATTTAAATTAAAGGAAAATTGGATGTAAAGTTACAACTGTAACAACAGTAGAATTTGACTATTCTCTGCAGAATATTTCTGCTTTTCAATACAATTCCTTTTCCAAAATAGAAGAAAAAGAAAAGAAAACCCAAAACTAAAGTTATATTTATTGCAGTGTTTCTTACATCCAAGGGGATATCTCCAACTTTATATTTCTATTTGGTTTGGGGATTAAATATGGAATATAGGGGGAAAGAACAGCATATGACAAATCCTTTCCATTTGGAGAATTGTATATAGTGGATTTGATTCTGTAAAAATGTGAAGTACCAATTGTTACATGCTTGCCAGCATTTCAATCTTTGTTTTTCCTTAACATTGAGGGTTTTTTGTTTTTTGGGTTTTTTTTTGTGTTTTGTGTTTTGTTTTTTTGTTTTCAGGTAACAAAATGAAATGATTCTTCACATTCACTGTAATCTTTATTCCTCCAGGCATTTTTGGACAGAAACTTGAAGACACTGTCCGTTATGAGAAGAGATATGGGAACCGTCTGGCTCCAATGTTGGTGGAGCAGTGTGTGGACTTTATCCGACAAAGGGGGCTGAAGGAAGAGGGTCTGTTCCGACTGCCAGGCCAGGCTAACCTCGTTAAGGAGCTCCAGGATGCCTTTGACTGTGGAGAGAAGCCATCATTTGACAGGTAGCTTTCAAGATTTTCCTAATCATCCTTCACTGAGAAATCCAAACCGAACAGAAGAGATGCAGTGAGCTGAGAGGATATAACCTTAATGGATGTTGTAATAGTTTAGAATATGGATTTTATAGCCACATGAGGGTCGATTGTTTTTATTAATTTACAGAGTCAAAAATTTGACACTTTAGATGTATTTCTCTTCCATACTTTTTGTCCCCCTTAAAACATTATTTATTCTTTTCCTTTGGAACTAAATTAACACTCTATTAAGCTTTTGCATCAGAAAAGTGAATTTTTAAAATAGGAGTCTTTCCTGTTCAGTGTCTTCCTAATTCTTTCAGCTAAGAGATATTAAAAGTATTAATAAGCAGAGATCGGGATATTGGCAATGTAGTTACAATAACTGTTTTTAATCATAATGAAAGCATCATATTTTTAAATATATAGCTCCACCTTAATCTAGAATAGATTTATAAGGAAACAAGAAACATATAGCATGATGAAATTCAGGAAATAATGGAAGTTCCAGAAAAGAAAATATAAAGCATCCATAACTCCACTAAGAATTAAACACTTATGGTAATATTTTATAAATTACCTCCTTCTCTTCACTTTTTTTAATTTAGTAGAAAATAATATTTTTTCTCCTAATATTATTAATGTAGTATAGTATAGCTGATATTTTTCATATTAATATTTGAAATATCCCCAACATTCTAGTATAGTTTAACTTAATGTTTGATGATTGGCAACCTCTATAAGCATAATTTTTCACATCTAATATTTCATTCTACATGTATATTATTCATAATTATTTCAACAATTTGGATATTTATACGATCACTTTTATCACTTATATCACTTATATTTATATTATAAATAGTATTGTAGGGGGTATACATTCACATTAGTATTTTCTATATTTTGATAATTTCCTCAGGGGAGGTTCTCAGTATTAGACTTTGTGGATAAGAACAGTCATATTATTTGAAAACTGACAATTGCATACTATTATTTCTTTGAAATCATAGAATTAGCACATGGATAGAGCCAGATCTACAGAACAGGTAGACAAGAAGACACTTGAATACATGATATGAGACAAAGGAAGCATTATTGGAAATATGGGCTTTTGCTAATAATCCAAGAAATGCACATTAAATCATTTAATGTCCTCCCACTAATCACATTAACAAAATCTTGAACAGTGATAATACTCAGTACTGGCAAGGTATGTTAAGGTAGGCACTCTGATGGCGAGAGAGCAAATTGTTGTAGTCTTTCTAAAGAAATTTGATGATATATTTCAAGACCGTTTTAGCAAGATATTCTAGTCTTAGAAAAAAATCAGATCTGTGGACAAAAACACGTATAAAGTTTCTTATTACAATTTTTATAATAGTAAAAAATGAACACCAATCTATTATCTCCAGAAGTAGAGTATGGTCAATTAAATAATACTGCATTAATATAACAAAATGTTATACAATTATGAAAGTTTTAGAAAAATGCTAATTATAAAATAATAAGTGGAAATGATAAATGGAAAAATAAGACAGGATCAATTAATTGATTAAAATCCTACCTGTTTACAGAAGTATTACAGTTTATAGACATTCATAAATTATCTCTGAGAGATAAAAATTAAATGTGGAGACAAATAAATGAATTCAAAACCAGAATCAGAGAACAAATTTCAAGAATACAGATATGCTTTTGGCAGGGGTGCCCAATGTCTTATTCTATACTTTGAAAAACAACACTAAATAATAGTTGCAAATTCAAGTCTATTCACAGGATATACACAATGGTTTATCTAGAAGAAATGTAATTTTTTAGCTTCAAAATTAAAAGAAATTTGTCAGTGGGATCCTCATAATAAAATATCATATAATGGGATAAATAAAACCTTTTACCATAAACTTCATGTGACATTGATAAATTTCAATGGCTTTTTCTTATATATGGCCAAAAAACACAGATGACATTATAGAAAAGTATATTTACTAAAAATTATTTTGCTATAGGCATTTATGCTTTTGGTTCTTATAACAAGATTCTCACTAATAAGAAAGAATGGAAGGGTATTTTATAAATTTTAGGATACCTGTAAGAAAAGGTATGCTCTGTGAGCAATTATCTCTAAATCAGGTTCTTAATAGCTGAGCTGACAGTGAAATATTGTGCAATCTTTATGTAAAATATTATCTCACTTATAAAAAGTATTTTTTGTATAAAATGCACTAATGCATAAACAGACTGATGAAAATGTGACAAAAGATGAACACTGATTTTGTGGGATAATGAATTTTTTTTTAATATTGTGATTCCAGTAAACACCGTTTTACAATCAGAAATTTAACCTGAACGATCTTTTAATTACCTGTTGATATTATACTGCATAAAAATGTCCTTAACTTTTAACTTCTAAAGAGTAATTATGGAAGCTACCTGTCAACTAGAAAAGCTATAGAAGAGAATTGCATAGAGTATTTCAATGTTAGCACAATACGGTAATGTTGCTAGCATCCTAGGAGGAAAAGGAGAGTGTCATTCATTTGCTCAGTGATTCAGTGTTTCCAGTTTCTACACTTGTATAACAGACTACCCCCAAACTTTGTGACATAAGTAATAACAACTGGTTATTGCTCATGGTTCTGTACTTTGGGCAGGAGTTGGCCAGGATGTGCTCATTTCTCCTGTACATGATGTTGATTCATGGAGATCAGTTAGGTCTGAAGGATACAAGATGGTTCTACTCAGATGTGCAGAGCTTTGTCTGGCATGGCTAACATGGCTGAAATCCACTTGGGCCTTTCTCTCTCCCTCTATCTCTCTCTGTAAATCTCACATCTATTATTAGAGCTGCTCCTTATATGTATGGCCTTTACCTCTGGCCGATTAGTCAGACCTATTGACATGATACCTCAGGGTTCCAAGAAAATAAAAATGGCAGTTTGTAAGTCTCACAAGGGCTGGGTCCATATGACACAGTGTGACTTCTGGTGTAGTCTCTTGGTCAAAGCAAGTCACAAAACAGGCCAGCCTACATTTGAGGAGAAGGAAAATAAACACCACTTGATGGAAAGAGGGGTAAGCACATACAGAGAAGGAAGGATTTGTAGGAGGCTATTTTAAGAGAAAATCACTATAGCTTTAAAGTCTTGAGGGATACCTGGGTGGCTCAGTCCATTAAGCGTCTGACTTTGGCTCAGGTCATGATCTCATGGTTCGTGAGTTTGAGCCCCTCATTGGGCTCTGTAATGACAGCTCGGAGCCTGAAGCCTGCTTGGGATTCTATGTCTCCCTCTTTCTCAGCCTCTCCCCTGCCAGTGCTCTCTCTCTCTCTCTCTCTCTCTCACTCTCTCTCAAGAATAAAGATTAAAAAATAACAAAATCTTGAAATCAAGTGAAGCAAATCCCCTAATTTTGTTCTTTTTCAAATTTGTTTTGCCTATTCTAGGTCATTTACATCTTCTTTTAAAAAAGATAAAGAAATTTAGCATATGCTTGTCAATGTCTACAAAAAAAAGTATGTTAGGATTTTGACTGAAATTTTATTGAATCCAGAAATCAACTGGGAGAAAATTGACATCTTAAAACAATGAAATCTTCTAATCCATAAAAGTGGCCCATCTCTCCATTTCATTAGGACTTTTTGTATATCAGCAACATTTTGTATTTTTTGATGTAAGATCTTGCTCCATTTTGTTAAATTTATCCTCAAGTATTTGCTATTTATAGATGCTCCTGTAAATAGTATTGTTTTTTAATATTTAATTTTATAATTGCTCACTGCTAGATTATCCAAATACAATTGATTTTTTTTATGTATAGATTTTTGTCCTACCAACTTGGCAAGTTCATTTTTTAGTGCTAGCAGGATTTTTGTAGATCGCTTAGGATTTTCTACATACATAATCTTATTAACTGTACATAATGAGAGTTTTATTTCTTCCTTTGCAATGTGTAGGCCTTGTATTTCTTTTTCTCACCTGCTTGTACTTGCTAAGAATTCATCTACCATAATAGTAGGTATACATACTCTTTTTGTATGTAGACGGAAGTTTTCAGTCTTTCACTACTATGTGTGATGGTAGCTATAGGTTTTTTCCTGATGACCTTTATGAAGTTAGAAAATGTCCTTTTATTTCTACTTTGCCTACAATTTTAATAACAAATGAGGATCATATTTTATAAGATCCATTTATTACAGAAATTATCTGATTCTTCCCTTTTGTTATGTTAACGTCCTGAATTACATTAATCTATTTTTGAATGTTAAACCAACTTTACATTGCTAGGATAAGCCACATTTGGTTATGATGCATTACCCTTTTTATATATTGCTGTATCTGACTTGCAAATAGTTTGTTAAGGATTGAGGACCTATATTCATCAAGGGTATTGACCTGTAGATTTCTTATAGTATCTTTGACTAGTTTTGTTATCAGAGAAATTCTGGTCCCCATATTAGTTGGAAAGTGTCCCCCCTACCTCTATTTTCTGAAAGAGTATGTGTATTTTGTATTATTCCCCCCATAAATATTTGCTAAAATTTACCAGTGATGTCATCTAGTCCTGACGTTGTCTTTGTGGGGAAGTTTTTAGAGATGGCTTTTCTTGGGGTGACTGGATGGCTCAGTGGATTAAGCGTCCAACTTTGGCTCAGGTCATGATGTCACAGTTTGTGAGTTCGAGGCCCCTGTCAGGCTTTGTGGTGACAGCTCAAAGCCTAGAGCCTGCTTCAGATTTCATCTCTCTCTCTCTGCCCCTCCCACCCCCCTCCCACCCCTCCCCACCCTCCCCCCGCCCCCCGCTCACACTCTGCCTCTCAAAAATAAATAAACATTAAAAAAAAATTTTAAAAAAAAGCATGGGGGCAGCTGGGTGGCTCAGTCAGTTGAGCCCCCGACTTCAGTTCAAGTAATGATCTCACAGCTTGTGGGTTCCAGCCCCACGTCGGACTCAGCTGACAGCTCAGAGCCTAGAGCCTGCTTTAGATTCTGTGTCTCTTTCTCTCTCTGCCCCTCCCCCCACTCGTGCACTGTCTCACTCTGTCTCTTAAAGATAAGTAAATGTAAAAAAGAAAAAAAAGAGAGAGAGAGAGAGAGAGAGAGATGGCTTTTCTTTTTTTTTTTTTAATTTTTTTTTTAACATTTATTTATTTTTGAGACAGAGAGACAGAGCATGAACGGGGGAGGGTCAGAGAGAGAGGGAGACACAGAATCTGAAACAGGCTCCAGGCTCTGAGCAGTCAGCACAGAGCCCGACGTGGGGCTTGAACCCACATACCGTGAGATCGTGACCTGAGCCCAAGTCGGACGCTTAACCGACTGAGCCACCCAGGCGCCCTGAGAGATGGCTTTTCTAATTCTTGTGCCAGTTTTGGTGATTTGTCTCTTTCATGACATTTTCCCATTCCATATAACTTTTCAAATTTATTGTCATGAAGCTCTTTATAATATTCCTCTTTTAATAATGTCTGTAGGCTTTTTTAGTAAAGTGTTCTCTTTTTCTTCTGATATTAGCAATTTGTTACATCTTTTTATCTTATTCAGTCTATCCAGATGTTATCAATTTCGTTAAACCTTAAAAAGAACCAGTTTTAGTGTCATTGATTTTCTCTTTTTAAAAATTTTTCTCTTACACTCTGTTATCCTTGATAGTTGTTCTTTCCCTGGTAGTTGTTCTGTGTTTAGCCCTATAGCGTGTTACTTTCTGCAGGCTCATGTTGGTATTCAGATGAAGACAGAAGACCTGTATGTAGATTTCAAGAAGTCATTTTGTGCAAAGCTCCCTCCTCTCTAGTAGTCTACATCACAAATGCCAGCTGCTTCAAGCCCTCCAAACTGTATTCTCTGTCTTCTTAGCTCAGTGAGACTGCTGTTTTCTATTTAGGGTTCCCATCCCTGTCCCAGGCTCTGGTAAATGACAATGTGCAAGGCTGGAGTAATTGTAACACTTACCTCATTTGATTCCATACTCTCAAGGGTCACATTTTTGTACGATTGTCCAGTATCTTAAAAAACAGTTGTTTCATATAATCTAGGTTTTTTTTCCATTTTTTAAATACTTTTAAAATGTTTATTTGTTTTTGAGAGACAGAAAGAGACAGAGCACAAGCAGGGTAGGGCCAGAGAGAGAGAGAGAGAGGGAAACACAGAATCCTAAGCAGGCTCAAGGCTCCGAGCCATCAGTACAGAGCCCAACGCAGGGCTCAAACTCACAAACCGCAAGATCATGACTTGAGCCAAAGTTGGACGCTCAACCGACTGAGCCACCGAGGCACCCCTAGTTTTCTCATTTTTAATAGCAGATATGGTATCTGTTTACTCTGTGAGGACTGTGAGCAGATTTTCATCCATAGCAGTTCTGAAATCCTGCTGGACACATGTTGTCAGGGCTCCTCCTCTGGGGGGTGGGAAATGGGCCTCGGTTAGGGTTTGGTTCTCTAACATTTGGCTCCTCTCTATTCTTTGGTCTGCCCTCTAGACCCCTGGTTCTGCTCTATGAGACTTCTTTTATTTTTTTTCTTCACCCCAACCCCAACAAGAAATGGCTCTTAATTTTCTAATTAAGTGGTTTCTTAGCCTGCTTCCTGCCCATAAAAAGTTGGGGTCTCAAAGCCTCTTTTCATTTTGAACTGATACTGTCCCTTTTATTCCAAGTTGCCATAGTTCCTTTAAAAACCTTGGAAGTGTCCAGTTATAATCTTCTCACTGAAACAAAGTCACACCCATAAGTGCATTTGTGTTAGGTCCTGCCATATTGGGTCTGTGAGTCAGAGTGCTATGGAACAATCTTAAGATTCTTTCTAAATCCTTTTGTATTGGTGAGAGAATCTGTAAGGTGCTACCCTAAGTCTTTCAGAGAAGTTCTAACCAGGAGTCTTACATTCACACCATCAGTGGGTCTTTACCTTCAGGTCATGTTATTATGGCAGCACTCTGGATTTTATCTTTGCTCTGTGGCTGTTTCTTACTTTAATACTATTTTACCAGCTGGAGACACTATCCCAGGGCCACTATAGTTTCTTCAAATCCTCCTTCAGAGTTCAACAGTTTCTAATTAGCTTCATCAGGAACATTTTCTATATTTTGAGTTTCTATATTCTATATTCCATGTCTTACAAATTTTTCCACCACTGCTTAATAAGGTTTTATTTTTCTTTAGCTTCTAAGAGCAATTTTCTCATTTCAAGTTCCAATCATCTAATAGTCCCCTTGCAACTGTCCAGACACTGCCTGGGCAAAGCCAACGCCATACAATTAGAGTTTTGTTGCAGCTGCACCCAATTTCTGGATCCAGTGACTGTTTCAGATATAGCAAACCAGTCCCAACTTTTTGGTTTAAAACAGTAGCAACCTTGCAGATTCTTCATGTGGGAAGTGTTGGCAGGGGCACGGTAACAGTTGCCATGACCTCCTGTAGGTGCAGTATCCAAGTGTGGTGTCTAGGTTGGGCTGGCTGAAATGGCTGATGGTGAGTTGAGCTTCTTTTTCTCTTTGCAGTCATGCATCCTACAGAACTTCTCTCTTTGACCAATTATTAGAACCTTTTACACAGTAGCCCAGGACTAAAAGACAGTAAGAGTGGAAGCTATCAGGGCCCTTGAAGGGTGAGGCCCAGAACTGGCACGATGTCACATCCACTGAATACTACTGGTCAAAAGTAAATCATAAGGCCAGTTCAGTTAAAAAAGATTGAAAATTGGTTCTACTTCTTGATTGAAGGAGTTACATGAATGTTATAGGGATGAGACAAATTATTGACAGTTACCTTTGTCAATCTGACAGTCCATCTCATTCATTCATTCAACAAATAATTTTGGAGAGTTTAGTATGTCTTAGACCCTGTTCTATGTAAAAAAGACAAAGTCAATTCTCTTCTGGGTGTGTATCACTAGTGGTGGGGAGATGAACAGTAAGTAGTCAATATGTAAATAATTTCAAAGAATGTTAAAGTTGAGCTGCTAGTATGTTGAGTGAAGTGGTGGAAACACACGTCTCCTTCCTGGGAATATAACTTTTAGGTTTAACTTGAATGACAGGAAGAAGTTTGCCATGTCTCACTGAGGAGGGCACCTGTTGGGATGAGCACTGGGTGTTGTATGGAAGCCAATTTGACAATAAATTTCATATTGAAAAAAAAGAAGTTTGCCATATCTAAGATATGGTAGAGGCACACTGTAGGTAGAATGTCAAGTACAAAGGCCTTGAGATGAGCATAGCTTAGCTTAGACCGTAAAGAAGGATATTGTGGCTAGAGTACAGTGAGTGACAAGTACAGTTTTTGGAGATGAGCTGGAAGAGATGGATATTTGTAGTCCAATAGATTATGAGAAGGAATTTAATTTGTTTTTCAAGTGAAATGGAAATCCATTGAAATATTTTTAACAAGTAAATGGAATAATTTTCTTTACATGTTAAAAAATGCCCACTCTATAAAGGAAAACAAGGGATTTTTTAAATTTTTATTTATTTATTTATTTTTACTCTACTTACAGAGCACTCTGACACCAAATGTATAGGCTTTCCACAGCAAGAAATTCTCTAATTCTTGGTGAACACCCACAGGGTGTCCTACAATTTAATTAAGTTCTGATATTAACTGTCCAGTTATTGCAGACTCCACAGGTTAAGGGCTCAGTTTCACAAGGCTGCCCTCTCCCCACTCCCATTTCAAATGCCAATCACAAGTGCCAGGTTGGCACCTGTACTTCTAATCAACCAGCTCTAAACTGGAGATTCCTTGGACTTCATAATTTGCTAGAAGAGCTCGCACAACTCAGGGTAACAGTTTATTTACTGGATTACCAGTTTATTTTAAAAGGATACAATTTAGGAACAGCCAGATGGAATAGATCTGTTTAGAAACAGATGCATAGGGCAGTATGGTAAAGGGTGCAGAGTTTCCATGGCTTTGTCAGGCATGCTACCTCCCTCCCAGCACAAGGATGTGTTCACTTAGCCCACAAGCTTTCCGAACCTCTTAGTTAGGAAATTTTTAGGGAGGTTTCATTGCATAGTCATGACTGATTAAATCTTTGGCCATTGGGGATTGAACTGAATGTCTAGTTCCCTCTTCCTCCCCAGAGATTGAGGAGTGAAAGTTCCAACACCTTAATTACAAGGTTGCTTCCTCTGGCAACCAGCCCTACCTGTCTTAGGGGCTTCCCAAAAGTGACCTCATTAACATAAACTCCAGTGTGGTTGAAAGGACCTTGTTATTTTATTTTTTTAATATTTATTTTTGAGAGAGAGCATACATGGAGGAGGAGCAGAAAAAGAGAGGGACAGAGGATCTGAAGCTGGCTGTGTGCTGACAGCAGTGAGCCCCATGCAGGACTCGAACTGTGAGATCATGATCTGAGCTGAAATCAAGAGTCAGACACTCAATGGACTGAGCCACCCCAGTGGCCCGAAAAAGGCTACTTATGAATAAGGAAGACTTTTCTTTCATCTTCTTCGATAGAACTACTTCAGGAATTAGGGATAAAAACCAAATATTATAACAAAAGATGTTTCTATTACTTTGTACCATTAGGGAATTACAAAGGTTTTAGGAGTTCTGGCCAAGAACCAGGAAAAATGTATATATGTATATTTCTCTTTTTCATCACAATATCACACTCTGGCAATCTAAATATCCTTGTTTTGATAAATAAATTGTCAAGCTCGAGTCCTGCAGTCATAGGGAGGCACAAATGTGAATTACTGGATTCTGCTGATAAAAAAAAAAAAAAAAAAAAAGAACTTCCAGATCCATAAACACGGAAATATAAAGAAGAGAGGTACATATGTGTAGTAAAATGTAATTATCAACTCCACTGGTAGAGGAATAAATAATCCATAATTTCCCAAGGAGAGTAAGATTATTTTCAGAACATGTCCAAGTAGAGTATTCTACCCTATCTGCTTTTTCAATAAATTGTCTGAATTTGAAATTTCTCATGGCTAAGTCCTAGCTAGCTCATGTTTCAGTTTTTCAAATGTGAAGACAGACTGCTTTGGAACATTTGCTAGTTCAAGTTAGTTTCACCAATGCTCACTATTAAAATGATTTTAAAATGATGTAAGTTTAAAAACACAGATTGTGTATAATGTTTTCAATAGATAGTAGGATATAAAGCAAAGTACAGAAATTTTTATTGTGAAATACATGAAAAGAGTGAGAATGAGTAAATATGTTCCCCTGTGTATTCTCATAATGCTTATACTTCACTAAAAAGTCAACAAGATTTAGCTTTAATCTCCATATGTATTAAAATATGGAAAGAAATTCTGACAGGCATTCTACAAACATAATCTTTAATTTTGATATTAAGACCTAATATTACTGAAGCTCCAATATTAAGCCCTAAAATTTGACTTTAAAGTGAACTTTCTTAATAGCATTTAAAAATTATAACAGTATAAAGTGTTATTAAATTTTAATTTAAATATTATTAACATCATATTTTAAATTATAACATTTTATATACAGTTTAGAATATAGAAGAATATAAGAAGGTAGGATGGATATTTCAAAATTAAATAACCCAGAGAGTTCTTGAAATATATAATGTGTAAATATGTAATATGTAGAGACTTAAACATACAGATATATCTAAATACAGATATGTATATATATAAAGTATTAGAATCACATGGCTTTTATGTCTTGCCTTTTCTTGTTAATGTTATATCATGAACAACTTTTCATATCACTAAGTAGCTTTCACAAACCTGATTTCAAGGACTGTATAATAATTCATCATATCAGTGCATTGCTTTGTCTCACTCTACCTGTTGTTTTCAGTGTTTTGCACACATCAGTCCAATGCTAACAACCATCTGTATTCATAAATCAGCCTGTGTTTTTGAAGCTATGGATCCATTTAGAAGACTTTTCATATGTTGTCCTATGGGAGGAAAAAAAAAGATTACTTGAGAAAAAGAAATTTGGAACATACATTATTTGAATTTAGAGATGTTGCAGGCACATGCACCAGCTTTTATTAAACCAGACACTTTCTGCTCTTTAATTATCTCATGATATTTTTCAAGTTCTGAGGTTCAAGTTTAAGACTTTTATCTATGCATGGCTTTTTGTTTCTACAGTTAGATGGCGTGTTCCCACAGACTCCTTGACCAAACTGAATTTTGTGAGAAAGGACTTTTTCATTGACCTAAAAGAATTTGTATTTTATCAATTTATGTCACCTGTAAAAAAACAACAGATATCATAGTTCCTAACCATTCTTTTCTCTATTATTTCTGTTCAGAAATGAAAACAAATTAAAGTATAATATCTTATATTAAACTTCTCACTTTGAGGGGATAAAAATGAAATATAGAATGTGTAAAATCAGATTAGAAGCGGAATGTTCTTTCCAAAGCTCTCCAGGTGGCATCAGCTGTTAAAGAAGATGCATTTTGGAATAGCTGGGAAGATAAGGTTAAGAATGACCATGTGGGCGTCACCAAAAGAACATTAATTGTTCAGCAACAAAAAAACTATGCACTTACCACACAGTGTTCAAGAGCAAGGACAGAAGTTTGTAGAAGTCAATGACTTTACACATTCTGTTCAAGAATCCCTTAAGATAACTACTGTCCAAGGTACCCCAGACACCTTCCCACATACTCTGTTCATTTTGCCCTCAATCCTTTTACTCCTCTTCTACCATTTTGTTTATTTTTGTATTTGTTTTGGTGACTGAATTAAGATCACTAAACAAACTGCAAGTCTGTAGAAATAAAAAAATGTTTTTAAGTCTAAAATTTAGAAGACAGAGAAACCAGACATATTTTAATTTTTATCATCTGAGTAGCAATACAGCTTTGAGCATTACTGACCTGAGTTATAAAAAGTGTACTTGAACGGAGGGGAACATTATAGTCCCTAGAGATTCTCAAACATTCATTTGCATAAGAATGACCCAAAGAGGTGTCACAAGCTTCTGATACTCAGACCCCATTGGCTCTCACTGCTATTTAAAAGGGTGGAGGATGTGTAGGAATCTGAATTTCAAACAAATCCCCAAGTAATTATTATATGCAAGGTTCTCAACTCATAACTTGGGTAATACTAGCCAGACTATAGGGTGTCATAATGTGGGGTCAGAAGTGCTCATTTGAAGTGATGTGCCTCAGTTTTCTCATACATGAAATGAAAAAAAAATCATCCTCATGGCATTATTGAAAGCAACATGTTACTTCTGACTCAGCAGGTCAGGTCTTAATCTACTGTGAAGGATATTTTATTTTCTGAGGTGTACAATTAATGTGTAAAATATATTATTTCCTACCTCCTGAAATGGGCCTGAAATTTTAGAACAACCGAAAAAGAACTTTCCTGCACCTTTATCCTTTGATCCATGTGAAAAATCAAACACGGGGGAGTTCAGTAGCAAACTACACAGTTATAGAGCCTTTGTATCACAGTGTGAATAAAGGCTCCACAGGTAGAGTTTGATGGAGGAAAGTGAAGAAACCAAGTGGTAGCTTCAGGGCATGTGGAGTTGGAAAAGCAAAAACTGTCTCCCAGGAGTTTGCCCAAGGCAAGCCCTGAATGTGTAGGTGGTCAACTGGTTATCTGTTTTCAGCACCCTAAATGATTCTCTTAAGCCAGGAGAGAGCCAGCCCTCCAATGACCTGAACGGCTGTTTAACTATGGTGACTCTTAACATTCCTATTTTTTGATGCAATTCTTAGATATTATGATGGTGTGACCGGATTTGATAACCATCACCTTAGAGTACATCTCAAACTTCTGTCATTCACATAGTACCGTCATGATTTTAGCAATATCCATATAACATCTGTACTAGTTCTAATATTTTTCTTTAAATTTATTCACTGTTTTATCAATTTTCTTGTAAAAGGATATGCATATCATTATTGTTAGTTGAAAACCAGCACCACATGCCATAAATTACAAGGTCAACATAGCATAAATGAAGTAACAACAAAACATGTTATTAAATGCCAGCTGAATACAGCTGCTTTCCAAAGACTGACCCTAAGGCCTTCTGTAAATTTGATAAATATACACTCATTTCCAACTGGTACTTCTTATGTGACGTAATCAGAAGAGGTGAGAGATAATCAGCAAACTGTGATTTGATGTCACTTAGTGATCTCTGTGTGTGGAATCATACTTGGAATATCCCACACTTTGGGAAAAACAGTCAGATTACTCTTCAGTAACACTGACAGACCCACTTCCCTGAACACGTGGCTTCTTACTTAATTTGAACAATGAATGTGACTCACTAGGGTTTCACAAAACCCCTTTGTAAGCATACCAGGGTCGGAAAAATTAATCTGTTTTAAAGGAAAATATCTTGTATGTGGAAGATATTCACATGAATGGATATTTACTAAATATTTCATGTAGTACAGGTTGTTAGTTAGAAATCTATCATGTTTCATTGTGCTCACTCTTGGTGATGTATCTAAAAGCCTGTACACTGGAAGCCAGGACATGAGTTTCACTTTCCTTTCAATTTATCTTTTAATAAATTTAGAGCTCACTTCCACTGAAACCTGATTGGATTATGAATAAAAATAGTCAATTAACAGGAAGCTTCCCAGTATTTGGCATATCAGTTGGTGTTTGTGTACTTATTTGTAAGGAAGCAGTGTAGGAATAAGAGAGTTCGCTTGGGCCCACCATTTACTACCTAAGTTAACAATTTGGGACTAGTTACTTCACTTCTCAAAATGCTTAGTTTTATGTGTAACACAGAAATAATAATGTTTAACCCGCAGAATTGTTGCATTAATGCACTTAAAAAGAAAACAAAATGTGTGTCAACTCTGCTGGAATTGAAATAAAGGAACTTAATTAAAAAAAAAAAAACTAAATAAATAAATAAACCAAAATAGAACAAGACACCAGAAGCAAGTGATATAATGGAATAAGACACTTAACATTTATTGCCATTGTAGGTATCATGTGTATGATAATGATGATTCTAACATTTTATATGATAAGGAAAAGTAATCTGCTTGAACCTATGCTTGAACCTAAACCCTTCAGTGTTTTTCATCTAGGATATTTTTCTGTTTTGAAATCTCCATGGCAATTCCTACTGAAAGAAATAAGATACCTGCAATGTTTTACATTCTGAAAGTGGGTGCTTGTGTGTGTCTTATAAGTCAGATTGTAGATATTCTTGCATGAGCTGGGTGAAAGTATGTCCCTCAAAGGCATGTATTTTCTGAAATAAACTTATTGAGTCATATTTTATATATCATGTAATTCACTCATTTCAAAGGTAGAATTCAGTGATTTTTGACAAATTTACCAAGTTATGCAACCATTATTACTACGTACCGGTTTTAGAACATTTCATCACCTGAATACCATCTTTTATGTCATTTACCGTTATTTCCAGCAGCCCTTCCTCTCCAGGAAACCACTAATCTACTTTCTGTCTCTATAGATTTTCCCTTTACTGGCATTTCACATAGGTGGAATTATTCAATATACAGTCTCTTGCATCCAGTTTTTTTCATTTAGCGTAATGCTCTTGAGTTTCATCCCTGTTATAGCATATATCACTAGTAGTTTGTTGCTTTTTATTGATGAATAGAATTTCATTCCTTGGCTATACTACATATTGGTTATCCATTTATCGGTTGGTAGATATTTCTGTTTTTGGCTTTTATGAAAAATGTTGCTGTGAATATGCATGTACAAGTTTTTGTGCGGATGTACATTTTCACTTCTCTTGGGTATATACCTAGAGATAGACTTGTCTTCTCTATGTGTAGCACTTGCAGAACTGCCAAAGTGTTTTCCAAAATGGCTGCATCATTTTATATTTCTACCAGCAATGTATGAGTGTGCCAATTTTTTTAATCTAGCCATTCTAGTGAGTGTGAAATGGTATTGTTGTTTTAATTTGCATTTCCTTAATGACTACTGATGTGTATCTTTTTATGTGCTTATGAACCATTTATATATGCCCTTTAGAAGTCATGTGGTTTTAAAATATTTGATTTCTCTGATTATCTTGATAATTTATTATAAAGAAATGGTTGAAAATGGCTGAAGAATCAATAATAATGTTCTGGGAGTATTTATTTAGGTTTGAGATAAGTAACTATGATATCGTGGGACCATGCATCTTCATATGCATTCTGGGATAGCATATGAAGATATCACTGTGAATATTCATCTCAAACTCTGTATTCAGGGGCACCTGACTGGCTTAGTCAGTTAAATGTGCAACTTCAGCTCAGATGATGATTTTACAGTTTCTGGGTTCAAGCACTGCCAGTGCAGAGCCTGCTTGAGATTCTCTCTCTTCTATCTCTGCCCCTCCCCCACTTTGCACACACATGCTCGCTCGCTCTCTCTCTCTCTGTCTGTCTCAGATAAACAGACTTTGAAAATAAATAAATAACAATAAAAATAAAACTCTGTATTCATAAAGCAGAACTCTACACTTATGTGGAATATGAGCTTAAAGAAGGTAGAGAATTTTATGAATCTTGATCACCTTTTATTTTATCTCTAACACCTAGAACAATGTCTGACATAGTCTAGTCACTCAATAAACCTCTATTGAATAAATGGATATAAGGAGTATATTTTGAATATACTTGTTGAATGAAATAATGCCAATATTTCTGATATCTCAATAAGTAGACAATTCATGTGCTTATTTTCATAGGAAGTCTGGAAATTGTCATGTTTCAAAACAACTTCTAAAATTCAGTCAGGATATCATTTTTGTCAACTAAAGCAAAATGCCTGCCTGTGTCAATGTAGAGTCATAATCTTATGAATGGCTTGTAATTTTTTAAAAGTCACAGCTCTAAATTAAATCCAGTGCCTTTATTTTTTTGTACTCCAGAAATGCTCTTGTGAATATGGATGTATCATACTCCCAGAGTGAACTAGATTTTGACTTATAACAAAACAATAACAATGAAACAACAACCAAAAAAAAAAAAAAAACCCTTCCTACTTCTCAATAAAATTATTTGTCTCTCTTTCTTCCCACTTACACTCTAAAAATAGTCCAAGTAGAAAACACCACTAATATAATAAATTTCTGTATATGTGGAAGCAAAGTGTCCTTTCCAACAAAAAGCATGACATATTTTAATATGAGACTCACAATAAATATACAGCTGGATTTTTTTCCTTTCCCTCAGTGTGTGTGTGTGTGTGTGTGTGTAGTTATATATATAGTTATATATATATATATATATATATATATATATATATATATACACATATATATATACAGTTATATATATAGTTATATATATATTGTTATATATATATATATATATATATATATATATATATATAGTGTGTGTGTGTGTATATATATATATATATATACACACACACACACACACACATAAACTGGAATGGTGTCATTTAGCCTATATGTTGAGAATGTTATAACACAAAAGTGTTCTCACAAAAAACTATTGAGGGAACGAGGGACACCTGGGTGGCTCAGTCAGATGAGCATCTGGCTTGATTTCAGCTCAGGTCATGATCTCATGGTCGTGGGATCAAGCCCCTCATCAGGCTCTGCACTGACAGCATGGAGCCTGTTTGGGATTCTCTCTCTCCCTTTCTCTCTGCCCCTGCCCTGCTCTCTCCCTGTCTCTCTGTCTCTGTCTTTCTCTCAAAAATAAGTAAACTTTAAAAAAAATCTTTTAAAAAATGCCTGTTGAAGTGTTCAGAGAAGGAATGCCTTTGCATGGACTTGGGTGGTTTGGGTGTTGATTTGTAGACTCATCTGAATGTATCAGCAAATCCTTTTAAGTTCCTTCTGATACTGTTAGAGATTCAGCAATGGAAAACAAGGCTTCTATTTACTCATCAAAGATTTTGTTTTCTACCTTACTGACTTTATTGGAAAAAAATAAAGTTTCTGAAAAAGAATGTTTCATCCTTGTTTGTTTATCCCAGAATCAGATCATCAGAATTCTCCAAACTTGTGGCAGTAATGGAAGGAAATGGGCAATATGCAATAGAGTTAGTGTTGGGGACACATTAATTTTATATATATATATATATATATATATATATATATATACACACACACACACACACACACACACAGATATATATGTATGTATATAAATTATTAATTATATATAATATATGCATTAATTATATATATAATTATATATAGAACTTTGATTACTATCTATTTAGTCTTTGTTACCTAGAAAATTATTGTGTATTTGGCTGTGTTTTATTTTTTATTTTAAAATACAAAGATTAAAGTATGTATGTGGGTTTTAAATGCTATTAGGAAAATTTTAAAATACATTTTTAGCATAAATATACCCCCTCAATATCAGAACCTCAGCAATGTTTCTCTGGGAAATCCTTGGCTTCATAATCTGAAATCTCTGAGAAAAAAAAAAAATTGTTGGATGTATTACGATGATCACATTTTTTTTGTTTCTCCTGAAATTCTATCTGCAGAGTTTAGTAAGGGAAAAAAATGTAAGTGAACAATATAAAATTGTGAAGTAACTAGACATAGCTGTAACTTCTCTATTGTAGCTAAGCCAAGTTCATTAACTGCCCAGATTTTGAGGACCCTATTAACTGAAATTAGAACCCATAGCACTTAAAGTCCTGGGTACAATTGAAACAAGAAAGGGCTATGTGATAAAATGTCAGATATACACATTTACTAATGTTACGACATGGAAACTGGTAGAGTCACGTAAACTCTATGAAAGAATGCCCTCAATTTCAGTATGTCAGGAGTCAAATGTTAGGAAAGATAGCATATCCCATTTAAGTAAGAACTGAAAGCTCACCATTTATAAAATTTAATTATATAAATGCATAATCATAATATACTTAGATAATGTGTAGTATTTCTTCCAGCTGTCTTTCTTAATGAGCCAATCCTAGAGGAAATGTGAGATACCTCTTACTGTGAATAGTTTCTTTATATCTGCCTTATGTCATCTAAGTCAACAATAATCTTCTCATCTTTTTCATCATTCTTAGATTTTTTTAGCATTTACTTTACATTTGGTGAATTTAGGAAATTACATTCCACAGAACAGCCAGAGAAAGTGTTAACATGTAGATATTACTTCAGCAGAACTCCCAACCTAGATTAAGAATGCTCATGTTTACTAAAAATCCTGAGAAAACTATCTAGTTTGCCCATTGGAAACTATAGACACACTGTGGAACCTCAAAGGCTTGAACTTTCTCCTGAAACAAATAAATAAATGCAATGACTGTCAGCTGGCACCAGGAAAAGAACAGAGTCCAACATGCATAATCAATCAATAAGAGTCTTAGTTTTCTTCATACCATTCTTCATACTTCATACCATGGATACATTTTTTTTTTTTAATCTAAAAAGAACAAAATATAGACTTAATGTATACAATGTCTGTTGGGGGGGGTATGTGTGTGTGGTATGTGTATATATGGTATGTAGAGATACCCACACCCTTAAAATAAAATCTCTGTGGTATGTAAACAGACTATCTCTAATCTCTTTATCTCTGGTGACTTTCAAAGAATTCGTGAGGCCAATACTTTTTCTAAGCAATTATATACATTATTGATATGAGTAAGATTTCAGTTTAATAAGAGAATCTTTGTAGCTTCATTGACTTCAGATTTAATTTATATAGACAAATTTTAAGGGAAAAAATTTTAGTAACTTGGCTCTTAAGAGTTTGGACAATAACAGGGTGCCTGGGTGGCTCAGTCAGTTAAGCATCCAACTCGATTTCGGCTCAGGTCGTGATCTCACAGTTCATGAGTTCAAGACCCGCATCCAGCTCTGCACTGTGTCAGCATGGAGCCTGCCTGAAATTTTCTCTCCCTCACTCTCTGCCCCTACCCCACTCATGCAGTCTCTCCCTCTCTCTCAAAATAAATAAACTTTGAAAAAGTTTGGACAATATTAATGTCATTTAAAATACAAGAATGTACCATGTGCATTTGTATATTGCTTTTAAGGTAAATTAATATATAACATTGATACTTAGGTCCCAAATCACCAGACTTGGAGGAACATATTAACTCATTTTAATAGCCATGTTGATTAATTTTGTAGCTGACTACACTTATGTTCTTTTTAAATTAATTTATTTTTATTGAGATATAACTGACATACACCATTGTAAAAATTTAAGATATACATTGTGTTGGTTTGATACATCTATATATTGCAATATGATTACCACCATATTGTTAGCTAACACCCCAATCAGTTCACATAATTACACTTTCTTTTTTGTGGTGAGACAATTAAGATCAGTGCTGTTAGCAACTTTGAAGTTTATTAAGTAGTATTATTGGCTATATTCAGTATGTTGTGCATTCGATCTCCAGAACTCATCTACTACTTGCAACTTAAGGTTTTCATTTGTTGTTGTTGGAAGTGAATGCGTGTGTGTATGTACAAGGTAATCTGTTAAAAAAAAACTATACTAATATAATACTGCTTTAAGGAAACTTTTCTGAATATTCTACATCAACCTTATAAATGCCTCAATCCCACTAGCCTTTCCTCTCCAATGAAGGCATGTTGGTACTGTAATGGAAAAAAGTCAGATTTTATTTTCATTCATTAATACAAGAATTTACTTTAATTTACTAGGACACATCAGCTATTTATAAAGTGAATCAATGCTCTTACCCCAAACTAACTAAATGATGACAACTCTGACTCTCTATTAAGTGTATGTTTCTTTGTGATATATATATATATATATATTTATCTCTATATGCTCATACATTTGCCCTTTGTATTCAAACATAGCATTCAAAAGCTATACAAAAGGGCATTTTGTTTGTCATTGATATTTATTTGCTACTAATGATTACCACCTATAAGTGTACATCAGGGGACTGGGTGTAGGAAGACAGGCTTGCAACAGAAAAACCAGCTAGCATGCTGTTACATCAATGGAGATGAGTGATATGTACTTGAACTTGAGCAGTGTCAATGAGACTGCTGAAGAAGGAAATGATTCATAAGGTTTTACATCAGAATATATAAGATTCAGTATTTTTGAAGACTTTCCAGGGGATTCCACTGTGAAGTTCAGTCTGAGAATCATTAACCATGGTTAGATTTAGGGTCTCAGGAAGAGCAAAATTTAGGCTGACTTCTAGGTTTCTTGGTTATTGGTGTGACTGGTGATGCCATGCATGGTTGAGAAAATGGTAAAGGAAGAATAATTTTATTGCAAGGTTTTTGTTGTTTTTATCCAACTGTGTTTATATGGAGTTCAAAGTGTGAAAGGGAACATCTATGAATTAAATGGAAAGGTCTGGTGTGGAGAGGTGTACTTTGTAGTCATTGTGGAAAAGTGATAGCTAAACTCAGAGAGTCTGTATAGGGTCCAGGAAAATAGCACTTAGAGGACAGCAGAGGAAGAAAAACTGGGGAGTTGACTGGTAAAGAATGATGGCCAGATAAGGAAGAGGAGAGTGAGGTGGCCAACAACAACAACAATAATAATAATAATAATAAAATGAGAGATTTGCTTATGGGAAATATTCATAAGAAATAACAAATGGACAAATATCTCTTTTTTTTCTGTTTGGGGATATTAGCTACTTTCTATTTGAAGGGTCTATTGTTTGGGATCACCAAACTCATATTGCTCAAGGGAATATCTTCCTAGAGCTACACAGCAGAGTATTTTGTTACTTTATCTATCTTATACACATGTAAGTGTGTGTGGGCACATATGTGTGCATGCATGCATGCACGTGCTCACGTGTGTGGTATGTTGGGTTGTATATCAAACTATCAAATATTCTTTGTATGTGTTTAGCTGGCATTATAAGGAAGTCTATACACACATATGTCTATACACATAAGTAATTCTAGAAGTAGGAAAGGAAAGGTCAGTGTGACAATTTGGTTTAACAGAGTCTCCTGACCAACATTTCTCCCACCTGTCTTCCATCAGGGAACACTGGGCAGACGGGAGCATAACTAGTATGCTCCAGTGGGTAAGAGAGTGGCCAGATTTAAACTTGTGTCCTTGTGACTATTCCATATCAGAACTGCCTCCTTTCTTTGGAAGTCTTCTACCTCAAATACATTATTAATATTGTATTAATCCATAAGTCACATTATCTGCAAGTACATTTCTAACTTTCTGCTAACATTTCATTACCTAGTACTTTGATAGTACTATTAATGGTTTTATAGGTAAGCTCACAAGATGCAGATTTGGGAGTTCTATTAGTCACCTCAGGCTGCCATAACAAAACACCACAGAGTGGGTGGCTTAAACAAAGAAATTTATTTTCTCACAGCCCTGTAGCCTGGAAGGCTGAGATCAGGGTGCCAGCTCAGTCAGGTTCTGACAAGGGCTCTCTTTTTGGCTGGTAGACAGCTGTCTTCTCACCCTGTGCTCATGCAGCCTTTTTCTCTATAAGTACAAGGGAGCAAGGGGCTGGGAGCAAGCTCTCCAGTATCTCTTCTTATAAGGGCACCAATTCCATCAAGCCAGGGGTCCTATCCTCATAACTTGATCTAACCCCAAGTATCTTCCAAAGGTTCCATCTCCAAATACCATCGCATCGGAGGTTAGAATTTCAACACATGAATGAGGGAGGGGGCACAACTCAGTCCATAGTAGAGACCATCAGGCAGTTCTCTGCCATCACCATTGCTTTTAAACCAGGAGGCTTGTTTGGCACAAGCACTAATTCAGTGTAATCCAGACAGGTACAACCGTCCTGTTGTATATAATTCAGCGCTGACACATAATAACAATGAGCCATGACAGAATCAGTTTTGCACTGCTGATAAGTATACCAGTTTTGACAGATAAATAGAAAAAATAATAAGTTTGAACAGAATCAGACTTTTCATGTAAACATTTAGTTTGGAGCTGCTTCCCACCTTCAGATGTGCTTTCCTATGCCATGGTGAATTTGGTGGAAAGAACAACATGCTGTTTAAGACAATTGAGCAGCAGTGTTCAACTTCGTATTGCATCTGAACGTCTTCAGTTTCTTGTATGTTTTCCCAGGAATTTGATGGATATGATCTTTTTTTTTTCTTAATCCAAAGCAAATTTTAGGTCATCTTAGTGTGTGTGTGTGTGTGTGTGTGTGTGCACGCGCATGTGCATGTATTGCAAATAAGTACACAATATTTTCAATAATTTCCTGTGTGGGTGCACTGAAAATTGACTCTATGAAGTAAAATCAACAGATTATATTGTGTTCTGTGCATAGTATCCAGAGTGAAAAATTCCCACTTCTTTTTTTTGAGTTTTTTAATGTTTATTTTTGAGAGAGAGAGAGAGAGAGAGAGAGAGAGAGACGGAGAGAGAGTGGATGAATGGGGGAGGGGCAGAGAGAGACGGAGACACAGAATCCAAAGTAGGCTCTGGGATCCGAGCTGTCAGCACAGAGCCTGATGTAGGGCTCGAACCCACGAACCGTGAGATCATGACCTGAGACAAAGTCGCTCACATAACCGACTGAGCCATCCAGGTGCCCTGAAAAATTCCCATTTCTAATTTTAAGGCTTACAAGTTTCAAGGTTTTGTCTGTGTAGTATTATACTTGTAATTACTGTGGCATTTGGACTGATCCATGTATGAGAGTCTGTTTATCAGGGAAGAGGGTGTGGGGATAGAAGATGAGCAAGGAAGGATTGTTGTGAGACTTCTTTTATCCCTGTTAAGATTAGTGAGAAGCCTGTATCGTACATAGATTATAAATAGGGCAGACAATTTCCAGGAACCGTAAAGAATGTTCTTAAGATCTCACACCTGACAGGGACTTAGCAGCTAGAATATACAGGAGGTATTACAAAGTAGAACAAAATGAGGCATGTTGTGATATGGAAAAGTATTGATGGTGATTAGTTAGAAATATAAGCCCATGGGGGACAAAAAGATCTATGTTGTTCATTTGTTTCACCCAGCATGTTTCATGAAGCCGTGCCCACCATTAGTTTCAGGAACTATTACTGATAGAAAGATTCCAGAATGACCAATGGCACACTCATGAGACTGTAAAATTAGGTTGATCCTTGAAAATCTCATGAAATCCTCCCTTTAATTTGGTAAACAGACTGCAAGTGAGGACGTAGGACTCAAAAGTAAGGTCCAAGTGTAATATAAAATGAAACAAAAATTGATCATATATCAGTCAATTAAGGGACATGCTCCAGGGCATCTCCTGCTATTCTAGCTTCTTTATTCAGGATGACTGGATAGAATGTACATGATTCCTTATCTTAATTTCTGAAAAAACAGATCCTACCACCAGGTTAGGGGAAGAGACCTGAGATCTGTATAATGATTTCACATTAACAAATAGTCTTGAATTTCTACCAAAAGAGCATGACTTTAAAACCTCTCATATCTTAGTGCTTAGCCAGAAAGAATTTCATACCAGTGTGGTTTCCTGTCCAAGTACCCAAAATAGGGTTAGTAGCAGGACCTGCTCACTGGACTGCTGTGAAAGCCTGACATAGAGTGATACATGTCTAGAGGTGCTGCTGTTGTTGTTGTTGTTGTTGTTGTTGTTGTTGTTGTTAACCAGGTTAAGTATCTTAATTCTCCCTTGTACATAGACTTTTGCCACAGTACAGTCACTTCACTTCACTTTGATGAAGTCTGAAATATATTTCTTTGAGACAAAGATGGCACGTTCCCCTGGTACATTGGGCAATTAGCACATAATGTTAGTATATACTTATTTGACTGTCCATAGGAAGCAAATATTAAACAGGCAAAGTTATGGGTTTTCAGTAAGAGACAGGCTGGGCAGAGAGATGCGGACGGCCACCATTTTGTACAGTAGATATACAAAAAGGTTTTTCAAACACCAGACTTGATGTTGCAGTAGGTGGTGTTCTGGCCAGAAGGGCGGACGGACTGCGAGCCCCTTGAGGTGAACTAGAACACATGCTGAAGTCTTCACAGAAGCAATTGTTTTCTTCCATTCAGCGGAAAGGACAAAGCTAAAAATGAGAACACCAGGGAAACGTAGGTGTCTCTATTTCCACAAAATAACCTAAGTATAAGAAAGCCCCAAAAAGGAGGTAATATATTTTTAAGTTTTGATCCTGAAGCAAAACCCTTAACCCTTCGTTAATTGGAAAAAAAAGAGGAAAAGCATTTGGTCATTTTTTTTCTCCATTGTTTCTATATTTTCTCCATCGTTTCTATACAATTAACAATATGTAGGTGTATACTATAATGCTAGAAAGCTAATGTAATGTATCACTTTAGGGAAGGAATAAAATCATCATCCTATCCACATCTCTTACCTTGATTCATAGCTCAAATATTTCTATTCTTGGAGCATTACTGCAGCTCTTGTGCTAAGAAAATTGCTGGTGGATGAAGAATGATTCTGCAGCCTTTCATCCTTCATAATTTTCGCGCCATCTGATTACTCTAACTTTGCAATGGTGCCATCTAGCGTTCACACGTCCTCAGTACTACAGCTCTACTTCATTAGAAGCTAAACAATACAAGTATCAAGCAAGTTCCCTCAAGAACAGTGTACTGGGGAGAGTCATTGCAACGCAAAGTCAATCACTGAAACACTAGAACAGATTTTTTATTAAATATGTATTTCTTATTTATTATTATTTGTCTTATTTATTTGTTGCATTTATTTCACAAATATTTGTATATATTCTATGTATATAGTCATGCAAATGATGGATAACCTACTTCATGTATTGAAGTTATACTTATTTTGTATTTTATTTTTCTGTTTTTCTCTGTACCTCCCTATAACCCTAACAAAGTGGTCATTGTCTTTGAAGGCAACACATCCAACCTAGTCATGGGTTGGGTTAGAGTGGAATCAAAACATGGAATCATTTATTGTAATAGTTGATTGCACTGCATATTCTGCCCCGAGTTGTGGTTCTTTTACTGCTGATGGCTGTGCTTCACTAGATAACAAGAGAAACACAGAAGAGCTTTGATACGCATGAAATAGAGTGTTTTTTCCATAAAACAGAAAATAGTGTCTTCCTTTTCTTACTATTGGTACTTTGTTAGGACTATCTCTTTTTTAAAAATTCTGTAGAAAGTAATTTGAGGAATTAAGGAGCTTAGAAACAGTTTTCAAGATGTCCCAGAGATGTGATTTTTATTTTCTTAACTAGCCTTTGAGTTGACTTCTATATTGCTTATCAATTCAGAATTTTAAGAGGGAAAACATGTTTAATTGTGAAAGAACAGAATTAATTTAAGACAGGCCCTATCAGATCACCTCCATTATTTTAACATCTGCAAGAAGGTTAACAAAATGCCCACTCTGACTGACCTCAACACTGAAATGAAAAAGCTCAGCCTTTGCCCCATCTGATTTGGGGGAAGGTAGAGACCCAGATTCCAAGGATGCTGCATACACGCAAACCTCATGCAGGCCCACCCTGAGCTTGGCTCTCCCTTAGATTTTTTGTTCGCTCCTCAAGGGCAGGACGTTCCCTCCCACTTTGGGCTCTGCTTACCTGCCTTGCTTTAATCAGGAATGCCTTCTTTGGTGCTTCTGCTCCCACTTGGTTAATTATTACACCTTGGTCTATGCATCATTTCCTCAGAGAAGCCATCCAACCCTGTCTTGTTATTAGTCCTGTCTTGCTATTAGATATCACCCAACACTTCTCCTTATTACTACTTACCACGCTTTGCAATTATACACTTGTGTTATTATCTAGTTCATATTCCCTGTCCTCACTAGATTATAAATTGCGAGCAGGCTGGAATAATCTTTTTTTTTTTTAACTCTTTGAGGTTCTAGCCACTGTGTTTTCTATAATGTTCAATACAGAGCAGGTGTGTGGGAAATCATTGATGAAATCAACTATTTGATTTCAAAATTGAGAACTAAGATGACCATTGTCCCAGCCCATGTAGTTCTGTGATTTCAACTCTGCTTCTGTGTCACCCTTGGGCAAGAGAATATTCACTGAGGCAGGAAACTGAACTGTGTTCCAGCCCTCAAGAAATACCCCTCTGGGGACAGGTCACTTCCTGCCGCACAGTCTGGGAGTGAGGTGTGAGACGTTCATTCTCAATATTTACAGGATTCCTGACCTTCTTCACTACCTCTCTTCCACTTCTCAGGGCCAGATGGTCTTTCACTCCCTGCCCACGAATTTCTCTTTGCTACACCTGTCCTCCTCACCCAAAATAAAAATAATAAAATGGGGTGTCTGGGTGGCTCAGTTGGTTAAGTGTCCAACTCTTGATTCAGCTCAGGTCATGATCTCATGGTTCCTGAGATGGAGAGATGGAACCCTGTGTCAGTCTCTGGACTGAGTGTAGAGCCTGCTTAAGATTTTCTCTCTCCCTCTCTCTTTCCTTGTCCCTCTCCCACTTACTCTCTCTCTCCTCCCCCAAAATAAATAAATACACATTTAAATAAATAAATAAATAAATAAATAAATAAATGTAAATAAAAACCACCCATTTTCATCTTTACTGTCTGCCGTCTTCATGGATTAACGTGGAGATAGAGAGCATAAAATATAAATTAGTATTTTAGGAAATTATCCTGTCACTCTGGTAGTCAGCAGGGAATAAAAATAAATTTTGCACATTATACAAAGGACAGGTTGTGTTTTCATTGTTTGTTTTTGTAGTACATTCCTTCTCTTTCTAGAAGACTCTAAGTATTTCCAACTATCTTAGAATATTAGACAAGAAATCATGCTGAAAATCAATCACCTTCAAGATAAGTTCTGCTTAAAAAGTTATAACATGTCATACTAAGTTTCTGATATCTATAACCAGTCACCAATGTCTTCTAAAGAATAAGAAATGAACCTAAGCCTCAGAAGTGATTAATTGTGACACTGAATACATACATGCATATAGAGGTGGATTTGGTATTTTTTGTAAATTGTATTATATTTCATTTAGAGTCTGGTATGTTGGCATTGTTTTTAACACTTTTTAAAATTTTTATTTATTTTTCTTTGAGAAGGAGGAGGGGCAAAGAGAGAGGGAGGCTCCGTGTTGTCAGTGTGCAGCCCCATGTGGGGCTTGATCATGACCATGAGATCACAAGCTGAGCCAAAATTGAGAGTTGGACACTTAACTGACTGAGCCACCCAGGAGCCCCTAAAGTTAACACTTTGGCTTAACATCAAGTACACACATCGCTTCTCAACCTTTGGCTAAGATCAAGTGTAGTAACATCAAGTACACACAAACGAAAAATGCTTGAATTTTTGAATATTTTCAAAGCACACTGAAGCTTCTAAGAGTCCTTCCAGATCCCTGTCGTCTCCACCTGTTGTAGCATTTCATGGGCATTAGCTAAGTGTATGCTTCTTGAAAGCTGAATTTATGGATTTCATTGGCAACTCAGAACTCTGACTCATAGATGTGTATTTGATGAAAGAATATATCGGATGGTATAAATTTTACTGCAAAGAGTATCTTCCCACTTCTATCTCCACAGCAACACAGATGTACACACAGTGGCATCACTTCTTAAACTGTATCTCCGAGAACTTCCAGAACCAGTTATTCCTTATGCAAAGTATGAAGATTTTTTGTCCTGTGCCAAACTGCTCAGTAAGGAAGAGGAAGCTGTAAGTTGGTACATTTATTTCTAAAAAAGCCTTAATTTGGGTTTTTTGTCAATGTTCTTAGTTTTTCATTTGTAAATTTCCCCTTGCCCCATCCTTGGATTGTTTTCCAGCATTCTATTTATTGACATTACACACATTTAGATATTACATACACAACACAGGTCCCATTTTTAATCCCCTCCCTTATCAGCAAGAAAAGTGCAGCTGAATAAATGAAGTGAACCCTCCTTCCCACTTTGCTCCTCTAACTGGTTAATTGTGGGGCTACATCAGGTCAAACATTCCATGAATAAAGTGGATGTCTTATTTCATATTCCCCTTTTCATTATGTACCCCCTAAATTACTCTCAACAATGCCTTCTACCAAATCTTATCTACCATTTTTTAAACAGCTTTGAGATATAATTCACACATCATACAATCACCTATATAAAGCGTACATTCAGCGCATTTTAGTATACAGTTGACCCTCGAACCATAGGGGTTTGAACTGTGTGGGTCCTCTTACACATAGATTTTTTTGCAGTACAGTACTCTAAATGTATTTTCTCTTCCTTGTGATTTTCTTACTTTTTATAAGAATGCAACATATAATACATATAACATACAAAATATTTGCTAATTAACTGCTTATCAGCAAGGCTTCCAGCCAACAAAAGGCTGTTAATAGTTAAGTTTTGGGGGAGTCAAAAGTTATACATTGATTTTTGAGTGTGGGGGTGGTCGGCATCCCTAACCCCCCACATTGTTCAAGGGTGAACTGTATTCTCAAGAGTTGTGCAACCATCAAAATCTAATTTTAGAATATTTAGCACATTTTCATCATCCTATAACAAACTCCATAACTGACCCCACCTTCCCCAGCTGTTGGCAACTACTAATCTCCTTTCTGTATCTATAGATTTGCCTCTTCTGGATATTTCATATAAATGGAATCATCCACTATATTGTCTTCTGTGACCAGTTTCTTTCACTGTTTTCAAGGTTCATCCACCCTAAAACACCTATCAGTATTTCATGCCTTTTATTTATTTATTCATCTATCCATTTATCAGTTGCAATATGTGCATTGTTTCCATTGTTTGATGGACATTATTATTAAAAATGGTGCTGTGAATACTCATGTACAAAGCTTGGCATGGGCATATGTCTGCATTTCTCCTGGGTATGTACGTAGGAAGCAGAATTGCTGTACCATATGTTTGCTAAAGAGGCTTTATTATTTTAAATTCCCATCAGCAATATGTGCAGACTCCAACTGCTCCACATTTTTGCCAACACTTGTTGTTATGTCTCTTTTTTATCACAGCCATCTTAATGTGTGTAAAATGATATCTAATTGAGCTTGAGTTGCATTTCCCTGATGCTTAATGATGTTAAACATCTTTCCATGTATTTAGTAGCCGTTCACATATTTTCTTTGGAAAAACACCTATTCAAATCATTTTCTCATTTTAATTGGATTATTTGTTTTATTATTACTGAGTTGCGAGAGTTCTTTACAGTTTAGATTACAAGTCTCATATCACATATATGATTTGCAAGTATTTCTCCCATTCTATCAGTTGTCTCTTCAGTTTTCTGATGATGTCCTTTAAAGCATGAAAGTTTTTAATTGCGACGAAGTCCAATTTACCTATTTTTCTTTTGTCACTTGTGCGTTTAATGTCATATCTAAGAAGGCATTAACTAAGGTCGCCAGGATTTACTCCTATATTTTCTTATAAGACTTTTGTAGCTTTAGCTCTTACATTTAGGTCTATGATCCAAATTCGGTTAATTTTTGTTTATGATATGAGGAAAGGTCCAACTTCATCCTTTGGCATATGGATATCCAGTTGTCTCCAAATCATTTGTTGGAAAGACTGTTGTTTCCTCCACTGGATTTTCTTGGCACTCTTATAGAAATTGCTGCCTGTTTTTATAAATGAAGTTTTACTCTATTATGTAATATTGTCTGTGGCTGCTTTTGCACCACAACAGGAGAGTTGAGTAGTTGAGACAGAGACCATATGTCCCAGAAAGCTTGCAATATTTACCATCTGGCCTTTTTCAGGAAGAAGAACAGATTAGATTACATTATCCATTAGCTTTTCTGGGACCATTTACATTTTGGAAGAAGTTTTACAATGGGAAGAACCAAAGCAATTAATACCTTTGTGAAATTTCCAGGAAGAGTAGACTTTTTATTCTCCATCCCACCCCTAACAGTGTATCCTAGACATGGCCCATCTTGAGACTTATTTGTCAGTAGACACATGTCTATGTTTGGGGCATGCCAGAAATGGGAAAGACTCTCACTACACTAAGCTACTTTTTCCCCAAATAGCCTTATTATAAATGAGGCAGTCCTCCCTTTTCAATCAGTTGTGAGCGAGTATTGAGAATGGTAAAAGGCTTCACTGAAATTTATTTCTCCACAAAGAGTACTTATGGAAATATTTGAAATACTTTTTCCCATTTTTGAAAATATTTGTGAAATGCTCTCTGTAATCGTGGCAAGTTTTCAGGACAGGATTCTTCACTGATAATATGTGAAACTAATGAAAAAAAACCTGTGTACTCATTTGTATTTGTTCCCATTGCAAGGCTAACACTTCAATAACATTTATTCTCTATTTCTTTGTACTCAGGGCATTAAGGAATTAGCAAAGCAGGTGAAGAGTTTGCCTGTGGTCAATTACAACCTCCTGAAGTATATTTGCAGGTAAGAATAGTCCTAAAGACAAAACTAAACAGAAGAAGACTATGTTTAGCCTGACACTAATTTACTTCTGACAGTGAATAAAATCACTGAACTACTCTGAGCTCTGGTGTTGGCCTCTGTAAAATTAAGAAGTTTGGCAAGATGATCTCAAAGGTTTCTTTGACCATGAAAATTGCTCAATTTTATAATTTATTGTTTCTCATTCTGACTTACTTCTACATACTAAAGATATGTTGCTTTGAACTTCCATCAAAGTTGTTTGTACCTGCTGCATGTACCTTTAATTAAGAGAAGGAGCATCTCCCTTGGCATGAGGAAGGCCTGCGTGGGAGTCCAGTTTCTACCACTGACTTCTTATGTGTCTTTATACAATTTTCTTACCCTTTCCATGCATCCCCCTAGGTAAAAGAGTCCTGAAAACACATTTCACATAGTTGTTTTTAAATTTAAATTCTATTTTAAATTGAATAAATATTATTTTCTATTCCTCTCCTACCTCAAGATTCATTGAAAAGACATTATCATTCAATTCTGTTAGGACAATAATTGTACCTGGTAAATCTCTCACTCATGATCATTTAACTTATGGCCTGGGTTGGTATGTGCCGTGTCTGTCCCTGTTTAATAAACCATATGATTTCATTCGTATGTGGAATGTAAGAAACAAAACAGTCGTAGGAGAAAAAAAGAGAGAGGCAAACCCAGAAACAGACTCTTAACTATAGAGAACAAACTGATGGTTACCAGAGGGGAGGTGGGTGGGGGGAATGAGTGAAATAGGTGATGGGGATTAGGGAGGGCACTTGCTGTGATGATCACCGGGTGTGGTATGTAAGCATGGAATCACTAAATTATACACCTGAAACGAATTACACTGTATGTTAACAATACTGGAACTTAAATAAAACCTAAAAAAATGAAGATATAAAATTGACGCATCTTAAATCTCAAAAGAGAGATGGTGATTGGCACTATACATCACTGTAGGTATCTTAAATGGAAGCTTCCCAGTTTATTTTTAAGTAATTCACTTTTTAATTCAGTACAGTATATTATTTGCATGTGCTTTTTGTGTCATGATTATATAAATGCTTAGCAGACTGGGAACTATGTAGTTTAAGACTAATGCTGGACACTGAGGAGTTCACTGTCAACTGTAACTGAGAAGAAATTCCAAAACCTTCTACCATAACTTTTTCTGGTGATGGTAGGAAGCAAATATGAGCTTAGGTTTCATAATTTAAAAAGGAAAGAAATCAGTTTCACCGATCACATAGATTCACTAACACATAGGGGTTCCGTCCCAAGACTTTGAACTAATTCAAGCTGTTGTGTTGGATGAGAAAGAGGAACAATCTCTTCAAGTAAAAGGGATAAAGGCTCTTTCTTGAGAACCATATTACAAATCTTTAGCTCCTCAATAGGAAAACTTAACTTCTCTTGAAACATTTAAGCAGGCTTTTAATTTCAGCTATTTCGAATAAGAAATAGTAGTTTGAGGTTTTTGTCCTTCAGTTTTACTATAGCTTGCACTGTATAACAGTAATGAATATGTGGAATAGGGGCCTTTCTTTAAAGTCACAGGGGAGTTGTCAAGAGCACAGACTCTAGAGTCAGACGATCTGGGATCAAATCTCAGGTCTGCCACCTGTTACTTCTGTGTCCTTGGAGAATATTCTTAACCTTTCTGGTGCCTCATGTGTCTCATCTGTAAAATGGAGATAATCATATCATTTACCTCACAGAGTTCTCTGAGAATTTAATGTTAGCACAATGACTGACACATAAAATATATTATTTTAAATAATAGTAAGTTCTTTTTTTATCACTTCTTCTTTGTCTCATAAGTACAATTAGTAAGCCATGAAATCTAGAAATGAAGAGGGGGGTGGGGAATGCAAAAAGGCCAAAAGACGATAGAAACGATCCCTCCTACTAAAATCATTCGGGGAAAAAGTCTATTTCATGCCTCTTATTCTTTAACACCTAATAAATTGAAGCAATTTGTGCTTAGAATGTTTCATATCAGTGGAAGTAAGGTTTTAATTTAAACCGTGTTTGATCTCATTTTTTAATAGACTATAAATTTGAAGCTCACAAATTACTTGACAAAGAGGGTTGATCTGCCTCTCTGAAATAAAGGATTATACCATATGATCTTATTTATAGTTCTCGAATTGAATACATTTATAAATTTAATGTTTTATTTAAGGATTGGAAGATAATCCATATTCTTGAATCTCAAGTCCATATTAGCATTATCTAAACACACCTGTTTCTGTGATTGACAGAGGAAGCCAAGCCAAGCCAGGCCAAAGGTGATATTTGCTATGATCCCTCAAGTTTGATCCTTAATCATTTGCAATATATTTTCTCCACATTTGACTGAGAGATGTTTGAGTTTCTAAATAATTTTGCCTCCGTTATTGTATTTGAACATATTATAGTTAATAAATTTCCCAACAGCCCATTTTCTTCCACTGACAAGTTTGATCCCATTGTTTTGTTCATGTTCTTATATCCAACAGGTTCTTGGATGAAGTGCAATCCTATTCTGGAGTTAACAAAATGAGCGTGCAGAACTTGGCCACTGTCTTTGGCCCTAATATCCTGCGCCCTAAAGTGGAAGATCCTTTGACCATCATGGAGGGTAAGCAAATGATTATCTTACACTCTCATCAAGAGAACAATCACCTGTTTTTTGGTTGGTCTGAACCTATTCTCTGAGGAAACTAGGGAAATAAGTAACTCCATGGTAACTCCATTTATGGATTCAAGTTCTTCTAAGGCAAAATCTTCTCTTTGAAAGTCAGGCATTTTTTGAATTTACTAAATATTATAATTTACTAAAAGATTCCTCGATGGCCTTACAAGAATAAATGGAGTTTCCATAAATCATCTGTAAAGTATTATGCAAGAGAACTAGAAATATCTAGTTCATTTTTTTTAGCCCAATGCAATTTTCAGAAAATTCAAAAAGTTACTATTTTGTTAATATATTTTTATTAACTTTGGTTTTGCTTGACTGATTTCAAGAGGTAGAAAAATATAGTCCTCCGTAAGATAATGCTGCTTATTAATCTGTGGGTTGAAACATGAGGGAATTCTTGTTTTCTAGATTATAAAATGCTTCAGATTCTTTTCCACAATGAACTTCTACTTCTGTTTGTTTCCAGCAGGCCTTCCTGCTTGAGTACCTTTCTTACCTATGGCCATTAGTATACCGTTGTTTTCTTAAGTTTGGACTAATTGAACAGTTAAGAATTTAATAAGGAAGAGGGAAGAGAAAGAATGATTATTTTTAGCTTCACTCTGTTATTTAGAACAAAACATATTCTTGATACTGTTCCTTTCTTGAAAATTCTGAGATTTTCATTCTTCTGTGTCTTATGAGAAAGAAAGAAAGAAAGAAAGAAAGAAAGAAAGAAAGCTTCATTTCCTTCATCAAATATTTAGTCTGATATCAATTTAACATCAGATTTTTGGCAGTAAGATAGTTAGTTGGTCCAGAAAACTTAATTTCTTTTCGAAGAGTTTAGCAGACAGTAGAAAATATAAAATTTGAAGCTATAGGAAGCTTAAAGATACTTTATTGTTTTCTCAAAATTTTTTTTATTATAAAATGCATATGATAAGGAAAACCATCAATAACGTATATACACACACTCATATACACACACACACACACATATATATGTATATATATACATATACATACACACACACATATATATGTATATATATGTATATATATATATATATATATATACACATATACATACACACACACATATATATGTATATATATGTATATATATATATATATATACACACACACACACACACACACACACACTTTGTTTGAGAGAGAGAGAGAGAGACAGAGCGTGAGAGTGAGAGCAGGTACGTGTGTGCATGGGAAGGGCATGGAGCCTGATCAGATCAATCTTATCACCATGAAATCATGACCTGAGCTAAAATCAAGAATCTGATGCTTAACTGACTGAGCTACCCCAGTGCCCTGTTGGTGAATTTATATAAGACAGATACTCTAGAAATCACCACCTAGGTCAAGAAATATAACATTTTAGGCATCACAGAAGTCTCTCTCTTGTGCCCTGTTGCTCCATCTTCCTCCCCCACTTAACTTAAAACTCTATTTTACTACACAGACATTTGTATCAATCACTTCCTTGCATTTCTTGACAGTTTTATCAACCAAATAGGTTCCCTAGGCATTACATTTAATCTTTACTCTTATTTTATTTGCTATATTTTAAAGTCTCTGGCCCTAATATCCTGACTTCAGCTTCATATATAAAGGATAATAAATCAAGGCCAGTGGATTTTATCCCAGGAAGGAAAACTTGGTTAGCCATTTAAAAATCAATTTTTTTAATCTTTTTTTTTTTGTAAATTAAAAAAAAATCATCTCTATGGATACCAAAAAAAAATTTTTTACAAAATATAATGCCATTCATGATAAAGATTGTTAGCAAATTAGAAATAAAAGGAACTTAACCTAACAAAGTTCATCTACAAAAAGTTTAGTTAGAATATTGTACTTACTGGTGAAAGATGGAATGCTTTCCGCCTAAGATTGGACATAAGGTAAGATTGCCTCCTTCTACCACTCCTAGAAATCCTAGCCAGAGCAAAAAGTAATAGGAAGGAATAAAAAGCATACATATTAGGAAAGGAAGATGTAGAACTCTGTTTATTCACAGACAACATAATTTATATAGAAAATTCTAGAGAATCTACAAGTGAAGTTACTATAATAAATGAACTAATGGTCACATGATACAATGTCAATTTATAAAAATTCTTTGTATTTCTATACACTAACATTGAACAATTGGAAATTGAAATAAAAAATATAATTTTAGGACAACACAAATGTCAAAAATTAGGGATATATTTAAGAAAATATGTACAGGACACATATCCTGAAAACTACTAAACATTTATGAAAAAAGAACTATATAAATCAGGAAATATACTATGTTCATCAATTAGAATAGTCAAAATCAATAAGATATTAATGTTCTTAAAGTTTACCTATAGTCTCAATATAATTCTAACAAAAAAATCCAGAAAAAAATTTATTTGTAGAAATTGACAATCTGAAGGTAAACCTTACATGGAAATAAAAATTATCTAGAATAGCAAAAACAACTTGAAAGGGAAAACAGAGTTGAAATATGATACTTGATTTAAGACTCAATATAATACCACAAATAATCAAGATAGTGTCTTACCAATATAAAGAGAGACATAGAGATCAATAGAAAAGAAAGTCCAGAAATAGACACACACACACATCATCATTTGTTTTTGACATATGTGCCAAGTTAGTTCAGTGGGAAAGGAATAGTCATTTCAACAAATGATGCTGGAAAAATTGCATATTCATTAAATAATCCTCTATCCTTACTTGACATCACTCAGAAAATTAACTTGAAATGGTTCATAGACCTAAATGTAAGAGCTAAAATCATAAAACTTAGAGAGGAAAACAGAAGAGAAAAAAACCTTATGACTTTGTGTTAGTCAAAGACTTACTAGGACATAAAAATCTCTAACCATAAAAATAAGTTGATAAGTTGGACTTCATCAAAATTAAAACTTTTGCTCTTCAAAACGATATCCTTAAGAGAACAAAAGCCCAGGTCACAGGAATGGGGATATATTGTGAATCAAATATTTGATTAAAGAATTTGTTTTAAAAGTATATAAATAACTCATAGAAATAATAAGACAACAAACCCAATGAAAAAAATGGGTGAAAGATCTGAATTAGACATTTCATCAAAGATAAAGAAATAGCAAATAACACATGGAAAGATGTTCAGCATTTTTAGTCATTAGGGAAATGCAAATTTAAGCTATAATGAGCTACTATTCCACATCCTCTACAAAGTATAAAATTAAGACTGAAAATGTTAAGTTTGGCTGGTAGAAATATAAAATGTTTGGGCCATTTTGCAAGAGATGCGTGGGTTCTTACAAACTTAATTATTTACTAACTATAAGACCCAGCAGAGCAGTGTGCTAATATTTACCCACATAGAAAGAAAACATGTTCAACCAAAACTTTAATGTTCATATCAACTTTATTTCGTATTTAATAGCTCCAATCTGAAAACAGACCAATTGTTGATCAATTAGTGCATAAACAATTTTGGGTACACTCATAAAATGGAATACTACCCAGCAATAAAAAGAATGAACTGTTGATGCATGCAATAATATGGATAAATGTCAAAAGTATTACACTAAGTGAGTAATGCCTAGACACAAAAGACTTCATATGGTATAATTCCATTTATATGAAATTCTAAAAAAAGAAAAACTATAGAATTAGAAAGCATATCAGTGGTTGTCATGGTTGGGAAGTGTGGGTAGGGAATTAGCTACAAATAGGCACAAGGGAATTGTCTATTTCATGATTAGATGGTATTTCCAGAACTGTCACTTATCAAAATTCATCATATATCTGTACATGTACAAAATTACACATATACAAGATTATTCATTGCAAAAAATACAAGTTGAAACTGCCTTTCATAGAACACTGCCATATATTTCTGTGTACATGTAAGTGTATCTTAATGTGCATAGTTACCTTGCAAGGAAAATTGAATTCTTATCCAATTCTCATGAAGAAGTACCTATAATGTGGTATTTAAATTCAACCTTTATAAAAGTATACGAGCCAGGGGGAATTTCTGGATCATGTAGCACAGTGGGACACCCCAAATCTGCTTGGACTCTTCAGAATGGGCTGGTGATTATAACAACTCTGACCTCATTATTTGGGCTTCATGGTTTTCATTAGCATCCTAAGGAAGAGAATGACAGGAGGAAATAAAAAGGAAAAAAGATAGAGTATATAGTGACACATACTTCATCATTACTAAGCTAGTCTATCCTAAATAGATATAAAAATTGAAAGAAAGTCCCTTTACAAGAACTATTGCCATTTATTATTCTTGAGACTAGATGAAAGCAAAGCCTCCCAAGATAGAAGAAAGAGATTCCTAAATTGCTCGGGTCCTGACACTCACTCTATAATTGTGGCAGGTAACTTTGGCATGGCTATTCACAGACTCATCACGGAGACCTTGGGAATATCTCTCTTTGATGAATTAAATGCCCCACATGGTTCATAGCTATAGTGAGAAGCAGAAATGCTTCAAATGTTAATATTCCAGTGATGGGAAAAAGCTCCATTTTCCCAAAGTACTAGGCAAAGTCATATATAATAGAGGCTGCTAATATTTGAAAGTGTGTCTGTCATGTGAGCAAATAGTAAAATAGGACTAAGTACACATGTCTTTACATAGTACATAGCGACATTGTTGACAGCCATTTTAACTCGATTAAAATTTTTTCGTCCGATTCACTCCTATATGCACTGAAACTGGGATGACAAAGTCAGAGGTTGCTTCAAAAGGAAAGATGGGTTTATGATACCATTAATTTTATTGAGTCATTTTTCTTCCACAACTCTGATTCAATAGATGTCTTTTATTTAGTTTCTTTCTTTTTTTTTAATGTTTACTGATTTCTGAGAGAGAGACAGACAAACGGAAACAGGATGAAAGTTGGGGAGGGGCAGAGAGAGAGGGAGACACAGAATCGGAAGCAGGCTCCAGGCTCTGAGCTGTCAGCACAGAGCCTGATGCAGGGCTCAAACTCACGAGCCATGAGATCGTGACCTGAGCTGAAGTCAGACACTTAACCAACTGAGCCACCCAGGTGCCCCTATTTGGTTTCTTATTTAGAACAACCCCAAGTTTACTTGATACTACAACAGTTTAAATTCCAACAGCTGAAACATAATAGGACGAGTGCATGCTTTGGAGTAAAAAGATGAAGTATAAAACTGGTAACCTTGGTCATTTATCATCTATGTGGCCTTGAACAAACAGCTTAACCTCTCAGAACCTCAATTTGAACCTCATTTGAAAAATTTTAAGTCCTATCTCATAACCTTTTGAGAAACTTAAGAGATATAAGTGAAATATCTCCACCAAACACAGTGTTTCTCAAACTCTAACAGACATAGGAATCACCTGGGGATATTGTTAACATGTAGGTTCTGTTCAGATTTGCAGTTTGGAGCTTCCAGGTGATGTCAGTTATATTATTCTGTCATTACTGGTGTCATCCGGGAGCTGGTTTGAAATGTAAAATCTTATGACCCGCTTAATGCCTACATTTGAACAGAATCTCCAGGAAATTTTAGTGAACATTAATGTTTGAGCAACACTGGCCCAGCATCAGACCTGGCACATTGAAGATTCTTGATCCAAATCTATCGTCAAGTTTTGGATGATCACAAAAGTGTGCAGGATACAGATGGATTTAACACATTTTTTTAATATTCAGAATATGATTTTGAATTATATAGAGTCAAATTTTGCTGAGGCGTTGCTTTAAGCTGAAGAGTGGCCTCACTCCATATCAGGCCTCTACTCTCTGACAGCTACACAATTAGTAGCTGTTTCGGCAGAAATCTGCATTGTCAAAAGCCCTTGTCATCATTTTCCTTACCAAATCTCAATTTAGGTATTTTATATAGAAACTACATTTACTAACTACATTTACTACATTAACTAACATAATGTAAACTACATTTACATTTATGTAGAAACTACATTTACATTTTAGTTGTTTTGCTATGTTTATTTCTCAGAGACTATTCCCAGGAGCTTTTACCAACATCATATAAACCCCAATTAACACATCAAATTAGTATAGTTCAAGCTAAGGCAAAGATGATTGAGGTTTACATTAACCTATTACCACTTTATTGTGGGCACATGAATAAGTTAATACTTAATAAGTCTTATATTATTGAGGGAGAAGGGGCTCCGAGTTAGGAAACTAGTTGAGAAGCCTGTTTAACGGTGTCAGCCAGTTGTAAGGGATGGGGAGCTCAGCTTGTAAGTCAGTGAGGAATATGTGAAAATACATTTTGAGATTTCAGATAATATGCCATAAAACCATAAAAATCCACTGATTTTTTAATAAATTGCTGCTTTTAATAATAGACCAACTTTGGGGCACCTGGGTGGCTCAATTGGGTAAGCGTCCAACTTCAGCTCAGGTCATGATCTCTGGGTCCATGAGTTTGAGCTCTGTGTTGGGCCCTGTGCTGACAGCTCAGAGACTGAAGCCTCCTTTGGATTCTGTGTCTCCCTCTCTCTCTGCCCCTCCCCCGTTTGCACTCTGTCTCTCTGTCTTTCTCTCTCTCTCTCTCTCTCCCTCAAAATAATAAATGTTTAAAAATTTTAATAATAGGTCAACATTTTTGTCCTTTAGTGTCTATTTTTCTGTCTGAAACCTGTTATTCATTTCTAATTCATACTTTACAGTGCATAGTGAAAATATGGGAATCAAATGGAAATCATAGTAGTTTAATATGTGTAAGAGAATTATTTTCTTTCTCAAAGGTCTTTTAATCGTCTAAAATGCCCTGACTCTGGGCCCCTGGGTAGCTTAGTTGGTTAAGTGTCCAGCTCTTGCTTTCAGCTCAGGTCATGATCTCACAGTTTGTGAGTTTGAGCCCAATTAGGTCTCTGCACTGACAGTGCGGAGCCTGCTTGGGATTCTCTCTCTGACACTCCCATGCTCGCTCTCTCCCTCCTCCCCCCCCAAAAAAGTTAAAATGCCCTGAACTTTGTTATTTCTTCTTGAACTAGGCTTGGTACTAACAGATTCTCTCAGTTTTTGTTTATCTAGAAATGTCTTTATTTCTCCTCCGTTTTGAGACATAGGTTTGTTGAATATAGAATTCTCGCCTGACAGTCTTTATTTCAACATTTTGAAGATTTTATCCCATTTCCTTCTGACAATGAGAAATGATGAGAAATCAGCTGTTCATCTTATTAAGGGTCCCTTGTGCATGAGTTGCTTCTCTGTTGCTACTTTCAGGATTCTTTCTTTGTTTTGGGTTTAAGACAGCTTGACTATGATGAGTCTAGGTTTGGATCCTTTTGCACTTACCTAGCTTGGAATTTGCTGAGTTTTTGGATGTAGACATCATGGTTTTCATCAAAATGGGACATTTTCAGCAGCTCTTTGTTTAAATATTCTTTCTTCTCTGGGACTGTCCTTCTGGTACTACCATTGGGCATATGATGGTATACGTTATGGTGTCCCACAGGTCTCTGAGGCTCTGTTTATTTTTCTTCATTCTTTTTCTTTTATGCTCCTCAGATTGGGTAACCTCTACTGATTTGTTAGCAGGTGTACCAATTCTTTCTTCTGCCTGCTCAAATCTGCTGTTAATTCCCTCTACTGATTTTTTTTTTCATTTCACTTATTATAAATTCCAACTCCAGGATATCTATTTTGTTCATTTTTGTAGTTTCTCTTTATTGATACACTCTATTTGGTGAGACATTATTTTCACTTTCATCTGGTTTCTTTAGGTATGGTTTCCTTTAATTTTTAAAATGCATTTAAGAAAATAAATAAAATAAAATAAAATAAAATAAAATGCATTTAAAATAGCTGAATTAAAGTCTTTGTCTAGTGAGTGCCATGTCTAGGCTTCCTCAGAGTTTGTTTTTTCCTGTATATGGGCCATAATGTCTTTATTCTTTGCATGTCTCATATTTTTTGTTGAAAACTGAACATTTTTAAAAGAAATTTTTTAATGTCTATTTATTTTTGAAACAGAGCATGAGCAGGGGAGGGGCAGAGAGAGAGGGAGAGAGAATCCAAAGCAAGCTCCAGGCTCTGAGCTGTCAGCGCAGAGCCCGATGTGGGGCTCGAACTCATGAACTGTGAGATCATGACCTGAGCTGAAGTCAGACGCTTAACCTATTGAGCCACCCAGATGCCCCAAAAACTGAACATTTTTAATAATATAATAATAAGAACATTGGATATCAGATTCTCCCCCTCCTAGGGTTTGTTGTTGTTTGTGTAGTGATTTTTCTGGACTAATTCTATAAAGTCTTTATTCTTTGCCATGTGTGGCCACTGAAGTCTCTGCTTGGTTTGCTTAGTTGTCAACTAATTATTGGCAAAGATTTCCTTAAATTTCATAGGCCAATAAGTTTCCCATCTTTTACCAAAAGGCTCTGTATGCATGTTGGGGCAAACCTTCGACATTCAGCCAGGTAGTTTACAACTCTGCAGTAGCCTTCAGTTTCTCCTCATGCAGAGCCTCAAGATAAGCCAGAGGTGAGAGACTAGGGACTCCTAATTTCTGTGTGAACATGCACACAGCTGTAGACATACACATAACCTTAAACATTCATGTAGTCTTCCAGATTCCCAGGAATAGATCCAAGCTTTCTAAAACCTCCTGTGGAAATCTCATTCCTCAGATTTTCCTTTTAAGCTTTGTGTCTTTTTAAGACAGCCTACTGTCTGTCCCAACTGTTATCCACTGCTTCGGGCAGCCATATTAAACAAAAGTGCCCTCATTATTTTTGACAAATGCTCCTGAGAATAATGCTCTTCATACTGGTCAAATTACTAGCCAGATCAAATAAAGATGTGCATTGTGAGTGGGGTCTTCAAGGGAACCACCAAGTATGTCAAACAATGACAATATCTGGGAATGGAGCTTTGGAATTCCAATGCTGTTCTGCTCATGGCAGGGTCTACCAAGCTGCTGGTTCCCACTGTGATTTTAGGCTATTAGTTTTCAAGGCTGTTACAAAGCTAGGGAGAAAAGGATAGGAAGAAAGGTAAAACACCACAGAGGTTGCTGTTCTTACTGAGAGTCAACCAGTTTTCTTGAATAAACACTCTCCAGACTGCACCAAGTCTTTAATTTACAGATTCCTAAAAATGTTGATTCATAACACATGTGTCAGTTGCTTTTATGGAGATGAGGCTTTTTGGAGATCTTCATTTTACCATTCTGGCTGATGTCACTTAAGATGCCTTAAAGCTTTTGAATAGTGACAAAAGTCGTATAGAACTTCAGTATCTTTGGGAATGCAAGCTGGTGCAGCCACTCTGGAAAGCAGTATGGAGGTTCCTCAAAAAACTAAAAATAGAACTATCCTACACCCAGCAGTTGCACTACTAGGCATTTATCCAAGGGATACAGGTGTGCTGTTTTGAAGGGACACATGCACCCCCATGTTTATAGCAGCACTATCAACAATAGCCAAAGTATGGAAGAGCCCAAATGTCCATCGGTGGATGAATGAATAAAGAAAATGTGGTATATATATATATATATATATATATATATATATATATATACACACATACATACATACAATGGAGTATTACTCAGCAATCAAAAAGAATGAAATCTTGCCATTTGCAACTACGTGGATGGAACTGGAGGGTATTATGCTAAACGAAATTAGTCGGTCAGAGAAAGACAAAAATCATGACTTCATTCATACGAGGACTTTAAGAGGAAAAACAGATGAACATAAGGGAAGGGAAACAAAAATAATATAAAAACAGGGAGGGGGACAAAACAGAAGAGACTCAACAAACTGAGGGTTACTGGAGGGGTTGTGGGAGGTGGGATGTGCTAAGAGGCACATGTAAGATGTAAGATGTAAGATGTAAGATGTACAATAAGATGTAAGATGTAAGAGGCACTAAGGAGTCTACTCCTGAAATCATTGTTGCACTATATGCTAACTAATTTGGATGTAAATTTTAAAAAATAAAAAATAAAATTAAAAAAAATCTTATTACAAAGTTAAAAAAACAGAATTTATCAGATTAAACACCCAAAAAACAAATAATCCATCTAAGAAATCCATTTAAGAGACTCCTAAAGATAGAGAACGCTTTTCCAAAGAAGACATTCAGATGGCCGATTTGAAAAGATGCTCAACACCACTCCTCATTAGGGAAATACAAATCAAAACCACAATGAGATACCACCTCACACCTGTCAAAATGGCTAAAATTAACAGCACAAAAAAAACCAGGTATTGGCGAGGATGTGGAGAAAGGGGAACCCTCTTCCACTGTGAAGGAATGCAAACTGATGCAGTCACTCTGGAGAACAGTATGGAGGTTCCTCAAGACGCTAAAAATAGAACTACCGTACCATCCAGCAATTGCACTATTAGGTATTTACCTAAAGGATACAATAATACACACACATATATAATGGAATATTAGTTGGCCATCCATAAGAATGAAATTTTGCCATTTGCAATTATGTGGATGAAGCTAGACTGTATTATGCTAAGCAAAATAAGTCAGTCAGAGAAAGACAACATGATTTCACTTACATGTAAAATTTAAGAAACAAAACAGATGAACTTGGTGGGGGGGGGGAGAAAAGAAAAAAGAGAGAGAAACAAAGCATAAGAAACTCTTAAAGATAGAGAACAAATTGAGTTGATGGAAGGAGGTGGGTAGGAGATGGGCTAGATGGATAGGTATTAAGAAGGCACTTGTTGGGGCGCCTGGGTGGCTCAGTCGGTTAAGCGTCTGACTTTGGCTCAGGTCAGATCTCACGGTCCGTGAGTTCGAGCCCCACGTTGGGCTCTGTGCTGACTGCTCAGAGCCTGGAGCCTGTTTCAGATTCTGTCTCCCTCTCTCTCTGCCCCTCCCCTGTTCATGCTCTGTCTCTCTCTGTCTCAAAAATAAATAAGGGTTAAAAAAATTTTTTTTTAAAAATAAAAAAAAAAGAAGGCACTTGTTATGTTTAGCACTGGATGTTGCATGTAAGTGATGAATCATTGAATTCTGCTCCTGAAACCAATATTGCATATAGCATGTGAACTTAATAGAATTTAAATAAAAATTTGAAAAGAAAAAAAAAAGAACTTCAGTATCTTGCTACATGAGAAAGACAGACCATGTATCCACCAGAGATCATATAGGGTCCCACTTAGAAATGCTACTAAAATGTCTTGATGGTTTCAGGCAGTTGTCAGATGAGACATCACGCTGACCTCCTCCTAAGGAAGATTTCTCATAATTAAATCTTAAACTTGCAAGAAATTGTGCATAATGATTAAAAGCCTGTTCTTTGGTACCAGCTAACTCTGCTTTCAAGCCCTAAATCTGCTCCTTAATAGCTTTGTGACCTTGGTCAAGTTACTTAACATTTACAATACAGTGATAATAACTACCTATTCATTGATTTGTTTTAAAATCTGACTAAACTAATGAAAGTAAAGTGCTAGGTACAGTTCATTGCATATACTACTACTAAAAATGTTGAATGTTCATCTGAATGTGGTTCTTTAAGAGTCACTTTCAAATTGGAAAATAAACTGCTGTGTTTTCTATGCAATTCCAGGCACGGTGGTGGTCCAGCAGTTGATGTCAATGATGATTAGCAAACATGATCGCCTCTTCCCCAAAGATGCAGAACTGCAAAGCAAACCCCAAGATGGCACGAGCAATAACAACAATGAAATTCAGAAGAAAGCCACCATGGGCCAGCTACAGAATAAGGAGAACAATAATACCAAGGACAGTCCTGGTAGGCGGTGCTCTTGGGACAAGTCCGAGTCTCCCCAGAGAAGTGGTGTGGATAATGGATCCCCCACAGCTCTACCAGGTAGTAAAACCAACAGCCCAAGGAACAGCGTTCACAAGCTGGACGTCTCTAGAAGCCCCCCTCTTATGGTCAAAAAGAATCCTGCCTTCAATAAGGGCAGTGGGATAGTCACCAATGGGTCCTTCAGCAGCAGTAATGCCGAAGGCCTGGAGAAAACCCAAACCACTCCCAATGGGAGCTTACAGGCCAGAAGGACCTCTTCACTGAAGGGGTCTGGTACCAAAATGGGCACCCACAGTGTACAGAATGGAACGGTGAGAATGGGCATTTTGAACCCCGACATGCTTGGGAACCCCGTGAACGGTCGCAGCATGAGCTGGCTGCCCAATGGCTACGTGACCCTGAGGGATAACAAGCAGAAAGAACAAGCAGGGGAGTCAGGCCAGCACAACAGACTCTCCACCTATGATAACGTCCATCAGCAGTTCTCCATGATGAACCTTGATGACAAGCAGAGTGTCGACAGCGCCACCTGGTCCACTTCCTCCTGTGAAATCTCCCTCCCGGAGAATTCCAACTCCTGTCGCTCTTCCACCACCACCTGCCCAGAGCAAGACTTTTACGGGAGTAATTTTGAGGACCCTGTTTTGGATGGGCCCCCACAGGATGACCTCTCCCACCCTGGGGACTATGAAAACAAAAGTGACCGGAGGAGTGTGGGAGGTCGAAGCAGTCGTGCCACCAGCAGCAGCGACAACAGTGAGACGTTTGTGGGCAACAACACCAGCAACCACAGTGCCCTGCACAGTTTAGTGTCCAGCCTGAAACAGGAGATGACCAAACAGAAGATAGAGTATGAGTCCAGGATAAAGAGGTGAGGAAAATCTGCAGCTCCTAACTGCCAGAGAGGGCCCGACAGACCCCTACTGCAGGACAGGTTCACACAGGGGGCTAAACATGCTGGCTCCAGAGTCACAGACCTGAGTTCAAGTCCAGGCTTCACCATTTGTCAGCTGTGGGATTTGGGGACAGTTTGCTTCATCTCTTTGCGCTTTAGGTTCGTACTGTGAAAAACGTAAATATGAGTAGGTTTTACCTCAAAAGCATGTAAGAAATCATTGAGCCTTGTCCCTGGCACAGAATAGGTGCTCGATGGTGCTATCTTCTGCTAGTAAACGTGTGGGTTTGTGTTAAGGTCTGGAAAGAGAGGGGCGAGGATAAATGGAAAGTAAGGAGCCTGTTTTCACTGATGGAAAGAGGATGAAATAAGGGTGAAGAAAAGTATCAAAATAAACAGACCTTTCTTTTTCATTCTTTTCATAGTCGAATGCTGAGAGAGTGTCTACCCTCTTCCAGGCTCCACTCTAGGCCCTGAAGATTCAGCAGTGAATAAAATAGGCAAAAACTCAGCCCTCGTGGAACCTGCTTCCATTCTACTACAGAGACAGATCAAGTAGTAGAATAGATCAGATGCTAAGGAGAAGACTAACGCAGGGTAGAGGGTAAGAAGCATTGGTGAGGTGCAAGGTCATGTGCAGGGCCTTACAGGAAGTCAAAAAGGACGCTGTGCAGACATTTGGGGGAAGAGCAAGTGGAAATGCCATGAGATGGGATGGGCAGGGACTCAGAGAGGGCCTTGGAGATCATTTTAAGTCTGGCTTTTTTTTTTTTAAGTTTATTTCTGAGAGACACAGAGAGCAAGGGAGAGGCAGACACACAGAGAGAATCCCAAGCAGACCCTGCACTGTCAGCCCAGAGCCCAACCCAGGGCTCAAACTCACAAACCCTGAGATCATGACCCGAGCCGAAGTCAGACGCTTAACTAACTGAGCCACCCAGGTGCCCCTTAAGTCTGGCTTTTATTCTGAGATTAGAATCCATGGAGATTTTTGAGAAAAACAATGACATGACGTGCATTCATATGGACAAGGGAAATTATGGCCTGAAACAAGGAGCAAAAACTACTATTTATAAGGAAGCACTTACGGTAAAACCTAATTTATATCAGTTTACATCTACTAATAAGATGATCAAGGTAGACGTTTACCTAGCATCTTCTCTAGGGAAGCAATCTAGGCAGGATCAGGGGCGTTTGTCAGATGTTTCCGTGGACTCGAAAGGCGGGAATACAGACAATGGAGCCCAGGGCTCACAAACAGAACCCTGTGCCAGAAACCAGAATGTCACCACCCCGTGTTTTTACTAGGGTTACGGACATTACAAACTTGATGGTTTTTATGTTCTCCTTTCAGCATAATGTAGGAGATTTAATTCTCAAGTAGGAGAAGACCCAAGACTCAGTTCAGCATGCAGTTGCCCATCTGTGGTCTCCACCCCACATTCAGGCTGTGTGACTTGGTGGCCCTCCTCCTGTGTGGGTGTCCTAGGGTCCTCATGGCAGTGAACACCGTTCTTTGTCCGGCTTCAATTACTGCTATGCCTCCAAACCCCACATGGCTTCTTCATTACACAGAAAGTCAACTTTAATGTATTTTAATATTTGTTGAATCCATTTGTCAATTTTCAGGCCAAAAGAAATATATTTTCAAGAGCTTTGGTAAAGTAAATATAAACTAAAGCACTACTTATCCATGAAGTTGAAAAATTACTTTCTTAGAAAGTAGTTTTTGTAAACCTTGGTGAGCAGAAACTTGGTTTGAATTTTTCTTTATAATGCCAAGTGGCAGGAGGTTTACCTAAGAAGAAAGACTCTCATTTGTGAATGTAGTTTTTGGAACCACTGGCAACCAGAATTCTGGATTTCTGCCAATGCATGATGATAACTTAGGACTTAGCACAGGGAAGCAAGAGATATCACTTCAAACTTGTATTAGCAGAGGAAAAAAAATCATTCTGATTTATGAGAACGTTGGTGACGTATTTAGGTTCTGTGATGTATAGTGCATTTCAGAGACTTTGATAAAATGATAAAACTTTCCCATAGAATGCCATCTCAATTTCACTATAGCATTCCTACCTGTCTGACAGCCAGAGGGAGAGGGCCACAGAAAAATGGGGCCGAGGAGCTGCCCCATACCCAAGCCACGGAAATAGAAGAGGTTAACTGTTCTAGGGGCACCTGGGTGGCTCAGTTGGTTAAGCATCTGACTCTTGATTTTGGCTCAGATCATGATCTCACAGTGAGTTGGAGCCCCACATTGGGTTTTGCACTGACAATGCAGAGCCTGCTTGAGATTCTGTCCCTCTGTCCCTTGCTTGCTCCCTCTCTCTCTCTCTGTGTGTCTCAAAAATAAATAAGTAAACATTGAAAAAAAAAAGAGGTTAACTATTCTATTTAATTTCTGATCATTCCTGTTCAGAGTCATATTTGTCTCTTTCAATTTCTTTTAAACTACATCCCACCAATATTGAAGTGAAATAGAATTCATAGATAGATGATAGATAGATGGATACTATTTAACTTTGTTTAGTTATCAATCACTGATACATGCTCTTTAGCTTTTAAACACATGACTTTGATGTTCTTTCCCCCCACATTAGTTTCTCACTTTGTTGTATTGTGGTCAGAGAAATTCATTTGTATGATATCAATTATTTGGCCTGGTAAAAACTATTCTTGGGGTGCCTGGTGGCTCAGTCGGTTGGGCATTCAACTTCGGCTCAGGTCATGATCTCACAGTTTGTGGGTTCGAGCCCCATGTTGGACTCTGCACTGACAGCTCAGAGTCTGCTTCAGATTCTGTGTCTCCCTCTCTCTGCCCCTCCCCTGCTTGCATGCTCTCTCTCTCTCTCTTTCTCAAAAATAAAACATTAAAAAATTAAAAAAAAAAACTATTCTTTTATTATTGGTTTGGGATTCTACCCATGCCTAATAGATCAAGTGTGTTAATCAAGTTGTTCAAATCCTTTACATTTCTTCTAATTTCTATCAGACAGATCTATAATTTCTGAGAAAAAAATCTCCTAATGTTATTGTAGACTTATCAATTTCTCCTTATAAATTTGTTATATTTTATATTGAATAATTTGAGGCTAGACTACTAGGTGAATATAGGTGAATAAAGTTCAGAATTTTTTATATCTCCCTGATGAATCCGTCTTTTTATCATTAATAGTCATCTTCAATTGTAATAATGATTTTGCTAAAAATCAATTTTTTCTGGTATTCATATTGTTATACCACTTTTATTTTGATTAGTTACTTCCTGACATAAGAGACTTAAGCTATCTCTTGATGATATTTTCACTATCATTATTTTTCCTTTGATAGAAAGTAAATATGATGTCCTTTTTCCCCCAACTTTATCACTTCCCCCCTTTCTTCTAGTAAAGCCAACATTACATGAAATGACTCCAGAAAGCCTTGTGGTTTAGGCTGCCTTCTGCATCTGCCATTCTGTGCAGATAACAGTCTCTGGCTTCTCTGTGCTGACATTCATTCATTTGCAATCAAATGACAACTAAGTGCTTCCAAGAGAGGTCTTGGGGTCTTCTTGCTAAAATGATAGTAAATTGGGGCACCTGGGTGGCTCAGTTGGTTAAGAGTCTGCCTTAGGCTCAAGTTATGATCTCACGACTCATGAATTCAAGCTCCACATCAGGCTCTGTGCTGACAGCTGGAGCCTGGAGCCTGCTTTGGATTCTGTGTCTCCCTCTCTCTCTGCCCCTCCCCCAACACTTCTCTTTCTCAAAAAAAAAAAAAATTAAATTTTTTTAAATGATAGTAAATCATCCTAGCAGAATGAATGAATGAATGAATGAATGAAACTAACACCTTTTAAATCATTGGACCTAGCCTCACTGATTTGAAAGGGCCCATTACAATTTCCTAAGCATTGCAGAGACAGAGTTCAGATAATATTTGTATCCCTGTCACATTTCAAGTGAATAAAATTGCTTTATCTTGTACTCCCTCCCCCATCCTATATCTAGCTTAGAACAGCGAAACTTGACTTTGGAAACAGAAATGATGAGCCTCCATGATGAACTGGATCAAGAAAGGAAAAAGTTCACAATGATAGAAATCAAAATGCGAAATGCAGAGCGAGCAAAAGAAGATGCAGAGAAAAGAAACGACATGCTTCAGAAAGAAATGGAGCAGTTTTTTTCCACTTTTGGGGAGCTGACAGTGGAACCCAGGAGAACCGAGAGAGGAAACACAATATGGATCCAGTGAGCCCACTTTTTCCCGCTGTCTCCAATTGATCTGGGAAGGGCTCTGCGGTTCTGGTGGGAACATTCTACGGGATCAGGTGGCTGGTTCCTTGCTGTACAGTGCTCTAACTGGTGAAGGAATATCATTTCCAGACATTACCCATCCATATCTGCAATGTGTACCAAAGTTCTATCGTGCCCCATAATGCTACTGTCAAGTGTTACAACTGGATTTGTGTATAGAGAGTAGTTTTTAAAAAGTAAACTAAAAATGAGAAGCATATCTCAAGAATTATTTTATTGCAAGTCTTGTATTTAAAATGTTAAATCAATATGTTGTTGCAATTTAGCTTGCTTTCAAGCTTCACCCCTTGCACTTAACATAAGCTATTTTTGGCATTGTGTTCTCATCAGCTTATTTTATAGATCAATATTTTTATTTCCCCTCTTGCTGAGGAAATGAAGATGAGCAGATATATAAATATATATAAATATATATCAGATGAGTTATTAAAATCAAAAGAATACTTTGTGGCTGTGCTGTTTGTGCCAATAGACCTCGCCATGACCAAAAAGAGAAATGTAATGGTTTTATAAAATACAATAGAATCACCAGAAACCTTTGATTTGCTCTTGAAATTCTTCCCTTGACACTGCTCAGTTTTCTTTTGAGGTATCCTGACACAGAAAATTTTGGATTTTGTAAAATAGTCCCCTTCTCAAGGCCTATTGTCTACCTGGCCAGTTCCACAGATGCATGTCTCTTGTGCAGACTGCATTTTTAGGGGGGGGAAATGGTACAAGCACTTAATGAGTCATGTCATGAATTACTCTGACTTTCTGGACTGAGTCTCTGTAACTGCTAGATGGTTTCCAAAAAAACTCTTCCCACTGTTTGGAGATTGGGAAACAATGCTTGCTGCACTGTGCCACAGGAACATTTCTTGTCCACTCAGACTTTTCCTTCATCCTCCAGAAAGCACTTTGCAATGCAGGCAGTGTGATGGTGTGACCGTGACCTCTCAGTTAAGAGTATGTGCCGTATAGCGACACTTTTCTCTAGCTCAGGCCCACTGTTCTCTTGTCACCTGGGATCCTGTCCACAGGACTGCTGGCAGGGGCAGTGCCACAAGAGCAGGGTATGGAGTGGGTAGACCCGAAGGAGAAAGAGACACATTTGGAAGAAGCAAACTATTTTGTTTCTAATTTTTACAATATTGTTCTTCCCTCTTGAAAACATATTTGTTCACAAGAATCTTAAGACGTGGATGCTTAAAGGTCCAGTTCAGACAAATTTATGAACATCAGTAATGGTGGCCTTCTAGAGAAGCCCAGCGCTCTCTGGACCTAGAGTTTGGGGAGAACAACTCTTCACATTCCAATAAGGCAATGATTTTGAGAAGTCAGGCAAATAAATATCTCTCACACTAGAACAAAAAGTCACAAAAGGCATCATTGCAAATAAAGACTGCTTGAGTTTATAGGATTGAGTTGTTAGAAGGTTCTATGTCTGTATGTACTTATTTTCAAATGGGGAGTAGTCTTTACACCGTCTATCCTTGTCACCATCCACCTTCCACCAACACACTTATGTGGGCCCTCGGTTTTAACCTCTCTCTGTATAATGATACCTTCTTTACCTTTAGTTTCCTGTTCTCCTTCCAATTCTTTATTTAACCAGATTTTTCCACCTGTGTGTTCTGTAAGAAAGTCAAATTCGCAATGTACAATGTTGATCTCAATCAGTCTCTCTATACACATTTCATCTCTTCCCGGTCCCTGTCCTAGTGAATGGAAACCTTGGACTCATCCAGTGAGTCAAAAGATGCAATAGTAAAAATCAAAAGATCATGTAGTCAAATCACCTGCATTCAAGTTTCTATAATTTGCTAGCTGATACTGAGACTTCTAGGTGTTACTTTTTTCCATATAGACTGGGAATAATAAAGATACTCCTCTCATGGACTTATTATGTGGTTTCAAAGATGTAGATTGTTAAAGCTAAGCACAGCACCTCGTGGACAGAAAGGATGCCATGAATGTTAATTCTTATTGTTCTCTCTCCTCTTCTTCACCCTTAAATTCACTCACCAAGTACTATCTATTCCGCTCATCCTTACCTTTTAAATCTACTCTCTTTGACCAGTTCCTCCTCATCTCTGGTGAAAGCATCTCCCCTTTTGCAGGCTGTCCCTCTAGGCCACCCATCTGACTCTGTCATAGCTTTGCTACTATCATGTAAAGACTCTCACTTGCCCACAGGATACGCCCTTCACATGGTGCGTAAAGTTGTGACCTGCAGTTTTATTTTCCTTTCTTCCCACATCCCCAACCCCCGCCATGCCATTTCATGCCTCTGGAACTTTCTACCATCTTTTACCACATCCATCTTGACTACCTTCCTTCTACCTGGCACGATCTTTTTTCTTTTTTTTCTTTTTTTAAAGAGAGCCAAATCAAATGTCAGATCCCCTTCTAGGATCTCAACGCCAAATTATCTGACACTCCCACTTTGTGTATATCTCTTTCAGTCTTGTCCATGTCTGATTATTATCTTCACCAAATAAGAAACGTTTTAGGAAGCAGCATGCTGGAATGGAAATAGTAGGAAATGGAGAGCCAAACAGACCTAGATATGCATCTCAACATTCCTTAGGCAAGATGCACAGCAATGACAAATTACTGAACCTTTCTGAGCCTCAGTTTTTTCATCTGTAAAGTGGAGATAACTTCTACAAAGTAGGGATGTTGTAGTACTTAAAAGTGATATGTAATGTGACTCTCTGAGTGCCTGCCACTTAGTTCTATTAATAGCTCTATTAATAAATGGAGCCTCCTAACCTAAGAGAGTAGAATTTTATCTTATTGTTCTTAAATCCCTCTGTCTCTACCCTTTATGCCATAGAGTACCAGCATAGAGAATTTTCTGGCCTTTGGTCTATGAGGGGTGCTGTTATTAATTTTAATTATTGATCTCAGTGATGATGACCTTCAATCAATGGATACTATGAGTAGCTTGTCCATCTGAATTTCCATTAGCTCTTCTATTCGGCTAAATGCCTAGAAAGTATTAAATGCAAATTGACATAAAAATGAATTGGAAATAAGTAGGTAGTATAAAGAGTTCATTTGCTACATCCTGTATAGACTTCTTTAAAACTGTTTAGGTAACTATAATGATTCTTCAATTATGAGCTCAGGAGAAAGGATTTGCTTCCAAGTGTTGAGTCTACAATGTTGGCTTCAGTAGCCAAACCATATGGCTGGGTGTCCTTCAGAGAACATTTAAAATAGAATTGTGTGTGATAGTAGGCCAACTGAAGTCTATACTTTTATGTAGCTTCTATGTGTAATTTTACGATGAAATGACTAAAAACTTCAAGGGAAACTTAATAAGGTCACTCCTATTTATTTTTGTTTCCTAAAAAGCTGTGCCTTCCTTTACAAAATGAGGTCATTTCCAGGTAAGATACTTTAAATTGTTGATATAATTATCTCACCTTGGAAACTGAGGATAATTTAAAGATGGTGCTGCTGGCCACAGACCCCGGTGTTTCTCACATTGGGGAGCTGCATCCTGCTTGGAGTCGCATCACAGAAAATGATACCCATGAGCTTTTGGAATCAGAGACCTGGATTCAAATCTCAGTTCTGCCACTTCGTAGCTATCAGAATTTAAGAAAAGTTACACGATGTTCACTAGCCTCAATTTGTTTTTCTGTAAAGTAGGATAATACCAGTGCCTCGTCCTCATTTTTTGGTTTGTTTTTTTTGAGAAATGAAAAATGAAGTGACTCGCACAGTGTATGTTGTAAATGCTCAACAAATGGCAGCTGTCAGCCCTCAGATTACTTCATTGAAAGGGTGTTCCAACTTCTAGAATATAGAGTTCTGGACTCAAGAATATGGCCAGCATGCTCGCCAGCAGAGGGTATAACGATGTCCCAGGGACCCTAATTCTACCTTTTCCCAGATAAACTGCCAGAGATTTGATGGCAAGGAAGAGTCAAGCCAAGTCATCCTTTCTACTTGAGATAGTACAATTACATCCATGATCTGAGAATACTGTCTAAAGAACTACCTGGAACTGTCCTGCATCAACTCTGTGTGGACGCTGAAGAAAACTTCAGTATTAAAAGTACTGGGCAAAATATAATGGAAATATAAGAATATGACCAGTAAACGTGTCTAGACTCACATCAGCAGCACTATTAGTGAATATTTATTGAACGTGTCTACATGCTACACCAGCATTAGACTAGGTGCCTGGGACACCTATTTATAAATAATTACCACAGAAGGTGATGTATTTATGTACATCAGGTCACAAAATGAGGCTGGGAAAGGTGCTGTAGAGCCATGACTATGATGTAATTCTTAAAGGGTAAGCAGGAAGTTATCAGACAGGATAGCAGTTTGGCCAGGGGCTTCCCCAGTCCACAGAAAAATATGTGCAGAAGTGCCTTCAGTGAAGACCTTAGGGAGCCTTTCCAGTGATATTAAAATGACCTACCAAGTGTTCGCCATCAGAGTGGCATTGTGCATAACAATTCACCCACACACCGCCAAGAGATCTGAAAACACTTAGGACCCATGTGGCTTCCACTCTTTCATTCAAATGAAACGGCCAGACCTGGACACATTTTGCCTTGTTTGAACTCACAAACCACAGAAAAAGAGTGCTGGAATTGTGGCTCCCAATGGCCTGTTTCGTTATTCTCTTTATGGTCTTCTTAATTGCACAAGTGGGGAATGAGTTGACTGCCCAGTTTGAGGGCTCCTTGCTGCAAAGTGACACGAAAAACTAACAGCTCCCCAAGCAGCTGAAATCTACAGAACCTACTGTAGATCTTTGAGTAGAAAGTTTAGCAGGAGAAAAGTGTGTTTTTTAATGAGCCATTTGTGGCTCAGGTCCTGGCCTGAATGACACTCTTTATTTATGGACTATGTGTAGCTGCTACTTTTCTGGCCCCTGTAGGGTTAAGCCCAGGTAAGACCAGCCCATATCAGGAGAGTTACTTTCTTAAGTGGAAAGTACGGATTTGTTTGAATAAGGAATTAAATTGACCCCCAGCATACTACCCGTTTTTGTAAAAGCACCATGCCCATCCCATCCCTCTCCTCCCCACACACTCATTCCCTGCCTCCTTGGGATTCATTAGAAGCGATTACTGCCACACTGAAGCAAGCCCTAGGGTTGTGCCAAGTTGCTCTCATCCTTGACCACCTATTGCCGAAATTGCCCAAACCCCATGTCATTTGCCTTCGATATTATGCTTAGCCTCATGTTGTTCAGTATATCCCCTCATTTGCTTCAAACTCTGATTCCCTCCCTACTCCTCAAACCTTTCCATTATACATTCTAGAATCTTACAACTGCCAACATCCTCCCCTAAATCTCCTTATCTGAAACATGGTTACCTCCTGAAGACACCACTTCTAGCAACCCTGCCAAGGATGGCTGTTTTCCCTTTCCACAACCTGCATGTCATCAACCTGAAGGAGAACTAGGTCTTGCTTTGCTCTCTGATGCTACTTCCACACCTAATATCCTTCTACCTCCCTAATAACCTCTGTGGAGTACATGTCACATGCCCAAATGTTTTAGCACCTATTGAACTGTTCCTAGTTGTTTTTTTTCCCCCGGAGCCACTACTTATATGCCACCCACCAATGTGGCCACTCAGTTCTTTTTCACTTCTGAAAATCTTGATCTCTCTCTGCCCCAAACGTCCACCATCCACGTCCACAGTTTCCCTTTTACTGTGCCATTACCAGTAACTGCACCATCACCGAAACTTCCATGTTAAGCACTCACAGTCTCATCATCACCTATGTCCTTCCTAGATCACTCCCTTAACACCACCACTCCAACTCTTAAATACTCCCAAATCGTTGATCAGCCATTGACTTCGCTAAGTTTTCACTGGCTGTCATCTTCTCATACCATTGCTTCTTCCCTCCCTGAAGTTTTCCATGCTCATCTTCTGTGGTTCTGTGGTTCCTCATCATAATTCTCTTTTCCTCATTCTTAAATCCCTTCATGTCCTTTTCTACCATGTACTCATCTGGGAACGAAAAACACCTAACCCAACTCTGGCCAAATCCAATTCTTGCTTATTCCTAACCCGCACCTGAGAAACTAATTATGGTTGAAGAGCAATAGACCGCAATGTTGACTTGCCTCACCTTATATGTATAATAAATACGGTTCACATGGCTCTCATCACTGCCTAGTAACTTAACTTCACTCTTCTCAAGGTCTGTTTCATATTTCTCAAACCGCCATAAGCTCTTCCCCTCCTCATTCTCAGCTAGTAACATTACTTATATAACCTTACAGATAACCTGTTTGTTTTTAATGTTTATTTATTTATTTTGAGAGAGGGGGGTGGGAAGGAGGGACAGAGAGAGGGGGACAGGAGGTACCGAGAGAGGGGGTGAGAGAGAATCCCAAGCAGGCTCCACACTCAGTGCAGAGCCCAATGCAGAACTCAGTCTCACCATGCTGAGATCATGACCTGAGCCAAAATCAAAAGTCAGATACTTAACTGACTGAGCCACTCAACTATCTTCATGCAACCTATAGACACCACCTTACCTCTTGCTACAGTGACTGGGCCTCCTGCTCCAACCAAGCCAACTTCTCCTCTCATATGCATCCCTCTGGGCTTTTCAAGCACATCACTCCTTCAAATAAATACTCTTTCTCTCATTTGCTCTTTATATATTAGTCTCATCAACATATACCCATGCTATAAAAACTTCTTTGAAAAATTCTCTCATCTCATATTTATGTCTAATTTCTGCATAATTCTTCTGCTTCACTTTCTAGAAAAAAAGTATTGAATTTTCTCTACCTATTTATAATTACTTTCCACGTTCTCTTAAACCCACTGGAGTCAGGTTTTCTTAATACTGTTGAGAACATGCTCTAGTAAAGGTCAGCAATGACCTCACAAAATCAAGTCCACTTGTAAATCTTCAGCCCCCAACTTATTCAGGCACTCAGTAGCATTGCCCCAGTTTGTTCTTCCCTCATTTTTTAAACACCTTTATTTAACTTCCAGGATAACACTTTCCTGGTTTTTACATCACTGGATATTCCTTAGGATACACAACTGTTTATTGACTTCTATATGTTGGAGCAAGAGATGCCCTCATCCTTGGACTTCTTTATCTACACTCAGTTTCTTGGTGGTCTATACAGTTTTGTGGCTTTAAATAATATGCAAAAGCTGATTATGCTCAGATTTAAAAAAAAATTAATGTTTATTTAGTTTTGAGAGAGAGAGTAAGCAGGGGAGGGGCAGAGAGAGAGGGAGACACAGAATCTGAAGCAGGGTCCAGGCTCTGAGCTGTCAGCACAGAGCCCAACATGGGGTTTGAACTCATGAACCATGAGATCATGACCTGAGCTGAAGCCGGACACTTAGCCAACTGAGCCACCCAGGCACCCTTGATTATGCTCAGATTTATGTTTCAGCTGAACCTCTTCCCTTACTTTAGCCTTGTAGATACTCCTGCTACTTCACTAGGATATCTAATAAATATCTCCAACTGACATTTCCAAGTTATGATTTTCTTACCAGATATGCTCCTAACTCATTATCTACCATTTCAATCAACCACATCATAATTTACTTCATGATTTAGATTTTTAAAAAGTCTGCCTTTTTTAAAAAATCCCAATCCATTTCTTTCATATCACATATCAGCCTATCAGCAAATTTTGTCAATTCTGCCTTCATGATATATCCTTAGTTATTTCCTGAATCAACCTCTTCTCTGTCCCTCCCTTCTCTAGTCCAAGGCCCATCATGTCTTTTTTGTACCTACAAAAGTCTCTTTGTTTCCATTCTTATCTTTCTTCTCAAACTCCTCTCCCTACTCAGCAGCCAGAGAGATCCTTTAAAAAAAAAGAAAATTTAGATTATATCATTTCCCTGCTCAAATCTATCCATCAATTTCCTATATTTAGAATTAAGCCCCAAGATCTTGCCATGCTCTGACCCCTGCCTACCTCTTCAGTTTCACTTATGATCACACCTTCTTTTGTACATTCTGCTTCATGCATAAGCCTTTTTGTCATCCCTTATACATATGAACAAGCTCTTATTCCAAGGCCTTTGCACTTGTTTTTGTGTCAGATACTAATATGCCTCACACTCCCACCTTCTTTGGGTCTCTGCTCAAATATCACCTTTTTGGAGAGGGCTTCCTTGACCATCTCATCTAAATAGCATCTTTTACCATGTATTATCCTTTTATTTAAAAATATTTATTTATTTTTAAGAGAGTGAGCAAGCATGAGTGGGGGAGGGGCAAAGAGAGAGGGACACAGAGAATCCCAAGCAGGCTCTGCACTGTCAGCCTAGAGCCCAACACGGGGCTCAAACTGTGAGATCATGACTGTGAGATCATGACTGTGAGATCATGACTTGAGCCAAAATCAAGAGTCAGATGCTCAACTGACTGAGCCACCCAGGTGCCCCATCATACCTTATCCTTTTAACCTTCTTTGGTTTCTTAATGCTTTCTACTACCTTATCCCCCCATTAGCATGTAGACTACATGAAGGCAGGAAGGTTGCTCAAATGCAGCACAACTGTGTGCCAAGAACATTCTTTGGGAGACTGAAGTGCTCAATCAATATCTGTGACACAAATCAGTGAGTGAACGTTCAGAGCTCAATGTTAAATTTCTGGTTTAGATATTCAGGGATGTTCTGAGTTGGAATTTTTAATAGGAAATTGTGACTAAATTCTCTCATAAGTCATTTTAGGGCTCCAGTCATTATCCACTGACTGAGCAAATCTCAGAGATTTGGCTTCATTGATACTATGGCTGCAGAGAGACTCCAGTATCTGTTGTGATGTCATTTGCTGATTTGGAGATTTGGGGGCCAGAAATGAGCTTCAAGCTCAGCCTCCTAGATTACTTGCCCTTAGAAGAAACTGTATCAAAATAAACCTCATGTGATGCAGAAAAAAACATCATGCTGCTTTTTGGTTTTGTTTGTTCGTTTTTTAGCTTCTGAAACTTTTATATTTTTCGAGATACCAACATCAGAAGTCATAGATAAGGTCTCAGGGTGTCATCACATTTCTCCCTTTTTCCAGAGACTGACATTTGTTTAAAACACCAAAAGATAGCAGTCTGCCTTTCAATTAAAGGAACAAAAGTGCAGATATACATATTTGCTCACTGAGTTAGCACAGGTATACTTGTATTTTTATCTCTATGTATTTTTCAAAAATGTGTTGTAAAAATGGTTTCATCTCCTGTAATGTCATGGAAAATACCCAAAATTCTCTTTTGCTGATTTATTTAGACACAATGATGACATTGAAAGAAGCAGATTTCTTGTTTCATTGCTTTAAGGGAATGAGACAAATGGGCTCATTCAAGTCACACCACTAATTTCAACACATTGCTGTTTTAAAAGAAAGTAAACAAATGACATAAAAATAGTTTGCTTTGATCACTGATTTTTACATTGAAAGATGTATTTACTCTGAAATTGTGAGGATAAAGACTATGCCGTATTTGTCTCCTACCTAGGACACATAGATGTGCCATAATGCCACTCCATTTTTAATGGAGTGCCACTCCATTTTTGGAGTGAATGAAGGTACTACTCGAAACTTTAGCTCCGAAATTAAAATAGATATTCAGAGCTGTTTTCTTAGAGCTTAATTGGCACCAAATCCAAGTGTGCAATGTATTAATATTAAGGAAGAAGCAATAGCTTTTGAAAGCCTTACTTTTATAAAAGAAATACTTCAATATTTCTAGTTCCCTTAGTCCATCTAAAATGTTATTTGGGTCAGGGGCACCTGGGTGGCTCAGTTGGTTGAGCGCCTGACTTCGGCTCAGGTCATGATCTCTGAGTTCATGAGTTCAAGCCCCGTGTCAGGCTCTGTGCTGACAGTTCAGAGCCTGGAGCCTGCTTGCTACCCCGCTCATGCTCTGTCTCTCTCTTTCTCTCTGTCTCTCAAAAATGAATAAACGTTAAAAAAAAATTTAATATTATTTGGGTCATAAAAATTGATTTTGTGCATAATTGTTCATAGAAATATTTTCACCAATGTGAATGGAGAAGAACCAATTATGTGTGCGACACTTTTCTAGGCAAAGTATGGAACATTTTTAAGATGAGTGACATTTTGCACCTGCTTTTGAGTTGAAAACAGTCTAGACTGCTGGGTAAACAGAAAGAGTTCAGACAAAATCCAGGGAAGGTCAGTGACAAGGAGGTGAAGTCACCCACTCCATGGAGTGATATTTGATCCTTTGAAATTACATTTCAGACTTATTTTATGTTGGCTTTTACACCAGAATAAGCATGACTTTTAAGCAAGAAATATGTGACATAAAAAGGGTGGGAAGTCCCAAACGGGCATTTGAATCTTGTTTGTGTATATGTCATCACGTTTTATGTGTTTGACAAGTGTCCATTTCCACAGCTTGATTTCAGTAACTAACACAGAACACACTTCTGTAAAAGGTTGAGCAGATGGAATTCAGTCTGGAGCTGAGAGAAATAACTTGTCCCGTGCAGTGGTTCCCGACATAATGTGAACTGAGATAGTGGGATTTTCATTGTGCTTCACTAATTGCGAATGTCTTCCAGGCATGCCTTTCAAACCCTTGGGGGAAAGGCATGCTGCAGGTATGAATCACCATCCTGATGAACTAGTAATATTGAAAACCACTACCTTGTGTAAAACCCAGCGCAGTTATTGAGCAAACAGAACCATCTTTCTAGGTCATTACATAAATAGCTTCAAAACAGATGATTTTCAAGAGTCCTTTCCTCTCGATGCAAAGCAGGTCAAATTACCCAAATATTTGGTAACCTTTTATGGTACCTAGTATGCACCAATAACTTCTTCTGACCCTTTCTCTCCATGAGCAATCTACTGGAATGCAATTTCCCTCCTTAATATTGCAGGGATTTTCAGGTACCTGTACCTCACCATTTTAAAACTTACTTTTATATTAAGAGGGTAAAGATTTATGGTTTAAATATGAAATAGAAGCTATGCCAGAGGTGCAAAAGGCATTTGGCATGTGTTTTCCTTATAAATAAAAGGATAAATTGTGCCAACCCAAAAAAATAAATATGTTTATCTTCCAGGTTTTCTAATAGTGAATTGGTTAAATAAAATGTTTTATTTACAGAAATAGAAAGACCATTCATTGACATTTTCAAACACTTCCAGCTAAATTAACAGATTCAGTGACTTTCGTATCAAGCCACAAACTCTTATTATTATTTTTTTTAGTTCACCAAGGAGTTTGAGATATTAGGGTTGCCTACCATATGGACAAAAAACCTGCTTACCTTCTCTCTTGGGTAATAATTAAACTGATTAGGAATTCTGATAAATTAACTTAAGGATATTTAATCCTGTTCTACTCATCTCATCCTCACAGAAAATGATTTTCCCCCTTCATTAATGTTATGCCTTAAAAGAAACTTACTGAATTTCAGATATACAACTAATATCTGCAGACAGAAATAAAGGTCATTTTTAGAAGAAACCAGTCTCAAATGAAACACAGCTTTCTACGTGGTCACGTACACATTACATGCTCTTTACCCATAGTGAGAAGGTGGGTCATTCCTCATTTCTTATTTATTCCCTGGCACAATCAGACCACACAATGAAACCATGTGAGATGCTTCAGAGCTCCTGTCAGGACACGAAACCCAAGACAACGAGCAGCACAAGAATGATTTTCAACAGGCAAACTCCGACAAAGTCTGGATTTGATTTGGTTTTATGTTAAGGGAAGCAGATTTGCTCCGGTTTTTAATAGTTCATAAGAAACAGAAATCACAATGTGTTGATTCAGCATCCACCTACAAAGAGTCCAAGAAAGCCAAAGTTCTCCCCACTCACCCTCTTGTTCCACCGACATTTTGAAGATAAAGGGCATAAATAGAAATGAAAAAGAGTGAGAAGGAACACAGATATGATTTAAATAATTTAAAATCCTTATTAAACATCACTGAGATTGCATTTGATCCATCAGGCTGACTTTTAGTTCTCACACTAAGACCTTGCAAAGAAACTGGACATGCATGGTTGTGCCTTCCAGGGTTGACCTAGAGCTATAAGGGTGAGGTGTATATGAATGTGGGTGTGCTTTAAGTCCATTTTATAAACACTGACACAGCACAATTCTTATCATTGGTAATAGTCTCTTGAGTCCAATCATGCAGAATAACAGGCATGTGCAAGTTAGGTCTTGTTGCGAGATAGACATGGCAAGGTGAACAGTTTAATGCTAGACAAGGGTTGGGAGTTTTTTTTAGAATATACTGGCCATTGGTCCCACATAATCAAAAGTTAGATATACAGGAGTCCACTTACAAACAGAGGCCTTCCGTTTCCGCCTGACTGACCAAGGAAATGGGTCAAAATGAACCATTTCAGACAAAGAACTGTCTAAGTGCCAAAAGAAGTCACAAAATCTTATATTTCACATGGAAAATAACTAATATAACTATTTACACTGTAACTTGCTTGTTGTTTTTACAGAAAGGAGTATTCCTGCTTGGTTTAATTTTACCTGTAGAAAATGTAGGACTCACAAGTAAAATGTTGGGGGAGGTTGTGGGCAGGGAGAGGGGTCCCTCTTCAGACCCAAAGTGATTGGGATCAAAGATTATGGGGACAATATTATTCCTTTCTCTGAGCTTTAGAAGATAAATTTTTCAGCAAAGCTATCTGACAACATTCTTTACAGAGCATAATGCTTTTAAGATTTAGATTGTCATATGTTAAGAGAATTAAAAAGAAGTAGACTTTGTAGAATTTAGATTTTGCACGAATATTTAAAATTTAAAAGTCAGTTTTGCTTATTTTTCCCTTAGCAGGTCATTAAAGGATTGATGTATTCTTACCTATTCCACTTATTCCCTTTGTCAAGGCTTATTTTATGATTTACCAGTCAGCTGCTATCAGTATCCTTATATATCATTTTCTGATAATGGTAACAGTTTGAAAAGAAAAAACCCAAAAAGCTATTACCTCCTCGGCCCTCAATTAAATAGCTGACTCCAATTGGAGGGAATTGGCCTGGTCCTGGTCCACCCCTAGTATACATTCCTACAAAGCTCCGTCATCAGATTCTTGAAGATGCAAGATTATTAGCAGTTCTTATTTCACAAGAATAAATTTGGTTGTAAGGCCAATGCATCTCTTTTTTAAAAATGAACACACTGACTGAAAAATGAATCTATCAGAGTGGTATGGTTTTGCCACTCTCTCCCAACAATTTAATTCCTCCTGCATGTGGGTATCCAGCTCTCCCTCTAACAAAATCCTACAAAATATTTCATTAAGGGTCACTGCGAAACCATCAGCCCTATAGGAAGTGACAGAAGGTTAGGCCTCTCAGAATGCCAACCTCATATCCAAAATGAACCCCAACCACAGACAGGACTTTCACTTCTCCCAGGAATATAGTCCAGCGGACTTGACACTTCCTTGTGTGAAAAGCAAGAAAGTCCTTTGGAATTAACAGGTGACTACACAGGAAACATTTGTTTTTGTTTTTGTTTTTGTTTTTGTTTTTGCTTTTAAAGAAAATACTCAATGCAGAACATAATACATTCTGAAAATTTGATAATAACAGAATCACCTCCTGAAGGTATTATAATAAAGTAGACCCAAGATGGTGAATGTTGAGCTTTTGAAATGAAAATTCTCTTTATTCTCCTATGACCTATCTTGTTTTGATAACCTAGTAAAACTAATCTTATAAGCACTCAAGAAGCCAAACTCTTAGCTGTGTTTGTACCGATATTTCAATCAGAGGGATTTGTTCCATTTTTTCTTGTCCATAAGGGATACCTGGTAAAGGTGATCAGCTCCCAAGAGCCATATAACAGGAGAGATCAAACTAGCGGAGTTTAGGGAAGGCAAGCAATACCAAGGGAGTATTAGCCTGATTCTGGTTTGGTTTAATCTGAGTAAAAAAAAAAATCACTTCTGCACACCCAAGAGATCGTCCAACTGTCATGCACTTCTAAGATGCTGGCTGGAGATTTCCTTCTGTCTTTTGATGCCATTTTGTGGCTAATGAGATTATGCTTGCGACAAACAGTTGCCTGTTCCCTGCACTTAATCACATGTGCTAGAAAGTCAAGCACAGAGAGAGAGGACACAGGTGCAACAAAAGAAAAATCCAGAAAAAGGGGGTAAGTAAAGAAGAAGGGATACAGAGAAGTTGTTTGTTTTTTTTTTTAAAGTGGGGAGTGGGAAGTGACAGAAGGAAAAGTGAGAGAACCCATGTGAATGCGGAGGTATTTGTAAAATCAAGTTGTCTGCAATTTTAATCAAAAAGAATGGCAGCAAGAAGCTGGGCCACTTTTATTCCAGGGGACAAGCTGCACAGGCTGGGTTTTTTTCTCCCCATTTTAAACAAATGACCTGTTGTCATGAATCCTATTGTGAAGCAATCCCATTAATGGCAGCATTGCTCACATGGTGATGGTGGGGGTTGGCTCTATTGCTTGAAAGAGACAAAGCTTCCCCATTGTTGTATTTAAGGCAATTTTCAGAGCACTAGCATTCTTGTTTGCTCTATTTTTGAAGGGATTCCATTTGCCAGTCATATCCCACTCATCAACCGTCCATTTCATGTGTTTCACTTCTTCTTCAGGTGAAATACCACCACATTGGTGAGCACCAAAACGGTCAGAGTGCAAATAACTGTGATGGGTACTTCACCAAAGTGAGTAAGAAGGGAAGCCTCCACCTGGTCCCTATTATTGCTAAGAAGTCACCCTGGTATCGCCTTGTATATAACCAAGATGTTTCACAGTGCCTTCTTAAGTGCTCGGGAAAGCACTTTCATTTGATTTGAGCTAAATTCAGGTGATTTTGCTAAACATTGACACATACGCTTCATGGCTTTTAAGACAAACTCATATTGCTAAAGCTATTTAGCAGCAGTAACTTATGGGAAGAGTTATTGCTGTCACATCAACTGCAGTACAAAACTCAGATTATCAGCCCTTCTTGAATTGTTCAAATTTATGAAAATAAATAAACATGGAACATCAGCCATATTAAGGAGTCAGGGAAACCCCTGAGGAATAGTAACGTCTGTGGAAATGTTTTCAAATGCTGACCTGAGGATCACCCCGTGTTTTGGGTTTGTTTTTAAGTTTAAGTAACTAACATTTCTTTTTATTCCAGAAGAGGAAAGTAACATTTTTTCTCAAAATAAAACCATGGCAGGGTATAAACCTGGAAAGTAGCACACTCATGGAAAACACAACCCACAATCTGAAAATAGTCTACGTAGGTTCATTTTCTGTTAAGTACATCATCCAGAGGCAATTCCACTTCGTTCCAGGGAGGGGTTCTTACCATCAGATATGGACACAATAACCCTGACTCACCACCACTCTCTGCCACTCTCTGTCCAGATGTGACACATAATTTGTAAATGACAATGAGGTCTACTCTGTAAACTGTGGATGTAGGTGTCTCCAGAATATTATCTGGGTAATAATCTCTTTGCGGTGTTCCTCCACACTGAAATGCTACACTCTAGTCTCTCCTACAGGCTCAGTGTCAGAGAAAAGACCCTTAACTTTTTACCCCACCTTCCTTCTAAAAGCCAAACCATTTAGTACCTGGAAACTGTTACCCCCTCCCGCCCCCACACTGTACATAAGCATCACATATGTTCTTTCTACAAATTGGTATACAGGTGCCATTTAATCAGTTCAAATTTGGAAGCTACATCTTCAAGGGTCCGAGAGAGCTCACTCCCCCCATATTTTCCCCCTTTACATGTTTTCTTATAAGACATACAGCTTAATCAATTAACAAACTAAATAGCTTATATACTGGCAATATATTACAGATGGGTTTATGTCAGAGTAATAGATCACATGAAATGGACCATGTGGTACCCCAGTGCATGATGTCTTGGTAGAGCCCTGAGGACACTGACAGTAGCGTCTCTAAGTAGTGCTGTATGAATACAGACACATGCGGATCTGTATCTACATCCATCTGACTAGGCCAAAAGGAGCAGGTAGATGCAAGATAGAGACACACACATGCTGGATGGGGCCACTGCACACCTTGTCATGCCATTTGAAAGGGCAGTTACAGGTTGCTGGTTTTGCAGCCATTAAAATTACACTTTATGGAAAAGGCTTTTCTAATTGTATTTGAGTTGCTTTCTGTAGTAAGCATCATTGGAGGAAGACCAAAGCAAGAGCAACTAGAAGTTAAATATACATTTAGCTTAGCTGCAATACAGAACTCTGGAGAAGAAGCAGGCTGAAAGATTTGTTTCAATTTTAGGCTTGGATTCTCTCCCTTGCCATTTTCTTATAGTTGCGTGTCTGTGTTTGTGTGTGCGCGTGAGTGTCTGCGTGTGTGTGTGTTCCATCGCATCATCTCCTGAAGAACGCTGGGTTTCGCAGGCAGGCGGCTAGTCACCTGCAACAACCCAGGGGTCCTGCTGAGGCTTCCAGGCTGCTGTCAGTGTCAGATGCCAGGGTCTGGTCGGTGGACATGGAGGAGATGTCATTGACAGACGAAGATGGAGGGAGACTCTCACTGCTGTTCACTGCTGCACCTGTGCTAAGAAAATGAAGACCAACATGACTAAATCTGGAACTAGACTCATTGTCACTCAGGATGCAGGCAGGGGCAAATACAAGAGGTGATGTTTAGTCCATCGTTCATTTGACAAGCCTTCATAGCACAACTAATCCAGGGCTCTGTATTTGATGGTGAAAATCAAAATGTAACAACGTAAGTCCCTGGTCACAAGTTATTCACTCGACCTTGGAACCCACCTGTAATGCTCTTAACAGAAAACAAAAACAAACAAACAAAAATACCCCACTGAAAACCCCAGTCACCCCTCCCACGTCCAATATTGTAATATAATTGGCCTGCGTGAAGCCAGTGCATTTGCATTTTTAAAGCTCCCATGATGCTGTGCTGTCAAAGGTTAAAGACCACTGTCCTATGGCAAAGGCAGATGAGGAAAACCTTTTAATAGAATGATCTCAACCTGGATGTTTTTAATGTAGGGCTTTAAAAAAAAACACATGTAAGTGTCCAATCCCAAAAATATGGGCTGAGATGAAACCCAAAACTCAGAATTACTTGGAAGACTACAGCTCTTGAAAAATAAAGGAATATTAAGTAAATTTGTCATAGTCATTAAAGTGATCTCAAATTTAAAATCCATCCAGAAAAGCTAAGTGGGACTTTCAGTGAAAGTTACCATAGACATCATCATCATCATCATCAAAACACCACCATATACATACTACTACTAATAATAACAACAGAAGAAGCAGCAGCAGCAAAAGCACGCTTTTTGATTTTGTGTTTATGTTCCAGCAGGTTTGCTTACCTGGCAAACTACAAAACAAGAACTCTGAATTATTAAGTTAATTTGAAAAACGTATTTTATTTATCTGCTCGGTGGTGATATAAAAATTTTGAAACTCTGAGAAGAAGTGTGCTCATGATAATCACTCAGTAAATACTTGCTGAGCTATATCTTTGAGAACTACAAAGGAAACATGAGCAAGAGGCACTGCAAAATATAACGAAACCATTGGAAACAGTTTACTCTTTTTTCTTTATATATTCTTTTTGTGAGAGAAAGAGAGCACATGAGCAGGACAAATGGAGAAAGAAAAAAAGGGAGAGAGAGAGAGAGAGGGAGAGAGAGGGAGAATACCAAGCAGGCTCCATGCTAAGCAATAGATGCAGGGCTTGATCCCTCAACTCTGGGATCATGATCTGAGCCTAAATCAAAAGTCAGACGCTCAACTGCCTGAGCCACCCAGGAGCCCCATGTATTCTTTATACTTAAGCAATATAGGTGGTAAAAACGCATGCTTTGTGAAATTGTTTGTTATTAAAAATATCTATAGTTTAAATCATCTAATAAAATTAAAGATGAAGAATTCTCATTAAAAATGTTATCAGAGCAAATTTATCTGAGCAAGGTACATTTGGTGAAAAATAACAAATCCAAAATAAGTTATAATAGTGTTATCACAAAGATCTAATAGATCAGGAAAAAAATCAATGAAGAACATATATGACTCAACACCAAAAAAAAAAAAAAACAAAAAAAACCATCTGATTAAAAAATGGGCAGAGAACCTGAATAGACATTTTTCCAAAGAAAACATACAGATGACCAACAAACACATGAAAAATGCTCAACATCAGTAATCATTAGGGAAATACAAATCAAAACTGCAAAGACATATCACCTCACACTTTGTGAGAACAACTAGGATAAAAAAGACAAGAAATAACAAGTGTTGATGAGAACGCAGAGAAGAACTAACCCTCACGCACTATTGATGGGAATATGAACTGGTACAGTGGCTTTAGAAAAAAGTATGGATATTCCTCAAAAAAATAAAAAAATAGAAATAACATATAATCCAGTAATGCCACTACTGGATATTTACCCAAAGAAAACAACACTAATTTGAAAAGACACATGCACCTCTATGTTTATTGCAGTATTATTTACAATACCCAAGATATGGAAGCAACCTAAGTGTCCATCAATAAACAAATGGATAAGAAAGATGTGGTATATATGTGTGTGTATATATATATATATATATATATATATATGTATACATACAATGGAATTACACAGCCATTAAAAAGGATGAGATTGTGCCATTTGTGACAACATGGATGGACTTAGAGGGTATTATGTTAAGTGAAATAAGTCAAATTGAGAAAGACAAATACCATATGATTTCACATTATGTGGGATGTAAAAAGCAAAACAAGTGCACAAAGAAACAAAAAGCCAAATAAGACCTATAAACACAGAGAACAAACCGAAGGTTGCCAGAAGGGAGAGCAGTAGAAGGATCAGCAAATGGGTGAAGGGGAGTAGGAGATACAGCCTTCTAGTTGTGGAATGAGTAAGTCACGGGAATAAAAGGCACAGCATTGGGAACAGACTCAATAGTATTGTAATAACATTGTAAGGTGACAGATGGATAACACTGTGGCGAGAAGAGCATGAAGTATAGAGAAGTTGAATCACTATATTGTACACCTGAAACTACTATAACATTGTGTGTCAACTATACTCAAAATTAAAAAATAATTTTTTTTTTTTTTTTTTTTGGGACAGAGAGAGACAGAGCATGAATGGGGGAGGGGCAGAGAGAGAGGGAGACACAGAATTGGAAACAGGCTCCAGGCTCCGAGCCGTCAGCCCAGAGCCTGACGCGGGGCTCGAACTCACGGACCGCGAGATCGTGACCTGAGCCGAAGTCGGACGCTTAACCCACTGCGCCACCCAGGCGCCCCAAAAAATAAATTTTTTAAGTCTGTGAAGTGGTGAGGCTAACACAATGTCTTTGCTCTTGGGGTAAATATTTCTTCTCTATGAAAAAAATGTGATTAAGATGTGACATTTTCTGGGATGCCTGGGTGACCCAATCGGTTAAGTGTCTGACTTCGGCTCAGGTCCCAATCTCACGGTTTGTGAGTTCGAGCCCCACTTCGGGCTCTGTGCTGACAGCTCAGAGCTTGGAGCCTGCTTTGGATTCTCTGTCTCCCTCTCTTTCTGCCTCTCCCCCACTCATGCTCTCTCTCTCAAAAATAAATAAACATTAAAATTTTTTTTTAAAAAGATGTGACATTATGTGGAGAGGACACATACACATAAACTAAGAAAGATTATATGTATCTTATAAGTATTTACATTTTTTATTTGTTGATTATAAACATATTTATACAAATTATGGGGGTTGTGAAACAACATAGAAAACAAAGAACATAACAATAGACACTGATCCTCAAATAAATAATAACTGTTAAACTTTGGGTATATTTCTTTCTAGTGTTTTTGCTATGAAGTTTCTCTAATCGTGATTATTTAATATATATTCTTTTGTATCCAGATATTTTTATATACAAAAAAGCTTATGCATTTTCCATGTTCTTTAAACTCTTAAAAGTATGAATACCTCTTAATCTTGAACGTCTCGAGACTTTTAAGGCTCTTGTTAATATCTACCTATAAATAATTAACTCTCATTATCAGAACAATGTGTAATGTAAAGTTCCCTGGCTTCAATTTATTCCAATTTTACTTAATTGCATCCTTTAGAGGTATGATACAGAGCTACTCCATTTCTTCTCCTGACATATACTAGTAAATTTCATATACTAGCAGACAACTTTTGACTTCCTTACATAACTCAAATGCCCAGCTCTATCCTCCCCACTCCAGTCTGGATTAAATTATGCCAACACCAACACCCTCATGTGTTTTCATAAATGTTGGCCAGTAATAATTTAACATCACTATGACTGACTTCTCAGAATCTTCAATTTTCCACATCCATATTAAAGGGTAGAGATTAAAACTGGACACACACCTCTAATAAAGTCTCAATCGACTGTGGGCTGACAGAGTGAATGGCTTTGTTCATAGTGTCCATTCATCTCCTGCGTGACATATCTCCTATACTACACACATAACTTTCAAATCATGATACTATCATTTAGATTTACTTTTAACTTAAAATATGAAATATTGCTCATATACCTTTTTGTAACAACTTTTTTGAGATGTAATTCACAAATTTAATTTGTACAATTCAATCATTTTTAGGATATTCACAAAGTTGTGCAACTGTCACCACAATCAATTCTGTGATGTTTTCATCACCCCGACAGGAAACCCGCACTCTGTTTCTTACCCACCAGCCATAAACAATGACTAACCCACCTTCTGTCTAGAAAACTGCCTATTCTGGACACATCTTATAAATGGAATCATACAATATGTGAACTTTTGTGACTGGCTCCTTTCACATAGCACAGTGTTTTCAAGGTTCTTAATGCTGTAGCATGTAGCAAAACTTCATTCCTTTTTAATGCTGAAATATATTCCATTGTATGGATATGTCACTTCTGTTTACCTATTGATTATTTGAAGGGCATTTGATAGACATTTAGGTTGTTTCCATTTTGGGCTATTATGAATAATGTTGTATGAACATTCACGTGCAAGTTTTTATTTCTAAACTTGAAGAGTGGAGTTGATGGGTCATAGAATAACTCCATGTTTAACATTTGAGGAACTGAAAAACTTTTTTAAATTGGCTATACCAGTTTACATTCCTACCAGAGGTGTATGAGGGTCCCAATTTCTCCTTATCCTCTCCAGTACTCCTCATTATCTTTTTTATTATAGCCATCTGGTGTATGTTAAATGGTATTTCATTGCATTGTGGTTTGATTTGTATTTGCTTAATGGCTAATGATGTTGGGTATCTTTACATGTGCTTGTTGGCCATTTGTATATCTTTCTTTGGAGAAGTGTCTATTCAGATCCTCTGGCCATTTTTTAATTGTTATTTTCTTTTTTTTTAATGAGTTATAAGAGTTCTTTATGTATTCAGGGTACAAAGTCTTTTACTATATAAGATTTGCAAATGTTTTCCTCCTTTTCTATGGATTATCTTTTAATTTTCTTGATGGTATCTTTTGAAGCACACGTGTTTTTAATTTTGATGAAGTTGAATTTACCTATTTTTCCTTTTGCAACTGTGTTTTTAGGGTCATACCTAAGAAACCATTTCCTAACCCAATATCACGAAGATTTACTCCTATGTTTTCTTATAAGAGCTTTATAATTTTAGTTTTTACACTTAAGTCTGTGATCTATTTTGAATTTATTCTTATATTCTATATGAGGTAAGAGTCCACCTTCAATCTCTTGCATATGGATATCTAGTAGTCCTATCACCATTTATTGAAAAGGTAGTTCTTTGTCCATGGAGTTGTCTTAAAATCCTTGCTACAAATCAATTGACCATAAATGTAAGGGTTTATTTCTGGATTCTCAATGTTATTTAATTGATTTATATGTATATCCTCAAGCAAATACCCCATTATCATGAACACTGCAGTGTGTGATAAATTCTGAAATCAAGAAGTGTGAATCCTCCAACTTTGTTTTTTTTTTTTTCAAGATTGTTTCGGCTATTCTGTATCCCCTGTATTTCCATGTGAATTTTAAGAACAGCCTGTCTATTTCAGCAAAGAAAAAGATAGCTGTGACTGTGATGAGTATATTTAATCTGTAGATCAATTTGGAGAGTATTGTCATCTTAACAATATTAAATCTTCTAATCAGTGAATGAATGGAATGTCTTTCCATTATTTAGGTATTTAATTTCTTTCAACAATGTTCTGCAGTTTTCAGAGTAAAAAATTTGCACTTCTTTTGTTAAATTTGTATTTTATTCTTTTTGATGTTATTGTAAATGGGATTGTTTTCTGTTCATTGTTAGTATATAGAAACACAAATGATTGAGTGAAGAAGAAGTCTTGATGTCAATGGATTGGAGAACAAATGGTTCAAATGATGACATATACATCTCTTGAGTGTTATAATTAACTGAAATACCCAAGTTAATGAGGAAGATTTTTGTTATTGTGCTTTATTTAAGTTATGACAAAATAACTAGTTTGAAAATTTTTAAATAAAGTTTTGGCATAATACAAATCAAAAAGTATTTAAAAGTATCTCTACATAATAGTCCTGGTCTTCTCTTGAGATAGGGTTTTTCTCCTCTCCTGGCTGGAGCTGGTTATATGGACATGTTTTGATTGTCACAGTTAAAGTTGAGTACTGATCAAACAAGGGTGAGATAGGACTTACCTGAGATGAGGCTCCCTTTTTTTTTTAATGTTTATTTTTGAGAGAGAGACAGAGTGTGAGTGGGGGAGGGGCAGAGAGCGAGAGGGAGACACAGAATCCCAAGCAGGCTCCAGGCTCCGAGCTGTCAGCACAGAGCCTGATGTGGGGCTCGAACTCACGAACCGCGAGATCATGACCTGAGCCAAAGTTGGACGCTTACCGACTGAGCCACCCAGGCGCCCCGAGGTTCCGTTTTAAGAACACAATTCGATGTTTACAAATAAACAGAAACCAACAACAATGTGGCAGCTAGAGAGATTACAAAAAACATTGAGGAAATTCCCACAGAAACACACAAACTGAAGTTAGCAGAACTGAAAGGAGTGTTTACTAAACTTTTTATATAAAAGGAATCACACTGCAGATTATGCTTCTAAAATACACAGCACTCCTACTATATCTGTTTTAATAATCAGAATATTGTCAACACACTTGTGGAACATTCTAGGTCTTATGCCACGTGAGCCATCTCACTATCATATATAGTTTTGCTACATGATTACCTAGTTTGTTTCCCTTGCTTCTTTTTACTTCTTCATCATACTTCTTCATTTCTCCTATCTTCCTCAATCTCTAGTGTTCAGCACAGAGTAAGTACTCAGTTTAACAAAGCACCGAGTATCTTTTGTGTCTATTCTTCTAGATAGGTTTTGTGAGAGAAAGCAAATTTCGCCTTTCTATGAAACTGGTAAAACTGCTAAACTATTTTTGACTAAGGGAAATAATTTTGTTGTAGTTGTCTTTCTTCTCACTTTGTTCATCAGCTGGCTATCTTCTATATATTGGAATGGCCTGCCCTTTATTTTATCAATGCTGAATGCAAATTATATAGTTAGCGTTCGATCACTCAAAGTTCAAACTCTTTATCAACTGTATTTCTATGGTTTCCTAGACTACTGTTCCTGATTTTTTATAGCACAAATTCATTAAGAGAGGTCCTCTCTTCTAGCGTTTCCTCTACAAAATTCCCATTACTTCTGTTTATTGTATGAGACTGGGTCTTTTCTGTATAGTGCTATGATGAAACAATCGTGTGTACTGTCTAGCAGTGTGCTACAGCTGGCCTTTAGTGGCTTCTGAGAGCCAAGTATTAGCATTAGCATCTCTTTCCAACTCTGCCTTCATTGATGTCACATAGGTAGCTTGAAATTGGTCACAGTGAGAATAAGTACACCACAGAAATTGGTAAATGCTATTAATCAGTCCTTTTAAAAGAACAGATAGGGGGCGCCTGAGTGGCTCAGTTAGGCATCCGACTTTGGCTCAGTTCATGATCTCACAGTTCGTGAGTTCCAGCCCTGCATCAGGCTCTGTGCTGACAGCTTGGAGGCTGGAGCCTGCTTCGTATTCTGTGTCTCCCTATCTCTTTCTGCCCCTCCCCCACTCGCACTCTGTCTCTCTTTCTCTGCGTCTCTCAAAAATAAATAAACGTTAAAAATTTTTAAAAATATAAAAATAAAAATTAATTTTAATAAAGATAGTTGTTAAACATCAACCAGTTCCCCACTATTACTTGAAAAATCTTTGCTTCTATATGACTTCTATTGCACTATAATAAATACACTCTTGGGGCGCCTGGGTGGCGCAGTCGGTTAGGCGTCCGACTTCAGCCGGGTCACGATCTCGCGGTCCGTGAGTTCGAGCCCCGCGTCAGGCTCTGGGCTGATGGCTCGGAGCCTGGAGCCTGTTTCAGATTCTGTGTCTCCCTCTCTCTCTGCCCCTCCCCCGTTCATGCTCTGTCTCTCTCTGTCCCAAAAATAAATAAAAAAAAAAAAAAAAAAAAAGTTGAAAAAAATAAATACACTCTTGACTGCAGCTACTCTGGCTTTACTGAATGATCCTTTCAGGTCTCTTTTTGTGTAGGTAATAAATTTTGTAACCATAAAACCAAACGCAAATGGAAGAGTCAAGAAATGGACCTTGGCTTCAAATTGTTAATTTACTGCCAAACAGTTTGTGAAAATCTCTTACATGGAACTGAACTGACTTGAATTTGATTATAACATTCACCTGCCCAGGATGTCCTAGCAATGTGAAACATCCCTACCTTCTATATTTTTTTCAGAGAAATCCAATTTTTTAAAAAAGTTTGCTATGAATAAAGCATTGCAAATTTTTGTCAATAAAAATGCTATTAAAAGTAACAAAATAGTAGTAGGGCTGCAAATGAGGAAGAGCAACTCTTTCAATGCTACCTGACCAAAAAAAAAAAAAAAAAAAGTTTTACGGAAAGAAGTTATGCTAATGGAAATTTCTCAAACTATAAGTTATGTAGTCATAAGATATTTATTATTTCAGGGAAAATGTTCTACTTTTTAAATTTTTTTATGTTTATTTATTTACTTTTAATGTTTTTAAATATTTATTTTTGAGAGAGAAAGAGTGCAAACAGGAGAGGGGCAGAGAGAGAGGGAGACGGAATCCAAAGCAGGCTCCAGGCTCTGAGCTGTCAGCATAGAGCCTGACGTAGAGCTCAAACCCACAAACCATGAGATCATGACCTGTGCCTAAGTCCAATGCTTAACCAACTGAGCCACCCAGGCATCACTGCTCTGCTTTTTTTAAGGAAATTATTTTCCATGCACAAAGAAGTAGACACAGAGAACTAGAAGTACTGGAATAAAAAAATAACTGAGATACAGCCTTCTCTTTAAGTATGATCTTGAGCCTCATCTTATTAAGGGCTGAGGTTTCTAAATTTTTTTAACTTTATTTATTTATTTTGAGAGAGACGGTAAGTGGGGGAAGGGCAGAGAGAGAGAGAGAGAGAGGGAGACTCTCAAGCAGGCTCCACACTGCTAGCATAAAGCTCAATGTGGGGCTCGAACCCACAAAACTGTGAGATCATGACCTGAGCCGAAACAAAGACTCAGATGCTTAACTAACTGAACCACCCAGGAACCATGAGGTTTTTAAATAAAAAATAACAATTGGACTAGATCAGTGACTATAATTTGGAATGACACATTGCCATAGTATGTGGAATATGGTGAGTGGGTGGGGGTAAGTGGGGGAGAGTTGTATATTTAAATCACCTGGGGAGTTTTATCTACCATTTAGAGATTCTGAAAAATCTCTACCCATCCTAATGCTAAATATGTTTATTTTGGTGAGTCACTGTTACTTATAGGAGGCTTACTTCTTGGGTGGAATGGGAATGGTAAACAAAGAACTTTTGGAATGGACAGCCTCCTATATTTGTTCCAACTCTAACATTTTATAAAAATGCTCTAGAAGAAAATTAATTTCTATTCATGAACTGCTATTCCCTTAGCAGTCTTTATAAATCAATTCAGAAAGTAAGCAGCCATGCTATTCTTGAAAATAAATCACTGTGCAAGTGAAATCAGATAGCAGAAGGGAGTACAATTATTTATTTAGAAATGTATCTGAAGTTTAGATTTATTTCTTATTGATATACAACAATTCCATCGATAAATTTCAAACCTGTATATTATTCTGCAAACGCACATTTAACTTCCTATTTACATTTTTAAAGTATCACTAAAACATGCATTTGGGCAGGAGAACAATTTTCACTCAGGTTTTCTTAGTTTCACTAAAAAACTGCATTAACTTATTCTCTTGCTTCCAGGTTCCTGGTGTGGCCATGACTTAATATTATGGGAGTTGTACTGTTACTTCATCCTGGCTATTTACAAAATAAATATGATATGCAAACATTAATGAGAAATGGCGAATACAATGAAGAAAGCAAAAAAGCTGACTTTTCAAGTTTTTTTAGTAATTGCTTTTTCTTTCAGCAGTCTACTGCATAAGTGCATATCACGTGCACACAACACACACATGCAGTGGTTTGCCCATAAAAATTTAACAATTGGCTCTCCAAGGGGGGAAAAATGTCCTGGATTTGTAGAGTGGGCCAATCTCCACATCTTAAATCCTGCATGGTAGATTCCAAGTGACTAACACAAGGTCAATAAACTCACAATTGGGAGAGATGTACACAAGTAGCTCTCATGAGCTAGTAGTCAGCCGCAGCATGAGGCTGTCCTATTCAACATGATGCATACAAACATATCCTATGTAATTATGCCATGTAATATATAGTATACATATGACTTCTCAAAATTAAGCCATGAATATTGTCCTTCAGAATCATGTAGTGGAAGATTGAATCCACGTCATTTTAACTATAAACTGGTTAATCCAGTCAACTATCAAATAAGGCATGTGTACAAGGTAGATAATTCACGATTGTTATAGATAGTTAGAATGATTTAAAAAAAAATGGCTCGCCTTCTCACATGTAGGCAGAGCCTAAGTGGCATATTATAAGTGGCATGTTAATCATTAACACACTAAACAGGCCCACAAAAAATTTAGAAATATACATTTCCCAGAACGAATAAATAACCAAATAACCACCTGAAAGAAAACCCTTATCTGAAGCATGGGCAAACTCCAAACCAATATCACCAATTCATATACTTGATACTTGGTCCATGTATCTTTATGGCAATTAATAGGTTGAACAAATATTTCCTGGCATAAGTCATACTAACTTGCATACTGTATCAAAGCTATGATCCTATCTTGAATTCCACCTTTGGCAAGAAACAATGATAAGGGAGAACCTCAGCAACAATTTTCAAATTAATGAATGTTTATCAAGCTACTATTGCATGCAAGGCACAACACTTAGGCACTGCACGGTACACAAGGATGGATACATACAGTCTTTCATCTCAAATGATTTTACAACCAATAAGTTATAAAACAATATTTAAAATACAGGGACTGGGGCGCCTAGGTGGTTCAGCTGGTTAAGTGTCTAACTCTTGATTTCAGATCAGGTCATGATCTCGTGGTTCATGAGATCAGACTCTGCTGACAGCGTGGAGCCTACTTGGGATTCTCTCTTCTTCTCTCTCTGCCCCTGCCCCATGCACACATTTTTTCTCTCAAAATCAATCAATAAATAAAAGCTTAAAAAAATAAAATAAATTATAGGGACTACTAGGACCCATAAGAAGGAAAGATCTTACTCTTTGATAAAATATGAAGTCTTTTAGGACACATATAAACACTATTTCGGGAGAAGGTAGTATTTGATAAGGCAACACTTTACAATGGGCAGCATTCCAAAAGGCAAGGATCCAGTCAAGTAAAATAGTGAACATAGGAGTCTACAATAGGTAGAGTGTGAAAGGTGGAAAAACCTGGCGTATATTATAGAGAGCCATCAATATCAGGAAAAGGTTACTAGACTCAAATTGTAGATGATGCAAAGCCATTGGAGAGCACTCATCCATGGAACCCCCAAACCTATAGTCTTGAAAGATCAATTTAAGTAGAGACTAAAGTCAGGAAGATTACTTCAGGACAACTTCAATCATCGTGGTATTAATGGAAAGGGTTGGTAGTAATTAGATGTAAGACATCCAGCAAGCAGAATTTTTAAGATGTAGAAAGTGACGGTCAGTGATAATGCAAGTGTGGAATAAAAAGTCAATCAGGGATTTCAGAGTGGGAGGCTGAGAAAATAGATCTGCCATAATAGAAATGGGGAAATTCAGAGAAAAATTTACTACTGGAGTGGGTGAATCTAAATAGAGTGATGTGTTTGATTTTAAAACAAATTGAATCTAGGGGAGCCTGGGTGGCTCAATCTGTTAAGCATCTGACTTCAGCTCAGGTCATGATCTCAGGGTTCATGAGCTCAAGCCTTACACTGGGCTCTGTGCTGACAGCTTGGAGCCTGGAGCCTGCTTCAGATTCTGTGAATCCCTTTTTCTCTGCCCCTCCCCCACTTGCACTCTGTCTCTCTCTCTCTGAAAAATAAACACACATTTAAAAAAATTAAACAAATCGAATCTGAATTGGCAGCAATTTCATACACCTTGGCCCTATATTCTAATTCTCTAAGACTAGGTTATATTTATCATTAAATAATTTTAGTGGAATGCATTTATTTTCCAGCCCCTCCAGAAATAACAAACTGCTGTATAAACTAGCCTTTGGTTTTATTCACCTTAAATGTATTTCTTTCAAACTTAAGAGAGTTTACTTGATGAAGACTTTGGTCTGCCTATTCATAGCATGCAGTTATATATGTAACTTTAGGTACTATTCAGGAATATTACCCAACACTTGGGATTAGGGCAAAAAAATGACTATGCAACCTTTTAATATCACACTTGAGTATTTTCTGACAAGCCCACCTAAGGATAATCTGATTTTTTATGGAACATAACTTTATTTGACTTAATGTTCTCAATTGGTTATGATCCTTTATACACTGTAAACTTGTATGAAACTAATCAAATAAAATTATCAGGGTTTTTTTCTGCCTCGTAGAAAAGATAAGCACAAAGATAAGCTTGGTTGCCCTAGGACATTTATAAGTTTTGGGTTAATTTAGTGATCTTATTTCAATATTCTTTTTTTCCCACAGACTACATAAATCTTAATTTCTCATACTTTCATTGAACTATCTTTGCCATTCTGCCATTTCCCTCATTAATGAGTTGAAAGAATCTTCTACATGTACTCACTTTCTTTTTGCATATGAATGATGGTTTTAATGATGAAAGAATTATGCCTTGATTTTATACAAACTCCATTTCTTTACCAAATGTTTAAACCCTTCTTCATATGGCAGACCACTCATCCCATCCCTTTAATGATTAATTAATCTCATATGTATCATCCTCAGTCCTTTTTTTGCCTTCCCTGAACTATACAGTTTGCATAAAATGGGTCATGGGAATAAGATTTTTGTGGAAGTGTTGTAAAAGTATTGAAAAGAGAATTGTGGATTTTATGTCATCCCAGATTAAATGTTGCAGAGATCTGGTTGGGGTTGAGGGGAATATAGAGCATGAAATAAGCTGAAGATGGGGTGCCCTGAAGTGGGTGGCATGACCCCAAGCTCTTTGAAAAAAGGAATGGAGATGAATAAATTGTAACTTGAATTAAAGATGAATAGAAGAGACCCTGCAAAAAATTTAGTCCAGTCTGAGCCTGAGGTCCTAGGTCACCTTCACTGGATGCTGGTATTTTGACCTCTTAATGATCACAGAAAAACATGTTCTGACCATTAGGGGAATCCTTAAAACAAGGAGTCTTTCTGCCTTAGAAGGTAGCATCTTGAGGCTGTTGGATTCAGTGTTTGGGTTCCTTAATCAGAATCAGAATCAGAATCAGACAGAACATACAAGTAGGTTAGGCACCACTTCTGCAGACCTGCATCAGTCTAAATGCTAGGATGAATGAGCAGGGTGGACGGACAACCCAATGATTTTTTTCACCCTCTTTGAGGAAAGGAAAGACTTGGGGATAAAACTGGACATTACTCAAATGAGAAAACATGTCCTAACTAAATTGTATCTGTTTGGATATCATAGTGATTTGGGTGCAAACCAATTATTCAAAGATTAGTATGAGTATGAAGAATTTATTATTTATCCTACATCCTTTTTCCTGAAACAATTTAAGGTCCATAGGGGAAAAAATGTTTATCAAAGGTAGGGCATCAAATCCATTTTTCTCTAAACTAATCATTTGGAAACTACATTCTTGCCAGAATGAATTGAGTTTAGTTTAAAGTTAGAGATAAGCCATCACATTTTCTAAAACTCCTTTTTTTTAGAGCAAGAGAGAGAAAGAGAAGGAGAGTGCACCAGTGTGCACGCGAGAGCAAGGGAGGGGTAGAGAGAATGGAAGACAGAGAATCCCAAGCAGGCTCCTCTCTGTCATGCAGAGCCCTACACAGGGCTCAATTTCACAAACCTGAGATCATGACCTGAGCCAAAATCAAGAGTCAGATGCTTAACGCATTGAGCCATCCAGGCACCCCTCTAAAACTCTTTATACACACACACACACACACACACACACACACATATGTATATATATATACATATACATATATATATGTATATATATATACATATGTGTGTGTGTGTGTGTGTGTGTGTATATATATATATATATATATAAAGAGTTTTAGAGGGGTGCATGGGTGGCTCAGTGCATTATACACACACACACACACACACACACACACACACACACATACTTTCCTTATATTCAGAACATAGGTCTTAGGAAGAATATAGTAGCACCGAGTGTAAGTAAATTATCTCAAGTAATCCTAAAGCACATTACTAGGATCAGAAAAATATGCACAGTATATGTACAAACGTGTATTTGTTTCTGTCGATGGCAAACTGAAAGATTTTCCATGCTGACTTTAATCAGAACGCATCTTGGCAGATGTTTCAACTACTGTCACGCCAAACTTGGGAAGAGTTCAAACACAAGTGACTGAGGAAAGAGGTTTTGACTGGAGGGATTCCTGACCTCTACATTGACATGGTGGTCAGGGTGCATGATGGCTCTGTCTTTTGATGAGAAGCAGTTACCCTTTAACCAGCCCTTGTCAACATTTCTTCAAGATTCACTATTATCTTTTGTCCTAGTCATAATCAATAATCATGATCAAAATGAATGCCACACTGAATATCAAAAAGAATAGAACGAAAATCACTAGAGAGAAATAATCATATGACATTAGTGTTTTTGCTCTATTAGCAATGTTATTGCCTGCAATCCCTCTTCAAGGTCAAGAAAAATACACAAGTACTGGTTTATTAGTTATTCACTGAGAGTGAGTACCTGAAGGAGAAGGTTGTCCTTTTACAACACCATTTTTAGTCTTTTCTTCTGAATTCATTACCTCCTTGTAGATAAGTTCTGTAAGAAACAGTTGTCAGGATCATAAAAAAATTATCTTTAATATGCAGAGAAAACTTATTAATGAAAAATAATAACATTCTGATGGGGTTGAGTAAATTAAAAATCAATCGGGATTCCTTTACTCCTCTATTTCTACTTTGTCTTGCAAAAGCACAAAGCCTGGAAAAAGTAAGTGCTCAGTAAAGTATTTGACCAAATAAATGTATGAAGAATATACATTCTACTTGGTTCTGAATTTTTGGGGGGATTTCTGATGCCATCTAACTTTATCTCCTAAGAACTTTAATGGCCCAGTTTTGAGCATACAGTTTTCTTCTATATTCACTTCCTAAGAGATGCACATACTCTCCTGACTTTATTACTTTCCAACAATTTCCCAACTGCTTCTTCATTTTTTTTTTTCATACTGAAATCTTGGAGTTGTAAAATTAAACTTGCCTCAAACCCAACATGATAACAATTATTACATTTATTTCCAAACAGGCATCCATTCATGGCTCTTTCTTTGCTAGAGTTAAATTATGTAACTTCATTTCTTTTAATTTTCCCCTGTTTGCTAAAAATCATTCAGTGTTATTCATTCTTGCTTTGCAATGAGTTCCAGTTTATATAATCATTATCCTTCACCATAATTTCTTTCTCTGGTTTCTAATTTAATCCATGTTCATTTTTAAGTGATATTTATCTCTTAATACTTACCTATTCACAAACCCCTAAGAGTGCCTTCTTGTCCTTATTTAGAGCATATCAAGTCTTTTCTGTCCATCATTTAGTTTACTTGTTTACTTGGTCTACTGTTTGCACATGCTCGTTTTTCCATATTATCCAACAGGACCCCTTGGCCAGAGAAATCTCTTTGCTATCTTTATAACACTTTTTGCTCATCCCTATCCTTTGTTTTCTCCATGTGTCCCCATACTGGTATTTTCCTCTGTTTTATTCTTTTTTTCTCAATTTATAATGATTAATTCCTTCAAGTCAGCTCAAATATTTTTTCTCTTCAGATCTTCCTTTTATGTTCCTCCCCATTTTGACTGAATGGTTTGTTATGATCTGTATTTGCTTATCTCTACTCTGTAGTTCTTTTATTCTACTGTGTAGTTATTTATCTTAGTTTAATAATTCTTCATAGTTTCTGCTTTGTTTCACCCTGAGTATAATCTTGACTATTCATTATGTGTTTGGAAGAGTTTTGGTGGAAAAAAAGTGAACTAATGTATTTATTCATTATTTTCTTACTTTGAAGGATAAATAAGCCATTCAGATACATAGATTTCCTATTTAGATTTTCAAGTCCTAAAAATTAACCAAATGAATTCATACATTAAATATCTTTTATTTTCTAATGTCTAAAGTAATCTTAGGCTTAATTTAATCCATTTTATATGATAATTTTATACACAAACATGGGATGTATAATTCTGAAATTTTGAATTGAAGCATGCCCTCCAGCATAACAAATACTTTGACAATCAGTACTCTTTTAAAAAGTACCAGTAATTAATTCCTTTCATTCTTGAGTAAATGCAATATTGTTATTAGTATGAAAAGACTGATGACGTTTCGAGAACTTTGAAAATTGTCTGAGGATAGCAATTATAAAATCATCTGTTACCAAATTGCTTTAAAGAGAGATGCCTTGAAGATATTTTCTGAGTTTCAATAAAGCAAAATGTATATTTAAGTGGTAGAGTCACCTTTCCATTCTTCAATGGTGTGTTCTCTTTCGTCCAACTGTTTGTCATATATCTGAGGTGGAGGCTGCAGAATAAAAACAAACAATAAACTTTGTGTAATAACCCAAATATAACTAAATTTTACAGTGCATGGAGTAACTTGCTGTTCATTGATTTTGGTGGCGAGGAGACTCGCATATTAATTTTGGGGTAATTGCAGTGGTGCAGAAGTTAAAATTTCTAGACTTATGAAGGACTCATTTATATGCCAATAGTTGCTGCTGACCAAGTAAAGCAGCAGAATCCAAATCCTAAGAGCTCACTTCCCAAAACCTTCTGATTCAGAAACCAAATCTAAGAAACTAATAAAGCCAATCTTTAAAAAGCAAGTAAGACATTAGATTATAAAGACCCAGAAGCTATTTCCTCCATTCACTTGCTTTATAACAGAACCCTACCCAAACTATCCCCCACTGATAAGATTTTGTTCCATTCTCAGATCCTCCTGAAGAAGTTTTTAATATCCCTCAATAGGCCATAGTAATAGTCCCTAGTATAAAGCCATATTTAGATCTAATCAAACTTTTAAATTTTTTGTGAAGCATCATAAAATACCTTTACATATAGTTATATTCCCAATATTTAAATGATATTTTCTCCCCGTAGGCAGAAGACTCTGCCAGTTTTTTATAGAGGTGGGCCACTGTAAACCTCTGAGAGGCCCTTTGGTTAGCCCTCTCTGGGGGATATCATATGAGAGGACCTTCAGTCTGACTTATGCCATCAGCATTTCTCTTGCTATGAAGAGTTCAGAGATGGAAAAGGAGAGATTTTCATAAATCTAGGTGCCTTCCAGGAAGGAGGGTCTCAGATTCCTTGATCTCTTCTTCCTGAAGAGGAATAAGATCTCCAGATAGGGGAGATATATCATGATGCCCTATGGTAGCTCTACCTCAGGCCAAGAGATGGAAAGAAAAAAAATATTTCTTGGAAAAAAATATCACCATGAGATACATGGAGAAGGGGCTAAGAAGTTCCATCGGCTGGCGATGGATTGAATGAAATAAGAACTACCAATTTCTGGTGCCATGAGACAGGGGACCATAGAATTCATGTTGCCTAACACTCCAACAGCAATATTTATTGTAAGCAACTCAAAGAGTTACTCGATAAAGTGACTCAGGCCTATGGACATGCATCCCTCAAAAATGGCTGTCATACGAAGGCTTTGGACAAGACTTTCAAAGACAGCTCTTGGCTTCTGTTGGAGGTTGTTGGCCAGTCTTACTACTATAGTAGTCCTTCTTTACTGCATTCAGCCTGAATCATGACAGATATGAATTTTCATTCTAGTCCTGATATGCTGGGGTAGCCTCACATACTACAGAAGTAACTATATGAAAAGAAAAGAATTTGCCCCATTGTGGTCAGGCAACTTAACAGAATACTGAATTATTGAGAAGTAACTACTGATGAGGCTAGACATTCCTTTAACTCCTATAATTGTTACTGGAGCAAAAAGCTTTAAACCAGCTACTGTGATTCAAACATGGCTGGCTGAGTAGTCTTTATTGAAAGAATTAAGCAAAATGAGACCCCACCCTATCCCATGATGCTAAAGGGAACATAAAAATACAATTATATAAAGGTAAGGGGACAGGGTGATTAGGCACTGTCCTCAGGACTTGACTAAGTCATCATCTTCTACCCCAAATTACAAAGGATTCCCAAATTATAGGAATATTATGATGTAATGAGTAAACAGTTTTTTGTTTTGTTTTGTAATGTAATGTAAAGACATTTTTCCAAGTGGCAGGTTTCCTGCTTTGCCTCTTCCTATAATGCTGAGGGGACATCCTCTGCCAAACACAGCATACACAAGCTTTCAGAGGTCCCCAGAGCTCTATGCCTTGTTGGCACTTCTTTCTCCTTCTAACAATAGACTCAGCTCAGGATCTTGTGTGGCTGGCTTCTCCATGAAGTGGATTTTTCCATTCAAATTTCAAAACTGAACATGGTTCAAGAGTACAGTTCCTGCCAAAGTGCATAAATGCCATTTTCTCTCTGTAACAAAACTATTTTGAGAGAGGCTTTCCTTGGAACTTCATCATACAGCTGTTGGTAGTGTATATAAAGCATGAAGTACGTAGACTCTAACCACAAGCAAACTACAAACAGAGAAAAAGTACTGAGTCCAAGGTTTTTCCTTTCAACAAACCAAAACGGCTGCAAAACATATTTGCATTATAGCTATGATTGAAACAGCTACATGTTCAGAGTTGTGGGTTTTTTTGTTTGTTTTAAGAGGAAATGTAATCACCTGCAATGGAAGGGTACAGTCACATAAAGATGTCTTCTACATAAAAATATAAAAGAGGAATTGACCAATAATCTAAAGAGAGTAATGTCATATTCAAACATATATATATATGTTATATATATATATATATATATATATATATATATATATACACACACACACACACATATATGTGCTTACACAGCAATCATTAGATGCAATTGTCCACAACACCCTCTGCCTCCACCCTCTAAAGAGAAGCTAGTGTTTTATTGCTCAGTTATCTCCCACCCTTATTAAACAGAAAGGATTCTCTTTTTCCAGGTAGCAATCTAAATGAAAAAGAAATGAGGAGTGAGGATAAAGAGAAGGGCCCCAGAGAATATTTCCAAAAAAATTTACTAGATTGGAACAATTTGAAATGTGAGAAAATCAAGGATAAGATGAAATTCAGGATAATATATGGAAAGTTAGTAGGGCTTGTGACTTGAATGCTTTTGAATGTTCCTCAAGAGACTGAAATTCTCTTTCTGTTATTTTTGAAGATTTTGGACTCTACTTCCTTGCTTGAAATTCTTATAGATATCGAACCATGAATTCAAATGGATTACATAAAAAATAACAATATGGATTAGATGTTTCATATTAATGTTATTATATATACATGTACAAATTGTTTTAATTAAATGAGATAACACATAGACAAATACATAATCACTGAGTTAGTGAATATTAGAATCAATGTATTTGTTTATTAAACTCATTAATTCAGTAAAGGTCTTGGGCACGTAATATGCACCAGACTATATTAAAAATTGAAACTTCAAAACTAGATAATATGGCTTCTGACCTCAAGGAGCTCACAACTCAGTGGACTGATATAAACCAGAAAATTAATACACAACATGATAAAAAAAAATATGTATGTGGTATAGGGGAATAGAGTGAAGAAATCTTAACAAACCCTAGGAAAACATTTTGCTTCTTGGAGTAGATGACATCTGTACTAGTTCCATGAGGAAAGGTGGTGGAGGATGCTGTCAAAAAAAAAAGGAGAAGGACAAGATGACTCCAGGCACAGAACCTAGAAAACAGCATAGTCGTGTTGGTGGTGGATGCATGTTTGTTTGTTTGGGTGCACACACATGCAAAGAGAATCGGAAACAATTCTTTGAAAGTAACACATGACATACTTAAGAAGTGACAAGCAATAAGAGCTGTGCCTAGAGGAGATGGGTCAGGCAAAGGCTAGATCAAGGATGGTCCTGGGTACCGTGATATGGAGCAAAGACTTCTTGAATTTAAGAGAATGGCATGGACAAATCCATGGCTGGATTGAAGAAAGACACAACTGAAAACAGAAATATTTAGGGAGCTAATGCATGATCTAGAAAATAAATTAAAAAGGCCTGACTAGAATATGGAAGGTCAAGATGGATAGAAAATATAGATTCAAGAATTAATAAATGTTAATTGGTAGATATTAATATTTATTTAATATTGATTAAGAAATTAAATTGGTAGAATTTTGTTTTTGATTAAATGTGTATAATGAGAAAGAATGATTCCCAGATTACTAAGCTAAATAGCTGGACAATTATGGTATTTATGGGACTGTCTAAAAGGACAGAGAATGAAAAAAGGGAAATGAGATTGGTAGAGAGGTAAGCCAAGTGTTATGTGGATAGAGAGGTCTATTTGATAATTAAATAGATGATCTGGTGATCATAGGACTGCTGTTGGCTAGAGATGTATAGATTCAAAACTATTAGCAACAGATGTTTGTTGAAATCATGACAGTGCATGAGGTCACCCATAGAGTGAATGCAGGTAGGAAGAGTAAAAGGCCAAAATGGACCCCTGCCAGACACCAAGGTTTAAAAGTTGACCCGTGGAAGAGAAGTGCACTAAGAAGGAGAAGGAGGAGGAAGAGAAGACGAGGGGAAAGAAGAGAAGAAGGAAAGAAGGAACACTTAAAGAAATACATGGATAATAAAAATATTGTAATGTTATAGAAGTCAAGTGTTCAGAGAGTTTCAAAAAGAGGGAGTAATTCTCTATTTCTTATGAATGAAACAAATGAAGAATTTAGCTTTCAAGGAATCAGAAGGGCATGATAAAAAGCATAACTTTGAACCCCATAAAGGTTTCCAATCCTCAAAACTGTCACCACACTCAGAAAGATTCAGATAGATCGTTGATGAAGTATTTTAATGCCAGATAGCACCTAAAGAAGTAGAAAGATATAGAAGAAATATCCTCAATACCAATATGGATATTGTATACAAATAAAAAAAAAAGGAGCTGCAGAACAGATTGTGACACTAAAAAAAGAAAAAAGAAAAGAAAAGAAGAGTTCTAATGCTCTTTCCCAAATATCTTTAAGAGTTTGATAAGTGAAAAACACTGTTCTCTAATTAAGAGAAGTCATTTTTTTCTGAGAAGATACTATGTGCTAAGCTCTTTATATATGCACTTTTAAACAATCTTTAGATAAAGAAACTAAGATTCAAAAAAATTCTTCTTAAGTTATCTTAAGTCACATAACTAATTAATGGTAGATCTTTGATTGAAACCAAACTTAAAGAATAATTCAGAGCAAATGGTAATAGACATTAATTTAAAATAAGAGATAATGAAACAATATTTAAAGTAAACATCTTTAGGGGTGCCTGGGTGGCTTGGTCGGTTAAACGTCTGACTTCAGCTCAGGTCATGATCTCACGGTCCGTGAGTTCGAGCCCCGCGTCGGGCTCTGTGCTGACAGCTCAGAGCCTGGAGCCTGTTTCAGATTCTGTGTCTCCCTCTCTCTCTGCCCCTCCCCGTTCATGCTCTGTCTCTCTCTGTCTCAAAAATAAATAAACGTTAAAAAAAATTTAAAAAATAAATAAATAAAGTAAACATCTTTATAAAATAAGAAATAGAAACACAAGCCAATGGGGAGATTGTATGTCTCAATTTGTTCAAAACCATCTCAGTTTTTGCTTGTTGTCCTTATAGCTACTAACAGTCCTCAGGCCCTTTACTCTCACAAGCGTTTAGATGATAATTATATGAGCACGCTGCATAGCAGTGTTATGACATGGTATTTTGCAGATCGCAGGTATCCAGTAATTACAGGATGAGAAAAAAACAACCGAACTGCAACTTTTTCTACTACTGGAGTCTCAACAATTGCAGATGTCTACTCTTTCCTGCTCTGAGACATCATGTCGGCATTTCCTTCCATTTTCTCCATTTTTAAAAATGTTAAACTTAACTATAAAGTATGGCTTTTACCAGAAATCGCTAAAGGAATGCAATGCTACATAATAAAATTGGGATTGAGCAATATGGATTCTGTTGGCATTCTTTTGAGTTCTTGTTGCTGGAAATGATTTCTTGCTGAAGGGATCTCTTTAATCAGTATCTGTTCAAATCCCTAATTGATTCCCCCAAGGTACAACTTGCTGTTTTGTGACTTCATTTTATGTCACATATTTAAGTAATATTACATTTATTAAACTGTATGAATTTATTCTTTCCTTAGTCTTCAAAATAACCCCATTTCAACAGCATCACAGAATGTTAGCGATGGAAGAGAGTTTAGAGGTTATCTAGTGCCACCCTTATGCAATTTGCAAATGAGAATATAAAAACTGCACAGGTGATTTGTCCATGGTCTTCGAGTTAATTAGTGGCAGAGTTAGGAAGAAAATGCAAGATCTCTTACGGGGAAAGATGGAATGGAGGAATTCTAATGGGTTGCAGAAATGTTAAGTTGAATAATTCAACACTTACAAAAGATTTTCATTAGTGACAAATTTGAGCCTGTCACTCTGATTTCTGTTCCAATTTTCTGTCAGCCTACACACATAGCGAGATCTGGCAAATATCACCCAAATGGTCAACACTTACATCCTGAATGCTTTTTGTCAAAATATCTTGGACAACATCAAGACCTCTATACATGTGAATCTCAAAAGAGATGAGAACCAGATTATGAGAAATCTAAGTCACGCAAAGTTGTTTTTCCTGTCCATTTTTGAGCCCTGATTTAACATTGTTTCTGTATCCTTCATGTTCTGAGCCATACGACAATCATCAACTTGGTGTTTGTTTTCTGCTTTTGTCCTAATTAAGCATACAATACAGTTTTGTTCCACTTTTTCTCTATGTGTTCTGCCATCTTATTGAAAACGCTTCATTTGAAAGCTTTAAATAGCATTTACTTTCAGTGTGTGCATTCTCTATTAATTTGGCAGCTGGATAAAAGAAAATGATATTATGTCCTATTGAAATGTGCTCTGTTTCTTCACATTGACTTTTGCAGCTTGAGGAATGTGAAAAGATGCATGATTCATTGTAAGGTTTCAACCAAGAAGGGTGAATTTTAATACAACATTAGAACAGAAAACCCATTTAAAGAAATGTGCAAATTTTGATTTTGTATTTCCATGAATCTATACATATAAAATAGCTTTTCCAAATGTATCTTTAATTTTTTGATGAATAGAATTTCCTAAAATTTTAACCTCCTCAGTGGAAAATAAATATTGAGATGGAATAATTTTTATTCCTATTGCATTAAATGATATGTACTATTTTACATTTATGTTTTGGCTAATGACACTTTTTTAGGATGTTCAATTTTTTTCTCTAACTTTATATGCTGGTAGCATCAAGAACAGTTTATTATCCACAATGGAGTTCAATATTTGCTTAACAGTCTTACCAACTAGCTTCTAAACTAATAAAAGTATAATAGCAATGTATACAATTTATCAAAATAGCTGACTAAATTATAATTATTTTCCAGAGTTACATAGGTTGTAAACTTACATTGTAATCTTACTATGCAGTAACCAATGACTTGGTTTCCAATTACCAAAAACTTCAGTGCCTTCTAAACGTAGGCAAATGGCAACTTGTAATGTACTATCTGTTGATTTTTTTTTTAATTTCTCAAGCAAGTTTTAGGAACCATGGTTGTACTCTTGTATAGAAGTTCAACAATCTAATACTACAAATGAAGTAAATGTCCTTTAAAAGTCTGATGAGTTGAGAGTACTTCACAATGGGAGATAAAAGGTTATTAAAATCTGTCTCTGGAAACTAATATGATTAATTCTCCTTTCCTAAATTGTCTTACATTCAGATCCCAAGCAGAGCCCCAGAAGTGCTCTCAGGAGTACCCTGGAAGAGCAGAAAGGAAGACAAGCAAGCAGGCATGAATGGCACAATAGAATGACCTTAACAAGAACTGCTTTCCAGAAACCAGACCGTTCTGTGTCAAAGAGTAAGTGTGGGATAAGAAATGAAGACTTGTGAGATTGAATCACTCCTTTAAGAAGTATTTTGTGGGGGGTGGGAGAGGGTAAAGAACTGGTAAGCTTTGACAATTTGGATATAAGGGGGCTGAGGAAAGAGTATAGGATAACTCCCAAGGATTTGGTTCAATCATCTGGGTGGAAAGTAGTGCCATGGATTGAAAGTAGTACCATGGGGATGGGGGAGAGGGGTACCTGGGTGTCTCAGTTGGTTAAGCATCTGACTTCCGCTCAGTTCATGATCTCATGGTTTATGAGTTTGAGCCCTGCATCGGGCTCTGTGCTGACAGCTCAAAGCCTGGATCCTGCTTCAGATTCTGTGTGTGTCTCTCTCGATTCTGTGTCTCTCTCTCTCTCTCTCTCTCTCTGTCTCTCTCTCTGTCTCTCTCTCTGCCCCACCCCTGCTCGTGCTCTGTCTCTCAAAAATGAATAAAAATGTTAAAAATTTAAAAAAAATAGAAAAGGGGAGGAGGAGGTGGTGGTTTTGTGTGAATAGGGGATAAATCCATTTCAATATTTGACATGTTAATTTTGAGATGCCATTTTAAATGTCAGTGGTATTAGATTTGTAGATCTGGAATTCAGGACAACTTTATGGGACCATGCCTAGATTTGAGAGTCATTTGTGGTAATTAAAATTAAGGCTGTAGTCAAAGATAAGATTCCCAGGGTAAAAAGAAATTGGGGCTATAGGAGAGAACTCCTGGGATTCACAATTCTAGGGGAAGAGAAAACAAACAACATTGGAGACTGGAAAACAGGAGTGGTGTCACCATAGCAGTCAAGGGGTAAATATTTCAAGAAGGAGAATGTTGTCAACCTATTGAAATAGCAAAGACACATGAGATGACAGTTTTTTTGGACTTGTCACCTAGGAGCTACTGGCGATCTTAGAGAAGGCAGTTGCAAGGTTTGAGAAGTGAACTACAGTAATTGTGAGTAAACAAAGGCTAATTTTTTACAAAAAGTTTGGCAATATAGGTGGAAGCTACTTCCACTGCTAATGGCACATTTCACTGATAAAGGTGTAGTAAAAAAAAAATACTGGCTTTTTTTGTTCTTTGAAATGAAGGGAGCTAGACAATGTTTATTGGTATAATCACCAGGGGAAACTGACAGGATGCGTACAGAGAAAGAAAAGACCCACAGGCAGAAAAGAAAAACCACACACAAAAAGTACTGTATCCTGAGATTTTCTGGACTTTGTGTAAGTGATTCTATCACAGCATTGTCACTTTGGGCTCCCCAACATGATCATCATCTAGCACCAGTCATACAGAACTGATTTTCATATATGATCTCATTTAGTCCTAAAAACTCTCCTCTTCTAGTTATACAGCTAAAGCACAAAGAGATTAATCTATAGGTAAGTGGTGGAGGTGGTGTTTAAACCCAAATCCACCTGAATATAAAATCCATGTTCTTTGCAACCAACTATGGCTTATAATACAGTTCCTGCTGTATCCACCCTTTGGAAATAAATACACTTAAAAGTTTCCTTAGTTAAAAAAGCAAAAGAGAGCAAGGAAAAGGTCAGTAATGCTTTCTATAGCTGGAGGCACCCTCAGAATGCTAGTAATTAATATTACAAGAGCCAAATTTCCAAATCCACTCAATCAAGGGGTTGGTATGTGCACTGTATTGTGATGCTGCCACCTTGTGGTCAGAAAAAAAAGCAAACATTAAGTAAGAGGTGCTTGAGCGGGAGTTCATTTTCATCAAATTGCTCACACCCATGAGTTCTCAACTATGATTGCGCATTGAAGCCATCTGTGACCTTTAAAAATGCTGATGCCTGAATTGTGCCCCAGAAGATTTCAATTTAATTGTTCTAGAGATCTGGGCATCAGGATATTTCAAAGTTCCCCATGTAATTCTCATGTGCAGCCAAGATTAAGACCTCTGTTCTAACTATTTATACAGTAATCAAAGCAAGTTTTGTCATTTGCTTAAGTATGCTTCATTTGTATACATGTAAGAGAAAATGCCACAGAGAAACTATATGATTTTCTCTCCGTCTTCGAAGATATCTATTTCTTGATAGAATAAAATGATTTGTGGACATAAATCATCATATGCTATGGTTTTAAAGAGGAATGGAGAGATTTGTGAATTGTAATTAAAGCAGATGTGAGATTTGTATCTCATAGTCAAATTCAGTCTTTAGCAAAAATGAGCGAGAAGAGTCTCTAAATCTCTCGAATCAGTTACAGATTTCCTGACAGGAACAATGGAAAGAGAACTGCTTTCAGAGCTCCATTGACCCTGACACTAGTAAGATGCATGACCCTGGGCAAGTCATTTTGTTTGCTGTGACTCTTAATTATCTGGAAAGAGTTTCATAAATTGATTTGTTCGGGAAGAAACAAATTCCAAATATATAGCAAATATCATTCCAGGTAATTGGGTAAATCTCTTTAGAGGACTTGTAATGTGCAGAGCATTGTATTATAATTTGTTATATATGAAAAGCACTAGAATTGTCTGGAGACCTCATATCACTAAGTGACCAAAGGAACCTTTGAAAGCTAGCAGTGCAAATTTTAATTATAATGTGAACTAAGAATAATTAGAAAGCTTAATTAAATAATGCTCTAGCGGCTTACAAGAAAGTTAAATTTAGATTTCTTTATTTTTCACACTGTTCTGTAGCTTTCTCAGTGGTTAGGCCACAAATTTATTAGCTTTATTCCATCAAAAAGTTTAATCATGTCTTGAAATGGAAATTCTCTTTACTGTTCCATGGAAATTAAATTTTTCTGTGGTTCCTTAATCAAAAAGCCTGAGTGATTACATCACCAATCATGCAGTGCCCAAGTTATAAATCCTTCTTTTTCATTCATTCAACATGTAGTCATTAACCAACTACAATTCATTCTTGAATCCCACCACCCTAAACCCAAAATCTAATCATTTACAATTCATGTTGGTTTTATCTTCTAAACATCTCTTTAATCTTTTGCCTATGTCTACCCTCAGACCACCATCAGTTCTAACCTATGTTATTACAGATTTGTCCCCCTGCCTTCCATCTTCCTTTTCTCTACTCCAGTATCATTTTGCAGACAGAGTGACCTTCTAAAAGTTCAAACCCCATAACGCTATTCCTCTGTTGGCGAGTTTTGAATGGCTTTCCTTCATGCTTAGGATAGAGTACATGCTCATAATGTTTAGTCACTCCTTCCTTACCTGGTTCCTGCCTACCAGCCCAAATCACTTTTCACTTTTCTCCACTGTGTCACTCCCAACGCTTGGCAGTTCTCCCAAACCTCTCCTAACCTTGGGATTTTGCATAACCCTTTCTTCTACCTGTCTTTTTTCACTTGGATAATTCTCGCTTTACCCTTCATGTTTCTGTTTAGGTGTTAGTCCCTCCAAGGGGCCTTCTCTAACCCACATTACTAAGTTGAGTTTTTTCCTGTGTGCATCAATCAGCTTAAAATTTGGACTACTTATCACCCAACATCTACTGTTTCACTTCTCAATAGACTGGGGACAACATCTTGAGGACAAAGATTGTATCTTTGTTCACCAGAGTCTAACAGTGTACAAAGTACATAACAGACAATCAACAACACTTCTTTGAGAAGATAACGTTTGCGTAAAGAGTTGATTGAAGTAATGAAGGAAGCCATATAGATACCTGAGGAAAGAATGGTTAAGGCAGAAGAAATTGCAATGCAAAGGCCCTGATGGGGGAGCCTATTTGGAATGCTAAGTGAACAGCAAGGAGGCCAGTACACTGGAGCCGAGTGGAAAGGGAGGAGTACAGAAAGTGAAGTCAGAAAGTAATCAGGAGCCAGATCAAGTAGAGCAATGTTTTCTAAACTGCAGTCATGAAACAAATGTGTGGGCCATTACTAGCATCTTTTAATGTAACTAAGAATAATGGACTGAGATAGAAAATATCAGAGTATGAAGGTTTTCCGTATGTGTGTGTGTGTGTGTGTGTGTGTGTGTGTGTGTGTATGCTGGCTCACAATATAAAACACCTTTCTTACTATGGGTTATGATAACAAAATTTGGAACGACAGGGAAGTACAGCCTTGTAAATCATTGCAAGTGCTTCGAATTTTATTATAAACAGAATGAGAAGACAGTGGGGAATATTAATTGAGTAATTATGTCACCTGTTTCACATTTTAAGAGGAAAACTTAGGCACTCTGGAGGACAGACTACAGGGGACATGAGAGGATGAGAAGACAAGTTAGAGACTAGGACGTGGTTGAGGGTAGAGATGATGTTTACGTAGACCGACAGATGAGGAGTGGTCCAAGTTAGGAAGTATTTAGAAGGCAAGGTCGGTAAGACTGGTTGAGGTTAATCATCATTTTCTAGAGCTTTCCTGAGGTTTAAATAAGATTGGATACGAGAAAGGCTTTTATAACCACTAGAGAAGTGCTCAGCACAGTACAGTTGAATTAAAATTAAATATATTGATCATACAATATTCATTAGCCAGTTTTATGCACTCAGTAGGTAAAGCTGAATTTCAGCTCCCAAGGAACTCGGCAGTGGAATTGGAAAGGACAGACCTAAATGTGAATATTTCAGCATAATATGTGATATGATAACATCATGTGGAAGATTATAAAGAAAAAATGTTAACTTAAAATTTTGTGAAGGAAAAGCTTTTACTGCAAGACATTCCACAGGCAAAAGGCCACATTAGTCTCAATGAGATATTAGAAGACAAAAATGAGCTTTTAAAGGAGCTAGAAAAACATTCTGGGTGAAAACTCAGTACATTGAACACAAATATTGCTGAGTCAGCCCATAAAGGACACATGTCATTTGTACCTCTGCCTTATTGTCACAAAACAGAAGCAAACGAACAGAGGGAAAAACTTCTGTATTAGCACTTCTATATTAGTAACATGACTCAATCACAATCCATCCTAGGGACATTAACCAGAGAAAACCATACTCCTCTAATTAGCATAAATGAGCAGCCCTAAGATACAAATCCACAGTGAATACAGAAACATAGTTACAGAATTAGAAACGTTATTAAGGAAATGGATTTGTCTACACTTTACTGCCATTATAGAAATACTATTGTATTTTAACTTAAAATTTGATATTTTTTTAACTTCCAAAATACTTTTATTAACTTAAAAATATGTTTTTATACATATTTTTATGTTTTTCTCTCCTGCACTAATTTCTCTGAAAATTCTTCAGATAGGACATAAAGTTTCAAGATTAATAAAATTTTTAATCAAGTATAAAAAGTTCTACTAATCTAATAATAACTGCCCCTCTCTGTATATGGATTCAATGTATCTGGCACATTATATAAAAAAGTGTTCATGTACTACTTTTATACACAAAATGTTTATCAGAAAAATGTGTCAAATATTATTTTAAATTCATTTTATTTATGTTTTAATTAAAAAAATTTTTAATATAACTTATTGTCAAGTTAGCTAACATACAGTGTATACACTGTGCTCTTGGCTTCAGGGGTAGATTCCCGTGATTCACTGCTTACGTAGAACATCCAGTGTTCATCCCAACAAGTGCCCTCCTCAATGCCCATCACCCATTTTCCCTTCTCCCCCGCCCCTCTATTCCACATTTTATCAGTATGTAAATTATTAACAGATCAATTTTGTGATGAAAAATATAACTTTTTAAAGGATATTGTGACGTAATGAAATGAACACTCACTTAGAACCTTGGTTGGTAGTTGGGGGACTGTGCAAAAGTCAATTTAAAATTCTGTAAAACAGGAATAATGGTAGCCAGCGGTAATGGTAAGGTTTCTTTTGGCTGGAGTAATGCAGAATAGAAACACGGGTGGGAAGGTTAAATAAAATAGTCAGTATAAAAGTGGTTAAAAAAACTTCATTAATTCAAAGAATTATTCTGTAAACATATAGTGTGCTAGGAACATGTAGTGACTTAGATGATGCCAATGAATAAGAAAAAACCCTTACCTTCAAACTGTTTCTACAGCAATACTATCTAAGTAAGGTATGTGTAATGAGGACAAAGCGTTCTGAGGAAGAAGGGTGATAGGATAGGACACAGAATCACCCGACGGTGACGGATTATTTCTAGTTAACAATTTGACCACAAGAATCTGACATACCCCACACATCCCACCAAGGATCATTGCCTTCAGAGTGTTGATGAATTGATAACTATAATTAATTGATGACTGTTTCTGAGTATGTTGTGGAAGACAAAAGGTTGAAAATCACATTTCTTCTTTAAAAACACAATCTTAGAGAAATCTGTACTAATGTAAGGTATTACTATTGCCCCTATTTTTCCATTTAGTTAATACATTTCATATAGTGGGTTTTCTTCAAACAGAGCATGTCTTTTCATTCAGTAATGAAATAGTTTAAGAACAAATTTAAAAAGAAAATAATTCTGAGCTTTTTTAATAAGATAGAAATAAATGACATTGTCATTTACTTTATGTCATATAGGTTAAAACTATTAGGTGTAAACTATTTCAATCATACCTATAGGCTAACAAGTCCTTCTTTAGTAACATCATGTATTTTCAGTTTACTGATCACTTTCACATATTAGACCTTATCTCTTAAAACACTGTTAGGTGGGATATTTCATAGGCGAAACTTAGTTATAACAATTACATCACCAAAAACTATCTCTGAATCTGTTGTTCTTTTTTCATCCCCACTGCAATTTGAAGTTCATTTTACCATCATCTCTTAACTACTTCTCTAGCTTCCTAACTGGTCTTTCTCTAATATTCATCATCCTACCAATTAGAAAAAAATAGTCTACCTAAAACACATATCTCTGATTGATATTCCTCCTGTCACTCCCCCTACCTTCAGCATGGGTGCTTCCTGAGAAGGACTTAATGGTGCTTCCTGCCCCTGTCTCCACTTACATTTCTCACCACCCTCATCCCTGGCCACATTGAATTCCTCAGAGGAACTGCAAGAAGGTCTTTCTTCTATTCTGGCATTAGGATAGGCTGCTTCATTTGTCTAGGAAGGTCCTACTCTTCTACCTCCCTTTCACTTGGCTACTTCTTACCCATCCTTCTGGTCCTATCTAAGTCTTTTCTTCCCCCTGAAATCCTCCTTTGTCTATGAAGAGGTGGGTAATACATTATTCCTCTGACTACTATAGCACCTTTTCACAGGTGCTATACTTTAGTGCTACACTTTATCAGAGTGCTTATAATTTGTTACTTATCTATCAACCCTACCATACTGTAAGCTACTAAATAACAGGAACTAGGTCTTCTTATTAGTATAATTAATGAGTCCTCAATGGCCATGTGTAATTGAAGTTCAAGGCAGAATGAAGCCTTGAGTACGGGTCTCCTCATTGTAGACCCTGAGTGGTCTCCATTGTGCTCTACTATCTTCCTGTATCATAACCTTGATCTCCACATTCTGTAGCTCTTTGTCTTCTTCCATTGCCCACATTGAGTTTGAGGAGCTACATTACCTGCTGCAATATTATAAATTAATTCACTGTAAGCCAAAAATTTTCCTTATATTGTTGCTAAGCCTTTCATGTGTGGTGGAGCTTAAGAACTTTTCTGTGAGTGTATGTGTACGAATTATGGTCAATAACAAACTTCTTTGTGTCATCAAACAAGAGAAACAAAGCAATGGAGCAGGGTATATGAGCAAGCCTGCTTCAGAAAAAGAAATGGGGACACCTAGCTGTATTATGAAAACAGCATTCTGGGGCATTTTTGAAACAAAGTCACCAAAAGTGCTTTTTGCTGAACTTAGTCCAAAATAACAAACATCTTTGATAAAAAAAATTTCAGAAAAAGTGATTGAGGCATAGCATTTTATCCATAACTACTTTTAGAAAAACATGAAAGGAGTTCAGTTTTCAAAAAGCACATAAGGATGGGAATCAGATTCTCCCTGGAATTGGAAGCTTTGGGGAATTTCTTTTGGTTATGAATTAAAAGCACTTTTCATAAACAATAAATTCCATTCTTTCACAAGATATTGCAGGCCAATATTCTACAAATGACCCTGTGAATCTCATATTAAACCTTCACCAAGTTATGGAAGTTGGTTTTCATCACTCATAAGACTGTCTTGCCATTAGAAAGGGACATAATAATTTTATTATAGCACATACTCTGTGAAAGACCATAAACTTTTAATAGACTTATAAAAAGGGAGTGTAACCTTTTCAATATTCTGTCTCATCGTTGGATGAATCCATTTTACCTTCTCCTCACATATAACAGATGCCCTGGGGCCTAAGCAATGGTTCTACACTTGGTAAGATAATGTTCAGATCCAGCCTTTTCCCTAAATCTGAAGGTTACCATGACTTAGCACTCAGGAATTCCTCCTGCCCACCCTTTTTCTGATTCTGCAGCTCCTCAAACTTCCAGTCTACAGACTTCTGGTTTTAGTACAGTTCTAATGGCATGCTGACTTCATCTCTCCAGTTTTCATTTAGGGCTAAAAAAAAAGTAAAGATAAACATTCTACAGGTTTAATAACTGTTTTCACATGACCACACATACATTTTCATCATCATTAAGGATTATACTTTCTAATCGTTTTCCCCTCTATCCCTAGAATGTGAAACTTCCCAATTTACCTCTTAACCTTGATTGTATAACCAACTCTAGGCATGATTTCTGATACAAGATGGTTGATTCGTTTAACTCTACGATCTCTCTTGCATAATGAAGAAATTATGCCTTTTTATGTGTTCTTTCCTGTTCACTTGTTTGTTTCACTTTTATATTGCAATGCACAACATAAACACCTTCTTGGAAAACAAAGAAACAAAAATCTTTGAAGACAAACGGGAAGAGAAAAACGAGTAGTGCAAAGGAAGTAAGTCATTCATTAGAAGAAACAAAATGGAAGCAAAATATGAGGAGTTGGACTTGCCATTATTAGGAAATCTGTCATTCTGTGGAAAATGCCACCAAAAAGCTGTAAACCAATTTTCCAACCAAACTCTTGAAAGCTTCATAGCACAAGAAAACAGCTAGCTGCTTGAAAAGTAGATACTAGCTGTTAACTTCTATTTCTTGAAGAAATTTAAAATTATCATTTTAAAATTTAAAAATATCATTTTTAACTTGTCAGGGACCACAGGAAACTTTTTCATACTGTCAATAAACTTTAAAAGTCATAATAATGAAAATTGAAAGCATAGCACTTTATTTTTATCCGTAACTTCCACTGAGACCCTTTCTAAAAAAGGTAAGACCTTCATAGATGAAAAGTTCTTTTCATGCAAATAAAAATGATCTCAAGGAAAGAAGCTAAAGCAAAGATTTTCTAAAGCAATGCATTAACTCTTTTGGTTATGCCTGTAATTGATAGCCAACTCCAACAGCAAATTATCCATAGTTTGTAGCCCCCTCATCCAAAACTTTCTGTGGTAGACTAGTGCTTCTTAAAATATTAAAAGTTAAATTGGGACATAATATTTCCAAAAATGTCATAATGCTTATGAACTACCATAGGCAATCTCTAGGAAGATGTGCACATACTACTACAGGCATATAATTTCAAGAATTTTTTCACAACTCCTCAAAAACCTATCCAAGGAACCTCTAGGGGTAAATAAATCCTAGGATAAGAAAGCTTAGTGCTGGGTCATGAGCTCCTAAGGGCAGGGAAATGTTTCCCTCACTTGTGCATCTTACCTTCTGTACAGTGCTCACCACAGTAATGGGAATGCAGTAAGCATGTGTTACGTTGAATTGTGCAGGATGGGCATATGTATATTTGGGGATTTTTTTAAAGGAGAATATCCTATTAAAAAGTCTATCATGTAATTAAACCTCATTGAGTTTGGTACAGACAGAGAAAAGAAAACATTTTAAGTAGAAAACCAGAGTAGATTTAGAGACATAAACAAGGCTAGCCACCAAATAAGCATTATTGCTAGGAATAGAACTAGGTGACCTTGAAATTACAAGGTTTCTACATAATAATTAACACATGGACCTTGTAGAAAACATCACCACCTCTGCAGTTTCTTTATCAATAAAGGTTGTATATTGAAAACACTCATAATGATAGGAGGATGAGTACAAGTGCCTTAGAGCTGCACTTGAACTTGCATACACACAGTTTAGAAGAGATTCTTTTATGAAAGGCAAAAAAATTGTGGGGAAGAAACAGTCAGTCTAGTTTGATTATTTTAGCAACACTGCAGGTAGGCAAACAAGGCAGGAATGCAAATTACCAAACGGGTTGTGTTTCCTAGCGATCAGCCATTTTTATGACCTATACAGGGTGAAGCTGTTGAACAGAGATTCTCTCTTCTGACCTGCTTCCTATTCTTTCCTCCTCTTTGTATTCTTGTTCTTATTATAAAATTTTGTAACTTTTCGTTGACAGAATACCTTATAAGTTCCAACACTGACTTCTTTGCTTATCTTTGAAGAAGCAGCTCTAAAAGGGGACAAAATTATTTGTGTTTTTTTTCTTCCACAGTTTATGAATTACACTACTTTGTGGCATCCTAGACAGATGCTATAATTGAATAATTTCTTCTTTCCAGGACGAAAATATTAAGAAAATAAAATACACTCTCACAAATTTCAACTTTGTTGTGTTAAGTAGGTGGATCTCACAATACCTAAGAGGTCAACTAGGAGAGAAGAAAAAATTGTATAGATTTGGAAGAACATGACAGACATATAACTCAGCCTTTCAAAGAGCACCAGATGTGGAATGTTCTAGAAAAGTACTTTCTGCTCCTTATCCACCTTTTGAAAAGAATTCTCCTTCAGTGGTCTACTCAAGAGATTAACAATATTCACTGGCTAAAGGGCTCAATGTAATACATGAAAAAGAAAAACCTGAGCACAGACTCCACCAGTCAGCAAAACAGGTATCTCCTGAGAATGAACTATTCAGCAACTCCAGCTCTGACATTCAAGAATCTTATATAGTGGGTTCCAAATATCCCAATGATTTGAAATCAAGAAGAATGTTTTTCTTCAGTAGAAAAATTTGCTAAAATTAGAGACAAATGAATTAGTGTTTGAGTGAAGTACATATTTTTTCTTGTAAGTCATGTAAGGAGAGGGGCCACTTAAAGCAGGTGGCTAAATCTATGTACAACAAACATTTTGACAAGCTCTCACCAACATAATACATGGCATCAAAACAATTCCAGTGTGATTCAAAAGATATCTTCACTTTAACAGCTGAGCCACTGGGCACATGAAATCTACTGCAAGTTATATTTTCTCTAGAAGGCAATTAGTAAATTGCTCACATTTTGCTGCTGAAAGAATACATCAGCATGAACAGATGGAAATTTAGAATTCCACAAATGGCAGATATTAGAAATTAGAGACATTGATGTAACTTTCACCAAGCAAATGAGAATCACAAAATATGAATTGCTCTTTCTATAATTAAACACATAATTAGAATGCGTCAAATTCACATCCATTGTAGCTCATGTTTCTTCCTACTTATTTCTAAATTTATATACTCTGAGTATAACAAACCTACTTAGAGTTCACCTCCCCACTGAAAGGGTCTTCCATGACAGATAGATGGCACCAAGCTATTTCTCAAATTAAGCCCGCCAGGGTGTTGCACTAGCTTTTTCACAGCATGCAGTGTGCTGTAATAATACGAAATCATAAGACTCAAAGAGGTACTCCTTGTGTCAGGACAGATGGAGAGAACAGCTGACAGAGGGATTCAGCCAGTTTATTAACTCTGTGTGAGTAGAACAAATCATATTTAAAAGAATTCATAGGAACATTTAGTCTGTGAGTTGCACACAGATTACTGTATAGACCAGACTAAAGATGGGTACTTGGGAAATATTTAGACTGATTGTCAAATTTAAAAATACATAGTGAATGCCATATCATACTATGGAAATGAAATTCCTAACATTAAATACTTCAGGTACTTTTTTAATGATTCTTTTCCTTGCTCTTAAATGAGGTAGATTATTCTACTTGTGAAAATATTTAGAAGTATTACATACAATTTTTGTTTGATCTTTTTAAATTGCTAGGAACAGCATGAGAAATCTTTTTGAGAGTGATTCTGTTTATAAAATTTCTATATAGGAGTTCCCTGAGAAAACTCAATTCATGTGCTTTATTATATACAGGTATGTCTAGTTCTAAGTGTGAAAGAAAAAATTATACAAGTTTTCAAATTTAATTTCAAGGAGAAAGAACATGATTGCAAGAATCTAAAAAATATGTAAAGAGGATTTCTTTTTTTTTATTTCTTACTACAAGTAGGTGTACCTCCTATATAGCACCAAGGAGCAAACTAGTAATAAGATCACTAATAAAATGCTCGGTCATACTCAGAGACATAACATCATTTGTCTTTTTTTCCTTTAATGAAAAGCAATGGAGGCAATCAATGAATTTTAAATGTTTAAGAGAAACTAGTTTTCTTATTATTTTGGTGAAATATAATTTTTCATCCTCAATAAAAATTTTTACATTGTTACAAAAAATTCTTAAATAACTCAAATGTTGCTGGTTATGCTTATTTAAATATTTAAAAGGTCTTTTCTATATTTTGAGAGTTACTACTAAGTGTTTTATAATACACTTTGTGTCCAAACTGCCTTCCTTCTCCAGTTCTCTAAAGGCCAACAAAAATAACCTCTATAAACTGTTTAAGCTTGTGTCTGTTCCCCCTGGGGGAAATCAGGAAACGAAACTGGTAGTCTTCTGAATTTCAGATTGATTACTTCTTCAGAAACTGTCTTAAGGACATGCCCTAACCTTTTGATATGATTTACCACAGGGAAACGTCAATTACAAAGATGTTAATGCCCTTTCCTCTCACTGGGAGAGATACAGCCTATGCAGAAAACTGTTTTCCTTTAGAGTTCATTTAAATCATCTCTTCTGGATACTTCGCGTTTAGCACAACAGTGTTAAACTTGACTGATTTAACAAAGAGATTCTAAAATATTTAAAGCAATCACATACACATTTATTTAGTGGTTTATTGCCGAAACATGGACAACTACTGATTAACTGAACATTAGATGCATCAAATTCATATTCATGGTAGCCCATATTTTTTCTTATTCCCAAATTGATATATACTCTGAGGCTAGCAGAATGCATTTAATGCATTTATAATTCAATATATTTATAAGCTTACTCTTTTTGTTTTAGGAACTTATAAACTAAAGGGAATTTAGAAGAAGACAATTGGCTAAGCCATAGTTAATGAAGACAAAGATAATACAAACAATAAGTCATTCATGAAGTAGGTTTAACAGAAGTTAACACATAAAATTCATAAACAAATGATATTAGTTTTTACTATAAAAATATGTTCAAGAGAATAAGAAGTAGAGAATGAGAATAATTCCCACCATCATCCTCAACCATTTGAATTTTGTTTGAAGGCTCCAGAAAGTAAATATATTTATAGATGAATCTTTAAATTATAAATGCAATCTTTCCATTACTTAGTATGCCAACTTCAGAATTCTTTGATTATTCAATAATAATCTATGCATTTCAGTTACTAAAACCTGGTCAGGACATTGATTGATATTCCAAGCCAAATAATATTGTTTTTTAAATCATAGCTAGAGATCTTTGATCACAATTTGTTAAGTATAATTCAAAGCAATTGATGCACATCTAGTTAAAGATTAGAAGATAGTCATTGCAACTTAGTTATAACTGGTTAATATTGACAGGGACAAGTTATTATAGATTCTTCATACATTCAGAAAATTACACACTAAACAAATTAAATAGTGTAATAAAATAACCCATATTTGGAAGAATTTATGTCCAGAGATGATGAGTTATAAGATTCCAATCGATAAAAATTTCCATTAGCTGTTAATTTAATAAAAGCCTACCAACATCAAATCAATGTTTTTGTTTTTTATTTCACTGCTTAATCACCAGCACCGATGTCAGTGGGATATACAGTTTGGGTTCAATAAAATTTATGGAATGAATTAATAAATATTAAACTGTTAAATAATCAAGATCTATGCAAACAGTTTCATAGGAGCTGAATAAAAACGCGAAAAAGGCTAAGAAGAGAAGGAAAGACTAAGAAGGAAGATATAACAAAGAGGTGGATGAGAAAGAAATGTAAGCAACCTTAGAAAACAGATGGTTGAATCTCTCATTCCCCCCAAGCACATGCTTGGCTTCACAAGCTTTAGCCTCCTCATCAACTACATAACAAACAACTGAAAAAGTGACACCAGCAGATAGAAGGAAGAAAGTATACATACTCAATTAAAAACCCAATGAGAAATACGCTTATGCCAAGACTCTCAAGTTGGCATAGTCCTCGCAATTCTTTAGAAAGAAATCACAAGATACTTAAGAAAATGAAATAATTATTAGGGGTTATTGGGGGTAAAGTTTGCTTCAATTTTACAGTAAGGCCCCTGAACACCCCCTCCAATCTCCAAAGTTTTCTGCTTTCCAGATTAAGTCCATTTTGCTTCAGTTTTACTTAGAATTTTAGAGCTACGAATGAAGAAAGAATGGATAGGTGAGTACCAGCCCTCAGCCTATTTGCCCATAGATACAGTCCTCACCCTTCTTTTTTCTTCTCTGTGTCTCAGAGGCTGGCCCCTGAAGGCTGCATTTCCTAGGCTCGTCTATCAGCTGGCTTAGAACTGCTAACAAGAAGGGAAACACTGCTAGGAAATGGGGAGAGTGGAGAAAAACCAGAGTATTTCTTTTACTTCCTCTTTCCAGAAGCAGCTGTATCTCTTCTATCTCCGTAACTCCCACTCCCACTAGATAGGCTTAGGCCCCCCGTAAACCAATTCCTCTTTTTAGGGTTGGTAGTAGCTTCCTCTGATTGCTAATCTCTGGGCTGTTCCAAGAGTACCTGCTCTTGAGACTTGCATTCCAATCAGAAAACACTCTTAGTTTTGCCACTGTTTAAATGCCCTTTAATGTGGCATCTGCTCAGAACTCTGACCTTAGACCACATGTCTCTCCTGAACTATTATCTCCCTGCCCGATCTGATTTGTCCACATATTGGCATCAGCTCTCACTCTGAATTGCTTAGACCAAGCTCTGGAACCTACACTACTTTGACCATAGGCTTCTGATTCTCTTTTCAAAGCTTTCTGATCCCATGCTTAGTCCTATTCTGCTTTTCTTATCATGGTTTCTGGTCCTGTGTTCCTGCAGCTGCTCATAATTAGAGAGCTGATTCTCTAAATGTTGATATTTGCTGAACAGCCACTCTACAATGATCTCTAAGCTCTCATTTAAGCTTTACCTTGAACAACAACAACAATAAAGATTTACCTTGCAAATATTTCTAGGCATATGCAACATTAACATTCACATATCTATTTGCAAATGATATATCTGATAAGGGCTTAATATCCAAAATATATACAGAACTTATACAACTCAACCAATTTCAACATCAAAAACAAAAACAAAACAAATAATCCAATTAAAAAATGGGCAAAGGACCTGAATAGATATTTTTAAAGAAGAAATATAGGCCAATAGACACATGAAAAGAGGCTCAAAATCACTAATTATCAGGGAAATGCAAATCAAAACCACAATGAGATATCACCTCACACCTGTCAGAATGGTTAGAATCAAAAAGAAATAATGAGGGTCGGCAAGGACATGGAGAAACAGAAACCCTTGTGCACTGTTGGTAGGAATGTAAATTGGTGCAGCCACTGTAGAAAACAGTGGAACAGAACAGAACAGAACAGAAAAGGTTCCCCCCAAAATTAAAAATAGAAATACTATGTGATCCAGTAATTCCACTACTGGGCATTTGCCCAAAGAAACTGAAAACACTAATTCCAAAAGATATATAAACGCTTATGTTTATTGCAATATAGCCAAGATACGGAAGCAACCCAAGTACCCACCAATAGAAAAATGGATAAGAAAGATGTGGTGTGTGTGTATGCACGCACACAAACACACACACACACACACACACACACACACACACACACACTGGAATATTACACAACCATAAGAAAATAATGAGATAGTGCCATTTGAGACAGCATGGATGGACCTAGGGGTTACCATGCGAAGTGAAATAAGTCAGACAGAAAAAGAGAAGTATCATATGATTTCACTTATATGTGGAATCTAAAAAACAAAACAAATGAATAAACAAACAAAAAGCAGAAGCGGACTCATAAATACAAGGAACAAACTGATGGTTGCCAGAGGGAAGGGGGTGGGAAGATGGGCAAAATGAATGAAGAAGAGTGGGAGATACAGGCCTCCAGTTATCATAATGATGAAGGTCATAATGTTGAAAGTACAGCACAGGGAATATAATCAATGGTATCGTAATAGTGTTGTACGGTGACAGGTGGTAGCTGCACTTGTGATGAGCAGAGCATAGCATATAGACTCATTGAGTCGCTATGTTGTACAATTGAAATTAATGTAACACTGTGTGTCAACTATACTTCAATTTTTAAAAAAGGGAATGGAACTCAAAAATAAAGAAAAGAAAATTTATATATCTATGTCACAAGAAAATGGAAAATAATGCATATTTCCTGTATGGTTGGTGATCCTTTTCATATGCTCTCTTTGGTAATGACCAATAAGATACAATGGCATACAAGGAGATGGTTAAAACAATGTTAGATAGTAACTCTCCTCAAAGAGCATGAAATCTATGATGGCTTTGCAATAAAAGAGCTTAATACAGTCAGGTTAGCTTGTTCCTATAAATCCTTTTACTTTCGGCAAAAAAGAACCTAGTCCTTAAAAGAATGAAATAGTAAATAATAATATCAATAAAACATTTAAGACTCTATTAATTACCTTATGTTACAAACAGTAATGTGTAACATTACTGACTATTCTGGGCTTACATTTTCTAAGTGGTTTATTTTAATTGAACTTCAGTGCTAATACATGTGTTACTCAGTTTCCGGGGTTATATTCTCACTGGGAATCTGAAGACCAGGATGTAACTCAGAATCTGTATAGGTAGATTAAATTCCCACCCAGCCTGTCCCAATTCCCAAATTAATCTTGAATTAGGTAAGAAATAATGAATCAGCTCAGCACTGCCTTGCTTCCCTAATCACATTCTACCCAAACCGGTTGGGTTAGTCACACATTTACTTTGGTCGCTAAAAGGATGGCATGTGTATTTATATTCTCAATTAAAACATTTCCAACCTCTCTCCTAAGTCTCCTCCTCAGCCCTAGCTCCACATTCCACACCTCTGTTCTAGCATTCCCTCCTGTTACTTTGACTCGGCTACCATACAGAAGGTCTTGTGTTGTCTGCCACCACTTTGCTGGCCTCTCAAGTACCCAGGGCTTGCCCACTAGAGAGAAGAATTCCTAGATACAAGCTGGCTGACTGGTTCAGCTTGCCTCTCTGTCTAGATTCCCAGAATAATGTTTTGACTATTTAGGACTGTATCAGGGACTCTCTGAGACAAAGCCTTCAACATAACAGTTGTATTTGGCTGATCACTGTGGGCCATGAGCCTGGTCCCCAGTACCTGTCCCACCTTAGATGATGGTTCTAGTGTCAGGTTCTGATCCTTCCTTTTTTGGTCATGAATTGACAAATAAAAAAAAATGTCCTTCTCTGACTCCCTACATTTTTATTTACTATCTTTTGAGGATTACTTTGAGTTTTGATGCCTTTGGTTGGGTAGCTGAACACCTCACCTCTTCCTCTCCTCCCTCTCCTGTTCCATTCTCCCTCCCCACCCCTAACAATGCAGAACAACCATAGAAGCCTTTCTTCGAGTGCTCTAGAGTTTCTGAGAAAAATAACACCGTGCTTACCAAAAGGTCACATCCCATATTCTTCTTAAATTCCCTTTTTATATGCCCCAAAACGTAGTTAATCAACTCTTCCTTAGCTTGCAGTTCATGCTAATGCCCCGAAAATATGTCTATACCCCTACTCCTAGAGGTTGCAAAGTGAAAGCCACCCTCTTCTCTGACAGAAACCTTAAACTCAAGAATCTGGTAGAAACAAGGCAATGATCTTCACTGTTTCTGTATTTCCCTCTAACAGAGCACAGAGGAGATATTTAAAGTGACTCTTTGGGGAAAAAGTCTTGAATATCCTTTAGTTTCATAAAGACAGTTACAATGAGGATTTACGAATATAAGATGCCTTTATTTTGGCTTGAATAAATGGCACCAAATTCTTATACTTGACAAGGTAGAAGTGAGCATATATCAACAACAACAACAAAAAAAGGACCAAGTTTTTAAAATTTTGTAGGAGCTATATAATTTCCAGGGATTAATGTTTTAAATGTTGTAGAATATTTCTGCAATTCCTTGACCAAATGGTCTTTTTTACTAAATATATGTATCTTCCCAAATCTCAAAAGTAGTTGAGGTTTGCATGTAAAAGTCATAATAGTAATAATAATAATAATAATTATTATTATTATTATTTATATGATCCTCACTGGCTGCAGTACTGTACTAAGCACTTTATGTACATTAACTCTTTAAATTATCAGAGGAACACTATGCATTATGAATGTTCTCTTTTTTTAGTTAAGAAAACTGAGTTGCAGAAAGGTTAAGAAACTTTACCAAGGCCAGCTAGTAAGTGGGAGAACAGAAATTTAAACTTGTCCCATCTTTCCTACCTGTGGACGATGCCTACAACTGAATAAATTGCACTTGTGTATGTTTTTGCCCTCTTGATGAAAGCTGAAACAGAGTTCGAATGCCTTTCAGCTGTTTCATGAAAAAGCACTGACATGAAATGTGGCTTTTGCACTCTGTTTGGGGCACATTCTCTTATTGTTCTGAACAGTATTTGAATAATAACTTGCTAATAATTTGAGCAGTTGTAACTTCAAAACTCTGTGTGCACTATTACACAGATCACTATTAACCTTGACATTCAATTTTTAAATTTTCAACTTCATGGTTGCATGAACAATTTTCTCTCTTAGAGTTATGACAGCATTCATAAGCTCTTCTCTTTTCATTTTAGTACTTTGGCACTTTGGGAAATGTGATAAGATAGGTATAGTAGGATTAATACATAAGTACACGTAGCATTTCTCTCCTCTCCTTTCTACTTTTCCTGAAGACATCACATTCTCTTGCAGTTTCTCCTTTATCCCTCTCCACTTGCCTCTATTTTCTTTCAATGAAACATATTTTTACTTCCTCTTGTCTTTGTATTTCCTTCCCTCTATAACATCACGTGAGTTACTTGAAAGCTGCTTGAACCTGGAGATCCTAGATAACTTCTAATCATAGAAATTCTAATTATTTGATACTTCCCCTTGTTTGGAATATAGAACTCACCAGAGTTTACTTTGTAAAACAGTCTTGTCAGTCTTGGCAGAAAATATATCACTCCGTAATAGCTTTGCCATGCATCCATAAAGAAAGGTCATTTTACTTTAAATGTATATTAACATGCAATAATAAAGGCACTAATTCTAACCATATTGCAGAAAGTATAGTTGACTACTGCTTCTAGCATCTGTAAGATCTGTCTCTTCCTAGTTGGCTGATCTTCATGGTTGTGACTTCTATAATACATTTTATAGAGTAATAAATTAATTATTTTTAGTGTTTATTTTTTTGAGAGACAGAGACAGAGCATGAGTGGGGGGGCGGGGGTGCAGAGAGAGAGGGAGACACAGAATCCAAAGCAGGCTCCAGGCTCTGAGCTGTCAGCACAGAGCCTGATGTGGGGCTCAAACTCACAAACTTTGAGATCATCACCTGAGCTGAAGTCAGACACTCAACATACTGAGCCACCCAGGTGCCCCTATAGAGTAATAATTATCCTTGCCCTATGGTCAGGATTCTAACGTATTCACTGCAACATGTCTAGATATAAAACATATTTACCCTCTATAACCAATGATCCCAATCTAGATGTTAAATACTTGCTTGTTCTTCTGTGCATTAACTGATCCTTTTTCCTAAACCTTCAGGCTCTATCAAATCCTTCCCCTAAAATTCATGTCTTGTGTTGTTACTATCCATTACCCAGGATGACAATATTGAAATGAGTGAGAAAAATGTTCTAGCCATTTTAGTGTCCTAAGTTTTATCTTTTTATCCTTCAAAGAAATTCTTCATTAAAAGTTAAAATACATTTAAAAACTCACTGATGCTATTCATTAATATGTTGTTATAGATTCTAAACAACTGTCCCTTTTATAGGCAACATAATTACAAGTGAATTACAAATGCAGACTTTATGACTCCAATTAAACTCTGGGCCACAATTCATTAAAAACAGATTACACACATTATATTAGATGGAGAGAAAAATAAATATGCCACCTGATTTGAATGATCAAAATAAATGAGGAACAGCAATTTCAAATAATTTACGTTTGTCTAAAATTTTTATCAACATAACCTAGAGTATTTTCTTGAAAATCATCAAAGAAAAATTCTATGCTTACTTTTCACATACATATAAATCATACTTTGTCTTATTTCATGGCCTCATTCTACCCCCAAGAACTTCTTTGAAAGTATTTCCCAAAAGTGAGAGACTAAAAATGATTCCATTTTTTACCTATAAAAATATGATGATTTTATTTTGTAAGAATCAAATCAAGTGACTAAAAATTAATTCTAAGCAAATTGAAATTTCAACCTCATTGTAAAACTGCTTAAAGAGAGCAGATCTTAAGAAAATGTCATCAAGGGCTGTCAACACCATTTCCACACTTGAGAGACTATCACTGAAGTGTTTTCTCCAAAATTTTTGAATGCTTAAGGATTGGGTTACTATGAAAAGTAGTTTTTTTTTAATATTATGTCTATAATGTTTAATTCTACCTAATCCTCACTCCCATCTGTTGGATCTCACGTCTCCAGTGAAGGGTGAAGGGATAAGAATTATGTCAGTTTGAATCTAGCATCTCGTGCCATGGGCAGGCGCACAATGAAACAAAAGGAAGCTTAAACAAAGCAAAACTATGCTTAAGCAAGAAGACTGAGAGAGAAAGACACGAGAAAAGAAACAAAAAGAGTATTTCAAAGAATATTAAAAACCAATTCAAACAAAGTAATTTGAAGTTATTATGTAAAATGAGGTTAACATTTAGCAGGGGTATTCTAAGAATTCGAGGAGAGTTTGATGCTTTTGGGAGAAGATAACATTGCTGACAGTAACATTTAAAAGAGGGACAAAAGGACATTCCCATCAAGAAGCCTATACAACACACATGGGCAACAACAATAACCCTTTGCCTTGGCTCCACACAGAAAAGGAGAAAGGCTAAGACATAAGAAATGGTTTGGAGAGAAGAGAAGACACTGAATGGTTGAAAATAGTAAAAAAAAAAAAAAAAAAAAAAAAAAAAAAAAATTACGCTTCTGAGAAGATTCTTAAAGTATGTCCAGATTTATAATACATATGTATAACTTACTCTGGTGGTCGATTTAGAGTCAACCTGAAATATTCTGCATTGGACTACCTAATTTTTCTTATCTAATCCATGTAAGGTTTCACTAAGTCACCAATGGCCCGGGAAAAGCTCTACCTGTGAAATGTTTGTAGCGCCACTCTTGACTAATGGCAGGCATCTTATCAAGGAAAGACAGGCAAGGCCACATACTCTCTGTAATGATTTCTGCTACTTAGTTTGTATCAGGACAGGCTGATAATTCAACATTAAAAAGGGGGCCCTGGAGGTGTTAACAATGTAACAAAAACAAATGGATACGTTTCATGGACAGCTAGGGCTTTTTGGACTAAATCATTATCTCTCACAGAAAATCCTGGAAAAAGAAAAGCATATAAAATATAGGTAGAAGAGAACTTCTAGAGGGGAAGGTAATAAGTTTGTGACAGGAATTTTATGAAGGTGCTTTGTGTGCGCTCTTGGGTTCTAATTCTTTCCATTTTCACCACTGAACACCAGTTTCTCTGGTGCGTTTATGGAAGGAAAGTAAGTCAGTCTATGCCTTACCGCCTCCACTTCGGCAGGGTCGTACCAGACATTGATGTAAGGGTGTTGTAAGGCGTCATCCACAGATATCCTTTTTGCTGGATCAATCACTAGCATCTTTGACAATAAGTCCCTGGCTTGGCTGGCTGAAACGATGAGTGAGAGAAACAATTAGTAACATTTCGATTTTGGCAGGAAAATTTATGGGAGGGAGAGGAAATGAAGAAAATAAAGATAAACTAGCACCTCCCTTCCAAACACCAGGCAAATTCACCAAGTGATTAGGGAAATGCAAAATGAAACAATGAAATATTTTTTATGCATCAGATTTGAAAAAATTAAAGATGGCATTGTATCTACTAACACCAAGTAATTTGGTTCATGTTGGTGGGAATGTAAATTGATACATATTTTTAGTGCAAATTTGGACCATCCATTAAAATTTTAAATGTGAATACCTTATGATCTAGCAGTTCCACTTTTAGGTATACAGCCTAGAGAAACAATTGTACATGTTCATTAAAAAAGAAAAAGAAAAAAGGTGAAAGATTTATTTGATCTGAAGAGAAACCAGAGTATTATAGCCTAGGGAAACAATTGTACAAGTTCCTTAAAAAACTACAGAAAGGATGTTCACTGCAGCACTGGTTATGAAAGAAATTTTTTTTTAAACAGTCTAAATTTCCATCTATAGAATAAAAAACTGAGCTACGGTACAAAGGTACCATGGAATTGTAGCTGGCAGTTTAAGAGAATGAGGCAGTTTAAGAGAATGTACCCACATGGACGTGCTAAGTAACAAAACGAAGTTGCAGAATGATCCATAAATCATGATGCCATTTCCGCAAATCTGCCCCTTCACAATAAAACAACAAATATTTCTCTCTCTCCCTATTAATATATATAAATGCGTAGAAAATGTCTGCAAAAATAATCACAAGCTGAAAATAGTAGTTACCTCTGAGGAGGGAAGAATATATACAGATATTGCTCACATAATTAAAAACAAATGCAAAAGAACACAGTTTTTAAAAAAAGAAGCAGATAAAGTGGATGTAGGTGCTCATTTTAAAAGTTTTTCTGAAACGGAAAAAAGCATAAAGCAGTGTCTGGTGGGGGCAAGAAGGTCAGGGGTGGCTTTTTTGAGGATGGGAGAGGAGATGAGGGCTCTAACAGGAACAGAAGCTCCAAGAATAGAGGAGAGGACAGATTTTTTTTAATTAAAAAAATTATTTTTAATGTTTATTTATTGTTGTGAGAGAGAGACAGAGTGTGAGTGGGGCAGAGGCAGAGAGAGAGACATAGAATCTGAAGCAGGCTCCAGGCCCTGAGCTGTCAGCACAGAATTGGAGGTGGGGCTCAAACTCGAGAACCGTGAGATCATGACATGAACCGAAGTCGACTGCTTAATCGACTGAGCCAACCACGCACCCCAAGGAAAGGACAGATTTGAAAGAAAGAATCGGGTAGTCTCTGTAACCAAATTGATGTAGATGATACAGTTTAGTTTATAAAATACTAAATGTTGGGACTCCTGGGTGGTTCAGTCAGTTAAGCATCGACTCTTGATTTTGGCTCAGGTCATGATTTCACCATTCATGAGATCAAGCCACACATTGGGCTCTGCTCCAACAAAATAGAGCCTGCTTAGGATTTTCTCTTTCTCCCTGTCTCTCTGCCTCTTGCCTACTCACATGTACAGAGCTCTCTCACTCGTGTGTGCTCTCTATCTCAAAATAAATAAATAAATAAACATTCTTTAAAAAAAAAAAAAAAGAAACTAAATATCTATTCTATTGTAGGTACAGTGGGAGGTGCCAGAGATGCATAAATAAATAAATAGATAGATAAATAAATAAATAAAGTGATAATCAGTAAGTTATTTATTTAATACCAATGGTAAAAAGACAGTTTTCAATCTCTAAAAACATAAAATTTTACAGAAAATACAGTTCCAAGCTGATTTGAAAATTTTATGATGAAAATATTCCTTTTGTTCCATGGACCCCTAATGGCCCAACAGGGCTGAAAGGGCGGGCCTACGCCAGCCAACTCCATCTTGTTCTGTGTTCTCCACCTTGAGTGACTATGTCCCCGACATGACCCCTTTTCCGGGAAAATCACAGAAACCTCAGACCGCGCCTCCTCCCCTTGAGTAACCTCCCGCTCACCCGTTCAAACTTCCTGATCAAAACACGCCCAGCGACCTGTGTAACAGGACTCCGACCCTTCCCCAGCCAATCGGCCAAGGCCACGACCCTTCCCCAGCCAATCGGCTGAGGCCACAGCCATTACCTCACCAACTGCCCCTAGACCCCTATAAAACCTTTGTGCTTTTGAAACTCGCTCTCTCCCCCTGGTATCTCACCGCTGGGTCGGTGCAGGTAGGGGATTGAGCTCGAGCTAGCTCGAATAAAGGTTCTTTTGCTTTTGCATCGGACTCGGCTCCCTAGTGGTCTTTGGGGATCACGAATTCTGGGCATAACAAGGGCTATATTTATTTATTTTATTGATTCAAAGATCCCTTTGATTTGTAACTGATTTTGTATTGAGACGCACACATCCACCTCCTACAGATTCTCCCATCAAACCCATCCATGTTTCTGCTTTTAGAAAGGGTGGAGGTTGGAATGGACTCCTCATCAATAGGGGCATGAACTACAGGAATACCAAAACATCTCACTAAGAAACAATGATTAATACTATTTGTAGGGAACAAAATGAGGAGGAAGAGGCTTCAATTCCTCATTTTTCACTCTTTTACTTGCAAGTAAACATCCCATGTTCTTTTTTAACAATAGTAAATTCTTCCTTCTGATTATTTTTACAGTTCTTTATAATTTACTAATTTTATATGAAAATTATCATTAAATAATTATAAATACATAAACTAGTGTATCTTCGGAAAAAATAATATAATCATAGAGATTGAATTAAAAAGCCAAAACAGGGGCACCTGGGTGGCTCAGTCGGTTGAGCATCCGACTTCGGCTCAGGTCATGATCTCGCGGTCCGTGGGTTCGAGCCCCGCGTCGGGCTCTGTGCTGACAGCTCAGAGCCTGGAGCCTGTTTCAGATTCTGTGTCTCCCTCTTTCTCTGACCCTCCCCTGTTCATGCTCTCTCTCTGTCTCAAAAATAAATAAATGTTAAAAAAAAATTTTTTTAAAAAAGCCAAAACGTAGTGGTGCCTGGGTGGCTCAGTTGGTTGAGCGTCCGACTTTGTCTCAGGTCATGATCTCACAGCTTGGGGGTTAGAGCCCTGCGTTGGGCTCTGTGCTGACAGCTCAGAGCCTGGAGCCTGCTTCAAATTCTGTGGCTCCCTCTCTCTCTCTCTGCCCCTCCCCTGTTCATGCTCTGTCTTTCTCTCTGTTAAGAATACATAAACATTAAAAAAAAAAAAGGCAAAACATAAACTCAAGAAAGTTGGAATTACATTATGAAGCATAACATTTTATTTAATTGTTTTCCTACAAGTGCTGTCATTATCTCAAATAATTTCATCAGGGTTTTTATCATCTCCACATTTTTACACACAAATGTCTTCATATAAAGGGATTACTTTTGCCTGACAGGTCAATTAGCATCATAAACACATAAATTCTTCAAATCTCTATTTGGAGTATTAGCTCTTCTTCATTCTGTGTATAGGCAGGTGCTGATCTTAAAAGCAGCACATTTAGCAAGAATTTAGTCTGTTGTCATTCAGAGACTGTAGAGTCAACTAAAGGAAGAAACCCAACTGTGCAATAAAACTGTCACAAACACAGGAGCAATGCTGCACACTTAAAACCCAGGAGATGAAAGTCTGGGGATGATAAGATTCTGGAAAATAGTAGCATCACATTTTAGTTTCTCTGTCTCATTCAAGTCTGTATTAGCTATAAACTATGTCTGTAAGTTAAGTCTGTAGTTAATTAATTACCCACCCAACATTTGGGGTTAAAATTTCAAAAGCAGGGATTCTTTTTGTTTTTTGATAAATACAGTTACATTTTAAAAAATAAGTATTACATTTTTTTTATGTCTGACAATTGAGTATTTACCGTGAGCCAGGCATTGTGCTAAGTGCTTGACAAAATATTTAGTCAGTTAATCCTCCCAATGATCCTAAGGTAGATACCTTCTACTTTCATTTGTTAAAGGAGGTATAGATAGATTAGATAACTTGTCCAGGTTCACACAGATATTCAGGGGCAGCATTTGAGTTCAGACAGGAAAAACATAAAATTTGTTTCAAAAATGAGGTTCTCTAAAACGTTCTAAATTAAAACAAGAAGTAGAATATTATTTATAATCTATTTTACACATTGGCAAATTTATCCCTTATCTCTAATCCTATGACTAAGGCATCATTATTCAAGTTTTGTGGGTGAAGAAACTAAGATTTGCTATTGAAGTTCATAACTGTAGACATTGTAGTAGAAAGAATTACTTATTAATGAAAGCATTTATATTGAATATAAAATGAATAGGTAAAATCTCATTTGTCACTCTAAAATGGAAAAAATGGTGGTTAAATATTCCATAAAATATAAATAAAAGAAAATGCAAACACCTGCATCTCCAAGATTTTATAACTAAAAACTTGTGTTGAAAGTGTTCTCCAGGTAATAAAAAGAATTAGAACAATGATTTCAATGTATATCACTTTGGTCTTTTAGAGTTACACTGCAAAAGAATTTTAAGATTTTAAATAAGCCTCATGACATAATTAACCCATACCACTGTCACATCCTTTATAACTATCTTACCCTCTGAATATCTACACAATTCTAAAATCCTTGGCCACATGCCCTTAATAATATTTTTTTTCTTTTAATTAATTTTTTTTAAAAAAAGGTCTTCTAAAAATACTCTTTAAATTTATGGGGCACCTGGCTCAGTTGGTTAAGCAACAGACTCTTGATTTCTGCTTAGGTCATGATCTCACCATTCATGAGTACCAGCCCTATGTCAGTCTCCATGCTGACCACACAGAGCCTGCTTGAGACTCTCTCTCTCTCTCTCTCTCTCTCTCTCTGCCCCTCCCCCACTTGTTTTCTCTCACGCGCACGCACGCACTCTCTCAAAATAAATAAACAAGCTTAAATAAATAAATACTCCTTAAATTGAGGTAGTTAAAGAGAGGCGTCTCTATCATTTGCTTCTTTAGACCATCACCCACACGGTGGTTCTGAAATTGTCCCTGGTGGACATACCTTTGAGTTTATTGTGCTCGGAGTCCGCTGGGAAGAGGGAATCTGGAAAGAGCTTGGGGAAGGTGAGTCCTGCATACTTGGGCCGATTCTCCACATAGTTTCTTACTGTGGGTTGCAATTTCTTCATGAATTCTGGGCATGGCGTTCCTAATTGCTCAATCACCTTGTTCCACTGGTCAATATCTGAGAATTGAACAGTTAAGGGCAAAAAGAAGCAGACCTACTAGGTCTTGCCTTTCACTAGTTGGGAGACTAACTGCTTCTCAAACTCCTGAGTAATCATCAACATGACTGGAGTTTTAATAAGCAAAAAAGGACAAAAATCTCAAACCAGAATTGTCAGACAATGAACCCTCTTGGAATTTTAAATTCACTTGTGGCATATATACACTTTTGGGGAATTAGCACTACTTAACAAAATAGGATATCATGAAACAGTCTTTGAGTTGTAAATATTAAAAGGTATTTAAAAAACAGAAGAATTTCTTATATTGAGATAAACTTCTATATAACCACGTGATTTAAATGAGAAAAACGCGACAAAAATATTTTTGATGTGAAAATACCTCAATAACTTATTTCCTAAAAATGAGAAATACATAAATACTTTATAAGATGCATTTACATTGTTTTAAATTCCTTTTAAGACTTTTTTCCTCTTTTCTCTAGAAAAGAGGAAATCTCATCATCTGTTAATGTTACTAATGCATTAAATATGGGATCAGTATAATTTTTTATCATAAAAGAACTCATTATTCTTCAACAAAGAGTTAAAAAAATTCTACTTAGCAAAGTAGTTGCAGTTTCATAACTATTTTTGTTACTTCTGATAGTAGTGCCCTGCATTCCTGAATATTGCTTTCAGTGAGATATGAGCATAAATACAGGATGTTCAACTTAACAAATTTCCATCCAAGTATAAGTGTTTCAAAAGTACACATGGGGAATTTTTCAGGAAAATATTATCCCTCTATGAAAACTAATATTCCCCAAATTAAGGATCTTTGACAGACACACTCACTGACTGAGATTTTCTTTTTCATCTGTCATTAATATTTGATATATCAGAGCCTTAAGACATGTCAGAGCTTTGATATGTCAGAGCCTTAACCACCCATGAAAACTCTGAAGAACCAACTGGAAGTTGATTTCAAACAAATGTCCTTGCCATGTGTCAATGAATGATAGAAGCCTTAGAAATTATTCTTAAATACAATAACACAGGAAGTGCTCTCTCTTACATTGTTTATTTTTCTACAACTCTGTCCTTTAGTGTTAATTAATTATTTTCTGCAAATGTAATTTGTGACAAGTCAGGGATCTAACTATAGTATTACTCTGTTGAGATTTGTAAAAACTTTGCCCCTTGCTCTTCAGGAGAGTTAGACTGAAAAAGATCAGCACTCCTAACAAAAGACAAAATTAACTACATTAAACAAAAACAAATACTTAATGCAAAGTAGATAAAAGATTAAACAAAGATAATATCAAGCTAATTTGCTAATCCCCTTCTCTCTCTCATATAATCTTAAGGAATAAAATTTAAATTATTACATATCCTCTCAATTACTGAAATAAAAAAATAAATGATTATGTAGTATTAAAAAAATGAAATGTGGTTGGGAAAAACCGAAGAATATTCCTTTATAAAACAGTAGAGCAATTAAATAAGAACATGTTTCAATAAAAGTTCATCTCAGTTACTATGTGCATGAGAATATAGTAGTAAGTCAGACTCATTAGAAATAAAGGAACTAAAAGATTACAAAAGGTTAGAGTAAAAAGTTACTCTTAGACAAAAACTTATGTTAGTACTATGGACATAGGTAAGCTATAACTACTTAGACATATTTAAATAGAAAATGCCAATAATTAAAATTAAATAAATCTCCACGTTTACACTGTAAGTTATTAAAAGACGTCTACTCTTTAATACAGTTAGGCTATCATGGGCCTACAAAGCCATCATTTAATCATTGGTCACACCTCCTTAGAATTCTGAAGACTTGATGTGAAATAAAAATAAGGGCAAAGAAGCAGTCAGATTTTCCATAAATGACTCATTTAACAAAGTTGGAAAAATACTCCCAACACATTATTATATTGTAGTTACATTTGGCTAGAGTAAAAAATAATTAATTGCTTGTAAAGTAGCATTCCCAATAAAATTCCATGGTATTTTTACAATAAATGTTAAGGATAGTCAAATATTCTGGAAGCTATTAAATAAGAACTGTCAAAATATTTCTTTTTACAAATCATAATTAAAGTCTATGGAAGCATTCAGTGTGCTTCCTACCTTAGATTGGTTTTTTAGATGAAACACTTGCTATGGTCTTAGATGTAATGGTTTACAAAAAGAAGGGAAACAAGAATATTATTGACAATGTGCTGTTGAACATTCTAACTGCAAATGTGTGGTATAGTCATCTTTAAAAGTGTATGCCTTTATTTTAACCATTCCATTTCAAGTTCGTTCTTCTTATAAACACTAATAGTTATATTTAAGTAGTAAGTTCTTGCTTTCCCGATGTTCACAGGATCACAAGATGAACAACTGTGTCCAACTACTCTTAGTTAACCACCTGATTTTTCTTTATAATCATAATCAGCTAAATAAAAGCCAAGATTAGAAGTCATATCTCCTGGCTCCAAGTCCAGTACTTGTTCCAAGAATTCAAGTAAGGAAAGGAGCAAGTTTGGAATTGATGTGGTAGAAATTGCTTTAATTTCACCATAAAATTGATAGTATGCTTGTCACAGGCTCAAAAAAATATCTCTGAAAAGGCATCCCTCGTCTATCAGGTCAACATATTCACACATAAAATAATTAATTTTATTAATATTTTAAATAGAAAACAAGGTGACGAATTTTAAAGGAATTTTTAAATTATCAGATTTCCACAATGATCATATTTCTAAAAGTACATCAGATATTAACTAGATGTTTATGATTACGTGTTAAAAACATCAGAAATATTTTTTAAAGAAGGCCAAAATTATTTTTGTGAAAGGATTTATTTATTTTACAACACTCAAAAGTCATCATTTTTACACTGAGTTAGGATCTGAATATTTATAGATTCCTGCCTGTGCAGTTATCAAAAAAGCAATAAATACACATATTTTATATTTTTGATCTACTATTTTAGAAATTATCATGCTTAACATAATTATCAAAGTCATTTAATACAAGTGAAAAAAATGTCATCTATGAGGAACTATTTGACAATTTCCTTATCTAATTCTAAATTCACTATATGAAAAATAGTCATATTACCAAAAGTTTGATTTTATAGAGTAAAATAACAAGATAATGTGCAAATAGTGACTATTACTAATGCCTTCAACAAATAATACTACAGGGATGAATAAAACAAAGTAAGTACGGATTGTAAAGATAAGTATCTGAAATCCCAAAATTGAAAATTATTCCAGTAAATTTTATCAATTAGCTAAGAATTTACATTTCAGGTCTCCTTTTCCTTTACCTTCCTTGGTTTGGGAAGCTTCTAAAACATTATCACAAACTGCCTTGAACGTAATGTACAAAAAAATGCTTTATCCTTCTCTGGGTATTTTGGATCGTAATTGTGAACATAATTTATTCTATGCACATTTTAGCTTTCAGAAGCTACTAAGTGGAATCATAAAGAGTTGTTTAATGACCTCATTTCTACTATGCCTTTTAAACAGCTGTATCTTCTTTTTATGTTTTTTCCCATCTTTGGTTACCTTCTGGTATTATGAATATGGTTTCCGGAGTTGACACCTCCATGAATTTAGACTTGCTGTCTATTCTGCCTCATAGTCAATATTTTGTGGAAAAAAAAAAAATTTCTAACATCTCTTTGAAATTTGAAGGATATCAGTGTTTGTCTCCAAATTTGTAACTGTATTTTTAAAGATAATTTTTCCCAAGAGACCAGTCTGTTTAGAAAAGCTCCAGGAGAAGCTATTCTGTCTTGCAAGCCAACCAGCTTGCAAGCTTTGGTACTGTGTTGACAATTGTGTGGCTTTATATTACCCCTATAGGAAAGAATACTGCAATCAATCAGTAATGTCTGCAATGAATGTGCAATAAGGAAGTGGAGACATACATGTCATTTGTTAGGTGTCATGATATAAAACTGTGGCTCCCAACTTTGAATTTTTATAATATAGGGAACTTATAAAATATAGATCCCTTCCCTTTCCATGTTGATCTACAAGATTCTGAGTCCACAGATCTAGCATGCTATTTAAAAATATCAATAGTAATTGCAATCCAGATGGCCCTTGGACTATATTTTGAGAAATACTAGTGTAGAATGTACTAAAAGTCTCTTACAAATTACTAAGTCCAGACTTAAGAATACAGTACTAACATATTTCACTTTAATGCACAAATTAAAACAAGGTCGATTTCACCAAAAGATGAATCCAGACCTATTTGCTATGGAAAATGTAGGGGTTATTCACCTGGAAATACTTCAGTGAAAGAAAAATGCTGACATTTATCCCTCTTCCTCATGTCACTGTCTTGAAAAGATGATAGGAAATTACAGCAAGTGGTATACACAGTCTCCCAGCAGAGGGAGAGGGGTTCTGCCCATCATCATCTAAGGAAGGATGAAAACGACATGTTGCTATCACCCATGGGGTGCTGCTCATAAAGAGTACAAAAGCTATTCAATATAAGATTCAAAATATAGACTGTTTAATTCAATAATTACTCTATTTCTCTACCATAAAATTTGCCCTCAAAAGAACTCTTACTACTTAGGACAATTTTAAAGACGAGAATAGAAATATATATAAACACATATGACGTAGTTCTGGATCCAGATTTTCATGGTTATGTCTTGAGCTGTTTTATTACTTAAAATTCTTTTCACGCTTTTTTTATTTGAAAATGTTCTTTTTCTCTCAAAAGTCCCCCTCCAACTCTAGTAACACAAAATATGAATAAGTGACTTAATGCACAATAGTAACTAACATTTGTTTTCATTATAAATGGGTACAGGAAGAAGAAATATTATGAGCCAAAATGCATTAAAAACCTCAAAGCTAACCATTTGAGTAAAGGCTATTTGTTCCCTGGCAGCAGGCCGTGAATGGAATACCATAGGACACAGAACATCCAAAGGCTGATATCTGAAGCATGATGTATATGGATTTCAGCATAGTCCATTTTGTCTTATAAGTGTATTTATTACTGTAATCTGTATTTCCCTTACAAAGCAAAAAATGAAGAGACATTTCACATATAAGCAAATCCAATCTATATTAATACGTTGTCACAACAGTTGAATATTTATTAAGCTATTGAAGGTTTATCTTTGGGGACTCTCATTTGCACAAATCCCTTATAAGACTCTGTACCTAATTTGATATTTGTAATATAAATAAATTATTGTTTTTACAAAACACCTTCCTCAAGCTACAATATCCTGGCCTCATAAAGGCTGGATCTGACACTATCTATAGTTTGAAACTGGTAAGAGATCTTGGAGATAATTTGGCTTCTATACTTTATAGCTGAAAAATAGAGCTGAAAAAAGAACTTTTAAAAATGTTAAATATAATGGCTTTAATTTTTTTTAATGTTTATTGTTGAGAGAGAGACAGAGAGTGAGCATGAGTAGGGGAGGGGCAGAGAGAGAGGGAAACACAGAATCCAAAGCAGGCTCCAGGCTCTGAGCTGTCAGCACAGAGCCTGATGTGGGGCTTGAACTAACGAATTGTGAGATCATGATCTGAGTGAGTTGAAGTTGGACCCTTAACTGACAGAGCTACCCAGGTGTCTTCAGACAAAGGTGGTAATAAAACAACTCCTAACGCTAAACAGAAATATAAAATTCTATTTAAGGAGAGTTTTGGAAAACTGTAGTCTCTTATTTGAGACCCTTTGATTAAATCCATTTCTGGTATAACACTACATATAACAAAAGGGAGATTAAGAAGGGACAATCAGGTTTATATGAGATCAAGAAAACAATGCCACTTAAGGCACACTTGACAAAACATTTTATGTTTAAAGTTAAAAAACAAAAGGAGACTATCTCTGCCCCCATCCTAGTACTTTGACCCTCTTATTCCTATTTATAATCCCTTCAATACAGTGCCTTTTATCAGAAATCTCATGACAACAAGGATTTCAGTCAGTTTGTTTACTGATATATCTCTGGAGACAAAAAGTGCCCAGCACATATTTAGCAATATTTGTTGAATAAGTGAATGTCTACTTGAAGTTCAACCAGAGTTTTATAATGGAGATAATGTAAAGAATGGGACACTGAAAATATTTTAAAAAATGAAAACAGAAATTCCAAGAAAAGAAAAGAAAAAAATAAAGGAAAGAAAATAAATTTATACTTAATTACATGGTAGAGAAACAGCAAATAACGAAAGACCAAGGAAAAAATCCTAAATGAAGGCAGAGAGAAAGGACAGACTATATTCAAATATGACTATCAAATGGACAGCTAATTATTCACCAGCAATATTGGAAACAAAAAGCCAGGAGAAGAGTATCTTTAAAATGCCAAAAGAAAACAACTTACTAATCTGTAATTCTGTATCCAAAAAAACTATCTTTTAAGTAAGGGAAACTCAAAAAAAAAAAAAAAAGTTTCATCATCAAAGACTTTTACTAAAGGACTTTCAAAGGGTGTTCTTTAGGAGTGAGAAAATGATCTCAAAATATATCACATCAATAAGAGAAAGGATAAAAACTATATGATCATATCAATAGGCACAGAAAAGCATTTGACAAAGTACAATATCCATTCATGACAAAAACCCTCAACAAAATAGATTTAGAGGGAACACACCTCAACATAATAAAGGCCATATATGAAAGACTCACAGCTAATATATCCTCAATGGGGAAAAAGTGAGAGCTTTTCCCCTAAGGTCAGAAACAAGACAAGAATGTCCACTCTCATCACCTTTATTCAACATAGTACTGGAAGTCCTAGCTGTAGTAATCAAACAAAAAGAAATAAAAGGCATCCAGATTAGTAAAGAAGAAGTAAGACTTTCACTATTTGCAGATAACAGGACACTATAAATAGAAAACCTGAAAGACTCCACCAAAAAAACTACTAGAACTGACAAATGGATTCAGTAGTAAAGTCACAGGATAGAAAATCAATGTACAGAAATCTGTACAGTGAGCAGAAATCACTAAAAATGAGCAGCAGAAAGAAAAATTAAGAAAATAATCCCATTTACAACTGCACCAAAAATAATAAACTACCTAGGAACAAACCTAACTAAAGAGGTGAAAGACCTATACTCTGAAAACTATAAAACACTAATGAAAGAAAATGAAGATAATGCAAAGTAATAAAAAGACATTTCATGCTCATGGACTGGAAGAACAAATATTGTTAAAATGTTTATACTACCTAAAGCAATCTACAGATTTAATGTAATTCCTATCAAAATACCAAGAGTATTTTTCACAGAACTGGAACAAATAATCCTAAAATCTGTATGGAACCACAAAAGACCCCAAATAGCCAAAGCAATCCTGAAGAAGAAAAAAACAAAACTGAAGGTATCATAATTCCAGACTTCAAGTTATACTACAAAGCTGTAGTAATCAAAGCAGTATGGTACCAGCACAAAAATAGACACATAGATCAACAGAACATAATAGAAAACTAGAAATAGGGCATCTGGTGTCTCAGTTGATTGGGCATCTGACTCTTGATTTCCAGGTCACGATTCTCATGGTTGTGAGTTTGAGCCCTGCATGGGGCTCTGCACTGACAGCACAAGGTCGGCTTGGGATTCTCTCTCCCTTGTCTTTCTCTCTGCCCCTTCACTGCTCTCCTGTTCTCTCTCTCTCAAAAATAAATACATAAATATTAAAAAAGTAAAATCCAGAAATAAATCCACAATTATATGGTCAATTTGAAAAAAGAGGAAAGAATATGCAATGAGGAAAAGACAGTTTCTTCAACAAATGGTATTGGGAAAACTGGACAGCCACATGCAAAAGAGTGAAACTAGATCACTTTCTTACACAGTACACAAAAATAAATTCAAGATGGACCGAAGAGCTAAATGTGAGACCTGAAATCATAAAAATCCTAGAGGAGAGCACAGGCAGTAATGTCTGTGATATCAACCATAGCAACATTTTTCTAGATATGTCTCCCAAATCAAGGGAAATAAAAGCAAAAATAAATTATTAAAACTACATCAAAATGAAAGTCTTCTCACAGCAAAGGAAACAATCAACAAAACTAAAAGGCAACTACTGAATGGAAGAAGATATTTGCAAATGACACATCTGATGAAGGGTCTGTACCCCAAATACATAAAGAACTGATATAATTCAACACTCAAAAACAAATAATCCAACTTAAAAACAGGAAGAAGAAATGAACAGACATTTTTCCAAAGAAGATACATAGATGACCAACAGACACATGAAAAGATGCTCAACATCACTAATCATCAGGGAAATGCAAATCATAACTACAATGAGATATCACCTCATACCTGTCAGAATGGCTAAAATCAACAACACAAGAAACAAGTGTTGGTGAGGATGTACAGAAATGGGAATTCTCATGCACTGTTGGTGAGAATGCAAAATGGTACAGCCTCTGTGAAAAACAGTAATGAGTTTCCTCAAAAAGTTAAAAATAGAACTATTTTATGATCCAGTAATTGCACTACTAGGTATTTACCAAAAAAATAAAAATAATAATTCAAACAGATACATGCACCCCTATGTTTATTATAGCATGATTTACAATGGCCAAATTATGGTAGCAGCCCAAATATTAATTCATAGATGAATGGATAAGTGGTGTATACAATGTAATATTATTCAGCTATTAAAAAGAATGAAATCTTCCCATTTGCAATGACATGGATAGAGCTAGAGAGGATAATGCTAAGCGAAATAAGTCAGTCAGAGAGTCAAATATGATTTCATTCATATGTGGAATTTAGAAAAACAAATGAGCAAAGGGAAAAAAGAGAGGGAGACAAACCAAGAAACGAATCCTTAACTATAGAGAACACACTCATGGTTATCAGAGGGGAGGTGGGTGAGGGGATGGGTGAAATAGGTGATGGGGATTAAAGAGTACACAAATCATGAAGAGCACTGTGTAATGTATAGAATTTTTGAATCACTATATTATACACTGAAACTAATAAAACACTGTTGATTCTACTGGAATTAAAATTTAAAAACTCAATAAAGGTTTAAAAAAAAAGAAAGAAATTAGAAAAACAGATTGTCCTGGTGTATTTAAAATTGATTCTTTTTCCCTCCCCACTATAGGAAAAATGAGGTGATCTTTCTCTCATATTTTCTGTAGGAACCTGATCAAGTTCCTGGAGGTAAATCTAACAATGTTGTGGTTCCATGCGACTGACTCTCCCTGGAGTTTTTAAATCTGAGAGTTGTCCACGCTGAGTTTCTAGAAGCTTGTCAATTATAGTTCAGATTTTTCTACCCTTGACATGAAACCCTATATTAGCCTGTTTCTCTAACGGTTGGGAGCAGTAGTTTTCTCTATGTCTTCCCCTCCCTTACAGATCAAAGAGTGTTGATGATTTTCAATCTATTTAGCCTTTTTACATCTTGTTAGGATGAAGTGACTACTTCCAAGCTTCTTAAATGTGGAACTGGAAACCAGAGGTGTATTTTATTTGATTTAATATTACTGTAACAGGCATTATATTCATATTTTTATTTTCATGTAAATTGTTGTCGATGTGGAAGAACAAAGCTGATTTTTAATGTTGAAAAAAGGAAAATAATCTTAAAATAAAGGGCCAAATTGCAAGAAGTAGTGATAAGCCAAGAAAATTATAGAATTCTTTCATATCAAGGTGAATCTAAACAAATTCTGTGTGCAATAATATTATAATATTGTCAATATATGAGGCTAAAGAAAAAGAAGTAAACACTGGGTATATTTAAGTTGGTACAGTAATGATCTAAATTAGTTTGTGCTAAGATCCTTGAGTGTTCAGGAGAAAGAAAAAAAAATTCTCTAAATTAAAATAGCCAATTCTCGGGGCGCCTGGGTGGCTCAGTCGGTTAAGCGTGCAACTTCTGCTCAGGTCATGATCTCACAGTTGGTGGGTTCGAGCCCCGCGTTGGGCTCTGTGCTGACAGCTCAGAGCCTGGAGCCTGTTTCAAATTCTGTGTCTCCCTCTCTCTCTGACCCTCCCCCACTAGTGCTCTGTCTCCGTCTCAAAAATAAATAAACATTAAAAAAAAATTTAAATAGCCAATTCTCCACATATTGATCTATAGACTTAACACAGTTTCAGTATAAATACCAATAGAAATCTTAGCAAGCCAATTCTAAAATGTTTATGGAAAATCAATGATTCATTAATAGCTAAGATACTTCTGAAGAAAACAATAAAGGTGAGGTTTACCTTACCTGATATAAGTACACAATAAACATTTGTATTAAGAAATAGTGATACAAAATAGACAAACAGTCCAGTGAACAGAATATAGAGCCCAGCATCCCAGAATACCCCTTCCCTCAATATGTGGAAATTTGAGAGAGACAGCATTATAGACAAGTAAAGAAAGAATAAGCTAGTCAGTAAGTGGAACTGAAATAAAATAAATTAGATCTCTCTTTAACATCATACACAAAAATAAATTCCAAGTGAACTAAAGGCTTAAATGTAAAAGATTAAACTTTAAAACATTCATAGTAGGGGCGCCTGGGTGGCTCAGTCGGTTAAGTGGCCGACTTCGGCTCAGGTCATGATCTCGCGGTCCGTGAGTTCGAGCCCCGCGTCGGGCTCTGTGCTGATAGCTTGGAGCCTGTTTCAGATTCTGTGTCTCCCTCTCTCTGACCCTCCCCCATTCATGCTCTGTCTCTCTCTGTCTCAAAAATAAATAAACATTAAAAAAAAAAAATTTTTAAAAAAAAAAAACATTCATAGTAAAGTTACAAGAGAATATAAAGGCATCAAAGGATTCTTAAGACCTAAAAATGCATGAACTATAAAAATAAAAGTAGTCCAGTGAATTTACTCTCCTACAAATAGGCTTTGGATTATCCATTTTTTGTTTTTGCTTTTACTTTTATAAACAATGAAGCTATGAATATATTCAGAGACTGGACTACTTTACAGCAATGAAAATGAACTGATGAATTAACATGAAAAAATCTCAAAACTACAATGTTAACTTCAAAAAAAACAAGTAGCAAAAATAATGTGACTTGTGCCATATGTAAAACACATAAAGCTAAACCATATGTTGTTTAGGGATAAATTTACCTGTGGTAAAAAATATAAGGAAAGTCAAGAAGACTGTAAAAACATATATTTAGGATGTGATGACCTCCAGGGAGAAAGGAGGAAATGACAGGGGAGAAGCACACAAAGACATTCAAAGTTCTATTTTTTAATCTGAGTGGTAGTATATATGTGTTCATTTTATTAATCTTATCCAAAAGCTATATATTTAATATTAATTCACTCATTTAATATAAAATATTTTTTAATTTTTACAGTAAATATTTCTGCTGTGATGAAATTCTTTAAATTTCCCAGAGGCATCTCAGTAGTTGAGTTCTGATTCTTCTACAGTTAAAAACATTTGATTTGAATAAAATTCAATTAATATATATTAAAATACATTTAACAATTAAGTGGCATGTAAATATACAACATTTTAAGAACTGCTTTTAGGGGTGCCTGGGTGACTCAGTCGGTGAAGTGTCCTACTTCAAATCAGGTCATGACCTCACCGTTAGTGAGTTCCAGCCCCATATGGGGCTCTGTGCTGTCAGTAGAAAGCCTGCTTCAGATCCTCTGTCCCCCTCTCTCTCTGTCCCTCCCCCGCTTGCATGTGAGCGCACATGCCTGTCTCTCTCTCTCTCAAAAGTAAACATTAAAAAAAAAGAACTGCTTTTAGCTATCTAAATTTCTCAATGCTAAAAATAATGTGTTGAACTCTTTTAGAAATAAAAGGTAAAGGGTATAAGGCCTTATTAATATCTTAAGTTTTGCTGTTGAATTGATTTATAAAAGAAGAAGATTTGTATGACTCATATCTTTTAGCATTTATTTTGAGAATGCCTTCACATAAGTGAGGATATGTTGATTAAAATAATACGACTTCTAATGATGGATTGTATAGATGTATAATATACATATTGTATACTACTAACTCCATTTTAAAGGTTCTATTTAGCTAATAAACTTAGACATAATTTTATTATTCTTTAGATAACTTATTTCTAATAATAGAGAATTTAAAAAATAATTTGTCTTGCATTTTAAGAGTTTATGATATTCAGTTCATAATTTGTTTGCTTGAAAAAGACTGATTTAAACTTAAACCAACATGTTTGAAATCATTAAAAGACCACCTCTTACACTCAGAGGGGCCACTTTAGAAAATAATTAGCATTTATCCTTCAGGAATGTTAACGCTATAAGAAGAAATCCAGAAATAACTCAATATAAAAATACCAAGCTCAGGCATTGAAAGGGCATCCCATATGAGACTTTAACATCAGTAGCAGCCTAAAGCTTTACTTATAAGGGATATTTTTATTATAAAATTTATTGTAAAATTGGTTTATATACACAATGGAATACTACTTGGCAATGAGAAAGAATGAAAAACTTCTAAGGGATCTTAATACCCAAGTTGGAAATGATATCCAAGCAACTTCTCCCAAGAAATGGATTCTAAGAACTGTTAATCTGTACTTAATAACTCAGTTGTGGAAATCTGATTTGATCTTTAAATAGAAAATGTAAGGAAAGTAATGAAAATCAATCATTTTAATTTAGAGGTGGGAAATATTTGTTTCAGTCATTGATTATTCTACCACAATGAACTTCTGAAAAAGCAGAATACAAAGTCAACAGATTGAGTTCATTTTAATTAAATGCCTAAAATTAGCCAAAACTTAAGAACTGTTTCATGTTCATGTCCGAAGACCAAAGTAAAGTTTAAAATCCTTTGGAATTAAAGAAACCCTGTGTTTTTTTTTTTTTTTTAGAAATCTGAAGGAATTTAGTTTTTATCAGGCCAACTTACTTTTAAACAGCAATTACATAAACAAGAATGTGGCAAATTTATAGATGTTATCTAATAAAATGTATATGTAGAAGACGAAACTGCAATATAGATAGAAAAACTTTAAAAATAATGTGTGTCATATTTAAGACTAGAAAAAAGAATAGGAGAAAAACAGTGTGGCTTTATTTCTTACTGAATAAAACATTTTAGGCTAGTTCTTTCACTGAAAAAAATTAATTGAGTGCCTAACACAGTCATTTCCCAAACTGGTATTTTAATACATACAGAGAATATATATATGAAACTACATATATCCATATAAGTAATATATTAATCCCCAAAGCTAATAGTTATTCATAATATCGTTAGGATACACTGCGTTAGTAACTAAGTTTCTATTAATTATATATTAAAACCCCATTATTATAGATTTGATTTGATTTTTGAATCATGGTCATATAAGCAGAGGTTTTATCCTCAGTTTGATGAGGACATAATATCTTTATAAGTGACTTGAGTGTAAGAAAATATTTAACTTAAGGAAATAGATTATTATACACCCATATGCTAATAACACATTGTCTGTATCTATTTAATGCTGCAGAGCCTCTGGTATCCTAACAGAAGATTTACTTATTCAATTGATAGAAATTTGTTTCTTCAGATATTTTATATAATCATTATTAATTAATGAGGTTTTAATTTTTGCACTTGTTAATAATGTAGATAAAATAAGAACAAGGAATTGGATCTATTATTCCTAGAAATGAAGTAAATGACAGAAAAAAATTTTGAAAGAGGTTAATCTTAAAACGAAACTCATATGCATGCATGAATATATGTTAAAATAAACCTATCGTATTTGAGGGTGAAAATAAATCTGATTAAAGATTTCCATGTCAAAGCTCAGAGCCTGGAGCCTGTTTGGGATTCTGTATCTCCCTCTCTCTCTGCCCTTCCCCCGTTTGTGTTCTGTCTCTCTCTGTCTGTCAAAAATAAATAAACATAAAAATTAAAAAAAAAAGATTTCCATGTCAAGTGAATATTTCTTAAAAGAATAAATCTCCAGTCTTAAAGCTGAAATATCTTGTCATTTATTATCTAGCTATGAATATAACTTAATTTTAAAACATCTACAACAAAAAAACAATAGAGAAGAGCATATCACTGTTACAAGTTTCATAGGACTGAATTTTAAGGCAGACCTTTTGAAAGCATGCTGAATGTTTCATATCTGATACTGTATTATCCCCATAAGATCTAGCTAGGAGGCAAGGTTACTCTACCATGATGCCAGCTGGTAAATATTTGACATTGGAGTCTCTTAGAACCAAAGGCAGTGAATATATACCATCAGCAGTGTTGTGTCTGAGACCAAAGGGAACTGATTGAGAAAGATACCCATAGAGACCACTGGCTGCTAAGAAGGATACGATCAGTGCCAGGAAAGAGCACTGCACCTTTTATCATTTCTCCCATGATGCACCCTACTGACCACATGTCAACTGAAAACAAAAATGAAATGAAGATAAACAAGAAGATAGGAATAGAACAGCAAATAAATGAAAACACTTGGTTACTCATGCGATTGAGCAATGGTCTGACCTTTTACTGACTGGCTAAGAGGCCAGTCTTAAGATCATTAGTGTTTTAAAACATTGAAGTGGGAAGAACACAAGTCAGGGCCCTCTCTGCTATGCAACTGAATGAACTCAATACTACTTAATGTATGATAATATTACTTTGCAATTATAATTCAATGATTAATTTAGTTTCTGATTTAAAAGGTCTAATTTGCATTCACCTCCTAGAATCCTACTTATTCGTATTGTAAATTATTCTAGATTGTGTTAATATGGGAAACATGCAAACTGGTTTCTTTTTTATTCTTTCGTATACCATATTTGAAAAAAAAAAAAAGCTGAGCTGCCAGCAACTTCAAAAGAAAGGGTTTCTTTTACAAAACACATTTACTCTTATTTATAAATATGAATAAATATCCGGAAGCAAAATGCCAGTTCAAGAATGAATATTTCTAAATATGCTGGCTCGGTTTCATTGACTCCCATCAAAGGAGCATGTTTCTAAACAGGAAGTCTTGTCTTAGTCTTATACACATGGTTGCTTTATAATGGTAAGAAACACTGGCTTTCAAAACAGGATGGTTCTACATGAAATCAACAACATGATTTAAGTGCTGACACTGCTGAGACTATGAATCCAAAGAAACCTGGAATTCAAGGTGAAATTATGATGGTTTCTCTCCTATTGCCAGTTATCATCCAGAACTTAAAACCCATAAGCCGGGACAGAGGGTACACAGGGAGGGGCAAAATGGGAAAAGGCGAAGCAAGAAAGTAAAATCTCTCTCTTTAACCATACTTGATTACTCACGTGTTCCTACTGAAAAGTCAGAAGGAGAGATAGGTCATTCTTAAGGGGGAAAATAACCTAGAGGAATAAGGGATGATGAGGGGGAGCAAATAGGGAAGGGCATTAAAATAGCAGTACACTATAATTTTGCTCCACTTACTCTTCAAATTACATTTTGTAATTTGGCAGTGACCTAAAAGAATTCCTCATGAGATTCTTTCCAATGTGAAAATCTCACTCAGGTTAAACTCAAAGTTTCCATTGTTTGACTTAATACCTAAACGGAGTGATCACTGCAAAGAAATGGTTACAGATTTGAAGGTGATAAGCATACCAAGAGAAGCAAATTTGTTTTGCTTCCATTTTAGGAAAGCAAGTGACATGCAAAAATATCAGGGAAAGATAGAGCAAACAGTTGTGCATCCCTTTATCATTAATGCATTTGTAATTATGGATAATTATCCATCTCACAAGAGGTTGGTATTGTGAGAATCTTTGATTAAAGAAAAAAAGAAAAAGGTGTCTGAAAATGAATTTGTTTTGGAATTGCAAGTATTCTTATCATACTGTCCAAAGTGACCAGTCTAAGTTGCTATTTACATTATATCTATTTTTATAGATATTGTGGAAGACACAGACAAAAAAATAGAGAGAGCTAATAAACTCAATAAGCAGGATTTTCTCTTGCCTGTATCCATTTAAACACTTGGAAAAAGTGGCTTCTGCCACAAACAGAATCTGAGAGTATCTATCTGGGAGTTAGAAAACATCTATTTTTATTTTTTATTTAATGCAAAAAAAATCTCTTCTATATTATCTCATTTTTTTTCTTCTGCAGAACCAATTCCATTGCTTTTTTAACTCTATAACTTTGGTCAAGTTACTTCAGTCTCTAAATATAAATTTCATCCTCTAAAATGCAGATGGTAAATAGTATTTATCATGTAGAATTTTTTAAAAGACTTGAAAGGATTATGCCTGGTAAAGATCCTTCTACATTGCCTGGTACATGGTAAGTATGATTTATATACTGTAATTAAATATATTCTGGAAAGGTTTATTTATTTAATATTTATGTAATATTACATTTAGATGTAATAAAGAAATCTTTCCAAGGATCACCCACCATTCACTGGGTGATCCTTTCACTCTTAAAACCACTTGGAAAGGCATTCCACATATTCAATCACAGCTGATTCTATGGAACTTCTTTCCATTATTGAAATAGCAATTACCCTGCTTCCTCATCTAAATAACCATCTTAAATTATGTTAATATAGCCTATGATCCTTGACCACTGTTCTCCTAAAACTGGCAAATTTTTATCTTTCAGACTAAAATCCCTTGATTTTTCATCCCCTCATATATGCCTTTAAACAACAGCAATAACCGTAACAACAGGTGATCAAAATGGAATATTAAGTCCTTGTGTTGCTTCAGTTTCAAGTGGTTCTAGACAGTTGTTGGTTTAATAACTGGTATCAATAACTGGTATATCTCCCAGTTCTTCTTTGTGTGGTTTTGCTATATCTAGATATTTCAAAGGAAAAGAAGACCATCTTTGGAAATTTATCTTTATGTCAGAATCCAAAATACAGTTAATAGACCATAAAGCTTGTCATAAAAATAATGCAGAGATACAAACTTTAGATATGAACTATCGATTAATATAATGAATTCTATTTTCTCTATTTTAAAGTATCTTTTCTGAGTAACAATACCGTAGAAATTTTTCCAATTTCCATTCCCATTTAACTTTACTCGCTATTCATTATTCTTACAGATTATCCATGTTTATGCCACCTAAGTGCTAAGCTTTGTGTCTAGAAATGATAAGCTTTATTACTATGAATTATAAAAGTATTATATATGCACATGAATTTATATGGATTTTTATACACTGAAGATACGATTATTTCTTAAGATAAAGTCCTTGCATCAGATTTTGTGAATTATTCATCACAACTAAAACAGGAAATAGGTAATAAAAGAATTTGATACTAAATCTTGTTGGAACGGAGAAGTGGGGGTTGGTGGTAAGCCTTCCCTCAGCTAATATACATAACTACTTATCAAGGAGACTATATTATTTTATGATATTTTCAAGATATTCCATTGAATGCTGATTGTACATAGACCTGAGAAGAAATTAGCAAATTCAGTTACTGTAGGATTTTGATGCTGTCTGAGACAGCCTGTATTTGGGTCTCCATAAGAGTTTTATACACTAATGCTGTCCAGTTAGAATTCTCAGCGCTTTCATGAATCTGATTTATTACATTTCCTCTCCCATCATCAGTATTCCCATAGGCAGAAAGCAGATTCATTTGCAATTGTGACATTCAGAAACTGAGTCACTTTCCCTAGAAGGGATGTTAAGTAAGTTTTGGTTTTACTAAATTATGGTGAGAAAATCTAAGTGAGAAAATCTCAAGTGTCATTGTATCATTTGTCAGGCATTAGATTATGCTAAATTATCTCTTCTCTATTCTAGCCAAGAGACAAAAATGATATAACATAAGCCCTGGCAGCTTAAATCTAAATAAAGAAAGCATTATATTGCTATTTCCACATTCTGTCCAATGGCTTGGGTTGTAATCTACAATGAAATATTTTTTGAACTATGTGAATTTCTATCCAGAAACCTGGTAAATGTCTTCCACCTAGGAGATTTTGTGGCTCTGGTAACACAATTGTGAGACCACATTGCTTTTCTCCCTAACCTATTTCTTCACTTAGCATAGGATTCAGAAAATGTGCTTTGATAAATTTTCTTGTAAAGCATACCTCAAAATATAATAGCAAGAAGATTTAACATAATTTTCTAATATCACAGCACCATTTCTTTGAAAAATTTGTTTCAAAAGTTATAAATTTATATATATAACAAGTGCACATTGTTTTAAACTTCAGTGAAAAGATGGAATTATAAAAACTAAAGAAACATACATATTTTGCACATGTGAATCTGAATAAGAAAAATAACATTTATAGAACGCTAAATATTCAGAAATCAAAACAAGATTTTTTCTTTGAGTCTACCCATTCAACTTGCTTTTCTTGTTTTATAACTTCTATGTCATAATATAATTAATTTTTACCATTATTTAAAACATTTTGTATTCCTCATTGGCTTTTTTTACAAAACAGAAAAAAAGCCATTAAAACTTACCATAAAGGAGAAGACTTTAGCTTTATATTAAATCATAAACCAAGCTATAGACTAAAAGACTTATAAGATATTTCCCATAAAAAGACTGAATAATTTTTTTACTGTACCAAAATATTTTAAATGTCATCTTTCAAAATCCATGCAATTCTGTAGTGTATATAAATAAGTAATTCAAAGATATCCTAATTTTGAAAAAAAATGTCTTTTTCTTTAAGTTTTTCATGTTCTAATCAACAAATAGTAAATGCTGGCTCCAAATGTCTCACATGCTCACCAATGTAAGTATCCTCACTTCATTCTGTACATCAAGTTACAAAAGTATTTTAGTAAGTAGCAAACTTTTTCTTTCTTTTCATTGTTGTCAAAATTTCACAGATAATTTTGGTTTCTCATCATTTGAGAGAAATTTTATTCTGGGTAGCCTCTTAGTTATTTTCATTTTTAATAGTTTATCTAATTCAATTTGAAGGTTATTTGGGCTGGAGTGTCTCCAAACTAATTAACTTCATAACATAAAAACTGTACTTCTTGGAGCCCCTGGGTGGCTCAGTTGCTTAAGTGTCTGACTTCAGCTCAGGTCACGATCTCATGGTTCATGAGTTTGGGCCCTGCATCAGGCTCTGTGCTGTCAGCGCTGAGCCAGCTTCAGATCCTCCATCCCCTCTCCTCTGCCCCTCCTCCACTTGTGCTGGAGCTCTCTCTCCCTCTCTCTCTCTCTCAAAAATAAAAATATTTTTAAAACTTGTGTTTCTTATCTTTGAAGGTATTTAGAAGTATGTGTCTGTTTGTAAATATCTAATGTTTTTATCACCACAGCAATCCTGTAAGACAGGGAAAGGAAGTATTTTACAAAGTAAATTAAAGTTTAGGGGGTGTCACATCACCAAAGTGAACAGAACTAGATGCCAGTTCTTGGAGCCCTATTCCAGTACGTACTTGACATTCATTTGACTGCAGAAGGCAGAAAGAATGTCCCACACACTGCTCATGGACTCTGTCCTGAGGACCAACAGGGCCCAGGGCAATTTGAATAGAATTTCACAGTAATGACTAAGGAATGTGTTTTATTATTTGTGTAGTTCTTCCCCTTCAATATTTCACAGAACTCTATGTACAGAACTCTGTAGGGGGGTAGGGGGAAAATAACATGCTTTTAAACCTGTCTGTATGCATTTCCGGGAGACAGGGAGCTTCTGGGGGACCGAGCAGTCCTAGTCCCAGCTCCTAGTGGAGCTTTATGAATGCTGGCTCTCAGCAGCCCCTCTCCAAGACATCAAGGAGTAGAGGCCCAGCTCCTCAATTTCTTGCCTTCTGTTCCACCCTGGAAGTCTGTCCTCACTTGCTGCCCCCTTGCAATATATCTCTCTGAACTCCTTTTATGACCTTCATGACTTATCCTGCCCTCTAGTGGACTCTGGCCTAGTCTCAACTTCCTGGGTGAGAGATTTTCCCCCTGTAACTATGTCCTCCTTCCATCTTTACAGACCACCTCAAGCACCAGCTCTGACTCTAGTGATTCCTGTCTTACTCAGATTATTCTCAAAGTAATAACAATGAAATAGTTGTATAATAATAATCAAATAGTAGTAAAACTAATGGTGAGAATAGATTCTTTCAAACAAGTACGTACAGAGAAATAAAGGTGAAACGTCTTATTTTTTCTCATGTTCATGATTATCTGCCATTCGCTTATGGGTATGAAAAAATGGCTGAAGTCTTACATTGCAACTTTACTTAAATCATAAGCCATATCTTGTTTGAGATAATACTGTACCATCTCAATATTAGGTAAAAGATTATAGTAATGTATTAGTTGCAAAAGTTTATTAGAAAGTAAGCATGGTTATTTCAAAGAGGTAAGAAGGATTAAGAATCTCTATCTGCATTAGATGAGTATCATCCACAACCTCTAATTTTTATTCACTTTACTTTGATTATTCCTAATTTTCATGTTCACATTCAGAAAAGATATGACATTCATTAAATTTGAGGATGTTTTCTTTATTTATTCAAATACACTTTTGGCAAATCATTTATCTGTTCCTTAATAACTTGGCTCCTTGGCAAGTCTATATGTACATCCTTTTCATTCTAATTGGAATTTCTCATGTCTTCAGAGGGAAAAGCAAAGGGGTCTATTTTAGCAATCAGATCTGGCATCATTTGGAGATAATATACTTGAGGTCTAGCAATTTCAAATGAATACAGTGTGCCTGTCTTTAATATCATGTAGGTCCAGGAAACTCTGGCCAAGAACTCTAGATGAAGGACTTCACAGGCCTTGCTCAAAGAAGGTGTGGCCATTTGAAGAAGAATGGAAGAACAAAGGTAAAAAGAATATATCTAAGAGAAGTAGGCTTAAGGAAAGAATTTGTAGTATATGAAAATTCTACCAGTATTATGAGACTTCAGTAATCAAAAATACCGCATGCCCTGGTTGGGGTTTGGGGTGGGTGAGGGAATCAGTGACTAAATATCCCTTAAAAAAATTATGAGAAAAATCAACCTTACTATCTACTATTGTTAAAAGAGACAAAATCTGAATGAAATGTAAAGTCATTGACAACCTCTTTTGTGATTGTTGGACTCTTAAAGAAAATAATGGACCTCATATATTTACTGCTAACTCAAAATTTATCATGGGCCTAAGAATTTTTAGTAATACTATACATTATGTCAATAAATATGCTATGAAATAGGTTTTAATCATAACACTGTAATAAAAATTGAGTATATAATAGTATATGTTTGTATAAACTATTAATACATTAAAAACAAATATTTTATAAATGGTCCTTTGGATATTAAAAAATAGCAAATTAACAGAAAAGGAAATATGTATGTATGTATATAATGTATTTGTTTTGCCAATACTTAAATAATTAAGAAACTACCCTGTGATATAACCTGGATCATATCAATAGCCAAGAAATGTACACAGTGTTCTCAAAATGCAAATACAGTTTTAATTTAGGCATATAGCTAAAACTTCAGTCATCAATGATAATTTCATAAGATTTCCTAGTTTGTCAAGGTGTTTTACTATTTTTGTCATAGGTTCAGATAAAGAAAAGGAACGTTAAAAAGTTCTATGGAGAGAGGGGAATAATGATTATGATTATAGAATATTACCATATAATTTTTCAGCCTCAGAGAAATTTAATAAAAATTACTCTGAATAATTATAAGGGAAAGTCAAAGAACTTATGATTGCTTTGTTTTTAAGTCTCTGAAAAATCTTAGAAGTAGTCAATTAGCCTATACTAAGCTTTGATATTACTTCCAGTAAGTGCTGGAATCTTTCAATATGCTAAAATATTGGTAAGATTCTTCTCTCCATAATTACTCCATCAACCCCCAAATGTGTATCTAATCACCATGGTTAGTGAAGTTAATTCAATGCTCTGATCTCTCAATTGTTGCTGGGAAAATCTAATCATAAAATTATAATAACTTCATGTAAAGATTAATGAAACAATTCCACTCAAAAATACAGAGTACATGTAATCCACTGTTTAATAGAGATACTACAGTTTAGTTTAATTTTTAAATGTCTTCATGACTTCAGACATTAAATTATAATTTTAATTATAGGTAAAATGAACTAAGGATTTAAATACAAATGGAAACATTTCTAGAAAGATGGCAGTTCTTCTAACACGTTTTATCTGTAAATTATTTACTCATATTTAAGTAAAATTTAACTTAGCAAGATGTTTTCCATTATAAATGTCTTCATGTAACTTTTCCATTGACTTTTAGGTCTGTATGCAGGCTCATTATCACATAGGGCAGTAGGCTATCAAAGACCATTATTTTATATGATCATCACTGAGATAAAGGAATACAGAATGCAAATCCTTATAATGTAAATTTTTATGTTGGAATTTATTCAATTTCTAGGATCACTTTTATCAAGGATATATATTTTATGTATTGATTTTAGCACAATTTACTGTCAGTTCCAAATATTTTCCTGAAACAAACTATAATAAAGGGAAAAAAAGATCTCCAAGAAAATAATTATTGGAAGAATACAGAATTATCAATATGGTGCTATTATCTTTGTTTGCTTCTTTTTCTGAAGGATATCTTGGGTTAGAAAATGTCTTGACTTTTTCTAATTGTATTGGCTTTTAAATTTAATACTGGTAAAAGAGGAGAAAGAGCAATCCTGATAAATGCCTGAAGAGCTATATTAGATCTCAGAGCACCAAGCCACATGGAAATCAAGTGACCTATAACAACAATGTCATGTGGAAATGAGATATTTTGTGACTTATCTTCCACTAACTAGGGCATTATAAAGATGTAGCTGTGCAACTTCACTTTGAGTGTTGTGAAGTTCCCCTTTTTTTGTCTGAAATATACTCCAAAGACGAAAACACACACACATACACACAATCCTACTTTTATATGAAACCAGTACATTTAAATATGAATGCGAATTATAATATTGTTCTCATCAACTACATTGGATATACAATTTATCCTCAAAATATAAATAATTTAAAATAAAATGAAAGTAAAATGAATTATCATTTTAATCAATATAAAAATTATTGAGATGTTTTACATGCTTTCTTTTTATATCCTCAAAATCTAGTATGCATTTTGTGTATAAAATATATCTCAAATCAGACTCATCATAATTTAAATACTGAATAGCCACATGTGGCTGCCTATTGGACAGTATAGTCCTAGAAGATGTCATTACTCTTGACTTATTATTGGAATTTAGAGAATATCTTACTAATATCCAGCAGAATAAATAAATATCTACATAATGAGTGCTCATAGTGGTATAAACTTCTCACTGAGTCAACTAAATAACAGTCATAATCTTACATAATAAAAGAGTTCCTTAATACAGCTTTCTTGTTAACCAAATATAATATTTAATAGTTATAGACCACATGTTTATTGCCAATTTCTAAAACAATTTCATATATAATAATATACTGAACTCAATATTGCATTATCACTGTTAAAACTGGAAATTGTTGTTGTATTTAGATTTGCACTATTGTGTGTTAGCAGGGTATTTCTATATGCATAAAAATATATTCTCTATTAATATGTAAACTTTATTACGTATATATTACAAACACTAATATGTGACTTTGTTAGAGAGTAAACTTTGGATCGTTTTAGACATATATCAGCTCATTTAATAATTCTAAATCATACATATTTCTCCAAGAAATTTCTATTGTAATCTAGCCCAGAACTCAAGGGTAGAACTTGAATAAACACTGCTTTTTAAAATTCTAAATTTCATTGGAAAAGCGATTATCTGTGTCTCAGTCAACTTGACTTGACTGTCTCCAAGTCAAGTAAGAGAAGCTTATATTAAACCCAGCTGATCTCTGGCAATTTGAATAACAATTATGGTTTTTAAACGTGGAAGTTCATGGTTGAAGGGGGATATGCTATATTGACCTATTTAAGACTGGATATAGTGTCAAGAGTAATTCAATTCAATGAAACTATAGACAGAAGCTTAGGATATCAACAAGGAGAGAAATTATTATGCCTAAATGTTGAAGAAGCATACAATGATTTTAGGAAAAAGATGGAAAATACTTGCAAAGAGTGACTTCTTTTGCTAGTTACAAAGATATTTTAATAATTTGGGATTTGGTGACCTCTATTATTCATGAAAAAATAGCATTGCTATTTTGAGTTACAAACAAGAAAATAATTTAAAGGAAAAAAAGCCCATTGAAATTTAATTAAAACAAATCATTGCAGTAGGTAATCTTCAGTACTGGTCAGATTATATAAATCATCACTTTTTTTTAAATCACAAATACACCACTTACCCAACTTTTTGCTTCTATCTTTACTCTCCTGGTAAAATCATTATGTGTTTAAAGGGAGAGAGAACAAAACAGGTAAAGCTGCAGCAAAAGGTACAAGGATACAGTCCCTTCCTGGAAAGAGGATTTTGTGGCGAACCATTTCTCCCATAATGCATCCCACAGACCATATATCCACTAGAACAGGAGAGAGGGAAGTGAAGAAAAGGGAGGAAAGTAAAGTTAACTAAGATCATTGATCTCTGAAGGAGGAGGAAAAAGAACAGTTTCATTAGAAGGTACAATTTTTGTCTCCCCCCAAAAGTTGCCCCAAAATTAAAACCAGCACTGTAATATTACATTAACAATGTTTAGCATGAGAACTCAAATTAATTTTTAAAAATTACTTTATGGGTACCTTAGATTGCCTCTGTAGTGCCATAAAAGGGTGATATGGAAAAACAGCAGATAAACCAAACGTGTCTCCATGGTGGGTGGCGGCTAAAAGCCACCAAGAGGTTTTTTATTATTTGCAGGATATAGAGAAAATAATCTTAAGCAACCTACAGGAGTGGCTGTTTCCATTTTCTATTACACTCAGTTACATGGAATAGGGCAACCAAAAACCGCTTTTTTGTTCCCTTTGTTTTGTTTGTTTGTTTGTTTGTTTGATTGGTTGGTTGGTTCAGAATAAGGTACATGCAAGCACATCCAAGAAACTACGAAATGGCAGGAACCGTGGTTTACAGGCAGAAGTATTGGAATCCCTGGTATTCAGGACTTAGTTTTTCCTTCAGAGGTTATCCTTGTAATAAACATCAGTTTTAGTTTCTATTTGAAGTATTTCAAAAATAAAGATACGATCAATTAGCACATATATAAAGGAGTCATCTGGAAGTAAAGTGAAAAAAAGTATTAAAGGTGTTTAAAAATTGTTTTATTTATTTGTTTGTTTTCTTTATTTCTCAGTTGTCCCAGTTGTTAACAAAACATGCTTCACCTTCTCTTACCAATCTTTACCCTCTTCCAACTTGCTTTTTAGTAAGGATCAAAGGAACTTTGGGGCAAAGACATTAGGCTGAAATGCTCCTTGGGGAAGGAAGGCAGGGTTAGGTGCACAGGATAGCCAGGCATGCCTGATGTAGGAACAAGCGGGTGTTTCTGCATGATAACCTTCCTCTCATATGCAAGAGGGCAGCACAAGGGTGTTAGCTACATCTTCACAAATCTAGAGAAATGAAAAAGCTAAGGACGTGACTTGCAACCTTTTCTAGTGAGAGAAGGAAAATGGATGAAATTACATGCCATTTGTTCTGCAAAGATCTGGAACACCATCAATAGGCAAATGCAGCCCCTAACGCCAGACCTCTGTAGATCCTTGATTTCTTGAATTTTTTAATTAATTCCCCTTTGACGTTTTACAAGTAACCTGTGAAAAAGGTCTACAAATGTCTTCTTTTCCGAAGAAGTTAGATGTGGTTAGATTATTCCTTGGGAAGAGGACTAGATTTGCCTCTTCCAAGTCAAAAAGTAACAATTCTGCCATTGCTCACCAAAGTGAACCTGACCTTCCTAAGAGCTGACTTTTCCCTTTCTTCTGCACAAGTGCACAAAAGTATTGGCTCTCTTCTAATGTGAAAGTACACAAAGAAATTTGTTTAAACTGGTGACCAGGGAATTTTCATAAAGGTACCCTGTAGCACCTGCACATAAAAATATATAGATAATTATTTTTGTAAAACTTATAAAAATAGACTGCTAGGAATTAAATAGAATAAAACATAAAATAAGCATGAAATGTACATTTAGGATATATATATACATATATATATGTATATATATATGTATATATATATATAAAATCTTAATTTAAAAGAATTTTAATTCCTAAATATATTGGATATATATTTTTAATATGCTACATTACTTACTAGAGATATTCTTTTCAAAATAATGTACTGCAATGCATTCTAATAGGTATTTTATAAATCCTTTAATAAAATCAAATTGCAATACATTTTGAGGATTCTACTTTTTCTTTTGAAGTGTTCATGAATACTAGAAGTAACATAAAATTTAATATTTTCTCTATGATTCAGAATTTGGAATTACTAGGTAATTGCTATCCTAAATATTACTTACAGAGCAGTTTAAAGCATTGAAGAGACTCTTACCTAACTTGAACAATTTGGATTATTCTAAATTGATTATCCAATGAGCATTTGTAAAGATTCTTGCTCCAAGGCTCTGTGATATCTTTTTGTCTTCTCCTAGGAGTAGAGCCATCAATCTAAGATAAGCCATAAAGCCAAATGGCTAACTGTAACAGACAGATTTCTTCCTGTTTTCATACTCAAAACTCTGAGTTGAGCTGCAACCCAAACAGCATTTTTTCTCAATATCTACAGCATGTGTGCTAATCCATATCTGTTTTCAGATGCCATCCACAATTCTTTTTAGCCATAACATTTTAGTGTTCTTGCAGCAAAGCTTACTTTTCAGAAACATCCTTCACATTTTTAATGAATGATTCTTCATAGTAGTGTTTTTAAACACCTCTTAATATGAAAGCTGGCAACCCTATTAAAAATATACATTCATATGCATGAAAAAGAACACTGCCCTTGGCCATCTAAAACATATGCACATTTTCTTCATGGTTTCTGTGACTGCTATGCAGAAGCCTCCTTACCGTTCTCCTTGTAGCCCATTCCCAGAATAACCTCAGGGGCTCTATAATAACGGGTAACCACATAAGGAGTCATCATGAAACTTGTGCCTGCCGTCCTGGCGAGTCCAAAGTCGAGGATTTTCAATGTACAATCAGACTTGACTACAATGTTACTTGGTTTTAAATCCTGACAATAGGAAAAAGAGAAGAAATTAAAAGCCAGAAGCAAACGGAACATATGATCTCTATCTACTCAATCAATATGGCAGTCTTGCAGTAGTATTGATAGGGCCCCCCTTGCCTACAGAGCGCAATATAAAGCAAATGATTAGCTTTTTATATATATTTTTAAGTATCTTCAAAAACTTATTAAACCCAGAAGAGAAGTGTACTATCAATTTTACAGTTTAGGCTCATCTTGGGAAGAGCTCTTAGAATAAATAACATATCATTTATTGTCATCTGTTAGATTTTTCCTTATGGCAACATAAACTTTTCAGCTTATTTTTCATTTCTTGGCCTGACAGAAGAGTGAATCAAGGCAGCTGTCTTTGTACTGCCAGCAACAAACTGTGGAAATGAATGGTCTTATTTCAGCTGCACATATGACCTCTGCCAATCAAGGGCCTAGAAAACATGAGGCTTCTCAGAAGCCAACTCTCAATGAGCCGAAACAAAATGCTAAACGAAATCAACTGAAGTATAGCTACAATTTTCTTCTGTACGTTAGTGGACTTTGTGCTAATTCTATAGTCAAAGAAATGAGGAAGTACATTATATTCAACCTACCCCCCGCTACATAAAGAAAACAATCTACAGTTGCTCTCTCTCTTCTCCAAAGGCACTTTAATTATAATTCTGGAGTATGTATTCTTACCCTGTGAATAATTCCAGCAGAGTGGAGGTGCTTGATGCCACACAACATTTGGTATAGCAGGTAAGACATTCGCTCATGGTCTAATTCCATTTGAATCACCTGACACAAGTTGGCATCCATCAGTTCCATTACTAAGTAACTGGGAAGTAAATCCACAAGGTTAGTCCCAAATCACAAGATCCATGAAGTCCTTCAAATAGGTCAGAATCCTCTCCCAAATCTGTAAGTCTTCCAAACTTCTCAGCTCTACCTTTGATTGAATTGAGAACATGAAAACTTTCCAAGTATTACATATATGTTAGCCATGGTAACTCTACCACGAGGTCACCAGCAGAAGCAGCATTTATTAGTGTGTGGTTCCTACCCATATATTTTCTACCTTCATCTTGTCCTCACGTTTCCCTGAATTCACTGAACTGTTTCTTGAGTATTATGATTAGAAATTAAAGAAAAAAAAAGTCAGGGGTCATCTGGGTGGCTTAGTTGGTTAAGTATCCAAATCTTGATTTCAGCTCAGGTCATGATCTCACGGTTTGTGAGATAGAGCCCTGCATTGGGCTCTGCACTGGGCAGGGAGCTGGCGTAGGATTCTCCCTCTCCCTCCTCCTCTGTCCCTCCCCTGTTCATGCATGCATGTGTACAAACACTCTCACTCCCTCAAAAAAAAAAAAAATAGCATCTCCTATTAAATGCAATGTATCTGTGCCAAACAAGACAATGTGTTAAGATTTACTTCCTCTCCTCTGCTATTGTCACTATACTTCTAGATAGGTTATTTTTGCACAAAATCAAAGGCACCACAAAAAATAGAAATAAAGATTTAAAAATTATTTTTATCATATCCCTTTTCTTGATATTTCTCAAAGTGAATAGACTCATTCCAGAAAGCTCACAGAATCAATTAATAATAAAAAATACATAATAAATAATAAATCTTCTCTGATTGAACCAAGAACATAGAACAACAAAGCACAAGTGCCAGAAGGCCAAAAAGAAGCAGAAGTATCTTTCCAGGAAGGAACACCAGAAACAGAACCTTCTGTTCTATCACTGGATCCCTTTCATTTGCTGTCAGCTCTTATTTCCCTTTAATCTCTACAAGAGATTTCATCCACTGATGTATATCAATTTCCCTTGAGTTATATAAGTGCTATGCTCTTCCTTCCTTCATGAGTTTTGTTACTTACACATCCTGGAACTCCTCCAGTGTTTTCTGGGGTGTGAAGACATTTAATAAACTAATAATCTGGAAAAGAAATAGTAGAAGGGACAGAGGAAAGAGAGAAAGAAAAAGGGAGAGATTGAATTATTCAAAAAGCATACTGAAACAAGTATTTAATCCAACTCAAAGTCACACACTAGTGCTCTGGTAGCAATAGAAAAGTTGGGAAAAAACTTCTAGAACTGTTTCACAGAACATAGAAAAATGTACTCAGAAAGGTCATATATATGATATCTGCCTTTGGGTTAAATACAATTAAAAACGCTCAAATTCTTAGGCAGAAGGAAGAATCAGAGAAAATATATAATTGTGTAAATGCTTTAGAGTGTGATTCTCCTTGGTAGAATATAGAGTTGTAATGCAATTAAGCAAAAATGGAAGGAAGCCATGTAAGAAAAAGATGGGCAGCAGCAAAACACCCAACAAGATGTAGCAAGGTCATGGTTTTCCTCCAAATGAACAAGACGGTGCTCTAATTTAAGATTTTTTTGTGTTACTACTTTAGTTTCTTTTGCTTCTATTTCACACACAAATACTATTTAAACTAATGCTATACTGATATGTTTGGGGAAATGTATAATATCCTGGATGATATCAATAATGAATTTAGTGGAAAATGTATTTTAAAAGTTACTGCAGGGGCGCCTGGGTGGCGCAGTCGGTTAAGCGTCCGACTTCAGCCAGGTCACGATCTCGCGGTCCGTGAGTTCGAGCCCCGCGTCAGGCTCTGGGCTGATGGCTCAGAGCCTGGAGCCTGTTTCCGATTCTGTGTCTCCCTCTCTCTCTGCCCCTCCCCCGTTCATGCTCTGTCTCTCTCTGTCCCAAAAATAAATAAAAAAAAAAAACGTTGAAAAAAAAAAATAAATAAAAGTTACTGCAATTCTGTCTCTTAAATTTTTTGTTGCCTGCTTTGGTTATTTTATATATTAGTTAGCAAAGAAGTTTACCTTCTAGCATAAGTAAATATTCTCTACTAACGTCAGTGGGACATAAAAATAAAAAATAGGGATAACGATCTTCTCACAGGATAGATGCAACCATTTCACAAAACTGGATAAGTACAAGATTAAGATTTAAACATCTTTAAACTAAAAATTAATAAATTTTGGTAAATTCTGTAAGTGGTATAGAAACATATGAAATAATGAAAACAAAACAAACTGATTATAAACATCTGAGAAATGTGATCAAGTCCACAGAATGCTTTGGGTCACATGTAGTTTTCATTTGTTGAGGAATTATTGAGAAAAAATTCATAGTACAATGCATATTTTCATACACACACACACAAATGTATATATGGCAATGGTTATTACATATTAAGAAAACTATGATCATCTCTTCTAAAGGAACCTTAGGTTCTTTAGGTTATGGAATATGCATATAGAAATAAAATTATTTCAAAATATCTTTGAAACTTGTGATTAAAGTGTCTTATTCTGTATACTGATAGTGTGTGCTGAAGCAATGTGTGATATATCTGTCATTGTATGTACATCAAACATATACAGTGGGTTTGTTTTTCTAGTATTTTATCAATATTGCAAAGTAATTCATCTTGATATTTGGTCAAACAAAAACATCAGAGATTGTGCACAGGGCACACACACACACAACACACACAAACAACCCTTAAATATGGAAAAATGCTAACCCATATCACCTGGTAAATAATCTAGGTATTTGAAAATTAATTTAGAAAATAGCATTACAATTTTGAGTAAATCAAGATTATTTTAAAAGGTTAATTCCCCACTATGAATTCTTATTTTCACTGGGGCACCTGGGTCACTCAGTCGGTTAAACATCTGACTGTTGGTTTCAGCTCAGGTCATGACCTTGCAGTGCATGAAATGGAGCTCTGTGTTGGACTCTGTGCTGACAGTGCAGAGCCTATTGGGATTCTCTGTCTCTCCTCTCTCAGCTCCTCCCCAACTGGTGCTCGCTCTCTCTCCTTCTTTCTCCCAAAATAAATATATAAAAACTTTTTTGAAAAATTCTTATTTTCCCTTTTACTATGCCCTTGCTTCATCACCTTCATTTTCTTTGATTTCTCTCTGTTTTTTCTTTGCTCCCTTGTAAATTCTAATTCTTAACAATAACCAATTAAAAATTGTCCCTTTAGAAACATATTATCACAGGTATTTTCATTTTAGTTCAACAGTTTCACGCAGGAATCTGATTCAGTTCCTTTATTCCGACATATTAAAATGCAGATACGAATTAATGTTTGTTATGGCTCCACAATCACATTAGCCATCATTTCCTAGAATTAGGTATTCATTCTCTAAATGGATTCTCTTCTCTATTATTAAAGATTTAGTTGGGATTCTTCACTGTTTTACTTTACTTTCCACAGCATTTACAGAGTTCTGCATTCTGACTGCTTTTACTTAATATTACAAGTACTCGTGTGGAGGGGCGCCTGGGTGGCTCAGTCGGTTAAGTGTCCAACTCTTGGTTTCGGCGCAGGTCATGATCTCATGGTTCATGAGTTTGAGCCCCATGTTAGGCTCCGCACTGTCAGTGCAAAGCCTGCTTGGGATTCTCTGTCTTCCTCTTTCTGCCCCTTCCCTGCTCATGCCCTCTCTCACTCTCTATAAAATAAACATTTAAAAAAAAGTACTAATGTGGAATTTACATTTGGTCATAAGTGAACTTCCTTTCATAAGTGAACAAGTTCCAGATATTTATTTCCATAGACATATACACATGCACATGGAAATACACACATAAAAGGGGGATAGCAGGTAGAAAACCATTTACAGATAATCCTTTCAATTGGGAACTTCTTTTTAGGTATCATAAACATGAACTTCTACATTTCAGTCAAGAACAGGGAGGATGATTCCCTCAAATGCACCAAGTAAGTGGAAATTTCTCCACAATGTGTTTATTGCATTATAGGAGCTGAAAGGAAGATGAGAGAAATATAAGTATATGAAAACACTATCAAAATCTCCCATACTGCTGCTTCACTGATTATATCTATCCATTTTCCATTGCCCATGGTATTTCTCATCCTCTCTGCTATGATAAAAATAGATTGCATTGGCCATGTTGTTAGTCTTGTTCCTGCCTTCATTTAACATACTGAAAGAACAAATTGGTTTAGTAGAATGACTTTTCTTATGAATCATCCTTTCCATCATTTATAGTTACCTTCTAGAAGTCTTGTGTTTCTTGCATGGCAAAATTAGAGATGGGTACGTACTTCATAAATTTGCCTTTTTAGTGAGATCTTTCCTGCTCAATCTATTTTAAAAAGTAAGCCCACCCACCAGCACTGACCAGAATAATTTTCCTTTTGCTTTGTTTTACTTACTAGTGCTTATCACCATCTGACATTCTATACATTTACCTATCTATTTTTTAGACCATCTTTTTCTCTCATCAGTACAACATGAGCTCCACATGGTCAGGGATTCGTTTCTGTTATCTCTACTGATGTAATCTTAGCATCTAGGTTTATACATGGGGCACATTTTATTTAACAAACATGTCACATGACTGAACTACAAGTCATTGGAGTAGAGTAATAGAAGAAAAGAAAAACACTGTCATCAGAGAAACAATCCACATATTTGTATTTCAAACATCTTGCGACTAAACTCTTATACATTTGCTTCTTCTTAGTGCCAGTGATAGATGGTTGGCCTTATGACAAATCCACTTGCTTATAAAACTGCACTGATAATTTCATATATTCTGTGTGATTTTCATACTTAAGAAAAACTATGCAGACTTATAGCTATTTTTATAGTTTTATTATAATAATTTGCAATTATTTTCATTATACATTTATATGTAATAAATTATATGCACTGTACTTATGAATTATTTATTAATAATAGTCATTATTAAAATAATGAATTATCTCCCCTGTATCCTTACTAAAAGTAATGGGAGCATAGAAAGAATTCTAGAGGCCTTTATCTGCAAATGTAGAAGCTTATATACTCTGAAGCGAAGAATGTGATATAATGGTATACACCCTACTGAGTTCCCATGAAAAATGCTCTTGATAATCCTGTTCTGAAGTGCTTTGCAGATACGTTCCTGTGCATTTGCCCAACTCTACAAAAAAACAAGATGCTGAAGCACAGTGGGTACAGTAAACATTTGAAGGCCACTGACAGACTATAGTCAAAAAAAAAAGGAGATAAAAATCTTCACCTGTTAATAATAAAGAAATATAGTATATTGTTCTATAGGATATTTTAGGGTTTTGTATTTGTTTTTTATTGTTTTCGGAAAAGTATGGAGCTCTCTGGTTAATTTGGAGCAAGATACCCAAATATGGTTAATTTCATAGCAGGAAAATATCTATCAAATTCATCCTCTCACACCATATGGTTTTTAGATGGTTTTTAAGCAGAAAGTTATCATGAGGACAATGAAATAAAATGTAGCATATGGACTGGATAAACAATCTTAACAGGCAGACATTACAAAGTAAAGAAAGCCTTTCCTGCTCAAGTTGGCACACAGATTTTCTTTCTCCCATCTCACAATCTCCCACTGCCAGAGGTTTAAAAATAACAACTCACGTTTTTATGGTTCACACACTTCATGAGGACTAGCTCCCGGTAAGCTCTCTTGGCATGCGTTTGGTTCTGAAAGGGTCTGCTGAGCTTCTTAATGGCCACATTTCTGTCAAGAACGGCATCATACGCAGCACTGCAGAAACCCAAGAGCAATCCAGAATTAGGAACAAAGAAGCCCATAAAATTCCTGTCTACGGATATGGGTAAAGGATATGGATAAAGAAAATACTATCCTGGAATCCCACTCAGATATCTTCTCTTCAGGTCACATGCCAACCAGGCTGTAAATAAAGACCTAGGAGTGGGGTGCTTGGGTGGCTCAGTTCGTTGAGTGTCCGACTTCGGATCAGGTCATGATCTTGAGGTTCAGGAGTTTGAGCCCACCGTCGGGCTCTGTGCCGACAGCCCAGAGCCTGCTTTGATTTTGTGTCTCCCTCTCTTTCTGTCCCTTCCCCGCTCACGCTCTGTCTCTCTCTCCCTCAAAAATATAAATAAACATAAAAAAATTTTTTTAATAAAAAAAGTAAAGATCTAGAAGTGACTAGTATCAAACCATTCTACTTACTAAGAAAAGTAAAAAAGGACAGTATCTTGCCCACTCGCCCCAGAAAGAAACCCAGCATAAAATTGCCTCCTTGATTGGGAGACAAAACAAAAGTGCTCCACTCTCCCACCAGCCATGTGAATGTGGCAAGTCATTTCATCTCTCTTGGCTTGAATTTCTCATCTAATAACATGTGATATTTAGGTTTTCTCTAGCTATAAAACTCCACTGTTATTTGGTTATTTTAAGAGAACATTATTCTTTCCAGTTTTTAAGGCATGACATTCATTGCCATGAATGCACAGGTTGGTTGGTGCTCAAGTGTACCCATTAACAATAACAAAGCTGAAAATAAGGAATCCAGTAGGAGGGTTTTTAGAGCATAAATAACTGCATTTCAATATGAAGACAGAAATGGATGCTACTAGCATTGAAGCTTTCAAATTATTTGAGAATGAAAATCTACTATGCTTTGAAGGCAATCAATTTTTAGTGCTTTTTCTCTCATAGTAAAGAATGTATGGGTCTGGAGATCAAATAAGGAAGTGAATATCTTCTTGGCATTTACCTAATGACTCACTCACAAAATGGTTTTTTGCTTGTTTGTTCATTTTTGTTTTACCCCCATCCCTGCAGCTTCAGATTGTGCTGGATTTTGTCTTAGTTGCCAGAAAGGAATGCAGCAATCAGTGTCCCCTACCATTGATCTGTTGAATTGGAAGTGGTATTAACCATTCAGTATTCATGCCACTAAACTAAAAGATAAAGGGGGTGGGGTGCCTGGGTGTCTCAGCTGGTTAAGCATCTGACTTTCGCTCAGGTCATGATTTCACAGTTTGTGGGTTCAAGTCCTGCATTGGGCTCTCTGCCGTCAGCACAGAGGCCGCTTCAGATCCTCTGTCCCCCCCTCTCTCTCTGACCCTCCCAAAAAAAGATAAAGAAAGGGGTTACTGTATTGTAAGATAATGATAGATTAGTGGGATAAGGTTCGACAAGATCTTAGAAGTCATCTGGTCCCTGACTCCATTTAATTATTCCATTTAATAGTATTCTTCTCCAAAATATCTCCATCAAAAGTTTGACCAGTCTCAGGGCACCTGGGTGATTAAGTTGATTAAGCATCCGACTTCAGCTCAGGTCATGATCTCACAGTGCATGGGTTCATGCCCCGCATCAGGCTCTGTGCTGACAGCTCAGAGCCTGGGTCCTGCTTCGGATTCTGTGTCTCCCCCCTCTCTCTCTGCCCCTCCCCTGCTCACACTCTGTCTCTCTCACTCTCTCAAAAATAAACATTAAAAAGATTTTTTTTTAAGTTTGAGCAATCTCTGCTTGAGCATCTCCAGAAACATGGACCCCTTTAATATCAAGGCAGCTTTGAGAATTGGAAATGTCACCATTCTAATAAGCATAGTTTTATCTCTGTGGTTCATATTGACCACTCTCAGCTCTGAATGCTGGGGTAACTCTCAAAATAAAATACAGTATTCTCTTTTCTATTATGGTAGGTCCATAATATTTGAAATCCATTAAAGGACTGGGCATGATCTTTGACCTATAGCTATAAGTTTTTCTTATTTTTCCCCTAAGTTTTTTCTTTCTCAAGTTAACTATCACCAGTGTCCTACCACCATTTGTCAGAATGTCATTTCAGGTCCTATCACCATCTGGCCAGTTTCCTCTGAATATACTCCAGTGTGTTGATATCTGAAAATGTGGATCCTGAACTAAATAAACATTGCTAATCCAGGCATAGAGTGTCAGCGAAGATTACGGTAGGGCTATCAATTCCTTCATTCATTTACTAGCTCATTCATTCTGTTGACACAGTTAATGTAACTAAGTCTCCCTTGGCTTCTTTGATAACTGTGTCACACACTATTGACTCACAGTGAGCATGTTAATTAAAAATGTTGTCTTTTTAAAAACCTGTGCTGCTTTTCACCTCTTCATGTTAGCACTGATACTTCTGTTGTTGTGTTTGTTCTCATTAGCCTACCGAGAGCAGCACAGGTAAAGGAAAGAGTCAAATGGGCCTACATCTTCTAAGCAGTACACAATAACAAAAGTGAATTCAGAGGAAGAAAACTTGTTTTACGAAGTTAAGAAATTGTATCAGCAGGAAACTGGTCAAAACAATCACCTTAAAGAGAAAGAATACATTTTAGTCCAAAACAACTTAGCTGAAGTCATTAAATTATCTTTAAAAAGAACAGCAATCAGTCATGCATTCCTAGAAAGAAAAATCAGGAGGCAAATTCTGGCATTGTCTGGTCAAATAGGAAAGTGTCTTTCCAGGTAGTTCCAGGCATCCAATCAGCCAGGCGGACGTTTACAACTGTATTGATTCTCAGAGACTATGGACAGTTAGCATTCAGATCAGCATCACTTTATACTGATTCTATCTTCTTGCGGTCAACATTCTGCTCATCATGCTCTCCTTTGGATCTTTGGATACAGAATATTGCCTATATTTGGTCAGCTTGACTGGCCAATGCAGTTTTACTATTGCATTTCTCATAGTTTAGTACATCAGCCTCTGGTTTTTTATATAAGCCTTTAGTGAAGGCTGGTCAGTGTGAGTTTGAGTCCCTGAGACACTGACCAGATCCTGCAGGACAGTGGGCCAGCCTCCAACTTCACGGGGAATGGTTGAGAAAATGCCATCCTCTGGGGCTCTTGGCAGGTTCTGGCCAGTTTCTGCCAGAAATGTTGTGGTTTTCCCCCTCCCTGTGGTACCTCTTCCTTAAAGTTATTTTAGGGATGAATCTCAGCACTGTTGCTTACTAGATGTGGAGCTATGGGCAAGCCACTTACACTTTCCAGCATTAGTTTCCTCACATTTGAAATGGAGATAACAACCTGACAAGATAATTGTAATGAGTAAATGAGATAATAATGCAGCTATAGTGCCTCACCTAGAGTAAGCACTAAATAAATAATGACTATTACTATTTTTAAAATCGTTCTTGTTGGAGTCATTGTGTAAGTCAGGGCAGGATAAAATATTAATTCCTATGGCATGTGCTACAACCTGACATGTATCTACTAATCATCAGTTTTTAATCTTTCTACTAATTACACATCCATTCACCTATACCACTATCTTGGCCACATTTCGTAAGTTTGTCTGGTGATATAAAAGTTAAGGGCAAAAGCCTTCTTAAAATCGAGATACATTATAGCCATGTAGTTCTATTACTTTCCATTTTAATAGGTTATTCAGTATGATTTGCTTTGAACCGACCCTTTATTCCCAGGGATTGCTACATCCTTTCTTAATAGTTCACAGGGTGTCTTTTGTAACCAATACTAAGACTAATGTCAAGCTCAGCAGATGTCTCATAATCTCTTTCTTTCCATTAAAGAAATTGGAGTGCTTGCCTGTTTACAGTTATATTGAATACTGTGCTTTGGGCTCACTGAATTTCCATTCGCCACCTTGCATCATGTCTTCTTGTACAGAAGGGACTTGGAAGTTAAATGTACAATTCCCAGATACTCTGCAGTTAGTGGTCGGGACTCCAGTAAGGTCCTGCCACACAGATACAGCTAGGAGAGATTTGTGAGGCGAAAGGGAGGGTGGTCATCCTCTAACATTTCTGGGTTGGCAAGCAAGGCCTCATGGAGATATGAAATTTTCTTCTGTAGCAGTGACTCATTCCCCAGATTTCTGGGTGAGAGAAGGGGTTGAAGCAAAGGCAACAGTGGCCTCCAGGTTGCAGGCCCGTCACCAGCATCATGGGGTAGCGACAACAGCAGTATTAAGTACACAGTTTCAGCTCTCTGATTCCTAAATCTCAGTTACAACCATGTATTCTGGAAGCTCAGTGGTTCTAGGACACTCTCAGAGGTAAGAGCTCCCCTTGTGATTCAGCTCTCCAGTGTCTGGGAGTCATTCCAAGAAACCCAGACTAGAGCTCACTTCTCCAGGCCTTCCAATGATTTTGCAAGCACCCAATTTACCGTATTAAATCTTTGCCTACTTTAAATGTTTCTGTCTCCTGCCATGAAGCCCAGATGACACTCAAGTCTTTCCCATCTTCTATAATTCCTCAGTGATTACTGGCAGCTGTTTAGCAAATACATCTGCAAAATTGGCATCACTGGTGCTGTATAATCACAACTTAATGTCTGAAAGTTTTCCATTACTGTTTAGTCATCTTTTTTTTTTTTTTTAAAGAGTCTTGGTCTACAGCACCTTACTTTTTCTCTTTCAGTATTTTCTTTCTTTTATCTTCATGCAGATAAGGGATAAATCTTTGTGAAGATTTTCCAGCAACTTCCAGCAACTTTCCAACAATTTTGCTAAAAACTTACCAGAATTTCTTGACACAAGGTACTAACTCACCTCCACTTAAACCAGGTTTGTTTATAAAAGAAAGACGTAGCCTTTTGTTATACTCCTGTCATTTAATCCAGTTTTATGATGCTATAAAGTGAAGTTTACTTCCTTGAATGTATTTATATAACCATACACACAAAGACATATACATGTGCACACACACCTCTCTGTAGGCAACCATTATTCTCTATGTATTTATCAAGGTTTTTTTTTCTTCTGGAAACCTCTTGCACATATATTCTTTTTCCTAAATAATAACCATTGATTCAATAATCTTTCTTATTCCCTTTCCCTTTCACATTTAAAATGTTCTTGATCATATAAATGTTTATGGGTAAAAAAACATCTCTAGGCCTTATGAGAATATTATGTCTTAAAAACAACAACAACAGCAACAACAACAACACAGCTTTAAAAACCTTATCATGGCCGCATCTTAAACATCTTAAGCTATAGCCCAGCAGCCCAAATTCCATCCTGGGAGAAATTGTCCCCTTCATCACTCTTTTCTCACTTTCCCACATTCTCATCTGACCTTTCCAAAGGCCTGGACTTTAGTTGAAAGCTACTAAAAACTTTCTTTCCAGTGCCCCCAAATATCCCACTTTGGTACCCCAAATTCCAGTCCGTAGAGATGCTATTGAGACACTGATTCCACCCTGGAGAACCACGTTGGGGAAGCTGCCAAACCCTGCCTCAGGCTTTCACAATCATTCCTCCTCCTGTCAGGAATGCTCTTCTCACATCCTCACTTACCCAATTCCATCTTGTGATTCAGGTTTCAGCCCAAATATTATCTCCTCAGTACAAGCCTTCCCTAATCATCCCATCAAGAGTCAACAGTTGATTTTTTTGATTACCTGATTTTGTCATTTGAATTGCTTGGCTGTAGCAGTTTCCTTATATTTTGTCAGGGAAGCTTTTGATTGCAAGCAATAGAATTTTAACTAACAGTGACTTAAGTAATGAAAATGTTAATGATATTACATAATGGAAAATCCAGAATTAGGCATATGCAGCTTTCAGGGATAAATTACAACTCTTTGGGGCCCTAGACACTTTTGACTTTTGATTTTCTGCAAATTGGTTCTCAGCACATCAGGTGGGGGTGGGGGGAAGCCAAGGATAGAACTTCATTAGTGCATCAAAGGGAAGGATAGGTGCTGTGCTGCATTGCTAAGATTCCCCTTTTATTATCCTAGCTGCTGGAAGTGCTGCTCACAGATGGTCCCTCAGCTCTTAACCCCCTTTGGGTAGAATTTCAGCCAAAAAGATCTGCTTCACCAAAGTCTATGCTTTCTTCATGGGCAGCCTTCACTCAATAACTGATGAACCTGGGATTATAAAAGCCTGGCCACCTCATCCCAATTCAGGACAGCTGGTAAGGCTCACTTCATCTTCAGTACTCCCAGTAGGGTCAGCTGAGGCTTCCACTGAGAATGCATTGCAGCAAGTAGGGACCAGCAAGGGGCTCAGAAGCCCCTGCCTCAAAGACAGCATCAAAAGTAGCCACTAGTCTAAACACTATAAACTGAAACAGTGCTTAGCAGCCCTTCGGTGAACTAGTGACAAGGGACATTTCACAAAGACCGACTACCTTGATGAAGAATATGGGACCAACTAAACAAACTCACCACCACCAAAAATTAGATGAACCTAAAGAAGATGGCTGTCCTAGATGGCTGCCTGATTTCCATTTCTTGGAAATCGAGATGGGATGATGGCATTGGAGAAGAAACTGAAGGCCCCCAGAGAAGAACTGCTTCATCTCAGAGAGATGGGGTTATAAGGCACAGGCAGGCACTGCCTCTCTTTTTCTCATTTTATCTTTCTGATAAGTTTTCTCATGCCCACCCTGATGCCCTTCATGACCATTGAGTGAATGAACCACCCATGTATGTTCAAACCCATGTTTGAACCTACAAAATCCACAAAGCTGCCAGCCTGCCATTTGATAGGGTAAGCTGGAAACTTGGAAATTTAGAGTTTGGCTTGATATGAAATATGTGATGGTCCAGAGGCTGGTCAACCTGCTATAAAGCATAGGGAGAGCACATAGAGAGTCGTCAGAATATCCTTGGTATGCTGACTTTGCCATTTGTGTAGCATAAAGCTATATTTACATATTTAGTATTTAGTAAACCTTAACTTTTCAATAAACACTTTTGACAAAAATAAAAAAAATGAGACCACATATTTAATTAAAATACTATATACTGAATTAGACTTCTTGTGTTTTCTCAGGTACAACCAAATGAAAACCAGAAAATAATCCTCCTAAAGGAACATCAGTATCTATTTCAAAGTCAGTAACTATTTCAAGAAGACTGTGCCCAAACACAGTGATTTAACACATGCACCTGCAAAAGATGCTTTTACAGATTACTCTTGAAACATGACTTTTCACTTAGGTCAAATGGTTCCTTTTCTAAATTAATCCTTTCATTTTCAGTTCCAAGGTGCTTGGTTTGGTTTGATTTGCGGGGCGGGGGGGTGGGGGTGGTATGTACAAAAAGTTATGCAAAGCTGTTAATGTGTTCTATTGGCAAAAAAATAATTTTGTAAGCATTTAAACTTTTATATCATGTTACCAAATGCTTCAAATATAAAATAAGTATATTTAATAATAGTTTGATTTTCTATCCAATGACTCGAAGCTTGGAAATTCAAAATGAAACCCCTGACAATAGGATGAAAACTTATAATTTTAGTTAAAAATGACATTGAAGACCTATCAGTTATTTTTTTCAATAACACAAATACAAATTATTTTGGAGAATATTGTCATACTAAAAACAATGTTCTGACCAAATTAAAAAAATCTATGGAGTAGAAATGGATTTGAATTGGTTGTGATACAAATGTAATGAATATTGGGTCCAAATAATTTGCAATATTCTACAAATCAAAATATAACTTACATATACCTTACACTTATATGTCAATTACATATTAATAAAAAACAGAATATATAGGCACCAAAATTTGTAAATATTTTTATACATACTTGGTGAGAATCACTTTATTACAGAATTTTGGAGACAAAACTGATGTTGAATAAAAAAAATCAAGTTGTTTCAGCAAGTCAATCAGCATTTTCCTGGAAGCCTTCATCATTCTGGTTGATGAACAACTATGTAAATAAGTCTTAAATTTTGGATGCTTTTTTTTTTTTTGCCCTCAAATCATGTGGAAATCTTTAATCGTGGTATTTAGTAAATGGGGCATCCCAATATTTCAGCTTTTGAAATTCTTAGGGGATAGCAGAATAGCTCTAAACAAAAATTGCAAATAAAAGCACACTGAAATGCACTAGAAGGAACTGAAACAAGAAGGGAACTAAGAAATCAAATCCAGAAAATGAGTTCTCAAAGAGAGGACAACATTTAATTTTGAAAATCCACAAATATGATTTAGAATATCTTAGTTTGTAAAAAATAATAATAATAATCTTTTGATAGAGTTCATAATTTTAGGAAGCATTCATATGATACATAGGATTTGAAGGTGTTCCTAATTTGGGGATATTCTGATTATAAGTGCCTATAATTTTTCAGCATCTAAATGTGACAAACCATTAAAAAGACCCTCAGTAGGGGCAACCTATTTGACAAGTTCCATCTTACACAATTATTTATTAGCAAAGGAACTCTAAACGAAAGGGGGAAACAGAACTTTCATGAAAAAACTTGGGCTGAAACACTCCTATATTACAATGCAAAAATAAAATAGAATTGATAATATTTTCAACTTAGTAGAATTTGTTCTTACCAGGTACCTAAGACCTTCTGGGAGTATTTTACAGATAAAAATATTGTGATCTATATTGAAGGTGCCAAGATTTCAAATTTAGTAACCACAACATACAATTTTGAAGATTTCCAGAAATTTAACAAAAGGTTAAAAATAATACAGTCACATTAAGAAAAATGTCTTCTTCAGAAAATATCAACAAAACTGTACTATAGACAGGGCTAGGAAGTTTTGGTTGATTAAAATACATCAGTGTATATCCAGAATAATTATTCTTCTCATGTTATATTTTTGATATGTAGGTAATCGATATAAATCAATTTTTAAATCTTATTTGTATTTTTAGTTTATTTCTTAAGAATTAGTTAATTTAAAACAAATTTTAAGGGCACTATTTTTACATCCATCAATGTATTTGAATATGTCCTTTCACTATCAAAATTTTCCCAACTTAGACATAAATGATAAGGTCCCTGTCGCTCATGACCACTGGGGTCCTGGTTGAAGAGGCTTTTGTATGTCACTCCCTACAAGATGCAAGAGGCAGAAGCAAGGGACTGCTCTTCCAGAATTACTGCTACATTCCCATTTTTAGTCATTTCCTGGCAATAAAATTTGACGTATGGTTTATATCTGGTAGTTTTATTATAACAAGATTTGCCTTAAAAATCTGCATAGTAACCTAGGTTAAGTTTCAAAACTTGGATGATGTCAGACTTAGCCAAGGAGTGGAAGCTAATTGAATGCATCATCTTTTTTTGTGCAAGCAACTCAAACTCTGGAACAGTTGACTCTCAAATTGGCCTGTGGTAAGAATGTGCTATGTTTAAAATTAACAAACTAGAGACAGTAAGATGTTCCTTTGGCTCAGAAGTTGGGACTATCGATTGCCACCTGAAAAATTGATCAGACCCGTTAGGGGACTCACAGGAATCATAAACGGTTCCTGCACATAGGACATATGATAGAAATAAACATTGCCCAACCTATGGGCCCACTCTCTCTTCTTCCAAGCCTACCCCAGCACAGTATTTCTGGTTACAATCATGACTGCTCTCCACTAGCCTGACAACTGAAGTAGCACTGCTCACTATGAATGGCCCCCAACACCTACCAACACATCCATGTAGAATTTATATTGGCTATTGTTTATGCCCCTGGACTTCTTTATACATTTATCTTTTCTTTATTCACTTCTCCTACTCTGATATTTGGGCTGATATTTATGAAACGGAGTTCTAGCTCTACAGCAGTTTGTTTGTAGCATCATTATAGGAGACTTATTACATATCGCCTTTTATTGCATCATTTTCTATCCTCAGAGTTGTGCTCCTTAATGGCCAAAATCCTGAAGGATTTAGCTCTGTATTCCCTATATGCTTTATGTATGAAATTATATTTGCTACTTTAAATGTTTATTTCCAAAGCTTTAAATATGTTAATAAAAGGACATTATATATGCTAAAGGGCAAAATTTTAAATAAACTAAGCACCATATTTTTTTTTTTTATTTTTATTTTTTTTTATTTTTTTATTATTTTTAATATATGAAATTTACTGTCAAATTGGTTTCCATACAACACCCAGTGCTCATCCCAAAAGGTGCCCTCCTCAATACCCATCACCCACCCTGCCCTCCCTCCCACCCCCCATCAACCCTCAGTTTGTTCTCAGTTTTTAACAGTCTCTAATGCTTTGGCTCTCTCCCACTCTAACCTTTTTTTTTTTTTTTTTTTTTTTCCTTCCCCTCCCCCATGGGTTTCTGTTATGTTTCTCAGGATCCACATAAGAGTGGAACCATATGGTATCTGTCTTTCTCTGTATGGCTTATTTCACTTAGCATCACACTCTCCAGTTCCATCCATGTTGCTACAAAAGGCCATATTTCATTTTTTCTCATTGCCACGTAGTATTCCATTGTGTATATAAACCACAATTTCTTTATCCATTCATCAGTTGATGGACATTTAGGCTCTTTCCATAATTTGGCTATTGTTGAGAAGCACCATATTTTTTAAGTGGCTCTGTTACACAGGATGCCAAAATATTATCTCCAGCTACGATGTCTTTATGAAGGCTCCTGATTCACACATATAACTGTCTACTGAACACCTCTAATTGGATGTCTCAGAAATATCTGAAAATTAGTACGCCCAAAACTGAACAAGCTTTTGTTTTCTCTCTTAACCTTAAATTGTCCCCCTCCAATCTTTCCCTTAAACACCCATTTGTTCAAATGTACAAGTCATCTGAATTTTTCTCTTCTCATCTCTTCCCCATATCCAGTTCATGAATAAGTCTTTGTATTTACCTCCAATGTAGATTTTCAAACTGATCCACTTAACTCAAACTCCATTTCCATTACCATGTGTCACATTGTACTATAGAGACTGACTCTTAAGTGATCTCCTTGCACTGATTCTTGCTTCTCTAAACCTATACCTGACCATTCTCACAGTCTTAATATATTTAAATTGGGCTATCCCTGCCCACATTATTTTATGTCTGAGAATCCTGCTTATTTTTAGCACTTATCAAGAAAATATTTTGAGTAGCACAGCCTTAATAAAATAATAGAATCTCATACGTTGTTATGAAAATTATGTTAGCTTAACAACAGCAAACCTGTCCCACTGCTTGATTTCAAGCATGAGGGCAGGAGCACATGAATCTTCGTCACCATTTTCTCCCAGTTTTATTGAGATATAATTGACATATAACATGATATTAGTTTAAAATGAACAATACAATTATTTGATAAATATATATATTGCAAAATGATTACCACAATCTTAGTTAACACCCATCACCTCATATAGTTACAACTTTTTTTTCTTGTGATGAGAGCTTTTAAGATCTTTTCTCTTAAGAACATTCAAATACACAATACAGTATTGTTGACCAAAGTCACCATGCTGTGTGTTGCGTCCCCAAAATTTATGTCTCTTAGAACTGGAAATCTATATCTTTTAACCACCTTTACCCACCCCCATCCTCACCCCATCTCTGGCAAACCCCAATATGTTTCTATATCCATGTTTCTTCTCTTTAGATTTCATATATAAGTGTGATCATATATTATTTATCTTTCTCTGTCTGACTTATTTCACTTAGTATAATGTCCTCAAGGTCTATCCATGTTGTCACAAATGGCAGAACTTTTTTATTGTTGAATAATATTCCATTATGTATATATATCCACATTTTATTTATTCATTCATCTGTAAACAGACACTTAGGTTATTTCTATGTCTTGGTGATTGTAAATAATGCTGTAATAAGAGTGTTTTTCACCTTTGCACTAAGAGTATGGTATGGTGTCTTGCATATATTTAACACTAAATAAGTATTTGTTAAACAAGTAAACTGACGATTGAAGTACTCACAGTGGTAGAGCAGAGTGAATTTATAGGTCTCAAATTTCTACAAACATGAGTTGAATAGCTATTAAATATTTTTGAAGTCATATACATCATCTTTAAAATTCATGTAAAATCTATATTTTAATCCCATATATATCCATGTTTATTTTAATGTAAAATTTCATTTCCCCATCAACACATCAGTCTTCACATGAAATTTCAGTTCCAGGATGACCCGCCTTGTTTATCATGGAGCTCTGAGTATTCCTGACTATTGTACCCACACCCCTCCCTGGCTAGCCCCCACCCTGAAGCACAAAAACCCCAGTGTGAAAAATGGGAGATTAACAAATAAGCTGTTGTCTTTTTACCAAAATTTTATTGTACTTTGTATAAACAATATTTTTACTGTACCTTTTCCTACCAGTAAATGTTTTTGGAAAATCAAATATTTTGCCAGATTTGCTTCAGCAAAGATCAACTAGAATCATGCTCACATTGATAGCTATTGAAATGAAATCTAGGGAAACCCCAAATGGAAAGACTTGATGTAATTATTGACTCTGGGTCACAAAAACAAACAAACAAACAGAAAGAAAACCCACTATGCAAAGTCCATTTTGATTTTATTGTAGTGTTATTGAAGTAATCCTAGAATTTGGGATTGGGTTTCTTCCAGTAAGAAGTTTTATTATTTATGTAGCAAAAGATGTCATTAACTTAGGCTGGAAAAACTTTGGGCATCTAAATTTTATGTATGCAATAATATTGTAAGATAGGTACTTATTATCCCCAGTGTTCAGGTGACAAAACTAAAGCTTAATAATAACAACCAACATTTATTAGTTCTAAGAACCTTATCTCCCACTCATTTGCTTCTAAAGTTCCTAACACTCTACATATGTGAACTCTTTTGAGCCTCAGTAACACATATAAGCGTTATTATATTATTATAGCTATATTTACTATTCTTGCAACATTTCCACTATTTTGAAATTATTTCAAAATAAAAGGTTAAACATTTTTATTATAAATAAATAGAAAAACACACATTTGAAAAATTAAAATGTAACAGATATTATATGACTGTGACAATTTGAGATCTCTTAATTTTCCTTCAGTTTTTCTGTAAATTATTAGAATTTTCTATATTTTCTTTCTTATCTCTATTATCAATAAAAATTACACATATTTGCAAAATATTTCCTTAAGATTACAGACTTTCTGATTCTAATTTATCGTTCATTCATTCATACATTTGATCAATAAATAGTTAAATACTATTTATTTTGATAACTGAGAGAGTTGATAATAGAGAAGTCACTTCATAACTACAATTGGCATTTATTTTCTGGGCAGATATTAACATTGCTTTGCTGTATTTTTATAGAAATTTGGTGAACTAGTAGAGCTAAGAAAACTGAGGTACAGAATGGTTAAATGACTTGCTCACAAAAAAAAATAGCACATGAGAGATTTGGGGGCACAGTTCCCTCCTATTGAAGTTTTACCCTTTGTGTTTATAAAAGAAAAAAAATTTAGCTTCCGAGAAATACTAAAAACTAAAAGCATAGGAAAATCACAAAACTGGTTTTTATAAAACCAGTTTCTATGATAAACATGTGGTAAAACCAGATAAATGGCCAGTAAATTCTGTCAGTATTAGTTGTTCTTTGTTTTAAACAAACATGAAGATTGTTCAGACAAGTTTTGGTCTACACAGCATTCTTCTCATATAGCCTATATCCCTGAGAATTTGACACACTGATAGGAAACAAGCAATTTGAGACTACGCAATGGGATTCCTTTGCCCAGCTATCAAAAAGTACCACACCAATCAAATACGATTATTGATTCATGCCCACTTCTTGTACTCTCCACCTTCTTCCTGTTGGTTGGTGTCATTAACAACCTGTTTACTGACCCCAAATGGATTTCCTGACCAGCTGGTTTTAACAGCCCTCCCACTACATCCTGCTTTTGTGCTTTTATGTGTGCACAGTTAGGGACAGGAGGCCCCCAACATTCATAAGAACCAAAATGGAAAAGATAGTTATTTATGTACTGTTTTGTGATGCAGCCCAAGTTTAGGGAAAGGTCAGAATGTACAAGATTCATTTAAAAATAAAATTCTCTTGTCACAAAGTTTCTTCCTGTGTCATTGGTAAAAATGGAAGCATTGTATTTGTATGTTTACATGTGCTTGTGTGTATACATATGCACGTGCACGTGCACATATGTATTTTTATTAATCATCTTATTCTGGGACACCAGAATTATTATGTGAGATCATTTGAACACTTAAATTCTGTGTCCTGGGATTGTAAAAATAATACTTCTCTTTGTCTTTTCACTAGGCACTATAGGGAAATGGAATTCTACTGTGTGTTTCTTTTTAATTTGAATACTCATTTTTGAAACTGAAGTTCATTTAAAACTGTTGTGTGGTTTACTTGCTCAATAAAAATTTACTGATATTTTACCATGTCTCTATTTTTACTTATTGGATATTTTTATTTGGGTAAGTTAAAAGATAACACAGAAGACGGTTGAATTTAAATGTTAATAAATCATGTCACATTTTACAAAATTAAGCAAAAACTTGCTAATATTTATTGTAATAGACAAAAAAAAGTTACAAGTTAAGCTTCTTGTACAGTACTCAAAGAACTGTAACATATTGGGGAATACTAAATAGGGGAATAAAATACAAACTAAATATATTAGGTCAAAAAAAAAGATAGGAAATACTAGAAGCTAATGGATCTAATTTTAAGGAAATATGGAGGATGGCAAAGAGGATAATTGCTGGAGGTGATAAAATGGAGAGGTATCTAATTACAAGCATGGGTTACTTTATATAGGATTAAATACTGTGCGTAGCATCAGCAGGGAAAGTCGGTTAACTGAGTCCAGATGCCAGTATATAGTAGCTATGGTGGTAGGGGCACCTTGTGAAAGTTCATTTTGTTGGCTTTTAGTTTTTCAGTGAAATAGGAAGCAAGATCATCAGCTCAGTGACAGGATGGGGTGGGGAAAATATTTAGAGTTTTAATGAAAGAGTGAAGTGATAAGATTGTCACCTAAAATAGAAACATAAATGGACTAGAAATCCTGAACAGTAACAAAACCCACTCAATCTTGCTAGTCTTGAAATTAGGTATGAATAGTCAATGCAACTGAGTGTGTTTCTCCAACCATATTCATCTATCTCAGGGTTGAGGAGTTAGATTGAACCAGCATTGGAATTTTGCCAGAAAGGAAGAGAGAAGAGAGTTGATAGTTTATACAGGGGATACAGTGTAATATGAGGCACAACATCTAAACTGCGTAAAAAGGAAAATGAGTACATGAGTGTGATCAGGAACAGAGAAACAATGGCAGATTGCTAATTGTAGGTTTTTGTGGGATTAAAGAATTATTGAAAATAAGGCACTAATATCAAATCAAATGCATTGCTCCTTCTAGAAACAAAAATTTTAGGTGAGATAGTTTAGCTTCATTTTAATAATTGAAAACACATACAAACAAGATCTGGTTGTTTTGATTATCTAGTGAACAAGCACAAGAAGTTTGAGTCAAGAAGAAATAGAGAAAATAATAAACATAAAGAATTATCACTGCAGAATGTGGTATTGAATTTGAGGATTTAAAAAACCAAACTGCATGTCAAGGCTAATATATCAGTTTTAAAAGGCACAGGTAGGGAAATACCTACTTAGCTAGGATTTTATCTTGGCATCTGTACTAGTTGCTATATTTTTAAAATGGGAACTATAATTTTTCCCCAGTCTACATCATAAATTATACCTTTATTGCAGTTTCAAGGTAGAAAATGAGGAGGGGAAAAAAAAAGAGGCTTCACGAGTTTATGGTCAAATTACTGGCAGCATGTTGTGCCAAAAATGCAATTAGTCAGTTGTTTCAGCATAAATCCTATCTATAGGTCAGTAACAAATATAAAATGTTAATGTTAAAAAGTGTTCTACTTGCCACTAAATATTTTTAAATCCTGTTATTTATGAGACAATGTAAATCCCATTTTACATGAATGCTGACATAGACTCTCAAAATACCACATTTAAATTATGAAATAAGACTTTGAAATACTAACTTGGAAAACACAGCCAACAATATTTGATAAGAGCAATGAAATGAATTGAAATGTACCAGATAAGAAGGGATTATTAAATATGAACTCAATGGAATACCAACCTAAACCCAACTCCAATGTTCACCTCACTTTTGTTCTACCTCTAGTGAGAAGATAAGATAGTACTCTAATCCATACATGTCTCACATAATGAGGTAATAAGCAATTTACATAATCCTTCATACTCAGATAAAATTTAAAGATAATTCTTCCATAATTTTCTTGCTGATGCATATTAAGTTAAAATATTGAATAGTATAACAGTTATTCTTGTAAACGTTTTATATTGCCCTTTGTTGAAAACTCAAATAGAATGTATTTTCTTGTATTAGAAAATGCATCTAACCAAATACATTTATCGTGTTGAAGATTCACAGCTAATATGAATTTTGAAACTATATAGATAGACTGTGGTAGTGATCATAAATGCATTTTCAGCAACATGGATGGAACTGGAGGGTATTATGCTAAGTGAAATAAGTCAGTCAGAGAAAGACAGATATCATATGTTTTCACTCATATGTGAATCTTGAGAAGACCATGGGGGAAGGGAAGGGGAAAAAGCGAGTTACAGAGAGGGAGGGAGGCAAAACATAAGAGACTCTTAAATACAGAGAACAAACTGAGGGTTGAAGGGGGAGTGGGGGAGTGGGGGAGTGGGAGAGAGGGGAAAATGAGTGATGGACATTCAGGAGGGCACTTGTTGGGATGAGCACTGGGTGTTGTGTGTAAGCAATGAACCACGTGAATCTACCCCCAAAACCAAGAGCACACTTTACACACTGTATGTTAGCCAATTTGACAATTTGCATTTTAAAAATGCATTTTCAAGACTATGAAGCCAAACTGATTAATTGTGTCATATAGTTCAACAAAAATTTGCCCCTACTATCTCTGATCTTAGGCTCAGCTCCAATTATATAAAGTTCAAGAAAGCAAATCTTATGCTGTTCACATTTAGAATTTCTAGGGTTAAGACCATGGTCTCCTTACACTCCTGCTTTCCTTTCACCAACTTCCCCTTTAATCAGGTAGAACTGGAGTTGTTACAAACACTTTTGGGATATGACTAAGGGGAAATTAACTTAGGAATACATTTATTGTGGTTCAGTGGGTTATATATTTTGCAATCACTTATGTATTTAAATCATTGCAACTTTTCCAGGCATAGGTATGATTTTCAAGAATATTGCTACCACTGGGCCCACTCACCTGGTGCCCAATCTTGTGGCAGACAGTGGAGGGCCAGTAGTTATACCACTGTGTGAATATTGCCTGATGCTGGAAGCATGTAACTATGCAGGTAGTGGTGGAGAAACAAGGTTTGAAATAACTGAAGCCAGAAGGTAGTCTGGGAACAGTGTTTCCTACTATTACAGTCCATACTTAAAAGAATTAGAAAGAGTTTTTCCCAAATTTGACAACAATTTTAAGTATGTATATGGCAATATCAGTAATGAATTGTGAGGACGAAAAATACTTTCTAAACTATCAATAATAAAAGATAAGTTTCAACCAACCAGGATAGGAAACTAACTTTTCTTTCTATTTTCTCTACTGGTAACAATATCATAAAATCATTGTCATATAAAGACATGCCCAAAGAGTATGCAGCCAAAAATATAGTAAAAGGAGTATTATATTAGGTAATTAATAAACATATTATTTTTCTGGATTTTATGATTCTGCGGTGTCAGCTTTTTTTCAATTTGAGATTTGCTGTAATTTTTTTCAAAGAATTGACTTATTTATTTGTTTCTTATTAAGACTTTTCTTTTTTAGGGCAGTTTTAGGTTTGCAGCAAAATTAAGGGGAAGGTACCAAGATGTCCCTTATCCTCCCTGCCCCCACACATGCATAGCCTCCCCCATTATCAATATCCTCCACAAGAGGTAATTTATATTTGGTAATATATATTTGTTACAGTTGATGAACCTACACTGATACATCATTATCTCCCCAAATCCATAGTTTATATTACAGTTTATTCTTGGTGTTGTACATCCTATGGGTTTGGACAGGTTATCCATCATTGTGGTATCACACGAAGTATTTTCACTGCCCTAAAAATCCTTTGTGCTCTACCTATTTATCCTTACCCCCCTCATGTAATTTATTTTTATTCTAAATAAATAATTTGCTTTCATTATGAATTTTATATTTATGATTTTTCTTAAAGAAGGTCTCCCCAAATATTATAAGCTTACAGCCCAGCAAACCTGTGTGTCCAATCCATAATATAATATTTCGCATGCCCATAGTTGAAACAGTCTATAGGGTCAACAAATAGCTAGAACAAACTATTTGACATTTCTCAAAGAAATGTGCTGCTGTGGCCTGAATGTCTATAGCAACCCCCAAACTCATATGTTGAAATCCTCATGCCCAAAGTGACAGTATGTGGAGGTGGAGACTTTGGGAAATGATTAGATCATGAAGGCAGAATCCTCACAAATTGGATTAATACCCTTATAAAAGAGGTCCTAGAGAGATCCCTCTACCTTTCTGCCATGTGAGGTTATGCTAGACGGCACAGACTTTGAACCAGAAAGCAGACCTCACCAGACACCGAATCTGCTGGTGCCTTGATCTTAGACTTCCCAGCCTCTAGAACTGTGAGAAATAAATTTGTTCCTTATAAGCCACCAAATCTTTGGTAGTTTGTTACAGCAGCCTGAACAGACTAAGATATGTGTCTATAGTTTTGTGTTTAAAGAAGAGTATGAACTTTAAGAAACTCATTTTGTAGGTGTTAACATGTATGAATCCAGCATACCTAGCCAGAATTTTTGGTTTAGACATGGAGTCTAGAGCCAACATGTTCACGGTGACTCCATCTGAGATTCAGTCCTTACTGACAATGTGCTGAATAAGTTGAGGAGATATCCCACTCCAAATCTAAGAATAAGATTACCTAGGCCACCTTCTAGCAGCAGATTCTCTGCTTAAAAGCATTGATAACTGTTTTAAAAAATTGTTTAATATTTATTTTTGAGACAGAGAGATGGCAGGGGGAGGGCAGAGAGAGAGGGGGAGACACAGAATTGGAAGCAGGCTCCAGGCTCCGAGCTGTCAGCACAGGGCTTGAACCCATGAGCTGTGAGATCATGACCAGAGCCAAAGTCAGATGCTCAACTGACTGAGCCACCCAGGTGTCGCAAAGCATTGATAATTTATAAATAATGTCTCCAAGGTAACAAAAATCTACATGAACTTAGAATAGGAATAAAACTTAAAATTTCATTTCATTTAACATTTCACCAAATGAAGAAATTCCATGTAAAATGCAACATCTCTAAGAGGTACTCATCCAGCCAGCTTTTGCTTAAAACTTATCAGTAACCAGGGCAGGACACCTGGGTGGCTCAGTCAGTTAAGGGTCTGACTCTTGATTTCAGCTCAGGTCATGATCTCATGATTCTGAGATCAAGCCCTGAGCTGAGAGCACAAAGCCTGCTTGGGACTCTCTCTCTCTCTCTCTCTCTCTCTCTCTCTGTCCCTCCCCTGCTCTATCTCTTTCAAAATAAATAAACTGAAAAAAACCCTTATCAGTAACCAATTACTTACACCTTCACAAGGAAGACAACCATTGATGATTGGCCCTGACTCTGATAAAGTTCTTTCTTAAATTGAACCAAAATCTAACTTCTATTAATCCTAGGATGTTCTCTGGAGCCAAACCAAGTAAGTTTACTCACAGGTGTCTTCAAATATTTGAAGGTCTCTTCCATCTCCCTGAAAAGTCAACCTTTTTCCAAACTAAACATCCCTAGCTCTAATTCAATAACCATTCCTTTACTATGTATATTATCAAACGTAATTATGAATTCATAGACCACTAATCTATTTAGCCAGAGTCAAATATCCATGCCACTGAATGTAAAAAGTCCTTTGTCAAACCCATTTTAAATTTTAAGTTGAAAATGTCTAACTCAAACTTCAGTTAATAGCAATTAATTATCAAAGCTTACAAAATGACGTTAGTCTCCACCCCATTTTCTCTATTCCATTGCCATAGCGCGCACACACACACACACACACACACACACACACACCTGCCTGCTGGAGATGTGAAACTTGGTAATTACTTCCTAGGCACCCAAACTCTGCTTTATTCCAGATGCACAAATAAATACTTTGCAAAGCACTAAAAGCACTGTGCTTGTCAGCAGCAATTTTCAAAAGGGAAGAAAAAGCATATTGTGCATTTCTGTAAATAGCAAATGGTCTACTGAATTTTTAGCTAGAAACTAGCTAGCAAGATTTTTAGTCATTGAACCAATACCCTCATTTTATTTAGACATAAGGAAATTAGGCCTAAGAAAAACAACTTATCCAAAATCACATGGCATATTTGTGACCCAGATTCTATAAGATTTTGTCCCATGTTCTAAAGAAATGTTGAAATACACAAGTCAATATCAGCATTGTTAATCACCAAGATTACCATGTTAATCACCAAGATAATCACCATGAAGGGATCATGAAACCATCATACCATAAGGATAGTCTTTATAAGAAATAATACTAGTATCTTAGAAAAAATTATAAACACTACAGTCCCATGGTGAACATGAGATATTTGTCCCTTGAGCAAAATACTAAGAGATACAGCATATGTCTCAGGTCATCCAACCATCAAATCATCCAGATCTTATCACATCTAAATACCTTCACTGAGCAGAACCCTCTAATTGTCAGAGGAAGGACAAAAACAGGTATATAGCGTTTTTGGAAAAACACTGTCTGAACAAGGCTTATTTCTGTCTCAGTATGCTCTGTATTAAAAAGTGACTCCCTGGAGCTCCTGGGTGGCTCAGTTGGTTGAGTGTCTAACTTCAGCTCAGGTCATGATCTTGAGGTTCATGAGTTCAGCCCCCCATCTGGCTATCTGTTGTCAGCACAGAGCCCGCTTCTAATCCTCTGTCTCCCTCCCTCTCTATCTGCCCTTCCCCTGCTCACACTCTCTCTCTCTCTCAAAAATAAATAAAACATTAAAAACAAAAAAAGAAGTGACTCCCCACTCCAACCCCATTTAAGTAAAATAAGTAAGTGGTGAATTCCCTGATTGCAGGAAAGTTTAACAATGCTAAGTACACTTCTAGTCCTAACATGTTAATGACTCAGTAGCCATTAGACATAAATTTGTGTAAAATCCTCCAGACATGGGAATATAGGTATATTTGACACATTTCCAAAATCTCATCCCCTTTATAAGAAATAACTGTGGGGACCCCTAGTGACTCAATTTGTTAAGCGTCTGACTCTTGGTTTCTGCTCAGGTCATGATCTCACGGTTTGTGAGTTAGAGCCCTACGCAGGGCTCTGTGCTGACAGTGTGGAACCTGCTTGGGATTCTTTTTCTCTCCCTCTCCCTCTCTCTCTGTCCCTCCAATTCTCTCTGTCTTTATCTCAAAATAAATAAATAAACTTATAAGAAAAAATGACTGAGGAAGCCTGAGAAAGGCAAATGAGATAATCGTGTATTAGTTTTCCAGGCTGCATAATAAATTACCCCAACTTCAATGACTTAATATAGCAAACATTTCTTAGAGTTTTTGTGAGTTCGGAGCCCATGCATAGCCTAGCTGGATCCTTTATTCAGGGTCTCACAAGTCTATAAGCAAGGTTCTGGCAGGCTGAAGAAACTTTTTGGAGCTCCAGGCTCTCTTCCAAGTTCACATAGCTGTTGGAAGAATTTAGTGTCTTGTGGTTGTAGGATAGAGGTCCTTTTCCTTGCTAGCTGTCAGCCAGGGGCTCCTGTGAGCTCCTACGTAGGTTCATAGGCTCACTTTACATAGGCTCATGGTCCACTTACAATATAGTGGCTTACTTTTTCAAAGCCAGCAGAAGAATCTCCCACCCACTCTCATAAGAGAGTCTTACAACATCACCTAATCAAGGAAGTGATTATCCCATCACCTCTGCCATATTTTGTTGTCTAGAATATTATCTGTTCCATCTGAACCCTAAAGGAAGGGCTTATAGAAGAGTTTGACTCACTGGGGATTACCTAAGGCCATGTTCACCACAGACCTTGCTGTGGGCTGAATGTATCCCCCCAAAATTCAGGTTGAAACACTACTCCCTAATGTGAAGGTACTAGGAGGTGGTGTCTGTGGTAGGTAATTAGGATTATATTAGATCATGGGGGTGGAGCCCTCATGAATAGGATTAGTGTCCTTATAAGAGTCCCTAGAGATCTTGTTTCCTCTTTCAACCATGTGATACAGTGAGAAGATGGCCATCTATGAACTAGGAGGCAGGCACTCACCAGACACAGAACCTGACAATGCAAGCAACCTGATCTTGGACTTCCAGCTTCCAGATCTATGAGAAATAAATTTCTGTTGTCTATAAACTACCCAGTTTATGGTATTTTGTTATAGCAGCCTGAGCTGATCAAGACAAACCTCAAGGCAAAAGGTTTTAGTGAATTTAGTCATCCAGATTTCCTTGTTCATCAATGACCTTTCACTTCATCCTAAATCATTTATACTTTCTAATGTGGAAATAGAACAAAGGGAGGCTATCCATCTGGATTGTAATGGTTCCATAGGAAAAAAACAAAACTCAATTATGAAGGAATTACAATAAACCACAAAGAAAGTAATACAAATTTCATTCTTTTGATGATCCAGATAATCCAACTAAATTACCTGCTTTGCTCTTTTGTTTTGGGATTCCAAATTAAGTCACTATCTTGATGCATCAAGAGATATACCAAAATTTCAATGCAATTTGCCCAGAGTTGGTAATTCAGCTGCTTCTGGAGAGTCAATATCCATTCCTGCACTTTTGGAGCACAGAGTAGGTCAATTCTAAAGTAGTGTTACTGAGAGCTTGTTTTCTCCTTCCGTTTTAGTTAACAAAAATGTAGGATATTCCAACCCCCCAAAATAAACAAATACAATAAAGGGCATATTTGTTATTGTTTTTACAGTTATTTCACTGAATAGTATTGTTTCCTTAACATTATTCATAGGACATTTACTTTCTTGGGAGAAGAGGGAAAGTAAAAAAAGAAAAAAATATTTCTACTTCCTTTAGATTTGAGAGGAAAATCCATTTTGTTTCATAATTTTTTTGGTCAGAATTAAAGAGGGTAAAGTATAGGAATGAACTATCTACTATACACCCAAAGATATTGCTTGGCACTTTTTATGCTCCTGCATTGACATTGAAAACAAGGCTCAGAGATTATAAGTAACCCATCTAAGGTCACTCAGCTAGTTCATATGGTGATGGCACTGTACTCACCCAGTCAGATTTTCATTCAAGGTTTCTTTATTGTTTGGTTTTTAATATATAAGCTGTGACTCAAAAAGAAGGGAACTTCAGGTGGATGATAAAACTAACTCAAATCATGATGCTAAAGAAATATGTGAAGGGAGTAATTTTTAAGTTAATCACAAAAAGTCTACAAAAAAACCCCAGAAAGTAATGAATATAATGTAATGAATATAACCAGCTCACAAATGTACATTTTTGCCTACATAATGTTAAAATAAAATTTTAATAGATTTCACACATTGTAACAAAAACTTAAATATTAGATTTCATACACACACAACACATACACACACAGTGTGTAGCAGATATATATGTGTGTGTGTTGCCTCTCTAAATTGCCTCTCTAAAATAATCTGAAGATCTGACAACAGTCTCCAGAATTTCCTTCTGGCAATAACTAGAGCTACCCACTGCAAGCCAATTATTAACGGGCAATGTCTACTCAGGACTCAGTGTCTCCACAGGTGAAAATAAATACAAAGCCAAGTAAGAATGTGCGCTATGGTTTCAACAATCTACACTCTGTATACCCAAGTATCCTCTTGCATCAGTAACTGTTTGAGGAAAGATAGGTCAACTGGTCCCCCAGAGACCTGAAAATGATGAACTTTGGGAGTCCAGTCTCCCTGCATTTGGGGAGACTGAGATATATCTGGCCTTGTAGACTCTCAGATATACTCAGGATGAAGCCTATCGCTCAGGGCCATGTCGCAATTCTCAAGCATGGCTTTAGAGGAGAAACATCAACCCTGAAGTTTACACATCTATCTCTACCAGACCACTACCAAGTTCTACAAGCAATAAAAACAGAAATTACTTTTTAAAAAGCTGGCATTTTTTTTTTCCTGGCAGAATACTGTTTTGCATCTACCAGCAATACTAAAAGGCTGTTCAAATTCAAAGCAGCATTTTAATTTTTTTTTAATGTTTTTTATTTATTTTTGAGACAGAGAGAGACAGAGCATGAACGGGGGAGAGGCAGAGAGAGAGGGAGACACAGAATCGGAAGCAGGCTCCAGGCTCTGAGCCGTCAGCCCAGAGCCCGATGCGGGGCTCGAACTCGTGGACCGCGAGATCATGACCTGAGCCGAAGTCGGACGCTTAACCGACTGAGCCACCCAGGCGCCCAAAGCAGCATTTTAATGAACACATTATTACTAGAAGAAATTTGAGAGTAGTTCATGGTCCTGAAAACTTTATGTTCCCGATATCAAATATTCTTATTTTCCATACATCTCAATGACTAAGTTATAATACATTGTATTTTTTTTTAAAGCAGTGCTTTCAAAAACTCATGGTCATTGGAGTCGGACAATAGGAGTTTTAAAATTTCATCCTTGCCAATATCAAATTATGTAATCTTGGTGGGTGTGGGGGTGGTTCACAGTATGGCCTCTCTAAGCCTTAGTTCTCTCATTTATAAAATACACACAGTAATAACAATTTTTCCAGACTATTGAATGATTACATGAGACTGGATACATATAGCATCTAGCACAGAGAGTGGCACTTCGTAGGCACTCCATAATTGGTAGCTTTGGTTATGGATGTCTACATCATATAAGATAATGTCTTAATATATGCTGTGTGCTGTTCTGTCAATGCGGGATAGTGGCTCTGAAACCTGAGTAAGCATCTGAGTCACTGGGAGGGCTTGCTAAAACCCACGTTGCTGAGCTTGGACCCGAGTTGCTGAGTTTCTGGGTCTGGGATGGGAGGCAAGAATTTACATTTCAAACAAGTTCCCAGTAAAGTCTGATGCTATTGCTGCAGCTAAGGAATCATGCTTTGAGAACTACTAACGAAGAAGAATATGTACTTAATTTAGAGGCAGCTGATCTGAGTATGAACCTCAGATCTATCTGTTATAGGGCACCTAAAAATTCAGAATCAATGCAACATTGAAAAGAACAATGAATTAAAAGTCAAAGCCTCTAATATGAGTAACTTATATAACAGGCAAACATTCTCAAGTTGAACCCCAGTTTTTTACCTGTAAAATTGGCAATTAGATGATATCTTTATTCTCTTCTATAGCTTAAAAGTATATGATTATCCTCAAATATCTTGGATAATTATAAACAGAAGATGAGAGAAATACAAACAATAACTCTCATCCTGAAAACATTCAGAGCCAGGTTATAAACTCTATGCCTAGTTCCCTTTCTGTCCCCTATAGAACGATTTGCAGAGTCGAAGAAAAACAAGGCTGGAGATGCCTGGGTGGCTCAGTCAACTAAGTGTCCAACTTCAGCTCAGGTCATGATCTCACGGTCCACGGGTTCAAGTCCCATGTCAGGCTCTGTGCTGACAGCTGGGAGCCTGGAGCCTGTTTCAGATTCTGTGTCTCCCTCTCTCTGCTGCTTGCACTCTCTCTATCTCTCTCTCTCAAAAATAAATAAACATTATTTTTTTTCCTGAAAGTAAAACAAGGGTGGAAAAAAGAATGTAAGTCATAGCCACTACTATAACATGTCATTCAATGTCATTCATTTGTTTATTATTCATTCAATGAAGATTTTTTTTTTTTTTAGTAGCTCTTGTGTTCCAGACAGTGTGAAAGGCTGAAGGAGACAGACAGGATGATTGCATCAGGCTAGCAGAACACAAATCCATTTATTTATCATATAACTTACGCTACCTTGCGGCATTTCTTGAGAATCAATTGGCCCTAATCCATATAATGCAGCTGGCTGGGACACAATTTAGAGGGATCAAGAACTAAAACCTACACTGATTTAAAGCAGGGCCCACAAGTCAAAGTCAGATGGACAAGAAAAGGGACTGGGTATCAGTTATCAGATCCAGAAACTGAAAAAGTACTGTTTCAGAGACTTATGGTTTCCCAAAATCCATCCTCTTCCTCCTCATAGTTATAAGAACCTCCCTAGTTTAGATAGGCATATGGCATTTGGCAGCAAATATATTTCCCAGCTTCCCTTTCAGCCAGATGTAACTCTTCAGTTCTGGATGATGGATGAAAGCAGAAATGAAATATTCAACTTCTGGGTCATAACCTTATGGATAGATTGCTTCCTTCCCACTTACTATTTATCTCTTCCCACAAGCTAGAATGTGACATTTGTGACTTTAGCATGAGGCAAGAACAACATTGTCAAGATGCCTGTATTTCTGAATCACGTTGTAGAGCAAAATTGCCCTATCCCCTGGAACCATGCAGCTTAGAGTTTTATTGGAGAGAGAAGTATTTAAGCCACTGTACTCTGTATCTTTGTTAGAATATCTAAGGATATATCTTATTTAAAGCAGATATCTATAGCTAGATCCTATCTACTAGACAAAATAATTTAGAAAGAGAGCGAGAACCATATCCACTTTTGCTCGTGACATAGTTTCAGCATCTAGCATGCTGCCTAGAACATATTAGGTGCTAAATAAATAAGTAAATTCAATGGAATGAAATAAAATAGGTGTGGGTCCTGATTTCAAGGCAAATCATTTCACTATGAGAAGACAGATATTCATATTTTTTAAATTTATATATTGGCAAAGTTTAAGTTCCTCTGATAAGCATTTTAGAAACCAAGGAAAATAGTTATCGGGTGCTAAGCTTGCTAGAGAATAGGATGCAAATAGCATTGAATCTCAACTATAATTTTGCTATTATTGTGTTCCAAACTAAGTTAGTAATAAATATTTTTTAGTGCATACAACAGGAGTTAGCAAGGTTTATATGAACAGGTACCAAATTACTGGTCCTTTTCCTTTAGTGTGTTTTAAAGGGCTATTTTGATTTATGCACATAGAACCATCATGTATATATAGCCACACCACATGTACTTATAATTTAATTAAAATATTAAAAGATCTTGTATTCTAGTTAAATGAGAGTTGTTAAAAACAAAAATGTTTTTATGAAACAACCATTATTTTAAAGTTATTTTTAAATAGCCATTTTATAAGGTTGATCCAAGAAATGCTATTACTTTATAAGGCTGGAATTTTATATTATTCACGCAATTAATGGTACATAACTCATAGAGGAATTTTAATGTTTCTGCATCATAAGGGCTTTCTAAGCAAAGAAAACTGGAACCTGGCTAAAGAACAAATAGTGGAATTAAAGAGTCAATAAATAAAGACTTCTGGAGAGAAATGTGTTTATTTCAAAGCAGGTGAAACCCAGAACCACCTGTTTACCTTTCAAAGGATTATAAAAGAGGGATCTTTCCTTTCTCTTCCCAGAGAAGATCTGTTTATACTGGGGATATTTGATATCTATCTATCTATCTATCTGTCTATCTACCTATCATCTCTCAGAAGGAGAAGCTGGCAGCTGTGTAACAGTTCCTATACAAATTCCCAGATTCATAATTTCTTCTTGGTAGTGCAAAAATGCCCTTGCATGTACATATAACATTTGGCCTTGATAACACAGCCCTAAAAGGGGAGAAGGGTCATAGGTAACTGATGCAGTTACTGCTGCGAGTATCAATAGTCTGTCTCTGATCTAGAAACTTCATGTTTGCTTTCAGGACAAAATTAATGAAAATTGATATTAATTACTTAATATCAATAATTAATAATATATATAAATAGTAACAATAATTAATTAATTGATATTAAATACTAACAATGGGTTATAAAAGAAACAAAGGTCTATGAACACTGTTAGACAAGTTGTACACTATGGATGTGGTAGTTGAGTCTACATTTCTATTCCCTACTTGTTACCTTATTAACGGAAAGAAAAGGTGTCAATGATAAGAAACTTTGACCAATGAATTTCATCCCCCTCAAAGTACAAAGACACAGAAGCAGCAATTTTGCAAGAATGGCTCTGTGACTAATGCTCTTCTCTAACATTTGCCCTACTTTTCCTTTCAATTGCCTTTTCACATGTAGCTGCATAGTCAAAAGACTTCTTTGTGCATTCAAATTTCCACCTCGATTTGAGAGGAAAGCAACATTAGTAAAGAAATGTTACACAATATATCAAACACGGTTCATTGTAAACAAAAGAAAAAGGGTTATTTCAATTTTGCTCTCTCATGGAGAATTATTGTCTCTTTTCAAAGTTAATCTCATTAGGATCTCCTTGCTTTCTCTGAAATTGTTCTCTGACAAATATGCTTTCCCTTTCTGGTATCTTCAGTCTCCGTCACTCTCTATTTTTCTCTGGGTGTCTGTCACCTGCCTGCTTTATGTTCTTGTGTGTCTCCAACTCCTCTCTTCCTCTTCTTTTTGTGTATCTGTCATCTATTTCTTGCTCTTTCTCTCTGTTTCTGTATTTCGGTCCTCTCTTACTGTCTCTAGGAGTCTCGGGCCTTATCCCTTTCTCCTCTCCACACACACACCTCCAGCATCCACATTTCCTCTCTGATGGAGTACACAGGCATTCTTATCTTTTGAAAATATATTCCTTCTTTCCCCGTGAGACTGCAGGCACTTAACACCCAAGAGCTCTCCTTTGAAAGCCAACCTCACAGAAAAGGGGTCCACGTAAGAACTGAAAAAGTAAAATTGAAAAACTCAGAGGTAGGGGCGCCTGGGCGGCTCAGACAGTTAAGCGTCGACTTCAGCTCAAGTCATGATCTCACAGTTCGTGAGTTCAAGCCCCACATCGGGCTCTCTACTATCAGCACAGAGCCTGCTTCAGATCCTCTGTCCCCCACCTCTCTGCCTCTGCCACGCTCGCCGTCTCTCTGTCTCTCAAAAAATAATAAAAACATTTAAAAAATAATAAAAGTTTAAAAAAAAGAAAAACTCAGAGATAAACTTTAAATAAAAGAGTATCAAAATGAAGTAGCAAGTGCCAAATAAAATAAGACGGAGACCAAAGATTCCTTGACATCTTTGGCATTTGGTTACTGGTAACAACGAGGGCCATTCCAGCAGTGGCGTGCACAGAGGTGGATTCCAGTGAGTTGAGAGTGAATAAGAGATGAACAATTTACAGCAGTAAATATTTATTAAGTGCCTACTCTGTGCCAGGAGCTGCACTAAGCTTTAGAAATACAATTGGGAGCAAGTCTGACAGTCTCTGCCTATAAGGAGTATATAGCTAGTAGAAAATGAGACAATGTAAAACTAGTGTGATGATGATTTGACAAAGGAAAATTCAGGGTGATGTGGAAGCATGTCAGATGGGCACTGACCCTGGATTCGGGGGAACGATGAACATTTAAATAGGGCAAAGACTACAAATCCTAGTTCTCCTCTTCTTCTTGGGCACACAGCCAGATGACATTTCCAGCCTCCTATACAGTTAGAGGTGGCCATATAACTAAGTTCTAGCTGGCAGAATGTGAGCAGAAGGAAAATACACCACTTCCGGGCCTTCCCAATAAAGGTCACTCTGTGCTTTTATGCCCGTCTGTTATTTGGTGATCTTGGATGCCACAGGTGAATATGGCAGGGTCTTCATCAGCCTGGCTCCTCACACCCCTGAACAGAGCAGACACCTTCCCCTTATCCAGTTCTTTATCTCCCAGGGGGAAGGTAAACAGAAAAGAAATAAACTCCTATTGTGTTTAAACCTCTGTTGGGCTTTTTGGTCAATTTATTATAGCAGCCAGAATTATTCTAATGTATACGAATTGGAGGAGGTGAAGGAATTAGCCCAAGAAAAGCAATGCCATTTATAATTTACATGTTTATGTGTCTATCTCCTGACTGAATAGATGGCAGGATCTTTGACACTGTCTATTCAATTTTATATCCCTATGACTTAGCACAGTGTCTAATATGAATCAGTCACTCAGTAAACATTCATTGAATGAAAATTAATTAGTAAGTTACCTCAGGGATAAGATTACATTTTTAAAATCTGTGTTTTATCTTTATTTCAGATTTATATGAATCTAATGAATCTAAACAACTATCATAATTTATGTTTTCTTCATTTTATTAAGCCTAGTCATTCTCCCCTTAATCCAGTAATGCTCCTCATATGTACAGCACTATTAAATATATCCCAATATTGACTTTAGCTGTATTAATGGCATTCATGTCTGATTTTTCAAGCCTAGTGCATTCTGTATGGATGCCATGAATATAAATTTACAGTGACTATGTTATCTCTTTCGCATTTAGACACAAAAGTATTGAAGAGTATTTTTAGTGACTTTTCATCAAGTCCTTGGATTGCATTTTTTAATGATTCTTTTAGAACTTGCCACTTGTCAATGGTATTCAATATTATCAGATCAAATGCAAATTGGTATAGCATTTAATAAATAATTTTAAAAATCGATTGTGTTGTTATAGTTGTATTGGTATCTATTTCAATGCTAGTCTCTATTTTCAGTATTTTTAAATTTTTTTATATTAAATATAATTTATTGTCAGATTGGTTTCCATACAACACCCAGTGCTCATCCCAACAGGTGCCTTCCTCAATGCCCATCATCCCCTTTCCCATCTCCCCCACCCCACATCAACCCTCAGTTTGTTCTCAGTATTTAAGTCTCTTAATAAGAGTATCTTAAGAGTATCTTTAGTATCTTAAGAGTATCTTAAGTCTCTTAACCTCCCTCTCTGTAACTTTTCCCCCTCCCCCTCCCCCATGGTTCTGTTAAGTTTTCTTAGGATCTACATATGAGTGAAAACATATGGTAACTGTCTTTCTCTGCCTGACTTATTTCACTTAGCATAATACCCTCCAGTTCCATCCACGTTGCTACAAATGGCCAGATTTCATTCTTTCTCATTGCCAAGTAGTATTCCATTGTATGTATAAACCACATCTTCTTTATCCATTCATCAGTTGATGGACATTTGCTATCCAGTTCTCCCAGCACCATTTGTTAAAGAGTCAGTATTTTTAATTTTTTTTAGGTTTATTTATTTTTGAGAGACAGAGAGAGAGACAGAGACAGAGCACACGCAGGGAAGGGGCAGAGAGAGAGGGAGATACAGAATCCAAAGCAGGCTCCAGGCTCTGACCTGTCAGTGCAGAGCCCAATGCCAGCTTGAACTCACAAACCATGAGATCATGACCTGAGCCAAAGTCAGATGCTTAACCGATTGAAGCCACCCAGGAGACCCTGAGTATTTTGATTATTTATGTATTACTTCTGAAATTAGGGAGACATACTATTTACTTAATACATGGTAGGTAGGTAGATAGATATATAGATAGATAGATAGACAGACATAGATATACACATTATAGTATTGATGGATTTAATATGCAACAATTCAACATTTAAGGTGTTCTCATTATGTTCCCCACACTTTTGAAGTCTTGAGACTATAAGGATGAATTAGCCAGATCTTTTTCCCAAGGAGATTCATCATCTGACAACAGATACAGACTTAAAGAGCAATAAAAATATGAACAGCACCAAAAGAGATGTAAATGTAGCATGTTATACCAATACAGGTAAGAGAGTACCTCTTTTGCTAAGCAATAGGAAAAGTGAGTTAAAGTTTGACAAATATAGTAAACTTACAGCTGAAAACTGAAATGACTAGCAGTTTCCCAGGTAAAATGATAGGCCAAGACCATCTCAGGTGAGGGGAAATAGCTTCATATATATATAAACAGAAGCAAAAAAAGTGGCCAGCACATTTGGGGACAATGACTAATATGTCATTTTTAAATACACGAATTTTAATTTGTAAGCAACTTTACTCTGTAAACAATGTCCTAGATTCATTGCATTGTTCCCAATTTCTCCCACTTTGATACAGTTCTCTACTGGTTCTTGAAACTTGCCTTCCTCCCTCACATAGAATCTCCCTCCCAACAGGATTAGGAATTAGTTTCTGCTTCTCTATCTCCTTTTGCTCTGGCTCTTAATTCCAATCTTGCCTTCAGGAGCTTTGGATTAGAGTCTTTTACTGTCTTTGTGTTCATTAAACTATAAAAAACAGTTCTCCATGTAACCAATCCCTTAGAAACTGCCCATGACCCAGGTCAGGTAACACTAATAAATATTAACATGTATTGACTATTGACGACAGCCAGGCATTGTATTAACTAATTTAGAGCGCTTTAACAACTCTGTACATACATATTTCTATCAGCCCCACCTTCCGGTGAAATAACTGAGGTCACACATAGGTAAGACCTAGTCAGGATCCCAGCCAGGGCACTCTGGTTCCAGTCTGTATTCTTACCCACTGTGTTACGCTGCTCATTATGTGCTGGCCAGTTCATCCAATTCCAAACAAAGGGCAGGTTTTGAAATTTCCCAGCTTGAAAATCAAGGGAAGACAGACATTCAAGAAGAATTTGATGAATATTTAACATTTCCAAACATTACAGAGAAGTAAAAAGTAGGAGCTGAGAAAGAAGCCAGTGGATTAATCATTTAGGGAGTCATGGTAGCCTTCTCCAGAACATCCTACTCCACCAGAGGACTCATGGTGATAGAATTGGCACTGTCCGTGAAATGAGACTTTACGTATGTAGAGGCACTACATTCAGACTACTGTATTCAGAAGCTTGATGATGAGGGAGAGTCAAAGAGGTAGTTTGAGGGGCAGGCACATCCTAAATAACTTTTTTTTAACATGAGAATTTGGTGGGAGGTCTTCTAGAAACAAGGGAGAAGAAGGTCCTGGAGAACAGATAGCAGGTGATGCAAGATAGAGAGCAAACCCCTAGGTCCCAGTGGCGGGGGAGGGAAGGGATGGAAGTGAAAATACAGGTGGGTGGCCAGCCTCCAGGCAGAGAAGACTGTAGATGACAGAGTTCGGAGGTGGAAGGGGAAACTGGGAGCTCACACGCCTGGGGACATCTGTTTTTTCCAGGAAGTGGGAGGTAAAGCCTTCTATAAAAAATGGGGCAGGAGAAGTAGACCTGGGAGCTGGCAATGCCAGTTGTAAAAAGGACTGTCACAGCCACCATGGGAAAAGAGATATGGAGCTGATGAGACACGTAAGTAAAAGGATTGAAGCAACAAGGGCCCAGCTGAGGATGAAGCTCAAAACTTATAATGGAGGAAATCAGCATGATTATGTGATTTCACAAGCTGAGCGCTGCCTTCCAGCAGTACAGAAAACAGCTGGTTGGGCTGATCTGAAAGGGGGTTTAGAAAACAGGGAGCTGCAGAGGACAAAGAGGTAAGAACATGGAGAGCATCAGAGACTGTCTTTGAAAATCATTTCCACAGTTCCAGGCTAAAGAGGAAAAAGGTAATCCAGCAGGAGAATGACAGACTCAGAGAACAGAGGGCCTTGAAAGACTCGCGTCCATAAGGAGATGCAAAAGGAGGTGAAAGAAGGAACATGGTTCATGTGCGAACAATTTGCCTTATAATGTTCCTCTGCTTCCTGATTCTTTAAATTATCTTGGGCACCTTAAACCTCCATGCCAGTGAATTATTTAACATTCTAAGTCTGCTAGATTTTTGCTATACTAGTTATTCTGCAACTTACACTTTTGCTAGTTTAAACTGAGTTTCTCTCATTGATTGCCTGGCAATCTAAAATTCATTCATTCTTGGGGCACCTGGGTGGCTCAGTCGGTTAAGCGTCCGACTCCGTCTCAGGTCATGATCTCACAGCCAGTGAGTTTGGTCCCGCATCGGGCTCTGTGCTGACAGCTCAGAGCCTGGGGCCTGCTTCGGATTCTGTGTCTCCCTCTCTCTCTGCTCCTTCCCCACTCATGCTCTCTCTCTGTCTCTCAAAGATGAATAAATGTTAAAAAAAAAAAAATTAAAATTCATCATTCTGTATCAGCTGCTAGCCCTGCAGTGGGTATGTAACTAGGAAAAGGCAGCTCCTCTGGGTAAAGGGGACACCTCAGGGCACATTGCAGGATGGTGAGGGCACGCCCACATGCTCCTCCATCCATGTGCCCTTGTGCAGGGCAACATATTCCCCAACCATATTTTCCAATCCCAGGTGGAACCAAAGAAAACAACTTTTAAATATATTTGGCATTGCATCTCTCTGGTTTGGAAGTAAAATCTTGATTTTTATGAATGGACATATTAAAATCTTCTGTGGAAAATATTTTCAGTGATAAAAAACAAATATAAGTATAGGTGAGGAAGAGCATCACTAAGAGAACTTGAAAATACATGTCTTTAAAAAAAAGAAACCCCGTATCAAATGAAGTGGCTACATTCCCTCTCTGATTGTAATTTAGACTCCCCCCTCCTACAGAGAAGCTTAAAATGCAATGGTTCAACGCTGGATTCATAACTTTGGACATGTAAAATGAAAGTCACTTGACAAGGTCAAATATTTTAAATAAACTTAATAAATCCGGGAGTAGAGAGCAGAACAAGGAAATGATAGGGCTGTCACTCAAACTTTCAAACTGAAAGATGTCTTCCTTCATCCTCAGCTCCCACATTCAAATCCGTCATCAGAAAGACAACTCAGACTCTATAAACAGAATGTGATGCTGTAATGGGCCAGAAGCATGACTTTGGAGAGAGAGGGGCCAAGTACCTTCCTTCTGAGCTTTATAAAAAGCTCCTCTAAGCCTTAGTATTTTTAGTTATAATATTTATAACACCTACCTGCTCTTCTTTTGTTTTTTGTTTTTGTTCTCAGCCATTTTACCTACAGATAGAGTAGTAAATGAGAGTGATTTCAGAGTAGGAAATGAGAATGATTTCTGGAATCTGAGGAAAAGCAATTGCCATCTGTTATTTAGCATAATCTAACTGAAGACTTTGCTCCCTTTATATAAGGAATGTTGGCTCTTCCAAGATGCATTGGCTAGTGCAGGATTAGCCTTTAGGTATTTATATTTAAATTAGTTTATTTGTAAAAGTATAACCATGGATGCAATTCACTTATTTACTTTTAATTAAAAAAAATGTTTAGTCCACCAAGGACTGGAGGATCCACTTTCAAGATGACTCACAAACATGGCTGGCAAGTTGGTGCTGGCTGTTGGCTAAGAGCTCAGCTGGGATTAAAGATTTGGGGACCTTGATTCTTCTCCACCCAGGCCTCTCCATGTGCCCAGGGTTTCCTCACAACCGGGAGGCTGGCATCCAAAGGCAAGCATCTCCACATTCAGGGAGAAAGCCAGGCAGAGTTTGCATTGCCTTTATGACAAAGTCTCTGGGGTTAAATAGCATCACTCCTACTGTACCTCATCAATTAAGGCAGTCACAAAGGCCTGCCCTGGTTCAAGAGAGGGGCAAGAGTATGTGGGACCAGAATCATCGTTGTGGCTGTTTTTAGAAAATACAGCCTCCCACATTGACTTTGTCACACACTAAATTCCTAAGCAGATTTGGATCTATTTCGGGTTTTGTTCATTTAGTCTGTCTGTTGCTATATACCAGTACCATAGTGTTTTAACTGTTGAGACTTTATAATATGGTCTGATATCTGATAGAGCTCTTCTCCCCTCATTACTCCTCTCTTCCAGAGATCTCTTGGATATTTTTGCTTGTTTTTATTCTTTTTTCATACTACCAATTTTTAAATTAGCTTGTCTGATTAAGAAGCTTTGGGACTTTTATTGTGATAACATTGTACTTATAAAGTAATTTAAGGAACACGGACACTGCTTTAATGACGGAACTTCCCATCCAAAATCATGGTATACCTTTGAAATGCATAATAAATACATTTGTTCAAGGAAAAAAAATGTTTAATGTTTATTTTTGAGAGAGAGATAGAGTGTGAGCAGGGAAGGGGCAGAGAGAGAGGGAGACACAGAATCCGAAGCAGGCTCCAGGCTCTGAGCTGTCAACACGGAGCCCACTGTGGGGCTCATACTCACAAATCACGAGATCATGACCTGAGCCAAGGTCGGACACTTAACCCACTGAGCCACCCAGGCTCCCCTGGATGTACTTTAATCCTAACAATTAATCAGGATTTATGTATCTGGAAAAACAGTACATGGACCATAAGCCATTTTTATTTTTGCAGTGAAATCTATTGAAGCCTTGGAAGATAGGTCCTTAAAGAAATAAGAATCAGTCTCACTTAGTCATTTAATCTTTGGGATTAAAGTAGAGACTGAAAATACATACATACATACATACATACATACATGAATACATTCATAAATGATAGATAGATAGATAGATAGATAGATAAGGTTTACTAATTAATTCTCCTGATAAGGGACCTTAGCATTTCTACCAATATCTGATTTATAAGACTCAACCATCTGTAAGTACATAATTACCTCTGGAAATTTAAGTGACTATTTTTCCCCTCTGCTAAGGAAAATGCTACTGGACTACAAGTTCCTGCTATCAGTTTTTACTAAAGGGACACAAATTAATTACAAATTTACTGAAGGATGACAGATTCAGAATAAATGTCCATAATACACTCTAAAATCAAATATAATTTTTAAGATTATATACTACCAGCCCGTCAGTTTCAATTATCACAGTGACAATTATATATTTACAAATATGAACACACGCATACTTATTGATTAATACATAGAAATAGGAATTATATATATGTATATTATGTAAGCATACTGCCATTAAACTTCTACATAGTTTCTCAAAGTACCACATTTTCTCTGTGAAGGAAAAAATATGATATTTAAAAATCTTAGTTGTCAATGGAGAAATACAGCAAATATGTATTTGGGGATTGTGTTATACAAAAGGGCCAAAGGGCAAAATGTAGGAAAAAGATACAGTTTCTGTCCTATTGCACTGGACCACTGCCACCTCACACCTCTTATCAACATAAAAGCAATATTTGAAGCTCAATGTTCCTTATATCAACAAGGTTGCAGTTAAAGGTCTAAATTGTAAAATTAATGGGAAATAACAGGGATATAAAATGTGCTGATATTCCATATGTGGATCAGGATAATCATCTCCACTGGTCAGGGGCTAACTGAAAATGTGTGATTAAAGCTGCATCATTTAGCACAACAGTTGTTTAGGAGCTCTAAGAAATGTGCCTTAGGACAGTGAGTGAGGTTTCCAGAAACCAAGTAAAATCATCATTTGAGACCCACAGATCCAGTGTCCTTTGTGTTATTCAGGAAGTCTGTTATTTTTCATCAATACCCTGGATGATTTCACTTAAAATGATGGATACTTAAAATCAATCCTCTGGATGATTTTACCCATTTTCCTTCACACCATCAGTCTCATGACCACAAAACTCTTCTATCTGGTCTGTGCTTAAATATGGTTAGCTGGGTCTGTGTAGCCACGTTACAAATTTAAAAACTAATATTTAACACTTGTATAAATATTGTGAATAATCTTGGTTAACTGAATCTCAGAATGAAGGCTATGACCAAAATGTTCCGATATTTCTTTGCTAGACTCAGCTATGGAAGAGTAGTAAAGTCGTTTTTTAAATCCTATGTTTGTAACTGTAATGTGAATATAATATGCACAATCTGCTAATAACACAGTTGTTACAATCAGCCATCTTCCTGGGTTATGTAAGTTGACCTTTTGCAATTTTCCACAGGTAGAAAAGAGTAACATTAAGTCTACCTTCCATGTTAAAGTCATGAAAATATCAGACTTAAGGCAATTTCTTGTATCTCACTTGTTTTAAACTTTGTGAGTCCTGTGAGATACTAATAAATCCCCATTTTATAGATGTGTAAACCAAAGTTATAGAGACTGAAAATTAAATACAGTCATTGATAAAACACAATGGTAAATCCAATTACCTTAAGGCATAAGTACATTTGTAACTATAGTGACTGAACATGATAATATAAGGTATCTTAAAGCATCTGCAATTGAATCGATAATATTTAAATGTGCAAATATTTTACAGAATTCAAAGAATTTACTCACTTAAATTCCTTCCTAATAATAATTAGCAATAAACAGATATTCAATATCTTTCCATCATGATGCTGAACATTGCCATGTTTCCATCTCTTTTGTTCTGGTACATTTACAAATATTCCATAACCTTTCCCAGCCATTTGGTGGGGGGGGGGGGGGGGGGGGAATGTGCTATTAGTTCAAGGGTGATTAAATCAGCATGTGCATGGAATAACTCCAATTCATCACTAAGATGAGAAAAGCTGTTAAAAGCATCAGTGACTCAATAGTGTCTTTTTCTTTAATAAAAATGAGCACATTAAAAAGAGGACTTACAGTAAACCATTTTTTAAGTACTTAAGGGCTATTATTATTTGAAGAAGTTTCCATGGACAGTGATTGCTCTACTAATATGGGTTGACTTGACATTTTATATATATAATTGGTAATAATATTAAAGTATATATATAATTGGTAATATTTATAGCATAATTATTATATATTATTACATTATAATATTATATCATATTCAATTAAGATAAATGAATCCATTGGATTAATATGTGTGTATTATATATATATTTTATATTATAATATAAATTATATATTGGTTATATATTCATTATGTGTATAAATATATGGATATATATCCAAGTTAACACAGATTAATACACTGGATTATTTCCAGGGCATCTTATAACTACAATTATTTTAACTTTAATTTAACTCTAATTGGAATTTCATAAAAATTTAGTTAACATAAAATGTGTCATCTTATTTCTAAATATTTAATTTTCTACACACAAGTTTTTTACAAAAAGCCACCCAAAGTCTATGCTTTTGTCAGTATTAAGCTGACATCTTTGATATAAATATCTTATAAAAGATCACCTTGCAAAATTGGATTGGGATTGCTTACAAGTTGTTATATGCAGATGACAAAGAGAACAAGCCCAAGAAGGAAAAGAATATGGTTTTCCTTCCTGGCATTTAAACTGTACAATCAGCTCTTTCCAGTTAAAGAGCAGACCAGCCTTGGCAAGTCTTCTCTGCTTAAGTTTGGTTGCTGAATTTTGCCACCACTTTGTCAGTTTGAATCATCTTTGCAGAAAGAAATATAGAAAACAGAAATGTTTTTTGGCTGGGCAAGCAACAGCAGGATGGAAGCAAGAGAAGATAGTGAGCTCTCTGCTGTTGATTTGTTCCTATGTACTTTTTTCGTTCTGGAGCGGGTAGTAGAAACAAAAAGATCCGTAGAAACTCTTCTTATTGGAAAAATATTCTGAAAGGATTTTCTCATCTAACTCCTGACCACTGTTGTTAAAAAAGCATCTTATAGATTACAATTCCCCACCTAGAAAGCTACAGAGGACTTATTTGTTCACATCGAGCAGCAGAATCATTGTTTCTTTCTTCTTTTTATTTTAAATTTATTGAGGTGGGGCACCTGGATGGCTCAGTCAGTTAAGCATCCGACTTTGGCTGAGGTCATGATCTCATGGTTGGGTTCGTGAGTTCGAGCCCCAGGCTCTGTGCTGACAGCTCAGAGCCTGGAGCCTGCTTCAGATTCTGTGTCTCCCTCTCTCTGCCCCTCCTCCACTCATGCTCCATCTTTCTCTCTCTCTCTCTCTCTCTCTCTCTCTCTCTCTCTCTCAAAAATAAATAAACATTAAAATTTTTTTAATAAAATTCATTGAGGTATAGTTGACATACAATATTATGAGTTTTAAGGTATACAACATAGTGATTCTACATTTGTGTATATTGAAAAATAGTCACACTATAAGCCCAGTTAACCATCTGTCACGTTACAAAGCTAATACAATGTTATTGACTATATTCCCCATGCTGTACATTACATCCCCATGACTTACTTACTTTATAACTGGAAGTCTGTGCTTCTTAATCCCCCTCTCACATTTTGCCCATCCCTCAACCCTCCTTTCTTCTAGCAACCACCAATCTGTTTTCTGTATCAGTGAATCCAGGTTTTGTTTTGTTTGTTTTATTAGATTCCACATGAAGTGCAAAAATCATGAAGTATTTGTCTTTGAATTCAGTTTGCTAATATTTGGTTTGAGGATTTTTGCATCTATGTTCATCAAGAATACTGGCCTGTAATTTTCTTTTTTTGTGGTGTCCTAGTGTGGTTTTGGTATTAGAATGATGCTGTCTTCATAAAATGAATTTGGAAGATTTCCCTCATCTTCAATTTTTTGGAAGAGTATGGCAAGGATAGGTATTAAATCTTTGTTAAGTAGAATTCACTAGTGAAGCTGTCTTGTGCTGGACTTTTGTTTGTTAGGAGGTTTTTGATTGCTGATTCAATTGCTTTTACTAGTAATCAGTCTCTTCAGATATCTTAGTCTTAAAAGTTTATAAATTTCTAGGAATCTATCCATTACTTCTAGGTTGTTGGCATTTAATTTGTTCATAATAGTCTCTTTTGACCCTTTGTGGTATCAGTTGTAACTTCTCCTTCATTTCTGATTTTATTTACTTGATCCCTCTTTTTATCTTGATCAATCTGGCTAAAGGTTTGTCAATTTTGTTCATCTTTTCAAAGAACCAGTTCTTAGTTTCATTGATCTTTTCTATTATTATTTTAGTCTCTATTTCATTTATTTCCACTCTGATCTTTATTATTTCTGTCCTTCCACTAACTTTGGGCTTCGTGTGTTTTCCTTATTCTAGTTCCTTTAGGTGCAAAGTTAAATTGTTTATTTGAGATTTCTCTTGTGTCTTTTTTTTTAATGTTTATTTATTTTTGAGAGAGAGAGAGAGAGAGAGGGAGGGAGAGAGAGAGAAAGAGAGAGTATGCACAAGTGGGTGAGAAGCAGAGAGAAAGGAAGAGAATCCCAAGCAGGTTCTTCACTGTCAGCACATAGCCCCAATGCCAGGCTCCATCTCACAAACCTTGAGCTCATGAGCTGAGCTGAAATCAAGAGCCAGACACTTAATCTACTGAGCCACCCAGGCTCTCCCTCTTGTGTCTTTAGGTAAATGCTATGAACTTTTCTCTCGGAACTGTTTTTGCTGCATCTTCTGGATTTTGGTATGTTTTCTTTTGTCTCTAGGTTTCTTTTTAATTTATCATGTTGTTCTATCTCTTTATATCTGTCGTTTTTACAGTATTCTTCTTATAATTGATTTTTAGTTTCATATCATTGTGGTCAGAAAAGATGCTTGATATGATTCAATCTTCTTGAATTTATTGAGACTTGTTTTGTGACCTAATATGTGATCTATTCTGGGGAATGTTCCACATGCACTTGAGAAGAATATGTATCCTGTTGCTTTTGGATGGAATGATTTATAAATATGCTAAGTCCATCTGGTCTAATATATCATTTAAGGCCTATGTTTCCTTATTGATTTTCTGTCCAGATGATCCATCCATTGATAGAAGTTGATTGTTAAAATACTCTACATATTGTATTGCTTTCAGTTTCTGCCTTTAGGTCTGGTAGCATTTGCTTTACATATTTAGGTGCTCCAATGTCAGTTGCATATGTATTTACACCTGTTTTATCTTCTTATTGGAGTGACCCCTTTATCATTAGGTAATGCTCTTCTTCTGCCTCTTTTATTATAGTCTGTTTTAAAGTCTATTTTGTCTAATATAAGTATAGCTACCCCAACTTTCATTTTGTTTCCATTTGAATGAAATGTCATTTTCTATCCTTTCACTGTCAGTCTGTGTGTCCTTACATCTGGAGTCTCTTATAGGCAGTATATAAATGTGTCTTTTTTAAAAAATCCATTCACCCCCTCTATGTCTTTTAATTGGAGAATTTAGTCCATTTACATTTGAAATCATTACTGATAGGTACGTGCTTATTGCCATTTTGTTTGTTGTTTTCTGGCTGCTTTTGTAGTTCTCTCTTTTTTCCCTGGTGGCTGGATGACTTTCTTTAATGTTTTATTTAGATTCCTTTCTTATTTTCTTTTTTATATTTACTATAAGTTTTTGCTTTGTGGTTACTATGAGGCTCACATATAACAGCCTATTGATGTAACAGTCTGTTTTTAAGTCAATAGCAACTTAAATTTGTACACATTCCAAAACTCTACACTTTTACTCCCTTGACAATTTATATTTTTGATGTCACATTTTATATCTTTTTATTGGATGTGTCATCTTTTATTGTATGTAGTTTTAGTTAATTTTACTACTTTTGTCTTCTAACCTCTTTAAGTAGATTTATAAGTGATTAACTTACTACCTTTTCTATATATTTACCTTTTCCAGTGAAATTTTCACTTTGATATGTTTTCTTGTTATTAATTTTTGCCTTGTTTTTCAGCTTAAAGAAGTCCCTTTAATATTTCTAAGGCTAGTTTGGTAGTAGCTAATTCCTTTAGCTTTTGCTTGTCTAAAAAACTCCTTATCTCTTCTTCAAATCTGAATAATAATCTTTCCAGGTAGCATATTTTTGGTTGAAAGTTTTTTTTTTTTGCTTTCAGCACTTTGAATATATTGTGCCACTCCCTTCTGACCTGAAAAGTTTCTGTTGAGAAATCTGCTAACAGCCTTATAGAATTTCGTTGTATGAAACAGTTTTTCTCTTGATGCTTTTAAGATTCTCTCTTTAAGTTTTGACAGTTTAATTATAGTATGACTTGGAATTATAATTCTCTTGGCTTCCTGGTCCTGGATGTCTGTTTCCCTCCCCAGGTGAAGAAGTTTTCAGACAATACTTTTTTAAATAAGCTTTCTGCCCCTTTCTCTCTCTCTTCTTCTGGGACCCCTACAATGGGAATGCGATTCTGCCTGATGTTGCCCAGAGGTCCCTTAAATTATCTTCATTTATTGTTTTTCTTTTTGCCTCTCATTCTGGATGAGTCTATTGCTTTATCTTCTATGTTGCTGATCCATTCTTCTACTTTATCCAGTCTGCTGTTGACCCCCCTCCACCGCCCCCAGCATATTTTTCAGTTCAGGCATTGTATTCTTCAGCTCTGTGACTTCTGTTTGGTACTTTCTTATATTTTCTACCTCTTTGTTAAAGTTCTTACTATGTTCATCCATTCTTCTCCCGAGTTCAGTGAGCATCTTTAATAACCATTACTTTAAATTCTTTATGAGGTATATTACTTATCTCTGTATCATTGAGGTCTTTTTCTGAAGTTTTGTTTTGTTTCATTTAGAACATATTTCTGTTTCCTTATTTTGTTTGACTCTCTGTGTTTCTATGTATCTGACAAAACAGCTACTTCTTTCAGTCTTTATCCTTCTTATTCAAACTTTCCCTAGCTTTTGGGTTTCTTGAACCTTTGTAATTGTCTAAACTGCCCGATTTATTCTTGATATAGCCCCTAGTTGAGGGTGTGCCAAGACTTTTCAGTGATCCAAGGAGAAGAATCTCATTTAGCACCTGGTTTCAGGCTGATGGGAGCCAGACCCTCAGGCAGCAGCTTTTAAAGTCTGCAAATATATACAGTCCTGTGGGACTGCATTTATAATACCTGTTGGCCTTTAGACCAGGAGATCTGGAGGTGTCCCTGGGTGAGTTGCAATTGGGACTCCAGAAAAACTTATAAGCTCCTTTCTGGGAAGTCTCATCAAACTGAGCTATCTATAGTCAAGGGAGTACGCAAGGATGATGTATCCTTGCTTATGTTCCCTAGGAGCACCTCCTAGACCTCTAGATGTATGGGAAACTGGAAGCCTGTCCATCAGGCTGAAGCTCCAGGCTAAGTAAATAGGTCTTTTTCATAGGAAGATTGGACTTGTGTTTCAGTCAGCTGTGTACCTCCCCAGGGGTGGTAGCCTGTCAAGAGGTGTCTTTCTGATTGTTACAGTTCCATGGAGTTCTGGAATGCCAGTCCTCTTGGCCACCAGGGTCAGGTGATCAAGGGATGCCCCCTGTGTAGATTACACATGGCCTCTGGCTTTAACAAGGCAGCTGAAGAGTGTACTAGGCAGGGTATGCTTGCTAGCTTCAGAAAGGCAGCAAGAAAATGTCTTGTTTATGCATGCCTGCAGGCTTCAATGATGCAGCAAGAGAGAACCCTGTCAGTGCAGGCACTAGCGTTAGGCTGAGAGCGGAAAGATGTCATAACTGCTTGTACTTGTCCACACCAGCCAGGGAACAGGGAAGAGTTACAACTACCTGTGCTCTCCAGTTTCAGCAAGTGCTATAACTGCTTACCCCAAACTGTCCCAGCAATGCCATGATGCCATTTCCAAGTTCACCTGCTTGTGCTAGCAGGCTGTGTGAAGAGTATAATGATGGCATCTGTTAATGCTTCTGTCTCCAAGGAGGATCTCAACTGTCCTCCACTCCTCCAGCCAATGACCTCAAATCAGCAAATGATTCTCCTTCACATATAATCTAGGTATTTTCCAAACTGCTGTTTATTCACTTGGTCTTGGGAAGAGCAAAACCACACATGAGCCTTCCAGGAGGGGAACATCAGTTTCCTATGGCACTCTGAGATCCCCAGACATCAGCCCCATTGGTGCTCCAAACCAGACATTCTGAGGACTCATCATTCTGGTGCACATCTCAAGGGCTAGGGTGCCCAATGTGGGACACCAGCCCTTTTCTCCTTTGGGATATGTGCCTATCTGGTGAGATCCCTCACCAGATATGTTGCTGCACTGGGGGTGGGATTTTTACAAGATTGTTTCTCTGCCTCTCCTACCATTCTCAATGTGGTCCTTTCACCCTTTGTTGTGGAGAAGAGTTCATCTAGTTTTCAGATCTTTTCCATATGAAATGATCCATATGTAGGTGTAGACTTGGGAGTCTAAGGGAGGAGGTCAGTTCAGGACATTGCTACACTGCCATATTGGACCCTGCTCAATCATTGTTTCTTTCTGTTACAATAGATTATCTTTTTTTCTCAGAGGTAGAAAGGAAATTTTCATTTATTCCCAAATATTTCATATTAGATTTTATTTAATGATTCTCAGTAATGACACTGTTGGTCCATCATCCATGGTGAATGATAGCATAGTAGTGATTAATCCCTTTTGAAGATATTTTGCTATTGCCTGTGTTCCCCTGATAGTAAATAAGCAATGAAGCAATCCAAAGAGAGGAAAGAAAGTATAGGAACCCAATAATAATTTAAAGTAATTGAAACAGTAGAAATGAGAATCCATTTCAAACATAAGTACCAATATGCCAACATTTACACTTGAAAAGTAAAATCCTTCTTACACAAACACACAAAATTTTATAGTGACACATGCAAACAAAAATTGATCCTCCATGTTTTATTCCTGGTTATAAATAAAATAAAGCAAAATAAATGAATCATCTGTTTCAGATTGTCTGCCCCACATCCCAGGATCCCCAGATATGCCCAGTTTCCAATATCTCCCAGTCACTACACTCAGAATTGTATGGGACATTCAAAACACACAAATTTGAGTTTTCGTGGACAGAGAAAAGGTCTGTGGATTTTAGAGACATGTCTGAAAATGGATGTGTGTTTGATGTAAGGGATAGGTGGATAAACTCACCAGTGACAAAAGGCAATAAGAAGGAAATTAAAAGGCTGTGGAGAGGGCACATTAATACAACAATAGATACTCAAGAGAAATAAAACATTATAGACATGAGTTATGATAAATAAAGATATCTCAAAGCTAGGTTGAGGAAGAGGGACAAGGAAGGGACAACTACATTCATGTCTAGAAAGGAATGTGCCGGAATTGTGGTGTCCTGTACAGATGGTAGAGTAGCGAATTGGAAGATGAGGAAGAAGAGGATGCCATCCTATTTCTGTCCCTTCATCTTGGTCTTTGCTAGCTTTATTTCCCTCAGCTGTAACCCAAAAACTAATAATAATCCCAGGAAGCTCCAAGGCTAACATTTTGGAATTCAGGTATCTTTTCTGACAAATTTGCTGATAAATTTATTGTAAAACTGTATTAAAAATTTTACTCAAGGACACATGATTTATTGAAATCTATTTCAGTTAGTATACCTAAGAACTAAGATGATTTCTGTCCTGTACAAGGAGAAATAGAGGCTCAAAATGCCCAAAGAAATTTTTCGTGGATTTTCAAATCTTTCTGGTACAGTCTGCTAACTTCTTGAGAAAAATGGTGTTTTGGATCTATTTTTAAATCATTAAGGTCTATCAGTTTCCTTTCATTAGTGCCCTTACTTTCTGTGGCTGTTTTATTTAATGGAAAATAAAACAATCCCAATGAGTAATTTCAGCATCTGAACTGAGAAATGTAGGAAAACTTTCTCATGTTCTATAATTTTCCTTTTAAGAAAGGTAGCCAGAAATTCCTCTGCTTTCTCCATCTCCTCTCTTCCTTCATAAGATTTTTTTTCTTTTTGTCTTATTTCCTGTTTCATTTTGAAAGTTGTTCATAAATGCAGTGATATCCCAAATGGGATTCCCACTCTCCAGGTAGTATACAAGACATCTAGTAGAATGCAGAAAATATAAACATATATTGTAATGTAGAAAGGAAATTAAAATTACTAATATTTAATAAACAAATTAATACTGGTCTCTCCCAAACACAATTTGTCCCCTGTCCCCTAGCAGCTGGTTACATATTACCTAGGGTAAAAAAATTTTAAAAGGAAAATGGAAATTTCATGGTTTGAGGGGGATTGACAGAGGCACCCTAAATTCCTTCCTCTGAAAACATTATAGTTCGGTGTGCCTTCTCTAGGAGATTTATCTTTACTATACCAATGGTATTAGTGTTGCTGCCACAACAAATCACCACAAACTTAATTGTTTAAACAACACAAATTTATTACCTGACAGTTCTGCAGATCAGAAGTCCTTACATGGGCCTCACCAGGCTAGTCAAGATGTTAGCAGACTGGTTCCTTTCTGGAGGTGCTAGAGGAGAATTTGTTTCCTTGCTCAATTGGGTTTGTTGTGAGACTCCAATTCCCTGTGGTTGCATGACTCTAATGCAGCCCTCTATTTTTCTTACTGATTGGCAGCTGATAGCAATTCCCAGCTTCTAAAAGCCAGACAATTTCTTGGCTCATGACCTTCTTCCTCTAGCTTTAAAGCCAGCAACAATAAGCAAGCCTCTCACATGTCTTAAATCTCTTATCTCTATTTTCCCATTGCATCTCTCTGACCCACTCTTCTGCCTTTCTTTTCCACTTTTTAAGAACTCATGTGATTAAATTGATCTCTCTGAATATTTCAGGATAATCCCCCCATTTTAAGGACTTAACCTTAATCACATCTGCAGAGTCCCTCTTGCCATGTCAGATAACATATTCATTGTTTCTGAGGATTAGAGTCTGGGCATCTTTGGGGGACCATTATTGTGCCTATCATGCCATGAAATTACTTTGTGCCACAAAGAGATTCAACTCATACCTGCAGCATAATTAATAAATAATAAAAACTGAAAATAAGAATTCCTTTAGCTGTTTAAATGTTTGAAATGAAAGGTTTGGTCCATCATTAAAAATATTTAACTGTTCCATTTTTCAAATTGCAGAAACAATTACTGATTGACATTAGGTAATTACTAAGTAAATTTCAATAAAGGCTTTGATATATTTGATAAATGGGGTTTAAATGCTAGTAAATGATTTAGTGAGTGCACCAACCATGCACAGCTGCCATTTACATTGACTAAGAATTGAGAATGAACTTAAAACCAGTTATCAAAATGAAGTAAATGTTTAAAACTTATGTCCACAGAAAACCTGTACATGGATGTTTAAAGCAGTTTTACTTATAATTGCCAAAACCTGAAAGCAACCAAGATGTCCTAAAGTAGGTGAAAAAATAACCTGTGGCATACCTAGACAAGGAATTATTCAGTGATAAAAAGAAATGAGCTATCAATCTATGAAAAGACGTGAAGGAATTTTAAGTGCATATTACTAAGTGAAAGAAGCCAATTTAAAAAGGCTATATTCTGTTTGATTCCGACTATATGACATTCTGGAAAAGACAAATCTATGGAAAGAGTAAAAAGATCAATGGTTGCCAGGAGATGGGAGTAAGAGACAGATGAACAGGTGGAGTATATAGGATTTTTAGAGCGGTGGAAATACTCTACATGATACCATAATAATGGATACATAACATTTTACATTTGTTTAAATCCATAGAATGTACAACACCAAGAATAAATCCTAATGTAAGCTATGGGCTTTGGTGATTATGATGTATCAATGTAGGGTCATCATCTGTAATAAATATACCACTTTTGCTGGGGATGTCGATAATGGAGGAGGCTATGCATGTGTGGGGGTAGGAGGAACATGGAAAATCTCTGTACCTTCTTTTCAATTTTTCTCTAAGATGTTTTGCTCTAAAAAAAGTATTAAAAATAAAAAATGAAGTGAATCAGATTTTGAAATTGTTTTATGAAATATAAAATGAAGGTGTAATGAACACTACCACATTGTTGTCATCATAATTACATTATATCAAATGAGTGAAGAAAAGTTGTAAAGTAAAATCTGTTTTTAAATAAAATTGATTTCATCTTTATCTCATCTTTTAAAAGTATGCTTCTAAATGGACATTACTAATGTAGCAGTAATTTATATAACAAATAAGTATATTGATCTAAGTAAATATCCTCAATAAATAAATAAATAAATAAATAAGTACATACATACATACATACATATTTATAGTACATATCCTAAATTTTTACTTATGAGTTATCAAATTGAAAATTATTATACTAATAAGTTCATACTAAATACATTTGGTGGCTACATTACAAGTCAAAACTACATAGAATAAATGCTTATCAATCTGATATCATCACTTTTGCAAAAATTTTACCGAAGAGTTAATAAGATTTTGATTTGTCACCATTTCAATTTGCCACTAAAAAATGTCATAAAAGAATGGTTATTAAGGATGCCCAGAATCTTTCCATTTTGGAAACATTCAACAAACATTTTAAAAATACCACTTTTTCTAATAGGTAACTGAATTTTAAACATAGAACTTTAAAAGTCACAGGAACATTTGACATATAATTTATACTTATTTAGAATGCAGGGAATTTTATTTGCTGGTTATCTTAACACATATTTCTTGCTGCTAAAACATCCAAAGAAAATTTTCAAATGCATTAGCAACAGCTAGAAAACCTCCAGTTTTCTTGGTTTCTCCATGGTTGTTGTATACTGGACATTTTTTTGTGAGTAGAAAAACTAGTTACGAGCAAAATCGTAAATGTTTTTAGCACACAGGCAATGAGTTACAATAATGCTCATAATTTTACTTGTATTTGATAGAAAGTATTCTTCCATTCTCAAATCATGCTATATTTATTTATGTTTATTTGTATGCATGTTTATGATTAGTTGACATATACAGCATTGTTCCCTTTAAAAATACAAGTGAAATAAGTCAGACAGAGAAAGATAAATAGCTTGATTCCACTTATATATGGAATCCAAAAAACAAAACAAAGAGACAAACAAACAAAAAAACATACTCTTTTTAAAATTTATTTATTTAAATTCAAGTTAGTTACTGTGTAGTATTGGTTTTAGGAGTAGAACCCAGTGATTCATCACTTACATAAAATACCCAGTGCTCATCCTAACAAGAGCCCTCCTTAATGCCCATCACCCACTTAGCGCATTCTCCCACCCACATCCCCTCCAGCAACTCTCAGTTTGTTCTCTGTATTTAAGAGTCTCTTATGGTTTGCCTTCCTCTGTGCCAAAAAACAGAATCTTAAATACAGAGAACAAACTAGTGATTGCCAGAAGGGTGATGGATGAGGGGATAAGTGAAATAGATAAAGGGGATTAAGAAGTACAAACCTCCAGTTATAAAATAAAGAAGTCACAGAGATGAAAAGTATAGCATAGGGAATACAGTCAATAAGATTGTAGTAATGTTGCTTGGTGATGGATGGTGACTACACTTTTCATGGTGAGCACTGAGTAATGTATAGAATTGTTGAATATGTTGCACACATGAAACTAATATAACACTGTATGTCAATTATACTTCAATCAATCAATAACAAACAAATAAATAAATAAATGTTAAATCCATTCCACTTACCAAACTATTCCCTGAGCCCCAGAGCCAATAGGCTTTAAATTCTGGTAGCGCTTGAGAACTGTGAAGGTTGAGTCTCCCACTTCCACACTGTAGAATTGGTTGTCAACTTTGCTTTTGCTCATGTTGTAATGTTTGGCAATATATGACACATCCACTTGTTTATCGAATCCCTATGAAAAGAAGAACAATAAAAATGTGAGACAAGCGAGCAACCAGAATGATCATGAGCTGTAGAAAAGCCTGTTCTTTTAATGATTACTAATTCAGTCATCTATCATCATTATATAAACCTGCATTTCATATGCAAAATATGTATTAGTCTATGTAAAATAACCTGGAGTAAAAGAACTTAGAAAAAATACATTAAAAATATTTGTTTTTGGTATTAAAACTAATAATAATAAAATAATCTTAGATTAGGTCTACATAATCTTTTTTGAAATGTTTCATTAAAACCATTTAATTATTGGGCCGCCTGGGTAGCTCAGTCAGTTAAGCGTGGAACTTCCGCTCAGGTCATGATCTCACTGTTCCTGAGTTCAAGTCCCGCATTGGGCACTGTGCTGACAGTTCAGAGCCTAGAACCTCCTTTAGATTCTGTGTCTCCCTCTCTCTCTCTCTGCCTCTCCCCCACTCACACTCTTTCTCTCTCTCCATCAAAAATAAAATAAGCATTAAAAAATTTAAAAAAAAATTTAATTATCTGTGAAGCAAACATCTACCAAACATATATTGGGCCCATAAACTATGCTAGAAACTTCAGAGGTGATTCCTGATCATCCATTATAAGAGACGAGAAAGGATAGAAGATTGTATCTATATCCCTTTTCAAAAAGAAGTGAGATACAGAATAATGTGTAGTTTTAATTTTTTAATTAGGTAAACTTGAATTAAATGGTGTTGACTTCATTTGTTCTCAATAATGCCCAAAATGTTATTATCCTTCATTAAACACTGAACAATTTTAGTCCAAATTAACAGTATTCTAAAATGACACATGACATCTTTTTATTCTTTACAAGCTTAGATTTAAATATGTTGATTGTTGTATGTTTTGTTTATCTTTAAGACAAGTCCTACTATTTATTACGTTTAGCAATGGAAGAATCTTTCCTTGTAATTTGAATTATAATTTGTGAATATAATATAAATATCCATTATCCATGATTATTGTTTACCCATAAATATTTTTTTACCATAAATAAATTTATACTGCATTTTGTGACATTAAATAATTTCAACTCTGTAGCTGGAAAGGGCCTTACAAAATATTGTCTAGACTATTTCTTGTGACACACACTGGTGGATGCCTACCCAATAGTCATCCCCTCTCCTTCTTGCTTGATTTTGTTCAGGTTTTGAGCACTCTCATATTCTGTAGCCTCCTCCCCATACCCAGAATTGAAAACTGAATAATTCTCTTTAGAGGTGACATCGACCCTTAGTGGTATTTGGGTGATTTGTGGGCATGTTTTCGTATACCATATGACAGAAAATGTGCCTTGTACTTGGTTGGCTTATTGAATAATGCTAGTTGTCCTGCAATGAGTGGGACATTCAGGAATAATTTCTTATACGATGAATAGTTTCTTACATACCTTAGACTTTTGAGTTATGCCAAAGGTTTAATTACTAAACAAACAAAACCAAAACCCTGCCTTTAATGTTCTGAGCCTAGAATCTAAACTAAAGGATCTTTGTATGGTTTTAACACACATTGACTTCTGAAAACCTGATTCTCACATAATTTGAAGGAAGATTTAGACCTCCTTTGTCTCTGAACCTCTGGTTGGTCATAATACCACTGTCCTTAGAGATTTTAAAATAAAAATTTCATTTCTAAATCTAAAAAAATTGAAATATAAGTACAAACTAATTTGCCCCTGCATGCTCTTGGAAAGGGAGCCAGACACTACAAGTAATGTAAATGAGGAGACGACAGTGTGGACTGCATGGACATGAGTGGCAAAACCTACGAATCTAGAGCAATCTTATGCTAGCATCTTACAAGCCCAGACTCAAAGCAGAATGCAAGTCACAGGCACCCGCCTATGACTAGAAGACATATGGTGGCAGCAATCCAGTAGAAATGCACACAGACCTCAAAGAATAGAGTGGACTATAGATGAGGAATCCAGGTTGTTTAAACTGAAAATTGAAAATTCAGCTAATTTATGAATACAATAAGGAGAGGTCTGAAATTCAGAAGACAGTCCAGGAAGCATGGAACAGGAAATTAAACAAGACTATTAAAAATCAGGGCGTTGTAAATTTATTCAAGGAGGCAAAAATGGGATTTAGAATTTAAACAATGAGTGTGAACAACAGCAAAAACCAGAACATTAATATTTAAGCAATCCTTGATGTTAACCACAGTATCAGGAACTTCTCTCCATACTACAGTCCATTTCTACTCTAGGCTTTTTGGGTATCTCAGCAGACTAACCACTATTAAGGTCTTCCCCCCTCCCCACCTGGCGTTGAAAGGCAAAAAAAGTAACTGCTGCTAGACTAACAAATGAATTCATTTGTCAAGGTTAATTTGGGATGAAGGAAGTGCCTTAACTCCATTTGTGTGTTCTGGCCCTTTTTTACATCCTTTAATGTTCTCATTTCTGACCACCCACAAAATTCTAAGCACAAACTAGCTTCATCAAACCTACATTATCCATTTCTATATCCCCCACTTACTCTCTTCACTTCTGAAATGTCACTTGTTCCAACTACACTGCATATATATACTAATCTTAAGTAATATTTTATGTTCCAGACACTTGACTTAATGCTGTATCTTGGTACCACCCCACTCCTTCAGACTTGCCTATGGCTTTTCTAGCTCCGTTTTCAGACTAATCCTAAGAGATATTCTACTCAACATTTACAATCATTTAATCTAACAAATACTGATGATGTACATATTATGTGCCAAATGCTGGGGTTGGCCCTGGAAAAACAACAAAAAGAGAAGGTCTCAGTCTAGATGGAGGCAGTCAAGTAAGCAAGTAGTTAAAATATGGATGATATATTCTATAGTAGAATAAAGAAAAGGTGCTGGAAGCAAACAAGGAGTAGCAACTAATTGCTTGCATTCATTCATTTTCATTAATTCATTCATTTACTATGTATAATAAAAACAACTGCTAGATGCCAACCCACAGGTATAAATTGGTAATGCTTGAGAGGAAACATGATCAGTGTTTTCCCTGGACCTCCCTTCTAACTGGTTTTCAAATGTGAATGGGCACCTGAGGAGCTTGACCAAAGGCAAATCACTGTCATACCACATTGGAGATTTGGATGTAGACCACCACATAAATCCTGATAATCTGAGGATTAGATTCTGACTTGAGGAACTTGAGATTTGAGAATCTGACTTTGAGAAAGACAGCATTACAGCAGTCATTCTCAAGATATGCTTCCTGGAGCATCAATATCAGCATCACCTGGAAACCTGTTAGAAATGCAAATGCTCACTCCTGCCTCACACCTATTGAATCAGAAACTCTGTGGTCAAGGCCCAACAATCTGTCTCATTAAGCCCTTGAAGTATTCTGACGCATGTTGAGAACCATACACTATAGTGGAAGGATCACCCGAAGACTTTGAATCCGAACTTATACCTCTGCCTGACATATTTGAAAAGTAAAATGAGATTTCTGCATCTGCGTCAGGGAACACATTTTGCGTATTTATGTATTGCCAAATTACATTGCTCCTGGCACACAAATGGGAAACCAGAGTCCTAATTATGACAAGGATTACCCCTCATCTCATGTTGAAATATTTGAGAGAACCTCACTGACCCAGACTCAAAGCCTCAGTATTAAGAAAGGTCAACAGTTGGCCAAGTGCTATAATGGACTATATCATTTCATCTCAGCAATAATTCACAGTCCTGAGAAGCACCCTGTCATTTTTCCCAGTGCATGTCTGTAACAGAACTTTTTATAGGATGGGGAAGCTACATATAGTCTTGGCAGTTTGATAAAAATGGTTAAAACAATCACAGAGTGTATACCAGCAGCAAGATTTCAGTAAGAAGAGTATGAATTCCCAGTCAAAAAGTGACAAATAAAAGCTATCTAGTGCCTTGACACATTTTCTAAAATAAAAATTACTTCATGATCTTTTTTCTCCATTTTAAGCATATAATTTCTCACAATTACATTGAAAATCATCATTTTTAACTAATTAATTAATTAATTTTTAATATGAAATTTATTGTCAAATTGGTTTCCATACAACACCCAGTGCTCATCCCAACAGGTGCCCTCCTCAATGCCCATTACCCACTTTCCCCTCCATCCCACTCCCCCATCAACCCTCAGTTTGTTCTCAGTTTTTAAGAGTCTCTTATGGTTTGCCTCCCTCCCTCTCTAAATTGTTTTTCCCTTACCCTCCCCATGGTCTTCTGTTAAGTTTCTCAGAACCCACATAAGAGTGAAAACATATGGTATCTGTCTTTCTCTGTATGACTTATTTCACTTAGCATAACACTCTCCAGTTCCATCCACATTGCTACAAAAGGCCATATTTCATTCTTTTTCATTGCCAAGTGGTATTCTATTGTGTGTATAAACCACAATTTCTTTATCCATTCATCAGTTGATGGACATTTAGGCTCTTTCCATAATTTGGCTATTGTTGAGAGTGCTGCTATAAACATTGGGGTACAAGTGCCCTATGCATCAGCACTCCTGTATCCCTTGGGTAAATTCCTAGCAGTGCTATTGCTGGGTCATAGGGTAGATCTATTTTTAATTTTTTGAGGAACCTCCACACTGTTTCCAGAGTGGCTGCACCAATTTGCATTCCCACCAACAGTGCAAGAGGGTTCCTGTTTCTCCACATCCTCTCCAGCATCTATAGTCTCCTGATTTGTTCATTTTAGCCACTCTGGCGTGAGGTGATATCTCAGTGTGGTTTTGATTTGTATTTCCCTGATGAGGAATGACGTTGAGCATCATTTCATGTGCCTGTTGGCCATCTGGATGTCTTCTTTAGAGAAGTGTCTATTCATGTTTTCTCCCCATTTCTTCACTGAATTATTTGTTTATTGGGTGTGGAGTTTGGTGAGTTCTTTATAGATTTTGGATACTAGCCTTTTGTCTGATATGTCATTTGCAAATATCTGTTCCCATTCCATCAGTTGCCTTTTAGTTTTGTTAACTGTTTCCTTTGCAGTGCAGAAGCGTTTTATCTTCATGAGGTCCCAATAGTTCATTTCTGCTTTTAATTCCCTTGCCTTTGGAGATGTATCAAGTAAGAAATTACTGCAGCTGAGGTCAAAGAGGTTTTTTCCTGCTTTCTCCTCTAGGGTTTTGATGGTTTCCTGTCTCACATTCAGGTCCTTTATCCATTTTGAGTTTATTTTTGTGAATGGTGTAAGATAGTGGTCTAGTTTCATTCTTCTGCATGTTGCTGTCCAGTTCTCCCAGGACCATTTGCTAAAGAGAATGTCTTTAATCCATTGGATGTTCTTTCCTGCTTTGTCCAAGATTAGTTGGCCATACATTTGTCAGTCTAATTCTGGGTACTCTATTCTATTCCATTGGTCTATGTGCCTGTTTGTGTGCCAATACCATGCTGTCTTGTTGATTATAGCTTTGTAGTAGAGGCTAAAGTCTGGGATTGTGATGCCTCCTGCTTTGGTCTTCTTCTTCAAAATTACTTTGGCTATTCGGGGTCTTTTGTGGTTCCATACAAATTTTAGGATTGCTTGTTCTAGCTTTGAGAAGAATGCTGGTGCAATTTTGATTGGGATTGCATTGAATGTGTAGATAGCTTTGGGTAATATTGACGTTTTAACAATATTTATTCTTCCAATCCATGAGCACAGAATGTTTTTCCATTTCTTTGTATCTTCTTCAATTACCTTCATAAGCTTTCTATAGTTTTCAGCATACAGATCTTTTACATCTTTGGTTAGGTTTATTCCTAGGTATTTTATGATTCTTGGTGCAATTGTGAATGGGATCAATTTCTTTATTTGTCTTTCTGTTGCTTCATTATTAGTGTATAAGAATGTAACTGATTTCTGTACATTAATTTTGTATCCTGCGACATTGCTGAATTCATCAATCAGTTCTAGCAGACTTTTGGTGGAGTCTATTGGGTATTCCATGTGTAATATCATGTCATCTGCAAAAAGTGAAAACTTGACTTCATCTGCCAGTTTTGATGCCTTTGATTTCCTTTTGTTGTCTGATTGCTGATGCTAGAACTTCCAACACTATGTTAAACAACAGCGGTGAGAGTGGACATCCCTGTCGTGTTCCTGATCTCAGGGGGAAAGCTCTCAGTTCTTCCCCATTGAGGATGATATCAGCTGTGGGCTTTTCATAAATGGCTTTTATGATGTTTAAGTATGTTCCTTCTATCCCTACTTTCTCGAGGGTTTTTATTAAGAAAGGCTGATGAATTTTGTCAAGTGCTTTTTCTGCATCAATTGACAGGATTATATGGTTCTTATCTTTTCTTTTATTAATGTGATGTATCACGTTGATTGATTTGTGAATATTGAGCCAGCCCTGCAACCCAGCAATGAATCCCACTTGATCATGGTGAATAATTCTTTTTATATGCTGTTGAATTCAATTTGCTAGTCTTATTGAGAATTTTTGCATCCATATTCATCATGGATATTGGCCTCTTTTTTTTTAGTTCTCTTTTTTTGCTGGGTCTCTGTCTGGTTTGGGAATCAAAGTAATGCAGGCTTTATAGAATGAGTCTGGAAGTTTTACCTTGCCTTTACATTTTTTGGAACAGCTTGAGAAGATAGGTATTATCCCTGCTTTAAATGTTTGGTAGAATTCCCCTGAGAAGCCATCTGGTCCTGGACTCTTATTTGTTGGGAGATTTTTGATAACTGATTCCATTTCTTCGCTGGTTATGGGTCTGTTCCTGTTTTCTATTTCTTCCTGTTTGAGTTTTGGAAGTGTGTGGGTGCTTAGGAATTTGTTCATTTCTTCCAGGTTGTCCAGTTTATTGGCATATAATTTTTCATAGTATTCCCTGATAATTGCTTGTATTTCTGAGGGATTGGTTGTCATAATTACATTTTCATTCATGATTTTATCTATTTGGGTATCTCCCTTTTCTTTTTGAGAAGCCTGGCTAGAGGTTTATCAATTTTGTTTCTTTTTTTCAAAAAACCAACTCTGGGTTTCATTGATCTGCTCTACAGTTTTTTTAGATTCTATATTGTTTATTTCTGCTCTGACCTTTATTATTTCTCTTCTTCTGCTGGGTTTGGGGTGTCTTTGCTGTTCTGCTTCTATTTCCTTTAGGTGTGCTGTTAGATTTTGTATTGGGGATTCTTCTTGTTTCTTGAGATAGGACTGAATTGCAATGCATTTTCTTCTCAGGACTGCCTTCACTGCATCCCAAAGGGTTTGGATTGTTGTATTTTCATTTTCATTTGTTTCCATAAATTTTTTAATTTCTTCTCTGCCTGGTTGACCCATTCATTCTTTAGTAGGGTGTTCTTTGACCTCCATGCTTTTGGAGGTTTTCCAGACTTTTTCCTGTGGTTGATTTCAAGTTTCATAGCATTGTGGTCTGAAAGTGTGCATGCTATGATCTCAATTCTTTTATACTTATGAAGGGCTGTTTTGTGACCCAGTATGTAATCTATCTTGGAGAATGTTCCATGTGCACTCGAGAAGAAAGTATATTCTGTGACTTTGGGATGCAGAGTTCTAAATATATCTGTCAAGTCTATATGATCCAATGTATCATTCAGGGCCCTTGTTTCTTTATTGATTCTGTGTCTAGATGATCTATCCATTTTTGTAAGTGGAGTATTAAAGTCCCTTGCAATTACCACATTCTTATAAATAAGGTAGCTTATGTTTGTGATTAATTGTTTTATATATTTGGGGGCTCCTACATTCAGCTCATAGACATTTATAATTGTTAGCTCTTCCTGATGGATAGACCCTGTAATTATTATATAATGGCCTTCTTCACCTCTTGTTACAGCCTTTAATTTAAAGTCTAGTTTGTCTGATATAACTATGGCTACTCCAGCTTTCTTTTGACTTCCAGTAGCATGATAGATAGTTCTCCATCCCCTCACATTCAATTTGAAGGTGTCCTCAGGTCTAAAATGAGTCTCTTGTAGACAGCAAATAGATAGGTCTTGTTTTTTTATCCATTCTGATACCCTATGTCTTTTGGTTGGAGCATTTAGTCCATTTACATTCAGTGTCATTATTGAAAGATCTGGGTTTAGAGTCATTGTGATGTCTGTAGGTTTCATGCCTGTAGGGATGTCTCTGGTACCTTGTGGTCCTTGCAACATTTCACTCACAGAATCCCCATTAGGATCTCTTGTAGGTCTGGTGTAGTGGTGATGAATTATTTCAGTTTTTGTTTGTTTGGGAAAACCTTTATCTTTCCTTCTATTCTGAATGACAGACTTGCTGTATAAAGGATTCTCGGCTGCATATTTTTTTCTGTTCATCACATTGAAGATTTCCTGCCATTCCTTTCTGGCCTTCCAAGTTTTGGTAGATAGATCTGTCTTTGGTAGATAGTCTTATCGGTCTCCCTTTATATGTTAGAGCGTGTTTATCCCTACCTGCTTTCAGAATATTCTCTTTATCCTTGTATTTTGCCAGTTTCACTATTATATGATGTGCTGAAGATGGATTCAAGTTACGTCTGAAGGGAGTTCTCTGTGCCTCTTGGGTTTCAATGCCTTTTTCCTTCCCCAGATCAGGGATGTTCTCAGCTATGATTTGTTCAAGTACACCTTCAGCCTTCAGCCCCTTTCTCTCTCTTCTACTTCTTCTGGAATTCCTAAGATATGTATATTGTTCCATTTGATTGCATCACTTAGTTCTCTAATTCTCCCCTTATACTCCTGGATTTTTTTTATCTCTCTTCTTCTCAGCTTCTTCTTGTTCCATAATTTTATCTTCTAATTCACCTATTGTCTCCTCTGCCTCTTCAATCTGTGCTATGGCCACCTCCATTTTGTTTTACACCTCATTTATAGCATTTTTTAGTTCCTCACGACCATTTTTCTAGTCCCTTGATCTCTGTAGCAATAGATTCTCTGCTGTCCTCTATGCTTTTTTCAAGCCCAGCAATTAATTTTATGACAATTATTCTAAATTCTTATTCTGTTACATTGCTTAAATCGGTTTTGATCAATTAATTAACTGTCTCTACTTCCTGGAGTTTCTTTTGAGGAGAATTCTTCCATTTCATCATTTTGGGTAGTCCCTGTGGTAGCTAAACTGCAGGGAACTTCCCCTGTGCTGTCCGGAGAAACTTGTGTTGGTGGGCAGGGCCGCAGTCAGACTCGATGTCTGCCCCCAGCCCACCGCTGGGGCTACAGTCAGACTGGTGTTTACCTTATCTTCCCCTCTCCCAGGGGCTGGACTCACTGTGGAGTGGTGTGGCCCCTGTCTGGGAAGCTTGGACACTTCCAGGATTGTGGTGCTCCTTCCATGGGATCTGGCCAAGGGCATATTAGAAGGGGTGGATCCCCAAGGTGCACAGGGGCGGGAGAGGCAGGCTTAGCTCGATTTACCATTGGTGGTCCCCTGTGGGAGGGGCCCTGCAGCACCAGGAGGGAGGCAGGTCTGTTGGAGGGATGGATCCACAGAAGCACAGAATTGGGCGTTTGCAAGGTACAAGCAAGTTCGGTGACAGGAACTGGTTCCTCTTGGAATTTTGGCTGGTGGATGGGAGAGGGAAATGGTGCTTGCCAGTGCCTTTGTTCCCCCACCGAGTTTTGTCCTTCCAGGGCTCAACAACTCTCCCTCCTGGCGTCCTCTCTCCCACCCTGCTCTCTGAGAGCAGAGCTGTTGACTTTTAACATTCCAGATGTTAAGTCCTGCTGTCTGTCAGAACTCACGGAGTCCGGCCCCTCTGCTTTTGCAAGCCAGACTTCAGGGGCCCTGCCTTTCCCAGCAGGCTGCCCCTCCACCACCCCGGCTCCCTCCCACCAGTCCATGTAGTACACACTGCTTCTCCACCCTCTTGTCTACCGTCAGCCTCTTCTATGGGCCTCTTCTATGGGCCTTCTATGGGTCTACACTTGGCTCTGGAGAGAGTCCATTCTGCTAGTCTTCTGGTGGTGTTCTGAGTTATTTAGGTAGATGTGGGTGGAATCTAAGCGATCATCAGGACAAGGTGAGCCCAGTGTCCTCCTACACTGCCATCTTCGAAAATTATCATTACAAAGTTTGTGAATTCACACACACACACACACACAATTTACTTTCAAGTATTCTCTTTATACCTAACTTTGAATTAAACTTCATATAAAATCTAAAAGTTAGAAAACACATCCTTGAAAGTACCTCAAATAATTGGGAAAGGCTATTTTAATTATTAAACAGTAAGACAGAGAGATAATGGTACTGGAAATTTTCTTGGATTGATGTTGTAACCAAAATTTTGATGGCAAATATGTTGTGTTGAAAAGCTTCCACCAGATTTCATCTGTGCCCCAAGTTTACAAATCCAAATTGAAACTCAAAAAGCTCAGAACATATTTAATACAGTATATTTTATCCTCAATTTACATGCAGTTTTTTCATGATTATAAAGTTCAAATATAAACTTTCTCTTTAAAATGTTCCTATGAAAGTATGCCATTAAGTGTACTATAAAAAATTATCAATGCTAAAAAAAATTTTCCCAGTTCAGGTCACTGGGAGCTGATGAGCTGAATCCAGGAAGGGAAGAACCAAAATTTCACACTGGGAGGGCATGACCAACCAATAAAGATTCTGAAGTTTCAAAATGGATCAGAACTACTTAAGGCACTTGTAAGAGATGGATTACTGAGCCTCACTGAAAGTTTCTGATTCAGTAGAACTGGGGCAAGGCTAACAGTCTGTATTTTTAACAAATTCCTCACTTAAAGAACCACTATTTTATTTTATTTTCTTTAATACAATTTATTGTCAAATTGGCTTACATATAACACCCAGTGCTCATCCCAACAAGTGCCCTCCTCCGTGCCTATCACCCATGTTCCCCTCCCCCCACCCATCCCCATCCACCCTCAGCTTATTCTCTGTATTTAAGAGTCTCTTATGGTTTGCCTCCCTCTCTCTCAGTTTGTAACTATTTTTTCCTCTTCCCTTCCCCCATGGTCTTCTGTTTAAGTTTCTCAAGATCCACATATGAAGTGAAAACATAGAATATCTGTCCTTTTCTGACTGACTTATTTCACTCAGCATAATACCTTCCAGTTCCATCCATGTTGCTGCAAATGGAAGGATTTCATTCTTCTCATTGCCAAGTTGTATTCCATTGTATATATAAACCACATATTCTTTATCCATTCATCAGTTGATGGATACTTAGGATGTTTCCATAATTTAGCTATTGATAAAAGCACTGCTATAAACATTGGGATACATGTGCCCCTATGCATTAACACTCCTGTATTCCTGTAGCGAAATTCCTAGTAGTGCTATTGCTGGATCATAGGGTAGATCTATTTTTAATTTTTTGAGGAACCTCCCCACTGTGCTCCAGAGTGGCTGCACCAGTTTGCATTCCCACCAACAGTTCAAGAGGGTTCCCATTTCTCCACATCCTCAACAGCATTTGTAGTTTCCTGATTTTTTTTATTTTAGCCACTCTGGTGTGAGGTGGTCTCTCAGTGTGGCTTGGATTTGTATTTCCCTGATGATGAGTGACACTGAGCATCATTTCATGTGTCTGTTGGCCATCTGGATGTCTTCTTCGGAAAAGTGTCTATTCATGTCTTCTGCCCATTTCTTCACTGGATTATTTGATTTTTGGGTGTTGACTTTGTAAGTTCTTTATAGATTTTGGATACTAGCCCTTTATCCAATATGTCATTTGCAAATATCTTTTCCCATTCTGTCAGTTGCCTTTTGGTTTTGTTGATTATTTCCTTTGCAGTGCAGTTTTATCTTCATGAGGTCCCAATAGTTCATTTCTGCTTTTAATTTCCTTGCCTTCAGAGATGCATCGAGTAAGAAATTGCTGCGGCTGAGGTCAAAGAGGTTGTTGCCTGCCTTCTCCTCTAGGGTTTTGATGGTTCCCTGTCTCACATTCAGGTCCTTTATCCATTTTGAGTTTATTTTTGTGAATGGTGTAAGAAAGTGGTCTAGTTTCATTCTTCTGCATGTTGCTGTCCAGTTCTCCCAGCACCATTTGCTAAAGAGACTGTCTTTTTTTCCACTGGATGTTCTTTCCTGCTTTGTCCAAGATTAGTTGGCCATACATTTATCAGTCTAATTCTGGGTACTCTATTCTATTCCATTGGTCTATGTGTCTGTTTTTGTTCCAATACCATACTGTCTTGATTACAGCTTTGTAGTAGAAGCTAAAGTCTGGGATTGTGATGCTTTGGTTTTCTTCTTCAATATTACTTTGGCTATTCAGGGTTTTTTGTGGTTCCATACAAATTTTAGGATTGTGTGAAGAATCAGTATTTTAGAGAATAGTAAATATAAGAGACGTAAGAGGTCACCATTTAAAGAGGGCTAGTTGGAGAAGTAAAAACGGGAAGCAATGCATGTCAAACCAAGTAAACAAAAGACATGGAATTAAAAATGTCATGGTGACTCTCCTTGGAATCATCACCTCATTAGCAGGCCCAGACATCATATTCCCAGGGATGTGTTTCATAGGTATAATATAGTATCCAACTGATGCTCTCTCAATTAGCTCATAAAAATAAACATTCCAAAATCTGTTTATATTGAATTTATACTAAAACACAAAGGTATTCATAAATGCTCATCAAAATGGAAAGTCTTTCCAGAGAAGAAATTAGTTAATTATAAATAAATAATATTGTATTTAAAAATTATAAATCACCACAGTGCTAACTTATGAAAATCAATACAGTTCAAAATAATTATAGGTTTAGAACAGTCTATTCTATTATTGATTCACATTATTTTTTTAAATAACTCATTCCTCCACTGAATATTAATATCATGTTTAAATTTCTTTTAATGTTTATTTATTTTTGACAGAGAGAGAGAGACAGAGCATGAGCGGGGGAGGGGCAGAGAGAGAGGGAGACACAGAATCCAAAGCAGGCTCCAGGCTCTGAGCTGTCAGCACAGAGCCCAACGTGGGGCTTGAACTCACAGACTGCCAGATCATGACCTGAGCCGAAGTCGGACGCTCAACCAACTAAGCCACCCAGGTGCCTCTCATGTTTATTTTTTTTTTAATTTTTTTTTAACGTTTTATTTATTTTTGAGACAGGGAGAGACACAGCATGAACAGGGGAGGGTCAGAGAGAGGGAGACACAGAATCTGAAACAGGCTCCAGGCTCTGAGCTGTCAGCACAGAGCCTGACGCGGGGCTCAAACTCACGGACTGCGAGATCATGACCCGAGCTGAAGTTGGCCGCTTAACTGACTGAGCCACCCAGGCACCCCGTGCCCCTCATGTTTAAATGAACCAATGTTTCTATGTGGATATAGGAGAAATTTTTTCTGCAAAAATTCAAAGCAAACCCATTTCCTCCCTATCCCCCATCTGTGAAAAAATTTTAAAGCTAAATTAAAAGAAGATATTATTGCCACTGGCAGTCTGGTAGGCAGAGAGGAAATCTGAATATAATCTGTTCTGTGAAAAGACTGCACTTTATGCAGACCTGTAAGAAAGGGCTTTGTGGAATGAGTCCGCATTATCAGTTAGTTGCTAGCCTATAGCTATGGAGTTTTGCAAAGAAAAATGTCCTACATTACTGATCTTATCCTGCAGGTATCCAAAGCTTTGACTTCATTCTTCTCAAATTTAATAACCTATATGCATACAAGTATTCCCTCCTCATTTTCATTTGCGTATGACTGTCCTATGTTACTGCTAGTCATTTCCTGAGCAGGAGACATTAAGGTTTAAAAATATGTAGAGGTCGAGCTTCCTTAGTTTCTCTTGAATGGTACAGCTGAAAATAACACCAAGCCTGGATTAGTTCTGCACTTAACACCTGTGAAAACTTGAGCAAGTCATTTTATTCTTTCATTCATTTATTATTTATATTCTGTGTGGTTCCAAAAAGGACTTGTGTAGAACACCATAAAGGATATGGGAACAATAAAATCATTAAATCCAGTTTTAGGAACAGACCTCAAATAAAGCAGGCTGGGAGATGACAGTTTTACCAGAAGGCTTAAGTTATGACTATCTATTGCTTTGAGCACAAAACTTAGTGTCATTCTTCCACTAAGCCAAAAGAAAAACATAATGACAACCAACAACAAAACACAATTAAGTGGCAAGTTTTGATTCATTAATCTCACAGAATATATCATACCAGACCACTTCATAGGAAAGATAAAATCTCTCTAGTACTTAACTCAGGAAGAATATTCAATAGTTCTTTATGTAATAACCCGGAATCAAACATCAAATAGTAGATATATTTTTAATCAAAAGCATAAAAATATTTTTCATATGATTTACATGACATCAGCTCTCAATAATTCAAGGGGAGAAAGAAAGGTAAAGCAGTATTAATTGCTTACTTGCTAAAGGTGAACTCTGTATTCTGTTAAATACTGTATTTAACACTAACTACAGGCGAGGAAAGTGGCGTACAGAGCTGTTAATTGGTTCAACATTGGTTGAATTAATGGTCTTAGAACCATTAATTAGTCGTGTCAATTAATATAAATTGAAGTTTATTCAACTCTAAAACATGTGGTTTTTTTGTTTGTTTGTTTTTTGGTTTTTGGTTTTTGGTTTTTTTGCTAAACCATTCACTAGTTCAGCTAGAATAATTTAGAACAAGGGTATGGTTTTCTTATGATAAGGTGAGCTATAGGAATAGAGCTTAGAAGATCAAGAGAAATGAATGAATAACATGCCCTTCTCTTGTATTTATCTATTGTCTTAGCCTGGAGTTTGAACTTAGATGAACATTACATAATTCAAGATTGAAGTAGACAGTGTTGATGAGGGAAAGGTGGATTTTCAGAACTGCCTAGAAATTTAAAGGGTCTGATTCTATTTGCTTGTTAAATATATATTGATCACTTACTGTATGCCAGGCACTATTGAAGATGCTATGGATATACCATATCCATGCTATGGATAGCCAAGATAAATTAGCTACAAAATGAACCTACAGAAAATTAACTGGTTAATCTGTTAGATATTATTTTAGTATTGTCATTTGGATACAGAAAAGTATCTGCCAAAAGTGGTGATTGTGCTTTTGGCATAAATGATGTTGAGCTATTCATTCTCATATAATGACCAGTTATTTCATGCAGTTATTCCCTGCAGAATGAGTTATTCCATGCAGAATGACCATGAATATTATGCAGAATACCATAATATGGGTTCAATCCATTTTAAATCTGAATCAAATAATTTACATATGAGTTTTAAAAAGGGAGATTTGAGACAACAATGCTTAATGATATTTAGGATTAGATTCTGTTTTGTCAAGAGCATATTTTCTCCACTCTGTTTCTTAAAGTATTACTCTCTGAGGAGGATTACAGCCTGAAAGGTATATGACTTTTATATTGGTTGCCCAGAGATGGATACTCTGTGGAATCAATGGCTTATAACAAATCAATAATGCAGTAAAACTTTAAGACTTAAATTATGTTTAACCATTATTTTCAATGACATGAAAAAGCACATTGCAGTAATCAATAATAAAGTGGGAATGGCTTCTGTCCCTTGTCATTTATATATGAGGGCAGAAAAGTAATACTGCTTGAACACCTGCTAATCACCAAGCTAGTATTAGGACAAGACACTGTGCTAGGTGTGTAATAAATCATTTCATGTAAGACTTAATATTCTGATTTTGCAGTTGAGAAATCCTAGACTGAGAACTTTAGCAAAGGGTAAAAATCCAGCTTTTCTCTAAGAATCATGACTGTCAGTTCTCAGTCAAGCTTTTTACAATCTTATACTCAGTATACTTATTTATGGAATAACAGCGATATGCTACTCTTTTCATTAGTGAGAAGGTTAAATGAGATCATCTATGTAAAGCTCTTAGTATGGTATAAGCTTACTTAAAAAGCCATCAACAAAGTTTACTACTACTAGTATAATTATTATTATTGATAATAATAATTATACTAGTATAATTATTATTATTGAGAAGATAACATTTAAAAGCACGTAGCTAAATAGCAATTTTATAATGTTTTCAACAAAAAGTTGGCTTGAACTGTAGTACCATCCCAAGACACTATAATATTGCTATATAGTCAATACATAACCAACAGGGTTCAGAATGGTTAGGTAATAAAATATTTTTCTGTGTTTTCATCTGTGGCAAAAACAGTGTTCCATGAATATTCACATCCTCTACTACATTCCCCAGCCTTCCCCTGCAGTACTGTTGGGGCCATGTGATGATTTCTGGCCAATGGATTACAAGTAGACATGGCAGGTGTTAGCTAAATTCAGGGGCATTTAGGGGATGTGCCACCACAATCCATCTCTTTCCATACTATGGTGTCTCAGCTGGCACATCACAAGATAGTAAGAACCTAAATTCTTTAGTCACCAGATAGAGAAGAACCCTTGTTAACCTGTACTAGACTTTGTATAAGAAGAAATAAACTTTTGCTCTGATAAGTCACTGAGACTTGAGGTCTATCTATTATTGCAGTATGTTTTTCATTCAACAAATACTTACTTTGGTCTTACAATTGTCAAGCAATGTTCTAGGCACAGAGAATATAAAGTTCCTGCCCTCAAAGAGCTTAATATTAAATTCTCCCTTACAGGATCAAACTTGGAATGCTGGCTTCATTACCACAATGATTTAGCCTAAACCAATCACACTGAGTTCTACATTTTTTTATTTACACGTTCTCAATTTGTCTACAATAAAAAAAGAAGTATAAAATAGCCAGTAATAAGTGGTATTATATAGTCAAGACAGGAAAAATTTTCCACCTTATTAAATAATAGTTAATTTTTAAAGAAACTCTTTCTTAGGGTAGGAGTAAGAGGTTATGTTTCCTTAAAAGGAAAGTAAAATGTCATTTAGGAATCAAAATGTTTACAGAGTTGTCTCATATGTTTTTTAGAAGGGGAAATTAGAGTTTATCAAATGCTACATTTAAAAATATGGACACTGGAACCCTGTTTTCATTTACACAATAAAGAACATTATTCTTAAATCCAAATCATTATATTATTAAGATTCTTTCATTGCACAATTATAAAAAGATCTAATTAGTACTTAAGTTTAGTAGTTCCATGTTCTCCGAAGTCTGGGTTTTCATCTTTTGGATATGCACTTTTGTAACTGCCTTAACATTTTTAGGAATCAGTTAGAGATGTATAGAGTATATAACCAAATAAATATTCACCTTTAGAGAAGATGAACAAAAGAAGAGTTGAATGACACATTCCAGATTGGAACTGGTTTTGGAACTCATGATCTAAATTAACATTATTCTTCTTAACCTACTGAAAAATTCAGCTTTTGTATATCATGCACCCCAACTTCAAATAATACCTGTACAGAAAAGCAAAATTATCACTTAATGTATTTTCCAAAGTCTCACGTGGAATTAAAATAGTGCATAATGAATGCATTGATTACTAAAGAACACTATGCAGATCAAAATAGAATGCACATATTGATGCTTTCCTTACAGAGCATGATTTACCATACACTGAAAACCACAGGTAATTCTGGGATATTTTATAGCACAGCTATTTTTAAAGATGTAGGCAATAACTTCATTTAATCTGATTAATACCTTAACCATAATTAAACTTATAGTACAAAGCTATATTTATATTCATGTTTAAAATCATTCAACAAGAAGTCAAGTTTGACCTTCTCGTGCTTCAAGCAAACCAAACACATACCCGCAATCAACCAATACAGAAAGTTCAGCATTATAGAAACAGATCTTAAGAACTTTACACTTTTTTGTTAATCTTTGTAGCATAACTAAATCTATTCATTAACTCAAATAATTATTTAATAAGTCATTAGGAAAAAAAAACCTTCCCAAGGTATAAGACATAAATATAACATTAAATTTTCTCTTTTGAAATTTTCTGCAGCCATTGTCACATGTGAACATATGGAAAAAAAGTACTTTCAAACATGATGAAACATTCATTCATAAAAATAGCTATGCTATCTATTATCCTGATAGTATATATATCTCAGTGATTTATTTCATGATTCAAGATATACCATGTTTTCACAAGAATGTTTGCTATGTCTTTAGTAATTTACCCATGGACAGCCCATGCATGAAAGCATATACATACAGTAAAACTTTGGATTATGAGTAACTTGTTCTGCGAGTGTTCTGCAAGATGAGAAACATTTATAATAAATTTTAACTTGATAAACAAGCAATGTCTTGCAATATGAGTAGTATGTGACACCAAATGTCACATGATCACAACTGAGCCAATGGCTCTTCTCTATCTCTCTCTCGCTCATTGCAGTATTGTGGGTGACCATCTCCCATGCTCGGATGTTAGCCATGGTATTTGGCAGAAATCAGTGATTTTTCAGAACATTGAAAGGTGCCCACAACCAGCACTAGTGTATTTTTTGTCCCTTCAAAGTACCAATGGACAGTGTTTTGTTTTTCCATATAAGAGTAAGCTTAGGAATGCGTTGCTTCATTCTAGGTCAGACTGCCTGCAGATATAGACCCTTTCCTCTGCTGCCTTATTGTGAGTTACATTAAATAGAGTATATGACAAGAGCTTATTAATACTGTAAATGTAGTCAACATCCAAGCGTATACAATAGCCCCATGCAGAAAAAGATTCCATTGAGCCAATAGCTAGCAGTGATTCCATTAGTGATAGTGAAAGTCATCCTACACAATAACCCACCTCTCCTCTTTCTTGTCTCCCTCACACCAGCCATGAAGGTTTTCAAAGGTAAGTGCAGGTTGATTTGCTTGTTTTTCTTTATGTTTTGAATTTTCTTTATTATTTTGTACTATATTACAGTATTGTAATCATTTTTATATGAATATTTTTGGGTTGTGGATGAATCATCTGAGTTTCCTTTATTTCTTATGGGGAAATTCACCTTGATATATAAGTGCTTTGGATGATAAGCATGTTTCCAGAACGAATTATTCTCACAAACCAAGGTTTTATTGTATTGGGATTTTAGACAATGAATGCAAAATTAAACGCAATGTATAAAAGCAGATATAGAAGAAAGTCAGAGCTGGGCTTCCTCAAATAATACACAGCACAAGAAATCCCTTGAAAGGAAAAACTAAGATAATTTTTTTCTTTCCCTGTTACATGAATAATAAAGGAAATAAAATAATAAAGGAAAGGTTTATCAGTTTATATCTCAAAATTATAGCCATTCATTTACAAAATACAAAGAACTTCAAACATATCCATGCTCAATCTACTGATTCCCTTAAACCATATTTATAGGAAGTCAGTGTCTAATTTGGTGTTGTGAGGTGGCAGACAATCTCCCCGAAAATCTAAAATATACAAACAATGCCATTTATTTCATAAACCACCAAAAATGGTTTTCAGTTTCCCTGTAAGATTATACAGGTTTTCCTTTGCCTTGCCCTATCAAAATGTCTTTTCCTTTGCTGCTCCACTCCTCTATGTTGGTATAAAAGACTTCTTTCCATCTAAGATGGCCATCCAATGAAGTGTAAAAGTTTTAACCACATAGTTCCATCATCTTTGAAACAGAAACACAATAACCCATCAAATGAAATAAACTTGAGCAAATCAAGATACTTCAAATTCAATATGCTTTAAAGCAAAAAACTATTTTTTTAGAACTCTATAACCCTGGCATGAGGTTTAATGACTTTTTTTTAATGTCCTAGGTACTGTAATCTGAACATATCACTTAAAACTAAACCATTCCATGGGCATTCTAGAATACCCATCTTTTTAAGTTCCCTGGTTTACTTATTTCCAGGTTTATAAATGTTCTAAGAAGTGAACATAGCCCATAAAGTATTTGCTAACATCCTCAAATTTCTAAAGATTAAAAGAGGAGCATGATGCACTAAAAAATAATAAATCAGAAGTGATCAACAATGTTGCTACAAGAGTAAGTTTTTGTTTCTGTTTTTGTCTTTGTTTTTGAGAAAGAGAGAAAGAGAGCTCAAGCAGGGGAGAGGGGAAGAGAGAGAGAGAGAGAGAGAGAATCTTAAGCAATTTAACTTTCTATATTTTCTGTAACTGCTTATTGATAACAAATGAAAAAATTGGAAATATTACATAGTATAAAAAGCCACAGATTAAGATTCAAGAGACCTGGCTGGATTCTGAATACACTTGACCAGTTGTTGACAAATTACTGAAGGTCTTTGTGTATTGTCTGTCTGACAAGAAGTTGGAAACAACCTAACCCTGCTGGTGATCAGGTTAAACACAACAGCATACCAGGAACCTGTGAAATGCCTCAGGAAACAAGAAGCTTCCAAAAACATAGTTTGAAAGTAAATCCCTGTGCATAACTGTCTCTAAAACTGAAAACACTCTTTTCTCTAAATTGCTAGAGTAGTAAGTCAGGCACAGGGCTACAGAAAAGAAAAATAAATAAACAGACATTATCAAATAAAAATTCTACATGGAAAGTAAACAAAATGTTCAAAGTCACAACCAGCAACATTCTGCTTACTATAATATTTTTAGATGTTTTAAAATCTATACAATATGCACGTATCTAGATACCAAAAGCTAAAAAAAAAAAAAAGCAAAATACCAAAAGAAAAAAAAAATCAGTCATTAATAAAGCTCATGCTTTACTTCTCTTTATTCCTTTGCTTTAAAAGAACTCTCACTAGAAACAGACATTCTGCATCTGTGCCCAAAGATCGGGAGCTGATTGGAAAAATAGAGTTAACCTACAAAAAGACTCTGGATTGAAAACTACAGCTTAAAGTTTTAAGGTCTTTTTTATTGATCATCTTTGAAGTTCAGACTTAACCTTGAGACTTAACCTTAACATAAAACATGAATTAGTTTTTTGTTTGTTTGCGGTTCACTTTCTAAGTGTTAATGGCCATCGTTAATGAATAGGCTCTCGGAATCTAAGGAAACAGCACACAGTCAAATAGCCTGCCAGTGGTAGGGCCCAGACATTCTACCCAGAAGTTCAGGCCTGCTCATTTCAAACAATGCACAGTCACAGTTGCAACTGCTTACCTAAACCAAATATACATCATTCATTGATTCATTACGCAAATATTTAGTGACAGCCCACGCCATGCCACATGTTGTGCTTAGCACTCTGGCACATCAGTGTGCGAATGAGACAAAATTTCAACAGCATGCTGGGTAAATATTCAACAACCACAGGGAGGGAGGACTCTTGTTTGTAGTAATTGCTTATTTACATAATGTACATACTCCGATAGTAACAGACTTCAATCTACTGACCTCACACCATTGAACTTTGAGTTGGGGAGAGAGGTGCTCAATCAACTCTTGTGAGCCTGCGTGAGCTTGCTCCACCACACCAGTGAAAAAATTCCTGCCCTTGTGAAAAATGCATTTTAGTGGAGAGAGAGACACAACATACTAGTCACACATATGGTATACCAGCTACCAAAAAGTGTTATAGGGGAAGAGGAAGGCTGAGAAGTCAGGTAGGCAGACTAGGTAAGAAGGGGCAATTTTAAATAGGAGAACCAGGAAAGGTTCCCTTAAAAAATGACATTTGAACAAAGTCCTGATGGTGGTGGAGGAGTGAGCCAAGTGGACATTAAAGGAAGAGCATTTCTGGGAGGGGGTCTCTAGGTGACTACATGGTAAAGACTTGGGTATTTATTTTAAGAATTTTGGTTTTTACCATAAGTGAGATGGAAAGACATTGAAAGGTTTTTCTGTTTTGTTTTGGTTTTAGCCAAGGAGAGGCATGGTCTTACTTATACTTTTCAAATATGACTTTTGCTGATGTTTTGAGAGTTCACTATGTGGGGGTGAGCAAAGGAGGAAGCTCTGGTGATCATCCAGGCAAGAGGCCATAGTAGGTTGAATCACTGAATTCTACTCCTGAAACTAATTACACTATCTGTCAGCTAACTAGAATTTAAATAACAGTTGGGTCAAAATGGTTGTGGACAGAATGTTGGGAAGTGGTGAGATTTCAGATATATTTTAAATATAGAGCCAACAGTATTTGCTAACAAACTGAATGTGAAGTGCTGCCCAAAAGATGATTCCAAAGATTTTGTTCTAAGGCCCTGAGAAAGGTGAATCTAGCATTTACTGAATTAGAGTAGAGCAATTTTGGAGGAAAGTTCAGGAATTTGGTTCAGTGTCTGCAGAGTTTGATAGGCCTGTAAGTGAAGATGTAGGACAGGCACTTGGGCCTGAGTCTGATTTTGGAGAGAGGTTTGGGTTGGCCACATAATTGTGGAAGTAGTCAAGATACTGATAATACTTAAAACACTGGGACTCAATTGGAGCACCAGAAGAATGAATGAAAATTTATTTGAAGTTTAGTTAGCCATTTAACAAACACATGTTCTAGCAAGTACTAACTCACTTAATTCTCATGACCCTGGAAGGTAGGTACTATGATTGTCCTCTTTTTGCAAATTTAGAAACTACAGCACCGAGAGATTAAGTAACTTGCCCAAGGCCACAAGTAAATGGCTAATAAGTGGTAGATTTGGAGTTTCTAACCAAGGCTGTCCAGATCCAGAGTTCTTGTTAGAGACTGGAAGTTATCTAAAGGCCTGAGGCCTCCAGCACTACAACATTCAGAGGTCAGAGAGATGAGGCAGATCAGTAAATCCTATTTGTAGCATGTAACAAACACGTTTTATTCTCCAATAGAAATTCTACTTATACTCAGAGAGAATATTTGTTTCCCTGTATACGTTTTTACATTTTCTGTAATAAGCACATATTACTTCTAGAATCAGAAAAAACTGTACTAAAATAATAGAAGGTGTGGTTATTTTTTAAACCTTGTTTCAATAGATGCATGTCACTGCCTGTTTATAGTACAGCTCAGTGAGAAGATACAATGAAAATCATTACAGAAAAACTGAATTGCTTTTTGCTTGGGGCATGAATAAAGTTACTATATAATTTATTATCCAAAGAACAGTCCTGAGAGTAAAAAGGAGCACTATTAATTATACCATAACAATAGGCTGAATTTAGGATTACCCTAAACATACCTATAGTAGGAAAAAGCACCCCAGGTAGCTTCTTTTTTTTTTATTTTTTTTTTAACATTTATTTATTTTTGAGAGAGAGAGAGAGACAGACCGTGAGCAGGGGAGGAGCAGAGAGAGAGGGAGACACAGAATCCGAAGCAGGCTCCAGGCTGTGAGCTGTCAGCACAGAGCCCGACACAGTGCTCGAACTCACGAACCGTGAGATCATGACCTGAGCTGAAGTTGGATGCTTAACCTACTGAGCCACCCAGGCACTCCCAGGTAGCTTCTTTCCTAAGAATAGTGTGTGTGAATAGAGGAAAGCAGTCTTTTATCTGGTCCGTTTACACTACCTTCTTATTATTGTTCGTTGTAGGTTAAATATACCTTTATTTGCTATTATTATTGTTTACCCTTTTACCAACTACCAGTTAGCACTGGGCATCAAAAAACAAACTGAGCACCCCCTGCATGTTACTATATGTGGGTATCAGAGAACTGCTACATAGAGCTCATTAGTCCTTAGGATGAGAAATGATAACACAGACTTCAGCTATTTTGATGATTGAAGCCACATTCAAGGATTAGGAAAGACATATTACTGACATTAAGTATAAATAAAATCTAAAAAGAAATCACATTACACAGTGATTAAACACTATTATTTGTAATCATTAAAAAGAATTATCTTCATTTCTATTCTAACTTAAGAAAACTGGGAAAGAAAAAACATCTAACTACCCACCTCTAATTCCCAAGTCATTTTAAATCTATATCAATACTAACTTGGTGTAGAACATAGGCAAGCTGAAATGGCAAAATGGAAATACAAGGGAATATACTGTACCTTGTTTTACCTGTAAGGAACACACACCTGACAAAAGGCAATTTTCACATCCAAGGTTGGTTCACTGCAGTAGTACAATAAATGGAGGCTCATAAATACCTATAGAAAAAGGGGGGGGGCATGAATTTCTAAATCACCTAATTTTTCATTATTTAATAGCATAAACTTTAATATAATTTGAATTAAACACAAGGTGTCATGCATAACATATATTCAGCATAATCCTTATCCCGACTAGTACTAGGTACTTTTCATAAATCATAAACACTAAATAATAAAGTAAGATAAGATGTTTTATTTTTATAATGATCAACACCATCACAATCATAAAGATTAGATAAAAAGAATTGGATATACTTAATAAGTTAAAGTTTAGAACAATTTATTATACAGTACTTTCAGTTCTAGGCAACTAACTTTAAAAATCTCAAACATATGCTCAAGAGCATATATATAAGCATGCTTATTGCAGAATAAAGGGACTTTTAAATAAACACTAATTGATAATAGAATTATATATAGGACTTGAAATAACTGAATTCAAGCTTAAGGTATCAGCGTAGATAAATTTTTCAAACATGATGTTGAGTGGGGGAAAAGGCAAGTTTCAAAAGGGTATGAAGATCATTATATTATTAATATAAAATTTTAAAATATACAAAATCATACACATTACTTTGTTATATAATCATAAAACCAAAACCAAGAAAAAAAATGGGCACTATATTAACATCAATTTAATCTTGGTTAAGTACAAAGATTTCAATTACATTATTTTCCATATATTTAAAATATTTTATAATTTTGCAAAGTATTAAGGACAGGATAAAATCATGTAATGGTGGTAATGCCAAATTAAGCACTGTCTTATTGAGTATGATGAAGCAGCATCAGAGAAATCCAACTGAAATCTTTTTCAGTTCAGTTAAGCTCACTTTACTGAATATATTGTGTGCAAGACACAATTCTGTGAGTTAAACAATTTTAAAACCACGACTGACACAAGACTTTTGTTTCTGGAAAAATGAATGATTTGATATCCTAAAAACCACTCGGTGTAAAACTCCTAAAAAATTAAATGAAATGTACAAATTATATTTTTAATGCATGACTGAAGTGCCAGAAGGAAAAGAAAGAAAGAAAGAAAGAAAGAAAGAAAGAAAGAAACGAAAAGGAAAGGGAAGGAAAGGAAAGGGAAGGGAAGGAAAGAAAAAAGAAAAGAAAAAAGAAAAGAAAAAAGAAAAAAAAGAAATTAATTCTGAGGCTGAAAACAATGTGAAAGAATTCATGCAGAGAAGTGAAAGAGCTGAAGTTGCCTCTTGTCCCTAGGTCATCTGCTGATGTCTGAAGATGAGAACTTTCATTTTTACATAGTAGCATGCAGAGTCCAAGAAACAAAGCTTAGAATCTATCTACGGTGGGAAGTCACATTGAAGACACCTGCACGGAGCTTAATAGAGAACTTTTAAACAAACTTTAGAACTAGCAAAACAATCCCAGAAGGAAGGTCTGAATTGTAAGAAAAAATATTTTACGTGGGAACTTGGTAGATTTTTTAAATTTAAGAAAGAATGAAAGGGCAAGAACATATAAAACATTCCTGAAGAAGAGCAAAATGGGTGTTTGTGGAGGTTAGGAGGGTCCACAGTTGTAGTTAGTAAATGTATGTGGGATTGATGCAGAACTAGACCTATAAATTAATAAAGAGCCAAAAACAGACACATACATACATGGGAACCTAATTATGTTAAAGTTTGCATTGCAAATATTTGGGGAAAGAAGAAACTATGCATTAAAACATGCTGAGACAATAGGTCATGCATCATAAATATGGGGGATGTAGGTGGGGTAGAAGCACACCCCTGTTGAAAGACAATACTCTATCAGATCTTTCACACTTCTCCATATCTTGCAAACAGAAGCACTGGCTGTTTTTATTCCAGACTATCTTCTCAACGATAATTACAAAGCAAACAGTCTTGGAAGAGAGAGATAGTATCTCCCTCTGGAACAAAGGGCAGGTTTGATTACTCTCCAGTATAATAAAGATAAGGTGTCCCTCTGGGACAAGCCATGCTTACTGCCATTATAAATACATGGCTTCCTTTGCCAGTATAAATACATTCCTTTGGAGTTCCTCTTCCAAAATGTAACCCACTCTATATGCAGTAGTCACCCGACATTTGAGTCACCCTGCGTGATTGAGGGCTGAGGAACGGGCGTGAATGTTGACATTCTAGCTACTGCTATTAATGTGAGTAACAACAAGAATCTGTGTCTACTTCTTCAAGCTACGTGGTAGAGTCACACATGTTTGTTTCATCATTATTTTTTTACTTATTATATTTTTATAAAATTTTTTTATGTTTATTTTTGAGAGAGAGGGAGAGAAAGTGAGAGTGGGGGAGGGGCAGAGAGAGAGACAGGGACAGAGGATCTGAAGCATGCTCTGCACTCGCAGCAGAAAGCCTGATGCAGGGCTCAAACTCACCAACCGGGAGATCATGACCTGAGCCAAAGTTGGACAGTTAACTGACTGAGCCACCGAAGTGTCCCTATTTCACTATTATTTTTTTAAACCTTACATATATGAAATACCATTTGATATGTCAAATATTTTATAATAGGAAAAAATTCAAGTGACACAAGGAACTAGTGGTCCTTCATTCTTTTGCTAGACATTGCTGTGTACGCACAAATGCCTGGAATCAAAACACTCATAATAGCCATTAATGGGAAATGATCTTGAAGAGAAATGCTGAGGGGTATAAAGAAGGAAGATAGAAGAAATTGTGCTTGATGATAACATTAAACTACTGAATTAAGAAATTCGGGAACTTTTCTACTTCTAGACTTTCTGTTATATAAGAAGGTAAATCCCCCATTAAAAAAAAAAAAAAACAAACTACTAAAATATACTCAGAAAGCAAAAACTAAAACAAAGCAACAACAAAAAATATGGTTTACTCCTCAGATTTTAATCTGTGAGATTATTTGATTGTATCCATGAGATTTCAAGGAGATTTATATATCATTTTTGCCAATTACCTCTACTTTTTAAATTTTTAAATTTAGTTTTAAATCAGGTATAATTTACACATAGCAAAATGAACTGTTCTTAAGTATATATGTTGATGAGTTTCGACAAATGCCCATATCCACGTAACTCACATTCCAATGAAGATAAAAAATAGTCTGAAAACCCTAGCCCCCCCAGGCAAACTATGTTCTAACTTCTTTCAACATAAATTGGTTTTTCTTGTCTTTGAACTCACATAAATGCAACCATACAGTATGCACTCTCTTTTGTTGGGCTTCTTTTGCCCAGCAATATGTTTTTAGTATTCAGCCATATTGGCATAAATTTTAGTAATGGTTCATTCTATAATGGCGTTTAATGCATCACAATGTGCTATCCATCTACTTTAGGACATTTGAGGTGTCTCTAATTTTTAATATTATTAATAATGCTCCTATGAATACTTACCTACATGTATTCTTGTATAAATATGCTTTCATTTCTCTCAGGAAAAGTACCAAGAGAAAAAATTGTTAGATCATGAGATTAGGAATATATTTTATTTATGAAAAACTGACAGACACATTATCAATCCCCTGCAGCAATGTATGAAATTCAGGTGTTTTACATCTTTGCCAACATTTGGTTTATCAGTTTTCTAAATTTTAATCATTCTAATGGGCATTTAATTACATTTTGTTATGGTTTTATTTTTTATTCCCCTGATGACTAATGATGTTGAGCTTATTTTTATTTGTTTATTGGCCACTTATTTATAATCTTTTGTGAAGTGCCTTTTCAATTTTTTTACCCATTTGGTGGTGGATTATGGGTGGGGAGAGGAGATTATCTCTTATTTTTTACAAAATATAGAAATCTTTTATTTCAGATGAAAGTTTTCTGTCATATATACATATTATAAATATTTTCTTTCAGTTTGTGGCTTCATATTGAACTTAGAAATGCTGTCTTTTAGGAATATTTAATTTTTATGAAATGCATTTCCTTTGTCTTTCTTTTATTAGTAGTGCTTCCTTGAGTTTATCAAGGGATCTTCCTTGAGTTTATCAAGGGTGTGATCCACACCAAGTTCACAAAGATATTCTTCCACATTTTCTTCTTGAAGCTTTGCGTTGTTAATTTTACTTTTAGGAATATAATCCACCTGTAATTAATTTTAATCTATGGTGTGACTTTTTTTAACGTTTATCTATTTTTGAGACAGAAAGAGACAGAGCATGAACCGGGGAGGGTCAGAGAGAGAGGGAGAGAGAATCTGAGAGAGGGAGAGGGAGAGAGAATCTGAAACAGTCTCCAGGCTCTGAGCTGTCAGCACAGAGCCCGACGCGGGGCTCGAACTCATGGACCCTGAGATCATGACCTGAGCTGAAGTCGGATGCTTAACCAAGCCACGCAGGCGCCCCATAATCTATGGTGTGATTATATATTGAGGTATATACTGAAGTTCATTTTTCTCCTTATAAATAGCCACTTGTTCAAGTACCCTCAGTCATAATAACTTCCTTTCTATACTGAGTTACCTCACTGCCTTCGTCAAAAAATCAATTGACTGTACAAATGTGGATCTATTTCAGGAACTTTTTTTGGTTCCATTGACCTACTATCTATTTTTACCCCATTATCATTCTGTCTTGATTACTGCAGCTTTATAATAAGTCTTCAAATTAGGTAAGTCCTCCAAATTTTTTTCTTCTTTTTATTTGTGAGACTCTTCTGGATCTTTGCATTTCCATATGAATTTTAAAATCAGCCTGACATTTCAAAACATTATTTAAAAACTTTCTGCAATTTGGTTGAGAATGTAGTAGAGCTATAGCTCACATTGGGAAGAAAGACATCTTAACAATATTGGGTATAGTTTATCCATAATCATGGTGTATCTGCCCATTTATTTTAATTCTCTCTAATTTACCTCAGAAATGTTTCAGAGTTTGCAGTGTATAGATCTTGTATGTTTTTCTTTAAGTGTATTCTTTAGCATTTACATTTTTGATACTAATGTAAATGGCATATTTTTAATTTCCATTTCCCAAATGCTTATTTCTTAAAATAATGTTAATTTTTGTAAGTGAACTTGCATTCTACCACACTGTTAAATTCATTTATTAAATCCAGTAAATATTTTTAGTTTGTTTAGGATTTTTCTTACACATAGAAAAGTTGTCTGCAGATGAAAATAGTTTTTCCTTTTTCCTTTCCAATCTGTTTTTCTTGCCTAACTGTTCAAGTACAAAGTTGAATAGAAGGGAGGAGATGTTAATGATCTCTGTCTTTTAAGACATGTATATAGTCCACTTAAATTTAAAGTGAATATGAATATTGCTGAGATCAAGCCTACCACTGTACTCTTTGTTTCATATTTTACCCTTGTATTTTTTATTCCATTTTTTCCTCCTTTTCAGCCTTTTTTAGAAGAACTGGGTATATTTTTGTTTTCCATTTTATTTTACCCAGTAGCTTATTATTTATACATATTTTTTAGTGGTTGTTCTAGAGTTTGCATTTTTAATTTTTAGTCATCTAACTTCAAATAATATGATTCTACTTTACATATAGTTTAAGAAACTTACACTCGTATACTTCAATTTTCCCCTCTAGTCCTCTGAACTATTGTTGTCATATATTTTACTTATACATGTTTTATAAGCCCCATAACACATGGCTATTATTTTTGTCTTAAATAAGCAATTCTATTTTAAGGAAATTTAAATTACAAAGAAAAGTATTGTATATTTGCTCACATATTTTCTCTACGTAGTTCTTTCACATGCTTCTTTAAGTTTATTGTTAAGCATTTATGTTTTTGATATTATTATAAAAGGTATTTTTATTTTATTCCCATTTTCCAAATGTTCATTTCTGGCATTGAATGGGAAAATGTTCTCCCAGCCCCTCTTCAGTTTTTCCTTCAGTCTTCTCACAGCACTTTGTTCACGCTTTTATTATGAATATCTTATAATATTGTAACTGTTTTTTCATATGTCTATTCCATACATACTACATTATGTCCTTCTCAGGTAAAGTGACCATGTTTTATTCATGTTCACAACCCCAGGGCCCAACACTATTCTCAGTATAGAGCTAATGTTGAGTAAATGTTTATTGAATAAAAGCAGACTCAAATTAAAAAAGCTTCCTTCCTTCTCTAGTACAAATCTAAGTATTTTATTATCTCTGCATATTCAGATCTATAAGTTTTCAGCAAATTTGGTGCTAATAAATTAGGAATGAGGAGTTTGTAGTTGTGGGAGTATGAGAGTCCAACACAGATGACCTCAAAATGCTACCCAGCAAGGCTGTTTTTAGTTCTGTACTGCTGAATTGGGCATGTGGGAAATAATAATATCCAGCCCGCCACCTAAAATGAACAATGTATTTTAATTTTTAATGAGTGAATAATCTTTCTATGGAAAGTAAGCATCCTGACCTTTCCTGGTTGCATTATAAAGATTCTAAATGTAGCACCATGACTAAGTCACTAAGTCACTGCAGAAACTCCTTGTTCCACAAAGGGACATTACAAGAAAAGGAATGTTCAGTATGATATTCTCAGTGATTTACAGAAAACTAGTCTGGTAATAATATTCCCTAATAACATGGCAGAAAGCATTTGGCACCACTGCATAGAAACAACATAAATGGCCAGGGCATTATCTCGATATTAGTCTAAAGTATAATTAATGAAAATATCTTGGTGCAGTATAGGACCCATGAGTAGCTTGAAAAAGGAGGGGATGCTAATTTGGGGAGTTTAGTGCTTTCAATTACTGATTGTTCTTGTGGGAAAAGTCCCATATGTGCACTCCTTGCTGTGTAGTATACTGAGTTTCTCTTCGTTACATGGCTATATGTGTTAATGACTACCCTGAACAAAGCAGTAGGCCAAGGTGTATGAATGAGATATACTTAATTTATTAGATTAAACTGGTGCACAACAGATACTATAAAGAATGTAACTATGATATGTTTTAATAGCTTAGATCAATACTTAAATTCGTTTGTATGTGAGATGTGCCAACAAACCACAGGAGGTTTAAGAAGTTTTACAGATGCAAAAAAATCAACTTGTTCTGGGCAGCTCCAGGCTCCCATGGTTTGTCACTAAATGTAATACATGCAAGAGTAAACTAAATGAGCAATTAATTACACAATATGTTTTGAGATCCAGCACTTTCCAAGTTTAACTGATATACAACAAATTCATTATCTGTAAATACTGTAAATAGTTTTTGATTTATTACATATGACTTATTAAAATATGACTCTCTTAACAGCCTGTAAGCATATGTACAATATGAGAATACAGAGTCATTGTTAATTACAAGAACAAAAAACACTCTGTCTCTTCTATTCCCTAAAGAATTCTCCCAACTATGTATAAAAAACATACATATTGGGGCACATGGGTGGCTCAGTCGGTTAAGCATCTGACTCTTGATCTCAGCTCAGGTGTTGATCTCAGGGTCATGAGTTCAAGCCTGTGTTGGGCTCCACGCTGGGTGTGGAGTCTACTTTAAAAAAATTAAAAATTAAAAAAATTAACATTTTTGAAAAGTACATATAAAGAAACAAATGAAAAGTAAATATACCATGAAACAAGTAATTATCCTTTTAGTGCTGACAGAAAAAAAATTAAATTTAATGTTCTATTAAGAATTGTGCATTTGCTTACTTTAAGATATTATTAAACCTTTTGGTCCATGGACAATTTTTTTCTCAGGGACTACCATTTAGAGCAGAAATCAGCAAATTGTGGCCCATGGACCAAATTCAAATCACCACATGTTTTTGTAAATACAATTTTATTGAAACACATCCATTCATTAGTTTACATAGTGTCTATGGCTGCTTTTACACTATAATAGTAGATTTGAGTAACTATGATAGAAACTATATGACCTGCAAAGGCTAAAATATTTACTATCTGACACTTTATAGAAAAAGTTGCCAGGAGCACCTGGCTGGCTCAGCTGGTACAGCATATGGCACTTGGTCTTGGGGACATGAGTTCAAGCCCCACATTGGGCACAGAACTTACCTCCAAAAAAAAAACAGAGAAAGAAGAAAGAAAGAAAGAAAGAAAGAAAGAAAGAAAGAAAGAGAGAAAGAAAGAAAGAGAGAAAGAAAGAAAGAGAGAAAGAAAGAAAGAGAGAAAGAAGAGAAAAAATAAAAGGTTGCCAACCTCTGATTTAGAGCACTCTCGATACAAACATGTAGAAGCACATCATTAGCTTCAGTATAAAGGCAAAAATAATTCAATGACTCTAATCATAAGTATATAAGTACACAAAATACTTTTTCATAAATTATACTTAAATTTAATATATATTATTTCTTTCCAAGTAATCTATGCTTGTCTTTATTCGTTTCCAAGTAATCTATGCTTGTCTATATCTAAAAGCTAAATATCTCTTAAAATATTGTTCATATAACAAGATAATTGCTTCCAAAGAAATCCTTTGGTAAACTTATTTAGCAGGAGTAAAGCAATAGAGACCAGAATATAAGAGATGAGAAAGCAACAAATACATAAGAAATAGGAAGGATTATTAAGAGAGAGGACATATAAAATAAGAAATGTAAAAACAGCAAAATTCACCAATTCAAGAATTATAATACAAACATTTTTAAGTTTCTTAATATTGAACATATAACATTGCTTCTGGTCCTAGAAACCTGGTAAGGTTAGCTAACATGGAAACTCTCACATCACAAAACTCTAGATTAGCTGGGTAAACTGTAACAAAAAGTAGTTTTGGATTTACATTAAAAAAGGAAAATTGCCAGTGGTGTTATGAAGTTGGCTCCTATAATCAGCTAGCAAAAGCTGATTGTGCACATCTTTTCCCAACTCCATGCCTGATGACGCTACTTCAGTGGGGTTTAAAATTGTTTCTTGTGGGAACATTTAGACCATAGAAACTGGTATATTCTACAAACCAAGCTTTCTTCAGAGAATTGGTGATTAAACATTGAGTAGTACACAACTGGAAGTTACCAGGTACTGGAAATGAAAGAAGACACTAAAAAAGATAAATCACAAATCTCCAGATATATCACAAGGAAAGCAAATAACTCAAGTGAGAATCATCAGATACTATAAAAAAAAAGTATCACCACCATAAGAACTTTATATGATCAAAACAATTAGAAAGACCATAAGTAGGAGTGAGTGAAATAATTAAAGAGTCAGAATAAGGAACAAAGGAGGAGGGTTAAGATGGTAGAGAAGTAGGGTAACCCTAGGCTTGCCTCCTCCCTCAAACAGCAAGATAAATATCCAATTATTTGAACACCCAAGAAATTGATTGGAAGTCTTAAAGAACAAAGTTGCACATCTACAAAAAGAAAAACAACAACCCATGGAAAGTAGGAACTGAGAAGAGTTGATTTGTGGGAGAAAAGAGCTTCAGGTGCTGCAGTGGGGAAGGATCCCTGATCACAGAGAGCGGTAAGCTAAGAGTAAAGAAAAACAAATAGTGAAAACACACAGGGGACAGCACAAGAAAACACTTCCCCAAAACCACTGGTAGGGAAAAAAGAAAGGGTTTCAATACCACCAGTTTTTTTATAAACAGCAAAGTTTGAAGTTTCAGAGCTCAGTGCCTGACAGCATTCCAGTGAAGAAGCAGGACAGAGCCATGGGAGTGGGCTGCATGTTCTGAGGATCCCCTGGGATCCTTGGAGTGCTTTCAATAGAGGTGATAGTGTCCCTCCATGGGCAAAAGACCTGGCCAAAGCCACTGAGCTGTCCCATTCACTAGTATAGGAACAAAGATGCCAGCTGAGGGCAGCAAACGGTGGTGCCAGCTGTGTGTTGCAATTTACCATAAACTCTGAGCTGCTGCCACCACGCAATCACTCAACTGTTTCTGGGACAAGCTCAGGCTACAGGGCAGCAAGACCCTCCCTCAGAGGATCAGCACAGGTAGAAACCCAGGGAGCCTCTGAAGTGTGGGGTTTTCAAACACGGCTTTGTCTGAGATAAAACCCAGGAGGGCAGACAGTTCACACAGACAGGGTGAAAGGGGGGATCTGCCGGAAGCCTTGGACACAGAAAGGGTGACTGCGCATCTCTGACATAACCAACTTCCCACTCTGGAGAGTAGAGAGGAGGGTGAAACCATTTTTACTCCTATCCAACAAGCACTGATCTACCCCAGTGAACAAAACAGTGCCAACAAGTGGAGAACAGAGCTGTTACACCAAGCCACACACCCCTCTGCCCTCCAAACACATCTCTACTAGGGCAAGTTGGCCTGAGAATCAGAGCCACAGGCCCCTTCCACAGAGAACAAGCACAGCCCCTCCCAAGCACTAAGTCTACAGATCATAAAGTGTGTAAAGCTTCAGCTCTAGGGGAAATGTGACCTAGCTTCTTTTGGGGTTTGTTTTTGTTTGTGTGGTTTATTTTTCTTGGGTACAGAAAGAGCAAATTTTTAATTTTTAATTTTTTAATTTTCAACTTTTAATTTTTTTTATTTTTTTCTTTTTCTTTTTTCTATCAAGCTTCTCTTAATAACCAGACCAAAACATACCTAGGATCTAGCTTCATTATTTTTTTTAATCTTTTAATTTTAATTTTATTTTATTATTTTTTTCTCCAAAATGACAAGTCAGAGGAATTCACCTCAAAAGAAAGAACAGGAAGAAGTGACAGTAAGAGATTTCATTAATACAGAAATAAGTAAGATGTCTGAACTACAACTTAAAACAATTATAAGGATTCTAACAGGGCTTGAAAAAGCATAGAAGACTCTGGAGAATCTCTTACTGCAGAGATAAAAGAGCTAAAATCTAGTCAGGCTGAAATTTAAAATGCTATAACTGAGATGCAAACCCAATGGATGCCATAACAGTAAGGATGGATGAAGAAGAGGAACAAATTACTGATGTAGAAGAAAATTATGGAAAATAATGAAGCTGAAAATAAGAGGGAAACAAAGGTAATGAATCACAAAGGTAGACTTAGGGAACTCAGTGACTTATTAAAACTGAATAACATTCATATCATAGAAGTCCCAGAAGATGAAGAGAGAGAAAAAGGGGCAGAAGATTTATTTGAGCAAATTATAGCTGAAAACTTTCCTAATCTGAGGGAGGACACAGACATCAAAATCAAAGAACAGAGAACTCCCATTAAAGTCAACAAAAGCCATCCATTGCCAAGGTATATCATAGTCAAATTCACAAAATACACACACAAGTAAAGAATCCTGGAAGTAGCAAAGGAAAAAAAAGTAGAGATAATAAAGACTAGAGCATAAATACAAGATACAGAAATAACAGCAACAACAATAACAAAACACACAGTAGAACAGATCAATGAAACTAAGAGTTGGTTCTTCAAAAGAATTAATAAAAATGATAAATCCCTAGCCAGACTTACCAAAAAGGAAAGAGAAAGGACCCAAATACATAAAATCACAAATGAAAGGGGAGCTATCACAACCAATACCCCAGAAATACAAAAAATTATAAGAGAATATTATGAAAAATTATATGCCAACAAACTGGACAATCTGGAAGAATGTATAAATTCCTAGAAATATGCAAACTGCCAAAACTGAAACAGGAAGAAATAGAAAATTTCAATAGGTGCATAACCAGGAAAGAAATTGAAACAGTAATCAAAAATCTCCCAACAAACAAGAATCCAGGGCCAGACGGCTTCCCAGGGGAATTCTACCAGACATTTAAAGAAGAGTTAATATCAATTTCTGTCAAACTGTTCCAAAAAATAGAAATGAAAGGGAAACTTCCAAACCATTCTACGAAGTTAGCATTACCTTGGTTCTAAAACCAGATAAATACACCACTAAAAAGGAGAATTACAGGCCAATATCCCTGATGAACATGGATGCAAAAATTCTCAACAAGATACTAGCAAATTGAATCCAACAATACATTAAAAGAATTAATCACCATGATCAAGTGGGATTTATTCCTGGACTGCAGGGCTGGTTCAGTATTTGCAAATCAATCAACGTGGTAAGCCACATTAATAAAATAAAGGATAAGAACCATATGATTCTCCCAATAGATGCAAAAAAAAACATTTGAGAAAATATAGCATCCACTTGATAAAAACCCTCAACAAAGTAGGGATAGATGGAACATACCTCAATATCATAAAGGCCACATATGAAAAACCCACAGCTAATATCATCTTCAATAGGGAAAAACAGCCTTTCCCCTATAGTGTCAGGAATAAGTCAGGAATAAGACAAAGATGTCCACTTCTCACCATTACTATTTAACATAGTACTAGAAGTCTTAGCCTCAGCAATTAGACAATGACAACAACAACAACAAAATAAAATAAAAGGCATCCAAATCAGCAAGGAAGAAGCAAAACTTGCACTATTTGCAGATGACATGATACTCTATGTAGAAAACCCAAAAGACACCACCAAGAAATTGCTAGAACTAATATATGAATTCAGCAAATCATAGCATATAAAATCAATATACAGAAATCTGTTGCATTTCTATACACTGATAATGAAGCAGCAGAAAAAGGAATCAAGGAATTGATCCCATTTACAATTGCACTTAAGACAATTAGATACTTAGGAATAAACCTAACCAAAGAGGTAAAAGATCTGTACTCTGAAAGCTAGAGAACTTCAAGAGGACACAAAGAAATGGAAAAGCATTCCATGTTCATGGATTGGAAGAACAAACACTGTTTAAACGTCTAAACTATCCAAAGGAATACACATTTAATGCAATCCCCATCAAAATACCACCAGCATTTTCACAGAGCTAGAACAAACAATCCTAAAAAAATGTGTATGAAACCACAAAAGACCCCAAATAGCCAAAGCAATCCTGAAAAAGAAAAGCAAAACTGGAAGCATCACGATTCCAGATTTCCAGCTATATTACAAAGCTGTAGACTTCAAGAGAGTTTGGTGCTCACCCAAAAACAGACATATAGGTCAATGGAACATAATAGAAAACCCAGAAATGTACCCACAACTATATGGTCAACTAATCTTCGACAAAACAGGAAAGAATATCCAGTGGAAAAAAGATGGTCTCTTCAACAAATGGTGTTGGGAAAACTGGACAGCAGCATATGAAAGAATTAAACTGGACTGTCTTATACCATACACAAAAATAAATACAAAATGGATGAAAGACCTAAATGTGATACCTAAATGGTTTTGTCAAAATCCTAGAGAATAGAGGCAGCAATCTCTTTAACCCTGGTCACAGGAAATTCTTACAAGACACATCACCAGAAACAAGGGAAACAAAAGCAAAAATGAACTAATGGGGCTTCATCAAGATAAAAACCTGCACAGTGAAGGAAACAATCAACAAAACTAAAGGCAAACTATGGAATGGGAGAAGATATTTGCAAATGACATATCTAATAAAGGGTTAGTATCCAAAATCTATAAAGAACTTATCAAACTCAACACCCAAAAAACAAATAATCCAGTTAAGAAATGGGCAGAAGATATGAATAGTCACTTTTCCAAAGAAAACATCCAGATGGTTAACAGACACATGAAAGATGCTCAACATCACTTATCATCAGGGAAATACAAATCAAAACCATGATAGGATACCACCTCACATCTGTCAGAATGGCTAAAGTTAACAACACAAGAAACAACAGGTGTTGGTGAAGACACAGAAAATGGGGAACCTTTTGTACTTTTGGTGGGAATGCCAACTGGTGCAACCACTCTGGAATATGGATGTTCCTCAAGAAATTAAAAATAAAACTACCCTATGACCCAGCAATTGCACTACTAGGTATTTACCCAAAGGATACAAAAATACAGATTGGAATGGGTATATGCAACCCAGTGTTTATAGCAGCATTATTAACAATAGCCAAACTATGGAGAGAACCCTAATGTCCATTGACTGATGAAAGGATAAAGAAGATGTGGTATGTGTGTGTATACACACACACACACACACACACACACACACACACAATGTAATATTACTCTGACACCAAAAAGAATGAAATTTTGCCATTTGCAACAATGTGGCTGGAACTAAAATGTATTATGCTAAGCGAGATAAATCAGACCGAGAAACACAAATACTATGATTCCACTCATATGTGGAATTTAATAAACAAAACAAAACAGATAAACATATGGGGGATGGGGAAATGGAAAAAAACCATAAGAGATTCTTAATAACAAGGAACGAACTGAGGGTTGACAGAGGGAGGTGGGTGAGGGATGGGCTAGATGGGTGATAGATATTAAGGAGGGCTCTTGTTATGAAGAGCCTGGGTGTTGTATGTAAGTGATGAATCACTGAATTCTACTTCCAAAACCAGTATTTCACTGTATGTTAACTAACAAGAACTTAAATAAAATTTGAAAAGAAAAATAAATAATTTAGAAAGCTACGTAAATTAAAAAAATAAAAAGGAACAAATGCCATAAGAAATAAGTTATCACTACTATAAGAAGAAAAATTGGTAGATCTGAAAATGAACTAAATAGACATTGTGGGAAAAGTAGCTTTTAAATTAAAAGCCTAATAGGTTAATAGGCTGAATAGAAATAATCGAGTTAATGAAGTAGAAAAGGATTCATAAGCATTTATCACATACTAATAAAGAGACGAAAAATATAAAAGATCTAGAGATACAGGCAATAGAATAACAAGGTCCAAAATAAATAAAACAAGTTTCAGAAGGAACAAAGCAAATCAAATGTGCAAGGGGCAATATTTGAAGTGATAATGACAGTTAATTCTCCTATATAGTTGTAAAACATACTGAAGTCCTTAGCAGGATAGATAAGAATAAATCCATGCCTAAAAAGAGTACGAAGAGCAGCCAACACAGTAATAAAATCCTAAAAGCAACTAGAGATGAGTCAGAATCCCCATAACAGAACAATTGGACTGAAGGAAGGCTAATGCGTATATAAGTATTAAAGTAAGAAAAATGGTACCTTAGAATGTCACTTTAAAACACAAAATAGAGGGCTCCTGGATGGCTCAGTTAATTCGGCTCAGGTCATGAGCTCATGGTTCCTGAGTTCCAGCTGCATGTCAGGCTCTGTACTGACAGCTCAGAGCCTGGAGACAGGCTTCGGATTCTGTGTCTCCCTCTGTCTTTGCCCCTCCCCCCACTCGTACTCTGTCTCTGTCTCTCTTTCTCAAAAATAAATAAACTTAAAAAAAAAAAATAAAACACACAATGGAACCATAAGAAAGAAAAAAATACAAAACAGAACCAACACGATGAGAACAATAAAACATATAAACAAACATTAAACAAAAGATCAGTTTACTACCAACATATAATAGAAAGTAAAGTTCTCTAATTTTGATGAGAAAAATTCTAATTTTGATGGCAAAAACATCCTATAATTTGCAACCAGTTGGAGGACAAGTAACAAACATTAGAGGTCACCCCCCCTCGTTTATCAAGTAGGGACTCGGAAGCCAAGCAAGGGAGCGCAATAAAATAGTCCCAATACAAAACCACCCTCAAAGTAACTTAAAAAAAATAGGTTTTCTGCTTAACAGCAAAGAAATAAAAAATAAGATATTGTTTTACCTCTCAAATTCTTGAAGTTTTGATGATTAACATTCAATGCAGAAGAACAGACCTAACCTGCTATCTTCCTCCCAGACATCTATTTCAATATCCTACTTTATTCATGTCAATGTAAAATAGCACTAAATAAATATTCGTTAAATGAATTGCTATATGTTGCAAATTAAAATAGATACAGACTGTGGGGGCAACTTGACAATAAGTTATTTGATTGCTTTAAAATGCATTTAAATTTTTTTTAATGTAATTTATTGTCAAATTGGTTTCCATACAACACCCAGTGCTCATCCCAACAAGTGCATTTTAAATTTAAATAATTCCATATCTAAGTACTTATGGCAAAGATATAATCAAGTATCTGTACAAAGATTAATCTATAAGAATGTTCACCATAGCATATTCACAGTAAAATAATTGAAAAACTAAATGTTCAATAAAAATAGATTAATAAAAGCACGTTAAAAGCATATAGCATAATTCCATTTAGCCATTTATAAATTACAATATGTATAAATGTTCACAATACATTGTCAAGTGAAAAAATATAACAAAAATGGGTTACAATATGACCCCAATCTTTTTTAAAAAATAGATATGAGTATAGTCTTATAGAGACAGAAATGTGCACATATTTAATTTTTGTGCTTTTATATGTTTTTCAGTTTTACAGTGAAGACTGCATCTTTTTAATTAAAAATACTACTACAGTGTATAGTAAAATAACAGATATAAAGCTTTCTTCAGTTTCTTTTTTAACTGAAAGAAAACATAACAAATATCCAAGCAACTTCTTTTCATAGATAAGAAACTTAAGACCTAATAATAAATGGTTAGGAAATCTTCCAAATTCATACATCATCAGTGAGGCAATAAGGACTCAAATTCAAATGTGATAAATGTTATGTAGTAAACACAGATTAAATTTCTAAAAACACTGACCAGCAAACATTTTAAATATATTAGAAATGGCCTCTCAGGAATTGTTTTCTAATTCTACCTAAAATTCATGTATCTGGGGCCCGAACCTAAACACAAATATTTCACTTAATTTTCTAAAATATCCTGTACAGAATTACATTAACACAGAGAAAAAGGATTTTTTCATCATCCTTTTCATTTGGAAAATTATTGCTTAAATTGGTTCTAACAGTTTTAACAGGCACCACCAGTTTAGATCTCACTATCAATCACAAAAAGCATTTTATCCAGGTGAAGTATATAAACCACTACCTTTGCCTAGTTACATCTTTTTCTTCAACATTCCTCAAGACATTTTGCTATTCAAATATCAAGAGGTATAAAACTCAGCTCTTCAGTTACTTCATGAAACCCTATGTACCTACCACCACCACACCTATAATTCTACTCACACAATACTCAGCCTCTAACATCCTCATGCTCCACACATCTGTAATAATTTCTAGGTTTGTATATGAATTACACATGATCTTCTCTAAATAGGAGCCAGAAAGGAAAGATGACATTGTTTTCCTCACCGATTCTACATTAATAAGATAATATTTGTAAAGCATATAGTGCCTTTTACATAATAAGCACCAAATGTATGTTTCTTATATATACAATGTGATAGATAGATAGATAGATAGATAGATAACATTTCACATCACAGATGATAAATACATAAAGACTACAAGTCCCAAAAAGTAAAAACAGCAATAGTGATACACACTAAAGCATTTGGGTGTGGTCAGAATTCCCTATAATATGTAAAAACATTTTTAATATTAACCTTATTTCAAGAAGAAAATTCAAATTCCCATCACCTGGACTAAATGAAAAATATCCATGTATTTAGTATCCACTGTATGTCAGGTAGCTATACTGGACAGTCATGTACAATACCGAAGAATTCAAAAATAGAAGGTGAAAATCAGTGCCTTTATGGAATTTCCATAAAATTAAAATATTTGCATATACACGGGTTTATTTTTAAATCCTCAAAGTTAAAAATTTACCATTAAAGTAACTTTTAAATTTTTCTAAGGATTGACTTTTTAAAATATATTTATTTTAACACAGATGGACATAATAATATGCCTTAAGCAAGAAAAAAAAGAAAGAAACCTTTGGGCAATTAAGTCAAAAGGCAAAATGAAATCTTAATTCCACTAAACAAGTAGCATTAATGCTTTAATTATGTATCCCCACAATAACCAGGCCAATAGAGGCTATTCATTAGGTGAAATGTCAACTTGAATCCTGGAGAGGTGCTGAACTTACACAAACAACTTGGTCCCTTAAGTGATGTGGAAAAATCTAACAACGTAATGAGAAGAATAAATTCAGAGGTCACTCTATCTTCCAGTCACTTAGCAACTAAATTGGAGTGAAGAGGGCAAGAGGGAAACGATTTCTAAAAATAATTAACCATAAACTCTGAAGTAGAGATAAGTAAAAAAGAGGATGAAAATGGAAGCAGCTTTTTCCATGGTTTCAAGCCAGCTCTTTTTGTAGGGACATATTTATCACCACCCAAAGACCCAAATGCAAGGTCTGTTGCCCTTCCTTTCTATCTATACATCTCTCTGTCCCTTCCACTTCCCCCTCTTTCTACTGCTACCTAGAGCCTTTCTGATGGCCTCCCTCATGGTTTCTTTCCACCATGGGGGAAAGATTTATCTGACTAGCCCCTTCTGCAGATATAATTAGCATACATCTATCTTGCACAGTCAACTCTTTAAACTCTAAAGTACAAACTTCAGAAAACACAAATGCAAACAGATACTCATCTCATTTAGCAGCATAAAGTTTTGTTTGTTTTTAATTTAGTCAAAACTTCACAGAATGAAGAAATAAAAAGAGGGTATTTGGGATATTGCCAATACAAACTCATAGCACAACCCAATGCTTCAAGCAGAAAAAAGCAGGCCATAAGTTCACATAAAATCAAATGTTCTCTTATTCTTTTAGCCTTAGTGCAACAGATAATATTTTTAAACCTTTTTTAATGTTTATTTATTTTTGAGAGAGACAGAGACAAGTGCAAGTGGGGAAGGGGCAGAGAGAGAGAAACATAGAATCTGTAGCAGGCTCCAGGGGCCATCAGCACAGAGCTTGACATGGGGCTCAAACCCACTAACCACAAGATCATGATCTGAGTTTAAGTCAGACACTCAACTGACTGAGCCACCCAGGCACCCCAGTGCAATGGATATTTTAAAAGAACATTTCCTGGGGTGCCAGGAGTAATATGATTTCAAAAGAATTTAAGAATCATGAATCATGTCCATCTTTTCTCAACAGTGGTAACAGAGCCTTTACATTTTTAAAAAATGTTTATTTATTTATTTTGAGAGAGGGGAGAGAATGTGAGTGCATGAGAGCAGGGGAAGGGCTGAGGGAGAGGGAGAGAGAAAATCCCAAGCAGGCTCCATGCTGCCAGCACAGAGCCTATTGTGGGCTCAAATTCATGCACTGTGAGATCATGACCTGAGCCAGAATCAAGAGTTGGACGCTTAGCCAACTGAGCCACCCAGGCACCCCAGAACCTTTACGTTTTGATAAGTAGACAGGCCACAGGTAGGAAAGAAGGGCAATGATGTCAAGAGTTTTCCTTAAAAGCAAAAGAAATATTTTGTTTTCCCCCTTTACATATATTTATTGTATAATTAACTGGTTGGTATTTAGAAGGATATATATATATATAGATATATATAGATATATATACACACACACACACATATATATATAGAACTCCACTTGCATTTAAAGTTGGAAAAGCTAGTTCAAATTGTATGAGTATTTCTTAACAACAAACACAATGTTTTTGGTTTCTTCTAGTGATATACTCAGCCTAATATATTTGTAATGGCATTTGTATCTAGAATTTTAGCATTTGGATCAGGGCAAACATCTCTGTTTATTAATTTCTGTCCTAATCTCTAGGCCCTCTATAACCTTTAAATATGTTCAGTAGACTCAGTTGTGTCTTAATTATCTCACAACATAGGGAACTTTTGAAGGAACAAATTGAATATTGCCAAAGATGAACATTTTTATTTTTTGTATCACTCTCCTCTCCAATGAACATGTTTTGGAAGCTCTCCCTTTCCTTGAATTGAAGGCTGACTTCAGCTATCCCAGCTGGGACAGAGCCTGCTGAGTAGAAAAGAATTGGGAAATGTCAATCAGCTTTGACAGTCAGGATTTAAACTCCAAGGAAAAGTACAGAAATGTAAAAAATCCAGTTCGGATCCAGAAAGCATTTACAGGTTAGGATCAAACTAAACAGGAAGAGTATGAAGAATTTCTCAATCCTGAGAAATTGTGTTGAGAAAATGCCATTCAGCATGTCACTGCCTTTTACAGGTCAGTGGTTTGACAGAAACAGTTCAAAATGTAGGAGGAAAAAGCCATATTGGATGGCTACTCTGCTAGTATATCTTTTACAGTAAACAAGACAGTATAGAAATTATAGTGACCAAACATATTTATAGATAATAAAACAGGCACATTTCTCATTTACAGTGGCTTCTGTGTCACAATGCTGGATTCCCCCTTCAGGACTGAGCCACTCATTTCTCTAGCTGCTGGGAGTTTTGTCTGCTGACCGCACACAGCGGAGTCTCTTCCCAGGAATGGCCCACTGCTAAAGGGAGCTTCTCTACCCAAAGTTATCCCCCTTTCCCAGTGAATATGGGGTACCAGCCCCCAAGCCCCTAACACACTTTGTCTTAACTGAAGGCATCTCTGTAGGGTCACTCCCAACTTCACAGCTCCCCATGGGAAATGTATTGTAGTTTGGCTTCACCTTCTGCCCATGCTGCTGTTCCTACCTCCTTACACGTGTTTTTCTAAAAACACTCTCCAAAGCATCAATCTAGCTCAGAATATGTTGCCCAGGAAATCCATCCTAGAAAAGTTGATACCAGGAATAGTTCTGGGAAGCCCACTTTAAGATGGAATTTGGATCTGGATAACCTGTCTGGTAAGGATGATCCCATCACTAGGAATAAGGCCTAGTATGCACTAGTGGAACAACTGCTGTAGCTTTGACAAGTGATGACCTGAAATGCAGTGCACCAACAGGTGCAATATCTTAGATACCTGAGAAGTTGAAGAGACATCATAACTGAAAATACTGTGAAGGCATGCCAAAGGGGCACAGAGCCAATCTGAAAGAGTCACCAATGGCCAAATGTGGAACCATTTAAACAACAATATAAAAAATGTAGTATTGAATTATATTCCAAAATACAAAATAAATACACATGAGTCCATAATTGACATAAATTAATTATTAAGTAAATAAATTAATGGAGGAGAAGAGACAAGTCTCTCTACAGAAGTTTTCCAAATAATTTATGTTGATATCCACCCCCTCCAGGAGGAGAAACTTAATTTCTACCTTACTATCTCACCTCCTGATTCCCCAGGGTGAACTTCCTTAGTGATTTATATCCAGAGTATAGAAGGGGGGAAAAGTGATATTAGAGTGGAGAAACCTGGCCAATACTACCTCAAAGAGGTGATCAAGGCTAAATTATCAATGATAAGTCATGTTGAATTCATGAACCCTTTATATGATATGATGAGAATGGCACTTAACTTTGTGGTATCCTCCAAAAAAAAAAAAAAAACCTGCGAACCCTGTCTAACCATAAAAGAAGCAGTGGACAAACCCCAAATCAAAAGACTTCTGAAAACAATAACAACAACAACAACAACAACAACAACAACAACAACAACAACAGAACTTGACCAGTGTGCCTCAAAAATATCAAGCACTGAGGGCAAGGAAAGTCTAAGAAACTAGTCACAGACCAGGGAAGCTAGGGAGACATTGAAGTAATTCATAGCGCTAGGTCAGCCAGAGAACTGCTTGGTAGCAATGAATAATGGGAGTAGGCAGCGGTAGCAGGTGTCTAGAAGCATCAGAGTGCAGAATCATTCCATTTTTTAGGCTCTTACCTATGCTTTAACCCTTGGTTCTGGACTGGTCTTCCAGCCATCCAGAAAGATCTGTGAACCCTTTTACGGAATCCCTTTCTGCTTAACCTAACAAAGGCAAAAAATAGATCTTTGCAGAGTAGAGATTAAACAAAAACCACATAGTACCTGGAGAAGGTCCACTTAGAACCAATACCGAAACTTTCCCCCAGTAAATTGTTAAAGATTAGCACTAGTTCCTTAATGGGGAAAAACTGGAAATTAATACTGGAACCCATTACTCCCTCATTATTCAATTGTGTATTGATCTCATTAGGGAAATTGGCTTGATGTTTTCAATGAATTCTGTCATCCTCTTCATAACATTCTGAGTTAAAGAAAACTTCTAGGTATTCTTTCACATGTAGATATCTGGACTAGATAATTAAAATCAATATTATGTTATTTAGGTGGATAAACCTAGAAAACTATAAGAGAGAATATTCTTTACCTCCCCTGAGAAGATTTTAAATTCAATATAGATAGTCCTCCTTGCTAAGAGCTATTAGACTAAGTTACAAATATATGGAAATTTTCAGCTGCAAAGTGCAAAAAAGTAAAATTGCCCTAGAAATACATTTTATCACAGAACCAATAGTCAAAGACAACATTAGCCTGAGTTGCCAAAGCATATCTAACATATTCCCAGCCTCTTTATTTTAAACCACATTTAATCACTTTTCAATTTTGCTTTCTGTTTGTTAAAATCTGTATGTCAACGAATTTGCTTTGGAAAATAAAATATAGTTCCAACTAAATTTCAAATAACCTCTACTAGCATAAATATTATTTCAACTTTGAAATACTTTAAAAATCAAATGGATTAAGTATTCCCAAATGTGGGGAAAAACACATAAGCAAACACACTTTTTAAGCAAACCAAGTGTATAAATAAATTTCACATCATTGACTAATCATAAGATAATTTCCATTAATGAAATAGCTTAATTGATATTTCATGTTATTTGACTATAGATATAGGCAATTATTTGAAAACCACAGTTCTACAGCCATACCACCCTGAACACACCCAATCTCATCTGAAAATGAGCAGTACACACACATGGGTATTTGTATGTATGTATAAGTGCATATATGTTACTAAATTAGAGATGTTGGTCCATAGGCCCACAGCCCCTACCGTCTAAGCCATGCTTTGTATCTTTTGAGCCACACTTAACCCCTTCACAACTGATTAGACTACGCTAACCTAGTTGATCTGGTTTTTCTTGGGAATTTAAATTAGAAAATTAAGAGACTATAAATTATATGAAGGAATAAGTTGTGTTTCAAAATGAGGCTATGGAAGTGAAAATTGAGCCACATGTTACTACAATGATACACTTAAGTCATCACTAAAATTTAATAAACATTAAAATTTTTTGAATACTTATGTGCCCAGAACTATGCTAAATGCTTTACATGCATTATCTCATTTAATCTTCACAATAATCTTATGAGATGGATACTACTCCTGTTAACCACATTTTATAGATAAGGAAATTGAGTTACAGAAGGGTGAGTAACTTGCCCAAAGTCCAACCCTGGCAATCTGAATCCATACTTCTTATTCTTATTCACTCACAGTATTTTCAGTAATATTTTTTTTAAAAAAAGAAAACTAAGAGAAACTATAAGAAGATGATGTAGTTCCCTGAAAAAGAAAGAGAATCTAAAATAAGAATCTTACATATCCAGTTCCCTTGAAAACTAACTATAATATACAACCTGCTATTGGGCTCATGTGAGATTTCTATATAATTAAAATCAAATGTACCAAATAAACATAATTAATTTGTGTACTTGCATAAGCTTAACAAATCGCTTTATGTGTTATTCCTTCTAAAGTTTCCAGTGGATTGCTGTTTCTAATTACTTGTCTTAATATATTTAAATTTAAACAAACAACATGGTACTCTGAGGAACACCAAAATTCTGAAATTGAAATTAAGCTTATAACTTAACAAAATTATAATTAGCTATTTTTAATATCAAAGAGGCAAAAAGTACTTGTCAAAGAACCCAATTACAAGCATTTATTCAGTAGCTAGTATTACATTGTTCAGACATTGTGAGGGTATAGCAATGAGCGAAACAAAAAAAGAATGCTTTACCACATTTAATTTACATTCTATTCATATCAGACCATTTTAAAAATAAATTAAGTGTTGTATAGTGAAAGATTCATGCCATTAGGCAACTTCTAGGAGAATGATGCCAAAGCACAACTTAAAACTGCAAGGCCAGAACTGACCAACCTCAACCCACATAACTGAAAAAGAGGCCACTCTTAGGAGAACTCTTATTAAATCGGCCTACTGGTTGAGCTTTACATTTGATCTTTTAAATAAATATTTACATATTGTGGCCACAGAGAAGTCATAAATTGTAATGACTGTCCAAATAAGAAGTTTATTTGCTCATGCTCATTATTTTTTTCTTTTATATATTTTTTTAATTTTTTTTTTTTTTAGGGAAAGAGTGTGTGCACACACATGCATGCACACAAGTGGGAGAGAGCAGAGGGAGGGGAAGAGAGAGACTCTTAAGCAGGCTCCATGCCTAGCACAGAGCCCAACACAGGGCTCGATCTCACAAACCAGAAGATCACAATCTGAGCCAAAATAAAGAGTAGAATGCTTAACCAACTGAGCCATCCAGGAACCCCACCCCTGCCCATTCTAGTTGACTAACTTCCTACATGAATTCTGTATGACAACACAATAAAATTCAGATGGAATTCATGATGCTGAACTAGACTCATAGAATAGTAATTAAAGCATGCAATGCCAATAATTGACTTAGTAAATCAGTATTATAGTAAACCTTTATATCATATTATATAATTTGAGAATAAGAGAGCAGGAAAGGTTATCTTGGGCATGGTTTTTAACACATATAATAGGATTATTTACATAAAAATAATATACCCAACATTTCCTATCAACAGACATACTTCAAACAGCAAAATAGGCTACTCAGAAATGTACATGCAGATCTTTACTACTCTCATGTTATATAGAGTCTAATTTCATTCTTGATGTTTGACAGCTGACAACTTTCCAGCTCTCCTCTTTTCCCATCACCTCCCCCACTTCTGTCTGGGCAAGTTGTTAAGAAAGCTCAGATGCTCCCTTTTTTGGTGACATCAGGAAGTTCAAACCGGTCAAGTCCTGAGCACTGCACACAGAAACCCTCATCTCAGCCCCACCCCTAATCAGAGTAAAATCCCAACCCAGTCTCCTTTCCCTGTTTTCTCAAACCCATTTTTGACCCTGCTTAGGAACATGTTTGCTCTCCCCCCAGAAAGTCTCATTATATGAGTAATTAGACTTTTCACAGTCTTGGTGCATGTATAGTATCATTATTCTCAAAATCTAAAGCAAATTTTGGGTGGGAGACCCATCTCTCCTCTGCAAGGTGACCATAACAATTGGCAAAGCATGCATGTCTAGATGATAATTGCCATTGCTGGGGGTCTTTCTACTCTTGCTTTGGCTTGCTAATGGACTCTTCTGCCTGCTGAAGAGCATGCACTTTGAGCTGCTGCCTAGCTTGTGCTTTGAGCTATGCTACTTTGTGCTACGTTTGCTGAGTTCTACTGAGCTTCTGTTAGGATTTAACTGACCTAGGTAGGACATTTCACTATTTGGCATCTAGGGACTAGAGTATGGGATTGGGGCCTTCCTTAAAGTGGCCCTGGATCATGTGTCTTGGCCAAGACCTATCTGTGTATCTCAGATTAAAACTTGTGTCTTGATTCCAACATATACCACCACTGATGCTAGGCTCGGGATGTATGTTTCACCCAGGAATTGGCCCTTTCTTCAGAGTGCTTAGGAAAAAGACTGAAATCCTGTGTAACATATAGTCTCATTGGGTGGTCTTTTGTGTGGACCTGCTTAGGAACATGCCCTGCTCTCCCCAGAAAGCCTCACTATGTGAGTAATAAGTCTTTTCATACACGCTTGGTGCAGAATGACATCATGGTCTCAACATCTGAAATAAATTTTGAGTAGGGGTCCATTCTTCCTCTGCAAAGTGAGCATAACACTCCTCCACATTAATGACTTAAATATGCCACAGGTTTTTTTTTTAGGTCTTGTTTTAGCTATAGCTTAGTTGCCTTATATATATCCAAAATTCCATATGTAAGAGAGTTAGATCTCTACCTCGATTCTGATGACCCAAGGGTATGAACAAATGAAAACAGCCCAAAGTTTTCATGTAATAAACATTTATTGATATACAACAGGCCTGAAATTCTGCTACACATTAAGGATATAGTGGGGTTTTCAGTCTAATGGTAAGAACAAAGATTAATCAATATCATTTCAAGAAATGTCAATTTTCAACTGTGACAACTTCCAGAGAAAGAAAGTATATGATTCTATGCTGGCCCATCTATTATAATAGGATCAATCCTGGTCAGTTAAAAATATTAAAGAAGTGATATATGGGCTGAAAGCTGAAGAATGAGTAGAAGTAGATAGATAAAAAAAGAAGTGTAGAGAATGTCAGACAGAAGGACTAACATTGGCAAAAACACAGTGTTGGAGGGAACATAGAGAAATGTGAGTGACTGAAAGTCAGAGCAAGCATTATGGATGAAGGGGTTCAGAATAAGCATCATATTATCAGACTTGTACATGAAAATGATCAGTCTGGGAATGCCTGGGTCACTCAATCGCTTAAGCCTCCGACTTTGGCTCAAGTCATGATATTGTGGTTCTTGAGTTTGAGCCCCATGTCAGGCTATGTGCTGACAGCTCAGAGCCTGGAGCTTGCTTTGGATCCTGTGTCTCCCTCTCTCTCTGACACTCCTCCAACTGCACTCTGTCTCTCTCAAAAAATAAATAAATAAATAAACATTAAAAACATTAAAATGATCAGTCTGGGTAAATATAAAGAATGATTTGAAGAAGACAGAGTAGTTGAAAATCAAAAATCAATAACCCAAAATCAGCCCTATTAATTTAAATCATGAACATATATATTTCTTCCCTTTCTTTATCTCCGAAATGTTTTTAAATTTTTTTTTAACGTTTATTTATTTTTGAGACAGAGAGAGACAGAGCATGAACGGGGGAGGATCAGAGAGAGGGAGACACAGAATCTGAAACAGGCGCCAGGCTCTGAGCTGTCAGCATAGAGCCCGACGCAGGGCTGGAACTCACAGATGGTGAAATCATGACCTGAGCCGAAGTCAGCCGCTTAACCAACTGAGCCACCCAGGCGCCCCTATCTCCGAAATTTAAGAGAACATAGTCACTGCATAGGACTATATATACCTCAGTTTGTGTTTTCTTCCAAGTTTGAGATATAAAGTAAGAGAACCTTACCTTTGAAATAGAAGTTTAATAAAAATTACCAAAAATGAATGAGATTCACCATTTATAGGAATAACATCTTAAATACAATTTCTCTATTGCAATGAAAATCAATCCTCATTTACTTCACAGTAGTCTAAAACTTATAGACACCAGATGTTTGGTTGGCCTAAAGAAACTTTGAAGTTAACGTCTCCCAATTAGTGTATAAATTCAACTACTAAAGCACATTAATACCGTAGGGGGAAAAAAAGTTTTAATACCCAAACAAGAATCTAAATAGTTTAATATATTTGGTTTCTGTGTAGTAAAAAAGTTAATAGCAGGCCTGAGACTGCTATCCTCCAAAAGGCCTGCTTGAAATTACAGCCACTGACTAAAGTCTGGAAACTTGGATTGGAGGGATGCTTCTGCCATTGCCAGAATTGATTGGAATGTCAAAACTGTATGTGCAAGCAATGTGGTTTATGCTGAACACCTGCTCACCTTATGAGACTCTCAAATTTTGGTATGTGCCCGACAAAGGGGACAACATGACTAGCCCCCAATAAATATCTTAGGCCCTGAGTCCCAACTGAGCTTCCCTGGTAGCCATATTGTCACAATTTGTTGCTGGAGAAATTACACATGTTCTGTGATACTCTACTGGGAGAGGACTCTTGGAAGCTTGAGCATGGTTTCCTTCAGATGTCACCCTGTATGTTTTTTTTTTCCTTTTGCTAATTGTACTTTGCATCCTTTCACCTTAAATTTTTTTTAATGTTTATTTTTGAAAGAGACAGAGTGCAAGCAGGGGAGGGGCAGAGACAGACAGACAGACAGACTGACAGAATCTGAAGCAGGCTCCAGGCTCTGAGCTGTCAGCACAGAGCCCAATGAGAGCCTTGAACTCATGAACCATGAGATCATGTCCTGAGCCAAAGTCAGACATTTAACTAACTAACTGAGCCACTCAGGCACCCCGCATCCTTTCACTTTAGTAAATCCTAGCTGTATGTGGAACTATATTCTGAGTCCTGTGAGTTCTCCTATGAATCTCAAAATTTGGCAGTGGTCTTTGGAACCCTGACACAGTTGTCATATTTTATCAGGAAGTAAAAGGAGAGTTAATATATCATTTATTCCTATTTTAAAATTCTTACACTTAATAATTACTAATAAAATATTAACACATAGGAGCGCCTAGGTGGCTCGGTCAGTTAAATGTCTGACTTGATTTCAGCTCAGGTTATGATCTCGCAGTTTATGGGTTCGAGCCCCACATCAGGTTCTGCGCTGACAGCACAGAGACTGCTTGGATCCATTTTCTATCTCTCTGTCTGTCTGTCTCTCTGCCTCTCCCCCTCTCTCTTTGTCCCTCCCCTTCTTGTGCTCTATCTCTCTAAAAAATAAACTTTAAAAATATATATTAACACATATTATTTACCTGGTCACATTTCATAGGAAATATTTCCAGATGACACTGTATTCTTGGTGCCCACTGATACAAGATTTATTGTTAGGTTTCTCTCCTATATATTCTCTGTAAATGTATCCCTGGATATATAACCCAATAAATATATAGTTATAAGTATAGATAGTGATAAGATATCTTAACACATATGCATATGCATTTCAAAAGAGAAAGTGGAAACAGAAGCTTCTATCAATAGATTTCTCTGAGAGTACATCAAGAGAAGCCTTTTAATTATGACAGCATACAGGGTAATGCAAATGGTACATGTATCAAGCTAATTAAATATGGAATTTCATTTTTTAAAAGTTAAAAATCTAGCTCTCAGCATGTGCTCATATACGTGATTCTCATTGAGGTGAGCTTGGCAGGCATGACTTTATAAAAAATGGAATCTAACAGTGTGAGGAATTCACATGATAAATAAGAAACAAGCTTCTGTTTTATCACCTGGGTGTCTAAATATCCAATACTTATTTTCTTTCCACTTTCCACTTTACCAGACTTTTAGTGGACAGTTATGTTTCAAGATCATAGTGCATTTTGGAATTACTGTATGCAAATATAATGAAAGAAATGTAATTAGTTTAAAAAAATAGAAGAAAAACAGCATATTATTAGTGACAGGTTAAAAGATCATTGTTTAATAGTCATAATTACAGTACATTATCCAGAGTTTTAAGATTATTTTGAAATTCTTTTATAGGACACAAGCTAGTATAGTAAAGAACATCAAACCTTAAATATATTTTCCTCTAAGATTTTAAATCAACACTGTGAATTGTGTATTATTTCAATCAGTTTCTGAATGAGCTACCCAACTATGTAAGAATCTAGGAGGAAGCCATCACTAACTTCTCCTCAAGAGTTTCAAAGATAGTTTCAGAAAATATGAAATGACAGATGTGCTTGGAACTTAATTTTCTATTCTATGTTAGGACAATATGCTGAAGAATTCTGTGTTCTCTGTTACAAGTATGACTGAAGACCATTTCCATAGTGAGAATGAATTTCTTAAGAGTCTGATATGGCTGTCCCTAAATATTTACCAATATCATTTCAAATTATTAAGTTTTGCACATGAGAAATATACATTCCCAAAGCATTGTAAATCCAATTTACCTGGCTTCACTTGGAAGCATGTTTTCAATGGCTTTGGTGAATTGTTTTCCTTGATTTTTTTTTAAAAAAAGTTTTATATCTAATAATAATGTATTGTGAATGTCACAGTTTGTCTTCTGAGTAATGAAAACATAAAACCCCTAATGAACCAGAAATGAAAAGGGGGCATTCTCATAGTTACCCCCACATATTTGTTCTCCTGGGAGTGGCAAAAAATGTAAATATATACTTTGAATATTACAATTATTTGAAAAAAGACATATAAATAATACTACTATTCTCAGGTCTCTAGAATATTTTCTCATCTGTCAGCAAAATCAGTTACAAGGTAGAATCCATCCCAAAAGACATTTAGACCAGCCTTGGGGATTATGTACAGCCAAACTAAAATTATTCAGAGATTCTCAAAGAATGGCATTATTATACAGGGAAAACAAACAAACAAAATATAAAATCCCTCAGCATAAATACAGAACCACTTGTGGGAAGAGCACAGTGGGACACTGGCTGCCTAACTTGCATACACTAGGTCTTACCACCCTATGCTCTGATGGAACTGCCCCTCTTAGTCACACTTGCCTCAGTCCCAGTGGATAGACCTCTCCCCCAAAAGACAGCACAAACCCCTGCCCACACCATGTCTCCTGACAGGAGAGTTTTGCAGAGCCTCAGTTTTGATGGAGGTGGTGACAGGTCTTATTTCACAAGCAGACCAGAGCACATCTAATTAAAACCCACCAAATTCAGGCCAGGGACCAGACACTGCTCACGGCAGGCAAGAAGAGTCTCTGCAGACAACTGGCCTAGAGAATAGAGCAGCCAAAACACAATAGTAGGGTGCACGCAGCACACACCAGAGACACTTCCTGAAGTGCCATGCTATGGGCACTACATAACCTCTTCTTCATAAGGCCATTACTTTTAGGAGCAGGAGATATAATTAGCTTTCTAACACAGAGAACAAAGCAGAATCTTAGACAAATGTGAAGATATAGGAATTTAACCCAAATGAAAGAGAAAGATAAGGCCATGGCCAGAGATCTAGGTGAAACAGATATAAGTAACATGCTTGATGGAGAATTTAAAGCAACAATCATAAGGATATTCACCGGACTTGAGAAATGAATAGAAGACATCAGTAAGACACTTACCTCAGAGATAAAAGAGTTAACAAAGAATAAATCCAACCACAAAAGACTCTTAATAACAGAAAACAAACTGAGGGTTGATGGAGGGAGGGAGGTGGGAGATGGGCCAGATGGGTGATGGGTATTAAGGAGGGCACTTGTGATGAGCACTGGGTGTTGTATGTAAGTGATGATCACTGAATTCTACTCCTGAAACCAATAGTGCACTGTATGTTAACTAACTGAAATTTAAATTTAAAAAAGAATGAGAGATGAAAGTACAATAAACAAGATTAGAAACACGTTGATGCAATGAACACAAGGCTGGAAGAATCAGAGGAACAAATTAATGACCTAAAGGATAAAGTAATGGAAAAAAGTGAAGCTCAACCAAAGAAGGAAAGAAGAAATGAAAATAAACTTAAGAAACTCCATCAAACATAATAACATTCATATTATAAGAGTCCCAGAAGAAGAAGTGTCAGACAAAAGAAGGCAGAATATTTATTTGAAAAAATAATAGCTGAAAAACCTCCCTAATCTGAGGAAGGAAAAAGACATCCAGATCCAAGAGGCACTCTCATCAAAATCAACAAAAGCAGGCTCACACCAAGACATATTGTAATTAAATTTGCAAATATAGTGACAAAGAAAAAAAATCTTAAAAGTAAAGTAGCAAGACAAAAGATGTCCTTAACTTATGAGGGAACATGCATAAGGCTAGCTGGAGATTTTTCAACAGAAACTTGGCAAGCCAGAGGGAGTGGCATATATTCAAAATGCTGAATGGAAAAAATCTGCAGCCAAGAATACTCTATCCAGCAAGGCTATCATTTAGAATAGAAGGAGAGATAGAGGTTCCCAGATAAAGGAGATCATGACACTAAACCAGCCCTGCAAGAAACAGTAAAAGGGACTCTGAGTGGTAAGGAGAGACCAAAAGTGGCAATATAAAGGCAATTAACATAAAAACAGTAAAAATTATTATTTCTGTAAAAATAAGTCAAAGAACTCACACCAAAAAAATGATATAAAAAATAATTATATATACCTAAAATGTGGGGAGGAGAGGAGAAAAAAATGGGTTCAAACTTAAATGACAATCAACTTAACATAGATTGCTATATGCAGAAGATAACCATATATCAAAAACCACTAATAAACATGCAAAGAATAAAGAGAAAGAAATCCAAATATATCACTAAAGAAAATCAGCAAAATATGAGAGAAAGACAAGAAAGGAGTAGAGAAAATCTCCAGAAAAAAAAAAAAAAAAAAACAAACACAAACCGGTAATAAAATGGCGATAAATACACATTTATCAATAATTACTTTGAATGTAAATGGACTAAACACTCCAATCAAAAGACATAGAGTACCAGAATGAATTAAAAAAAAACAACCCATCAATATTTGCCAATAAGAGACTCATTTTAGACTTAAAGACACCTGCAGATTGAAAGTGAGGGGATAGAGAAACATTTCCCATGCAAGTGGATGTCAAAATAAAGCTGGAGTCATAATACTTCTATTGAACAAAACAGACTTTAAAACAAAGACTGACAAGAGACAAAGAAGGACACTATAATAACAAAGGGGACAATAAAATAAGAAGACATAACAATTATAAATATTTATGCACCCAACATGAAACACTCAAATATATAAAACACTTAATAACAAATATAAAGGAACTAATGGATAATAACACAACAATAGTAGGGAACTTAACCATCCCACTTATATCAATAGACCATCTAAACAGAAGGTAAACAAGGAAACAATGGCTTTGAATGATAACACTAGACCAGACGGGCTTAACAGATATATTAGGAACATTCCATCTTAAAAAGCAGAGTACACATTCTTTTCAAGTGTACAGCGAACAGTCTCCAAAATAGATCACATATTAGGCCACAAAAGAGGCCTCAACAAATACAAAAAGACTGAAGTCATACCATGCATCTTTTATGATCACAACACTTTGAAACTAGAAGTCAACCACAAGAAAAAATCTGGAAAAAGCACAAATACATGGAGGCTAAACAGCATGCTACTTAACAATGAATGGGTCAACTAAAAAAATCAAAGAAGAAATTTTTTAAAAAAGCACATGGAAACAAAGGAAAAAGAAAATACAACAGTAAAAAATCTTTGGTATGCAAGCAAAAGTGGTCCTATGAGGAAAGTATATAGCAATACAGGCTTACCTCAAGAAGCAAGAAAAATCTCAAATAAACAACCTAAACTTACACTTAAAGGAGCTAGAAAAAGAACAGCAAATGAAGTCTAAAGTCAGCACAAGGAAGGAAAAAATAAAGATTCGAGAAGGAATAAATGATGTAAAACTAAAAACAAAACAAACAAACAAAAAAAAATAAAACAAATCAATGAAACCAGGAACTTGTTCTTTGAAAAAAATCTATAAAATTGATAAACCTCTCACTAGAGGAGAAAGAAAAGAGAAATGACCCAAGTAAATAAAATTACAAATGAGAGAGGAGAAATACCAACCAACACCACAGAAATACAGCAATCATAACAGAATATTATAAAAAACTATATACGTCAATAAATTGGCATTAGAAGAAATGGATAAATTCTTAGGAGCATATAAATTACCAAAACTGAAACAGGAAGAAATAGAAAACTTGTACAGTTCAATAACCAGCAAAGAAACTGAATCAGTAATCAAAGAACAACAAACAAGCAAAAATCCAAGTCCAGAGGGCTTCACAGGCTGATCCTACCAAATAGTTAAATAAGAGTTAATACGTACTCCTCTCAAATTCCAAAAAATAGAAAATGAAGGAAAACTTCCAAATTCATTCTATGAGGATAGCATTACTCTGATACCAAAACCAGATGAAGACACCACTAAAAAAGAGAACTACAGATTAATATCCCTGATGAACATGGATGCAAAATTCTCAATAAAATATTAACAAACTGAATCCAACAATACATTTAAAAAATCATTCACCCAATCAAGTGGGATTTATTCCTGAATTGTAAAGGTGGTTCAATATTTGCAAATCAATCAACCTGATAAATCACATTAATAAAAGACAGGATAAAAATTATATAATCCTTTCAATAGATGCAGAAAAAGCATTTGGCAAAGCACATTGTCCATTCATGATAAATAAGAACCCTCAAAAAAGTAGAGTTAGAGGGAATATACCTCAACCTAACACAGGTCATATATGAAAAACCCACAGCTAATATCATCCTAAATAGGGAAAAACTGAGACCTTTTTCTTTATGGTCAGGAATAAGAGATGTCCACTCTCACCACTTTTATTCAACATGGTACTGAAAGTCCTAGCCACAGCAATCAGACAACAAAAAGAAAAAGGCATTCAATTCAGCAAGGAAGAAGTAAAATTTTCACTATTTGTAGATGACATGATACTATATATAAAAAACCCTAAAGACTCGACCAAAAACTGCTAGAAATGATATGCTAATTCAGTGAAGTTGCAGAATACAAAATCAATGGGCACAAATCTGTTGCATGTCTATACATCAATAATGAAGCAGCAGAATGAGAAACTAATGAATCAACCCATTTACAATTGCACCCAAAAAAATAAGATACCTAGGAATAAACCTAACTGAAGAGGTGAAAGACCTGTACTCTGAAAACTATATAACATGGATGAAAGAAATTAAAGACGACCACAAAGAAATGTAAAGACATTCCATTATGGATTGGAAGAAAAAATATTGTTAAAATGTCTACGCTTCCCATAGCAATCTACAGATTTAACGCAGCCCTCTCAAAAATCCCTACAACAGCATTTTTCACAGAGCTAGAAAAAAACAATCCTAAAATTTGCGTGGAACCACAAAAGACCCCAAAGAGACAAAGCAGTCATGAGAAAGAAAAGCAAATCTGGAGGCATCACTATTCTGGATTTAAGTTATATTACTAAGCTGTCGTGATCAAAACAGTGTCATACTGTCACAAAAATATACACACTGATCAACAGAACAGCATAGAAAATCCAGAAATGAACCCACAATTATATGGTCAATTAATCATTGACAAAGCAGGACAGAGTATCCAGTGGGGCGCGGGGGGGACAGTCTTGTCAAGAAATGGTGTTGAGAAAACTGGTCAGCTACATGCAAACTGAACCACTTTCTTACACCATACACAAAAATAAATTAAAAATAGATTAAAAACCTAAATGTGGGACTGAAACCATAAAAATCCTGGAGAAGAACACAGGTATCTTGACATCAGCCATAGCAACTTTTCCTAGATATATCATGTGATGCAAGGGAAACAAAATCAAAAATAAACTATAGAGACTACATCAAAATAACCCTATGCGCAGCAAAAGAAATAATCAACAAAACTAAAAAGGAATCTACAAAATGGGAAAAGACATTTGCAAATGATATATCCAATAAAGGGTTAGTTTACAAACTATATAAAGAATTTATAAAACCCAACACCCAAATACCAAATAATCCAACTAAAAATGCACAGAAGACATGAGTAGACATTTTTCAAAAGAAGACATACAGACAGCCAACAGACACATGATAAGATGCTCTACATCACTTATCATCAGGAAAATGCAAACCATAACTACAGTGAGATATCACCTCAAACCTGTCAAAATGGGTAATATCAACAACATAAGAAACAACAGGTGGTGATGGGGATGTGGAGAAAGGGGAACCCTCTTGCACTGTTAGTGGGAATGTAAACTGAGAGACAACAGTATGGACATTCCTCACAAAGTTAAAAATAGAACTATCTATCCAGCAACTGCACTACTATTTACCCAAAGAATATAAAAAAACTAATTCAAAGGGATACATGCACCCCATGTTTGGAGCAGCATTATCTACAATAGCCAAATTATGGAAACAACCCAAGTGTCTACTGATTGATGAATGGATAGAGAAGATGTGTGTATATCTATTACACAATGGAATATTACTTAGCCATAAAAAAGAATGAAATTTTGCCATTTGCAATGACATGGATGGAGCCAGAGTATAATGAGTCAGTCAGAGAAAGACAAATACCATATTATTTCACTCATATGTGGAATTTAAGAAACAAAACAGGTAGTGGCCTTATTCTCTGCCTTTCTCTTCTTGTATCTGAGGCTGCTCTGCTCTTATCAGCCCCTGGCCCACAGTCTCTTTGAGACCAAGCACCATGCCTTCAATTAAGTTGTAGAGTTCTGATGGAGAGATATTTGAAGTTGATGTTGAAACTGCCAAGCAGTCTGTGACTATCAAGACCATATTGGAAGATTTGGGAATGATGAAGGGAAGGATGACCCAGTTCCTCTACCAAATGTTAATGCAGCAATATTTTAAAAGGCCATTCAGTGGTGCACCCACCACAAGGATAACCCCCCTCCTCCTGAGGATGACAACAAAGAAAAGTGAAGAGATGATATCCCTGTTTGGGACCAGGAATTCCTAAAAGTTGACCAAGGAATACTTTTTGAACTTATTCTGGCTGTGAACTGCTTACACAGCAAAGGTTTGCTTGACATTACATGCAAGACTGTTGCCAATATGATTAAGAGGAAAACTCCTGAGAAGATTCCCAAGACCTCTAATATCAAAAATGACTTTACTGAAGAATAAGAAGCCCAGGTACACAAGAGAACCAGTGGTGTGAAGAGAAGTGAAACGTTATGCCTGACACTGTACCACTGTAAGGATTGTTCCAAATACTAGTTGCACTGCTCTCTTAAATGTCTGTTAACATTAGACAAACAGTAGACAAATACAGCAGCAAATCAGTTGTTTTACCAGAATGTTGTTCTCCTTGCATGTGGAGTTTGAGTACAGATTCCAAACTTATGGCTGAGTTTCTTCTGGTATGATCAAAAGTTTCTTTTTTCTTTGCTCTGAATAACTGACGTGTAGGTTCTCTATAAGAGAGATGGCATTTTGGGATTTCCATCTCTAAATATTTCTAAATCTTAGAAATCTCTCTAAAGCAATTTCTGCCTAGCTTATTTTTAGTTAACTTTAGTTTAATAACCTTTTAAAATTTGGCATTGTGAATAAAACAAGTTGCAAAAAGTTTTCTGAAAAAGAATTAAAATAAAAACAAAACAAACAGTCATAGGAGGGCAAAAGAGAGAAGCAAACCAAGAAACACACTCTTAACAACAGAGAACAAACTGATGGTTACCAGAGGGGAGATGGGTGGGGGGATGGGTTAAATAGGTGATGGATTAAGGAGGACATTTATTGTGATGAGCACTGGGTGTTATATGTAAGTATTGAATCACTAAATTGTACACCTGAAACTAATATTACACTGTATGTTAACTACCTGGAATCAAAATAAAAATTTAGAAAGAAAATGGAAAGACCATATGGCAGTAATATGGGGGGAGGGGGCATCAAGATGAATCTACATTATGCCAACACCTGAAAAAAGAAATCCTATTAATATTACATAGTCAATGTTTATCAAGCTTTGATTACATAGAGATAACTTTAAAAAACCATAAAAATCGAGGCTCTCCTTTTCTCCAGCATCTATCTCTAAGTATAAAAACTATTCATTTTATAGTAGGATAAATTGTTATGAAGGAAATTATTGACCTTTTTAATGGTCCACTAAAAATGCAGAAAAACAACTAGCTTTTAATTGTGTGCATAATTTAAAAATATAGAATATATAGGAAATCTTATTGCAGCTATTTCAGATTTTATTTTATGAAAAATCACATTCATAAAATACTTTCCAGATTAAAATTAAAATGGCATGTTAATAGAATAATTTTGACTTGTCAGAACTGAAAATCATCATTCATGGTTTGGAAAAAAATATTTCCTAGTTTTGATCTTTAAGTGATTATTAAAAAATTAAATTCATACAGTTTAATTGATTATAAATGTAGTTCCCATTGAGTATTCTGTTTCTTTTTGAGGGTTATTAATTTCATTTTTAAATGGGAGATTAAGCATGTGAATTGTCAGTACATGAATTCATATGATAATTTAAATTGTACCACTTTAAGAAAATAGCACATTACACATAGAGATTTGGCATATTATTTTCCAAAGAAATGTTCAAAGAGAATGCAAGGTCCCTATATATATCCACATAACCTGCTGTTTGCTACTAATTTTTAAAATACACTATTACGCGTCACCTGGGTGGCTCAGTTGGCTAAGCTTCTGACTCTTGGTTTTGGCTCAGGTCATGATCTCACAGTTCGTGAGTTCGAGCCCCACATCAGGCTGTGTGCTGACAATGCAGAGCCTGCTTGGGATTCTCTTTCTCCCCTCTCTCTTTGTCCCTACCCCACTTATGCTCGCTCTCTCTCTCTCTCTCTCTCTCAAAATAAATAAACTTAAAAAAATTGTTTTAAGAAAATAAACTATCGCTACTAATTTAATCTCATAAATATATTTTTGAATATTCTGTTTGCATGTAAATGAGGAACCATGAGGACTACTGAAATTATTGATTATATCACTCACTTGCCTAATACTCAAATATATGAAAATTAATGTTAGCCCTGTTCTAAGAAAATTGTACTTACACAAGTTCATCTTGCTAATTTCCTTACTATAGCACTAATTTATAAGTTATTTCTTTAAAACCACCCTTGATTTATTCACCTTTATCTTTATGCAAATTAAATTTCAGCAAAATATTACTACTTCATTTTAATCCCAAAATATTGAATAACATCTGGTCAACATTTTTATCACTTATTGCTTCATTTTCAATTATAAAGTCTCTGTACTTTTAAATACTTAATCTACTTTCTGTTTTATTAATCACCTTTTTTATCTGCTCAGATAAGAATGGCAATTTAACAGCCCGGGAAAAGTTGTCTAAAAATCTACAACTGGGATAACTAGAAAAGGTACACTGAGGGAATATTAAAATTTTAGTTCCATTTAAAATTTCATCAGAGGGGCGCCTGGGTGGCTCAGTCGGTTGGGCGTCCGACTTCGGCTCAGGTCACGATCTCGCGGTCCGTGAGTTCGAGCCCCGCATCGGGCTCTGTGCTGACAGCTCAGAGCCTGGAGCCTGTTTCAGATTCTATGTCTCCCTCTTCCTATGACCCTCCCCTGTTCATGCTCTCTCTCTCTGTCTCAAAAATAAATAAATGTTAAAAAAAAATTTTTAAAAATAAAATAAAATAAAATAAAATTTCATCAGAAAAATATGAATTGATAAGGTTTAGAATCTTCACCCAAGATGCTAATAAGAAAGTCAAAATGCAAGGAGGTATATTTTTAATAGTCTAATGAATTATCCTGGTTTAAAAATGATTTCTATAGCATGTTTTATGATTATGATATAGATATTTATGATGCATACATTATTATTGCCCCTAAAGAGCTTGTTATCAAATGTGTAGAAGTAAAGTTACCAGACAAAACACAAGCAATATTTGGGACATACTTATACTGAATAGTTATTTGTTCTTTATTTGAAATTCACACTTTACAGGGTATCCTGTATTTGTATTTGCTAAATCTGGGATTTTATGTAGAAGCATAATTATAGGAATACTAATTCATTTTTCCCTCACATTTGAATTGAAGAAACTCTTGATCTTTAAATGTTGCAAAAATATGTGTTCTTAGGACCAGCTACATAATCTGAGGAACTCTATGCCAAATGAAAATGCATAGCCTCTTTTTCAACAATTATTCTTTCAAGATGGCAATAGTAGGGTATTAAATCAAGTGCCCATGAAGCTAGCCCTGTTCTTAGAACCCCAGGCATTAGGATATATATGAACTAAGTGTCCTTACATTACAGAGAAACAAAAATTGGTTCATTTTTAACAGGAACAACAAATGTCCGTAAAGGACAACAAAGCAAATATTTTAGGCTTTGAAGGCCATATAGTTTCTGTCACAATATTAACTCTCCCATAAATAAACTGATGAGCATGGGTTTTGTTTCAATAAAACTTTACTTACAAAAACAGTTGGTGGACCAAAATTGTTGACCCTGTAGTTTGCTGACCCCTGGACTATGCTACAAACATAAGCAAAACTACCAGTTAGATTTGTTTAGATTCTAAATAGATATACCCACTAAGGCAAAAATTCATCTAGGGGATTGCAATCATTTCCCCGGGACATTATTTTTGCAAAGATATGTAACAGAATCTATTTTTTAATGTATGTATCTTTAAATTAAATTCAGTCATCTAGCTCAACTAAACCACTCTCCCAATTTTCTAGGTCCATAAAAATATGTATCAAGAATGACAAAGGAGAAACATAATATATATTTGCTTTCTCCTCCTCTTCTATTTAATTTTTATTTACTTTCCTATGCTTTTTTTGGAATAAAACTTTAGAGTCCAAGGAAAGAACATGAAGAAAAGCATGAAAATGACTGCATGGCCTATATTTACTGGAGTAAAGGCTGCATGCCAGGCCATGCTGATCTGAAGATGAGACTGTTCAGGTCTAGAAGCCTCAAAGACTTTCTTGGTGTTCCAAGAGTTTTCACATAATGCAAGCCCCTTGGTAGTAAATAGGTGAAGCAGTTATTATTTTCCCTTTAAAGATAGGAAACTGAGACCCAAAGAGGATAAATGTCTTCCTAGAGTCAAATATCAGAAATAGAAGAGCGAGACTTATGTTCCAATCTTCTGAGCTTTTGGTATCACAGAAAGTACAGAAAGACTCCTGTTTTTGAGTAACTGATAGACAAATATGGACAAAGAATGAAACATAAAGACCCAATGAACAAAAACATACATTTGAATAATTTGGGTTATTCAGACATCCTTATACATAATCTAAGTACTCAGTGAAGTCAGAATAATTGATGGTTATGTAAGACTTAGTTACAGGAATAATTGGAAGTTATAGGGTGGAGAAAACTAGTTTTAAAACAGCCTAGTGAAAAATATAAATTTTCTGAGGGACTTCCACAAAGATTTGGCTGATTGGGTATGTCCCAGTCATTTTGGTGGTGAGTTTTCAAGCTAATCCTTTCCCTCTGAGTCTGAAAAGAAGTGAAAAGTTACTATCTTGTACAGTGGACTGGCAAGAGTTGTTTCTAATCCATTTGGTTTAAAACCTGTCTGCAACAGGCTCCTTCCAGAGCAAAAACAGATTTTTCTGACCATTTCATTTTGACCTGACTTTCTTAACCCATCCATCTTAATGGCTGGAATAAAAAGAGACGCTTGGAACCCCAGAATATGATATTATGTCTCCCAAAGTGTGTGCCTTCCTTTTAAATTATGCATTCTCACCTAATACCACTTTTAAATATGACTTGGAGTGAAAGGAAAAGAAAAATACAGGATTATTAGCCAAGGTTTTCCCTTTAAAACCAAAAAGAATATGTAAAATGACTGTCCTCTCAACCATAATATGTATCAGAGTGAGGCTGTCAGGTTTGATGCAAAGAAAATGAAACTTTAGAGTCATAGTATCTGGCTCAAATGCAGACTCCATAATGTACTAGCCATGTGACCTTAAACTTGATCTGTGTTTCCATTTCCTTAGGAAAAATAACATCTCTATTGTAGTGATAAGGAGAAGAAATGAATTACATTCCAGGGGCACCGGAGTAGTCAGTTGAGCATCCAACTCCTGATTTCGGCTCAGGTCACGATCCCAGAGTTGTGGGATTGAGCCTCACATTAGGCTCTGCACTGAGGGTGGAGCCTGTTTAAGAATCTCTCTCTCCCTCTGCCCCACCCCCCCACTCACACTCATTCATCTTTCTCTCTCTCTCTTAAAAATAGAAATAAAATTAATGAATGTAAAGATTCTAATATGTCGGTTCAATAAGTAGTTTTATTTGCTCTCATCTTTTGAGTATAAGCAACAATACTCTTACAAAAATATATTTCAAAATTCAGAATAGATTATATTGAAAATTCTGAATTGAATTTAATATATATTATAATGTTACTTATAAAATATGAACAGTTTCTGTTTTAGATCCTTATTAAATATCTGGTTTTCACTTTAATTTCCTTTATTATAGTTAGGTGCTTTTATCTAATCAATGAACATCTAGACTAATTCTTTGATAATAAACACATATAAAAATAAATGGCTGATATTCTGACAAATGTATTAACAAACAAAGAGAATTTGTTTTCTTTTCCACTCAACTAAACAATGAATCAACTTTTCCCATTCACCATTTCCAAATCACCATGATCAGTTTCCCTAATAATATGGATTTTTTATGTAAAGATCCCAGAGTTAACTTTCTAATTCTCAAAGATTATAATAACAGAAATACTATCTACTAAATTCAGGGAAAATTACAATCTTAGACATAAATCTCCTTGTAAGGAAAAATTTCAGCCATCTTATATACTTGATAAAGTAGGCAGAACTTGAATACATTTTCTAAAAGCCATGCAGCAACATATTAGAAGAAGAGAGAAGAGTCAAGGGAAAATAAATAAATAAAATACATAAAATAAAATAAAATAAAATAAAATAAAATAAAATAAAATAAAATAAAATAATAAAATAAATACTACACCAGGTATCCCTTCTCTACCTTGATGCTATAGTCATTTTCCAGATTATTTTCCAGACTGATAAATCATATTATTCTTTTAATTTAAATGGTGGTGCCGTTAACTGAAATTGGGACTTCAGAAGAAGGAGGGGACTAGAGGGTGAAGTTGACAGATATAGTGCCGAGTTTGAGGTGCTTGGAAACCTTAATTGTGGAGATACTTAGTCCATGATCATACATACTGGCCTATTCTACACACAGCCACCAGAGGAAACTTGCTAAAATATTAGAGCATACGTCTTTACTGGGCAAACTCCAAATGGCTCCAATTTCATTCAGAGTGAGATCAAAAGTCCTGAAAGTGGTCTTTTAGGTTACTCAATCTAGCACCATCAACACCTCTAAACTTGCTTTCTACTTGCCTCACTAATTCCATTCCAGCCACACTGGCATGGTAGCTCCTCAGAGACCTCAGGCTCACTCTCACCTCAGGGTCTTTGCTCATGCTCTTCCCTTTGCCTAAAACTCTCTTCTCCCCAGTACCCATGTATCTTCTGCCCTGGCCGGCTTCAGCTCTTAACTCACACATCACATTCCCAGTAAGGTCTTCCCTGGCCACCCTAGTTAAAATTGCTACCATCTGTCAATCCCAGCACTGTGAACCCTCGTTTCCTGCTTTCTTCAGTCCACAACACTGTTCTCTGTAAACTTGAAATGTATTTTGTTTGTTTTTTCGTTTGTTTGTTTGTTTATTACCTGTCCTCTCCTACACCCCCAACCTCCTTCCTGACCCACAGAATATGAATTCCCCAATGGCAGGGAATGTTGACTTTTGATTCACTGCTACATGTGAAACAACATAGTAGCAGCTCAACAAATATATGTTTCATGATTAATGCCACAGTGCAGGAAAGATGCCCAAATAGAAGCAATGGTTTAGAAGACCCATAAGTGGGGTGCCTGGGTGGCTCAGTCAGTTAAGCATTGATTTCAGTTCAGGTCATGATCTCAGGGTCATGAGATCAAGCCCTGATTTGGACCCTGAGCTAAGAGTGGAGCCTGCTTCAGATTCTATCTCTGCCCCTCTCCCACTTGCACACCCTCTCGAAATAAAAAAACATTTTTTGTTTTGTTTTTTTTTTAAAGAGTCACATAGTGAAGGCTGACATTAGCACATCCACTGTGCTATACAGATACACACTTTTCTAGATGTTTTTATAGCTCTTAGGTTACAACTAAAGAAGCATTAAGCTAGGGAGAAAGTCTGTATGAAAAAGAGAAGAAGCAAAATGTTTAGGCACTTTTAAAAAAACAGAGAAACAAAGCCAACCATTTTGTGCTTCTTAATAATTTGTGAAATTATAACACATTCATGTAAAATCATTTTTAATGAAAGATAACACAAAACCAAAGAATGCACTGAACTGTGCCAATCTATGCAATGGGGAGTATATGAAAGGTAAAGTTTCTTGCATTTGAGATGCCTGCAATTTCTAAAATAGATTTTAAAATATATTACTACTCATCAACACTTACTTGGTCTTGATCTTATGCCTCTATTTAATTATGCATCAAATGAAGGGCAGTTTTAGTGTTTCAACTCACAATAGTTCTTAATAGCCTCCTTCAGCATGAATAAGTGAACTGCCAGATGAGAAGCAACTCTAATAAAAACAGGGTCCTGTAGGAATTGTAAAATGGCTTATGATGCTTCCTGTGAATATCAGAGAGGGACTATAAAGTACCACACAAAGTGTGGATATGTGTTTTGTGATTCCTGGAAGACATGTTGGTAAGGCAATAAAATGTGAGCCACCAATTTAAAAGGCAGCTTTAGGAGGGATAATCAAAGAGCTGAGTTTCTTATCAAGTATCCCTGTCTTTTTTTTATTATTATTATTTTGAATTGCTTCACACGATCTCTTTGAGCCTGAGAAACTTTCTTTTTGGAATTATACCATGAAATTTAGTAGATTACTCCCCGATCCTTGAACACTGACAATATTCTCTATGTAACACTTTATAGAACTAATATTCAGGAATTTTAACCAATATGTGATCTAGGTCTAGGGCATTTTCCCTCCTCTTTATAAATATTAACATAGCTTTCTCTAGGATAGCTACTTGACACTCTGAGTCATTACATATATCTAAAAATTCAAGCTAGCATTTGCAACCAATTTCCTGAAAAATATGACTCAAATAAATTATATCCAGTAGCCTGTATTGCTTGTCTCTTTTAGGCCTGTGTATGTGTCATAATACTAATTATAAGAGCTCTATATACAGCTTATATTCAAGTTGCTTTGAAGACACTGATTTGCTGAATCCAACTGTTTACCTGGTTCTATACACTAACACCAGTGCTAATTCTTAGTAAGGAGAACATATCTCTATGTTTAATTATTTAGGTACATGGGTCTAGCACTCACGAAGGATGTTATACAAGCCAGTAAGATAGTTTGTGAGTGAAATTTAAAACCCTTGACTCTAAAACCCAGTCTTGCCATAAACTATATAATCTTTGGCAAGTTCACTTAATTCCTTGTGGTCTAGATTTCTTATTTTCAATAAAAGGGTAAAGTGGATGGTATTTAAGAATATAATTAAACCCTAAAAAATATATTATTCTAAATTATTTTTAGTTATTTTGTCTACAATTGGTTTATATGACCACCGGATTTGCAAAATGTACACTCTTGGAATACACAGGCTAATATTCTTTCTTACTTTCCAGACACGTTTAATAGACAGTGAGTGCATGCTTTCCACTTAAATTTGAGACCCATTCATTTAAATTCATTGAGACCCTTCATTGAGACCCTTCCATTTAAATTTGAGACCCATCATTATATACTGATAGACATTCAAAAATAAGCTGGATAATCCTAAAGGTCAAATTTTTAAAGAAAACAAAAACTTACATAAGGAACATTATTGCTTGCTTATATAGAATTTAGTCTTGGGGCGCCTGGGTGGCTCAGTCAGTTAAGCATCCAACTTTGGTTCAGGTCATGATCTCACGATTCGTGAGTTCAAGCCCTGCACTGGGCTCTGTGCTGATGGTTCAGAGCCTAGAGCCTGCTTGGGATTCTGTGTCTTCCTCTCTCTCTGACCCTGCCCCGCTCACACTATGTCTCTCTTTCTCTCAAAAATAAATAAACATTTAAAAAAATTTTTTTAAAAAGAATTTATTCTCTGCTATAGCCTTTCTAAAACAACATCAGTTGTGGTTAAATAATCAAGAAGTAAGAGCTGACACTTCAGTAGTGCTTGCCTTGTGTTCTTAGTAGTTTATGTCTAATAACTCAAACTTCACAGCATTTATAATGCACTATTAACCACCCCCACTACAAATGAGGAGACTAAGTTAGTTAGGTTGTCTAAATCCACAGAGTGGGTAAACAGAAGAGATGGGATTTGAACACAAGCAGTGAGAATATTTGTGCTCTTAACCATTATATCCTCCTACACTCAGCCTGTTTGGTTGGGGGAAGTTAATTCCCTACAACTTTGAGAGGGCCTCCCTCAAGGGAGGCAATGACAATCATCCCAACCACCTTACCATCATTATATGGCATTCCTTGACAAGCACAAGGACACAGGAGAGTGCACAACCTAAGTTGGACCAATCAGACTAAAAGAAAGAATATTTACTTCATAGTAGAAAGGAAGGCCTACCCCAAAACAAGGATGTATATACTGCCAATCATCACCTGCTAATCATGAAGGAACCCAGTCTGGGGCTCAAAGCCCAAACAAAAGAGGAAAGAAAAGCCAAAAGAATGATGAAGATGGGAAGCTGATGCCCCCCATTCTATTACACTCTCAGCCTGCTCTGTCTCTGTACTTTTTTCTATTTGGATAACAAGTTCCTTTATTCTTTAAACCAGTTTGAATCAGGGGGTCTCTTTCTTATACCTGAAGACATCCTGACAAATACTGGTATAATTAAGCACCTTATTTACAAATTCTAAATTGTTAAAAATCATTGTTCACTGGTGCCTGGGTGGCTCATTCGGTTGAACGTCCTACTTCAGTTCAGGTCATGATCTTGTGGTTATTGAGTTCAAGCCCTGCATCTGGCTCTGTGCTGACAGCTCAGAGCCTGGAGCCTGCTTCAGATTCTGTTTCACCCTCTCTCTCTCTGCCCCTCCCACCCCTCTGTGTCTGTCTCTCTCCCAGAAATAAATTAAAAAAAAAACAATTATTGTTTAATCTAACCTGTATTCTCCTTCTGCCCTGATCCCAAGACCTGTTGTAATTGCAGGATTTACATTTATGTTAATTCCCATTGAATCTTACCACTGAGTCATTTCTTTTCCAGGACATTCATTCATTTGACAATTAATTATTGAGCACTTACTCTGTCTCAGGCATTGTGAGGCTTGGTTTTGTGAGATAAATTAGTCACAGCCTCTACCATCACAAAATTAATGTCTAGGAAGGAAGAAAGACAACAAATTACCATAACATGCAATGATGCTATAATTTATAAACACTGTGTGTGTGTTTGTGTGTGTGCATGCACATGCACACATGTGTGTGATGTAGGTGCTCTGAGGGCATAGACAATGGGATCTCTGTGACGTCTTGGAGGACTTTATGAATACTTTACAAAGGAGGTAACATTTTATTTGGATCTTGAGATATGACTAGGAGTTTTACAGTAGAGAAGGGGCATTCTAGGCAGTGGGGAAAATCATGATCAGTATCATATAACTACAAGAGTGTTGGAAATGTTAGAATGGTGGGTAGCTCCAATGATGATGTGCTTCAAAGAAGTAAGAAAAGTGACAAGCTCTAAGAATTCAGGCCTGGTCAGTCTCAAAAGTGCATCTGGTCTTTTGTTGAAGTACCTTAACACTTTTCCTCACTTCAGCCACCATTATCCTCTGTTGAGTTAATAGAGTTAAATAAAGGCCAAAGTTATGTATCTTTGGCTTTTCTAGTTCTCCTTCTAACACCAGAGGCAAAATCTCATGGGATGCATTTAATCACCATTATGGTGTTTGTGCAACCCTGATATTTGTGAAATCCTGCAATTACTTTCTTAACAATCATAATTTCCAGTTACGATCTCTCAAATCTCTCATTGTTGCTTTACTAATTTTTCTAACCTTCCCTTTCACAGTTAGTTTTGAAGTATTATTGGAAATTTATTGGTTATTTAAATTAAGATGTTAATTTATTAACTTCTTCCTGAAAAGCCAAGTCACAACTTCAAACTAGATACAAACTATATTCTAACCCAGTTAAGAGAATGTAAGAAAACTCAATAAAGTTTTTTTAAGTCTCAATTTGTCATTTAACATTTAAACAATATACCTTTTTGAGCACCTACTATATGCATGTTATAAGGACTGGGAATTTTATGAAAATGCAGCCTAGCACTAAGTGAACAGGAAATGACTAAACGATCAAATCTAAAATGGCCACAGCCTGAAAAAAAATGTTGATGATAACACAGAAGTTTCATAGAGCTCATGACTCCATAAAGGAAGAAACTTTCTCAAATCAGATTCCACTGAGCAATTCTTCCTGCTCATCTAAATTGAGGATTAAGATACAAGATCTCCTAATAATGCAGGGTCAACCAGAAAGCTTTACCCCCATCATGAAAGGTAACAGAGAAGCAGACTGGAAACCCCCAAAGAGCAGTGATGCCATTGTTTCTGGAAACAAAGAGCAGCTGAATTGGCAATCTTATTAAATATTTCAAAGAAGAACAAACCATACATTTCAGCATTGTGATAATGAGAAGACAGAAGTGCTATCTATAAAGATACTATTGGGAATCCATATTCTCAATAAACTCAGAAAGCCTTAAATTACTCTGAAATTGTTTTCAAGAGTAGAAGTTAACAGATGTGAAACAAATCTGAATTAGCAAGTCAAAATAACATAGGATAAGAAATCCAAATAGGTCCAAGAAAATTCTCTTCCTATTTCAACCTCCAGCTTCTATCAACACCCTAATGAAGAGAAAATGATGTTTAAAACCAGAATTTTATGTTATATGTGTATATATATGTATCTGAAAGCGTGCAATATATATATAACGTTTTCAGATACATGTAACAAAACAGTAAATAGAAGTTTATTTTTTTCACTTCAAAAAACACCTAGAGGTGGGCAGATTTTGGTATTGCTTTAGTGGCTTGATTATTTAAGGCCAGTGTCTCTGTGATTCCCCTGTGCAGGGTACTTCAGCATCACAAAATGGTTGCTGTAACTCCAGATATCACATCCTCATTAGTTGCTAAAAGAAGTAGGAATGGACTAGTGTCCACCAAATTGGCCCCTGTTTACTTAATGAAATTTTCTCATACACTGTGTCGGCAGACTTCCACTTAGGTAGAACCATGTCACATGACCACCCTTCCAGCAAAAGAGGCTAGAAAGAGAATTTTTAAGAAACTTTTCCAGGCTCCATTGTGAGTGGAGTAAGAAAGCAGAGAGAAGAAGGGTTGGAAAAGACTTGGGGAGTCCATCAGGACTGGGGCTGCCTGCATATGCAGGTTGCAGACTAGGACATAGTTTTTTGGTCCATATAGTGGGTTTGACCATTGCTAACAAATCTTTTTGCCTTGAATCACATATTAAACAGTCTTTTCAAATATTTTGATGCTTATTTATTTATTTTGAGAGAGAGAGAGAGAGAGAGAGAGAGAGACAGTGAGTGCAAGCAGGGGAGGGGCAGAGAGAGAAGGAAGGAGAGAATCCCAAGCAAGCTCTATGCTGACATCCCCCACGATGTAGGGCTGCATCTCACCACCGTGAGATCACGACCTGAGCCGAAATCAAGAGTCAGATGCTCAACGGGCTGAGTCATCCAGGCACCTCTCTCTTTTCAAATATTTTAAAGACTGATTTCTATGCCAGGTGGGCACCTTGATGACAGCTGCAGTCAAGATACTTAAACCTGAGGGAACAGATCAGAAAAACCTCATGAATACATAATGATGCCTTAACAAACTCATTCCTGATTGTGTAGCCTACACATGATTGAACCATCATAAGAATGTTAAATAAAGATGTTAAGTGTACTACAAAAAGCTTCATGTCTAAAAGGAGGGAAATCACATGAGGTGAGGCTGGTCACAAGCCACAAATACAAGGCATCTAGAAGTAATATCTGTGACTATTTCTTATAAATTTGTCTTTGTTCAAAAGCAGGCAAACCTTGTAAGTTCTTTCTATAGTAAAGTGTTCAGCTACATTCACAGGAATGCTCATCTTTACAAACTTCTGCAGGCAGTTTAGTACATGCAAAGAACTGCGACCATTAATTAGATTAATCTGTTTGTCTAGCCTACAGAGAGTTTTGAAGTAAGCATTTCTCTCCACTAACTACAGAGGTGAGTAGCTGATTTTAAAGTGATCCTTGTACTGTACATGCGGTCATTTTAAGTACCCACATCAGAGGTCTTAAAACATCCCAGATAGACAAGCTCTATTCTAATCCAAACAACATTAACAGAAGGAGATTCTAATAGCCTCTATTTAAGTATATCATAAAAATAGCTCTCATTCCCTTTGAACTATGCTTCTGTTATTAATATTGACTAAAAGTCTAAAGAGTATGGAATGAAAAAAAAATTAGAAAGAGACAACACTTATGCAACTTTGAAGTAAAAAATCAAGTTATCTCTGAAAATTTAAATTATGTCTAAATTTCATGAGGGGTCATCTAGAATTCCCTGTCTTTACATGGCTACCCTGTGGACTACAGAAAGTACCAAAGAAGGAGAAAGTAAATCACACAATTTCTGGAAACTTAACCATTGCCATTGCTGTAATTGTGTAAATCATGCAATTTCTGGAAACTTAGCCATCGCTGTAAATGGACAATGTTTCCCGGGGCCTTAACAATGTACTGGTGTCAAGGAAACATGTTCTCAAAGAGCCAAGCTGATTAATTTTGCCAACGGTCATGAGCCACAACACAGCCAGGGGACATGACAGATTGACTGTAGGAGAAAACTATTATTTTTCCTCTGTGACCAATGCTGTAACTGTTGAAATCATAGCTGGGAAGAAGTAAGCTCAATCATGCAGTTAAAGTGTTGTTTTGAACCAACTGGCCAATAATTTTCTCACTGAAATAAAACTTCAGGGAGCAACCCATAGAAGTGAAGGAATGTCCCATTACAACAGATAGTTGCTTCCACATTCTTCAAGCCATTGAGGAAAGATGGCAGTGTACATTCTCAATGTCAACCAAACACCTTTTTTAAAAGGCTTAAAATAAATAGAGCATGTTCTAATCAATATTCTCAAAAAGTACCTACAGACTTATCATGATCATGTTTATTTTTTAATAGAAGATAAACTAACCATCAAATGCAGTTCCTTTGCAAATGACTTATTAGTAATATCAGCAAAGTGGCCAGTCTGCTTAATCAGTCACATATTCTTAGATTACTATTTTCTGAAGAAAAACAATGATAAAGGGATTTTCATTTTTATATTAAAAAAAAAAGACTAAAATGGAGGCCTGGGTAGGCTAGAAAATGGGGTTTGTGAAGAGTAAGGAAATGGAGAAGCCCTTCTGATTCAATTTTGCTTAGGATTATTGCTATTCTCCAGTTTACTGATAGCAACTCACTGTGGGCTCCAAAACAAATACACTTGCTTTTTTAATGTACAGAAAACTTTAAATGTATGTCCTGGTTTCAATGAGTGATATTGATTGTCTGTGACAATCTCTCACTCTTTTGCTGATTTCTTCCTCAATGCACATGACCTTTTAGAACAGGGTGCTGGAACACCTAGGTGACTCAGTCAGTTAAGTGTTGGACTTAACGCAGGTCATGATCTCATGGTTTGTGGGTCTGAGCTCCGCATCAGACTCACTGCTGTCAGCACAGGCCCACTTTGGACCCTCTGTCTCTGTCTCTCTCTGCCCCTCCCCCACTGGCACGCTTTCTCTGTCTCTCTCAAAATAAATAAATAAACTTAAAAAGCAAAACTGCAGCAAATGAAAAAAAATAAAATAAAATAGAATGCTGAGGCAGGAGGAGATATTCTCAAGTGGAATAGCTAGCTCCCTTTCTTTCTCAATGCATACATGCTCTCCTGATACATTTCCCATCTGCTTTTATGCAGTGCCAGGCAGAGGACTTTGGAGACCTCCGCTATATACCTAATTCAAACTATAATCTTATCTTGAATGACAAATTTACATCAATACCGAATATTTTAAAAATCAAGAATATCTCTCATGTTTTCTGATTATAAACTCTAGAAAAGTTTGCCAAAACCAAATTTTCTTTTTCTGCATGAAGAAATGAGGGGGGAGGGGGTTGCCTCTGTTTTTGCTAAGCCCTCAAACATAAACTAAAATATGCCTCTTGGATAACCCAGCGCTATGGGGTTCAGAAATTGCATTTGTCTTATTTTAGATACCTCTTTGTCTTAATTTTCTCCTCAGTGAAATTTAGGTTAAGCATGGAGAACATATTTCCGCTATGAATTTACAGCATCAAACAATATCTGGCATGTAGTTAGCACTTAATATATAATTATTCAATGAAAAGGTGCCAGAAAATGTAAAGAGAATAGAGAAGACAAACGGAAAGGAAGGAGAGAAAGGCATCAGACAGGTACAGTATTACTGAATTAAGCATTTATAGGCAATGGAGAAAACTGTCTATATTTATGAACTTCATGTATGGCATACACACTAAACCCAAGATATTTTCCCCATTCTTCCCTCAAATGTTTTTTAACATATTTTGTATAAAAAAATTATCAATGGCTTTTGTCTCTACAATCAACTGATCTCATGTTTAAAGACAGGCAGAACCAATACTTTTACCACAGTGCATGAATATGTCAGTAGTTTGTACATCCTCTCCAGAGAAGAGTAGAAATATACATTTAACTAAAATCAGCCTATTTATTTTAATTACCCACAGTCAAAAACTTACTTAGTTACAATGAGAAAATTATAGCTATAAAGCCATGTTATAAAAGTTTCCATTCTTTAAAATGCTCCTGCTTTGAAATTGGCCAAAATTACCAACATTATGCTTCTGTTTTGCTTATTCTGAGAACTCAGAATTCCATTAAAATTAGAGAAAAATCCTTTCAAACTTTCATAGAAATAGGGTAAAACCCTGTATATTGCAAAAACAAAAACAAAAGCAAAAAAACAAGTATTTAATTTGTTTAATTAGTACCCAGATTTTTTTCTGAGCAAATAGTCACACAACAGGTAAATTAAAATCACACATAGTTTCAAATATATGTCATTGAGTATCTGAAACTTTAAATACTAGTTCCATTTTTAATGGTTGGCACTAGGTCTTTTATAACAGGTGATGGAGCACTCCTTTGCCTTTATTACAAATGTCATTTCTCATTGTATGCTTTTAAGGAAGTAATTGTAGAAAATACAGCATACTAACAGGAATATATCCTATATTCTGCATGACTAAGAAATTGGCATTTTTACTAATCCCTAATAATAACTTATTTGCTTATGCTTATTTATCCAAAAAGTATAGTTGAAAGAAGCAATACCTAGTTAATTAAGAAATCCATTTTAGTAGGGTTGGGTTGTGATACATTGATAAATATAATAAACTATCAGCGGCTGGGTGACTCAGTTGAGTGTCTGACTTCAGCTCAGGTCCTAATCTTACGGTTCATGGGTTTGACCAAAAACCCACATCAGGCTCTGTGCTGACGGCTCAGAGCTTGGAGCCTGCTTCAAATTCTGTGCCTTCCTCTCTCTCCACCCCTCTCCTGTTTGCACTCTCTCTCTCAAAAATAAAATTAACTGGGCACCTGGGTGGCTCAGTCCGTTGAGCGTCCGACTTCAGCTCAGGTCACGATCTCACAGTCTGTGAGTTTGAGCCCCACCTTGCGTTGTGCTGACACCTCAGCACCTGGAGCCTGATTCGGATTCTGTGTCTCCCTCTCTCTCTCTCTCTGACCCTTCCCTACTCATGCTTGGTCTCTCAAAAATAAATAAATGTCAAAAAATTTTTAAAAAGGAAAAATTAAATAAATAAAATCTTATTTTTTATTAAAAACGACAAATATTGAATCTATATACCATATCCACTGAGAGTGAATTTCCTAGGAGCTCTTCTTGGGTCTCACAGAATATCTAAAACATTATGAAACCTTCCTTTGGACCCATGTGATGCCTCTAACTGTCTCTCTCTTTTCTTCCTCATTAGTCTTCCACTGATTCAGCAATGACTTCATACTTGGATCACAGTCTCCTCTTAATCCCTGATATCTTGCTTGGTGAGTTCAATCCCCATGTGGTTTACCAGTCCAAGAGCCTTGCTTCATCATTCCCTCTCCTCAGTTCCATTTATTACCCACCTCCACTTTACATCAGGCATCCACATCTTAAGCTTTATCTAACCCAGAACTGCCTCATTTTTTAAATATTAAACTCCAGTGTCAGATTCATTTAACCACATCCTCTCATATCTCCAGTTCCTTCATACACACTCCATCTTCTCCTCTACCTTTTAATCTCTCTGTTTGGTTCCAATTCATCAGCCCACTCGTATTTATTCTGTCTCTTTTCTATGACTAATCTAAGTATCATTTCGAGTACACTCTTACCAAACCTCTTAACTCCCATTCTCACAGTCAATTCATCACACATACCAGGCAAAACTTCAGGCCTGGATTGATTCAGCTGTCTATTCATTCCTCGTCTATGCCTAGATTGATAAGGCCTACTAGAGAGAAGACAGAATGCATGCAAAAAGACAGGATGCATAATCATGAAGATGAATGGTATGAAAACTTCATGAATTTCCAGCTTCAACTGGATCTCAAAGTTGTTCTGCCATCCTCATAATGTCCTTGCTCTTTGTCTCACAGTAGTTAGATGACATCATCCCAGACCCTCTACCTTTATTACCTACTTTATCATTTTTAACAAATAACTTTAATTCCTTACTTCATAGAGAAAATAAAAGTCATCATTTTCCTTCTCCCAATGCTAATTTATTTTTAAGCAATTCAATATTTTCTTATTCATTTTTGTGCCAGTAGAAGAGCTCTTTCTCCATTTATATCCCATTCTCTCTCCTCTCTCCGACTTCCCATAACCTCAAGTACCTCCTCCTGTTAGTTAGCATCCTCCTGCCCAATTGGGTCTTTAACTTCTATGCTGGCATCCCTCCTCTCTGTCTATAATTATGTTCAAATCTCTCATATCTAATAATAAAAATGTAACAAAATCTTTATTAAACAAAATATTTATCTATTTCTCTGGACACCGTATTGTGTTTTCTTTTGTCTTCATAATTATACTAGTACACACAGAGGTCCATGTTTGTTGCCTTTCACTCCTCACCTTGCATTTAGTCATCTACCCAATGCAATCTGCCTTCTATGTCCTCCAATGGCACCAAATCAGCTTGTGTCCATATCAACACTGACTTCAAAATTAAAAAATCAAATGGAAAGTTTTCAATCAGTATCCTACCTAACCCTTCTGAAACATCCTTTTTGAAAATGATCTCTCCCTCCGTTTATGTCTTCCAAGTCTTTGCTCATATGCCATCTTCTTATCTACCTAACCAGACTACCCAGTTTTAAATTGCAACACTGACTCTTGCATACAGTTTCTCACACTGCTTTATTACATTTTATTGTATTTATCATCTTTTAACAAAATATGAAATTCACTTATTTATTATATTTTTGTCTGTTTCTCCCCAGTAGCAAATAAGTTTATCTGTTATGTTCTCTGGTTTATCTCAACATCTCACACAAAGTAATAGCTCAAAAGATACTTGCTAAAGGAATGGATCTCTTGACTTCCAGGACAACAGTCTCTCTTGGGTTTTTCTCTTGACTCTTGAGGGTTTTTTCTCCATTTCCTTTGCAATCTCCTCTATACTTCCCTTAGCTTTTCGTGTTCCCCACGTTTTCATACTTTTTTGTATTCTCCCTGAGAGATCTCAGCCACTGTCACTATCTCCTTCATGTTAGCTACTAAATATCTGTATTTCCAGTTTAAGTCTTTCTTCTGAATTCCAGACCCATGTATCTAACTTCTTCCTAAACATCTATACTTCAAACTCTCTCCCAATCATCTTGTCCCCCAACCTACTAGGGCTATTCACTCACATGGTTATGAACTGGATCTATATTTATATGCCTTCCATAAAGTACCTTTTCTAAGTTAAGTACAATATTTTACCTAAGACCTCCTGATGGAGGTGAATGTTACTGTGGATGTGAAAATAAATGTGTATGTTATGTAACCAGGAAGCACTCAAAACACATCACGAGATTTACAGTTCTAGTAGTGTGAAAGTTGAGATATTTATGGGTAGAGCAAGAAAGCCTTTGCTCTCACATTCAGTGGCATTTTTTCTATAACTTTGAATAATCATTAGGTAATTAATGACCTATTATACTGAATTTTCTGTTATAAATACATAGAGATAAAAATTAAAAACCATTACCCTCCACATCATTTGTATCTACAAATGAAAACTATCAACCATGAGGCATTATCTAATAAACTTAACCAAATGATCATGATTCAGAGATAAACCATACAATTATAAGTAAGCAGTACTATCTCCAGATGTCAGAGAAACTGTGTCATGGGCAAAACATGCACTGTTCTAAATAAATTTCAAATAAATATTGCACATACAGTGTGGAATGCTGAAAAAAACAATGAAAAATGACAACCTGGATTCAAATTTTACTTCTACTTATTATTGTTTGGTTTCAAAAAAAGTTAATTATGTGCACATACTGAACACTTACTAACTGCCATTCACTCTTCTAATAGTTTTGCATTTTGCAATCAAAATAACCCTACAAAAGAGGCACCACCATGTTCCTCAGTTTCCAGAGGAAGGAACTGAAGAATGTAGAAGTAATTTACTCAAGATCACAGTTTGTAATTAGCAGTCATGTTTCAAACCCAGATTGCTTGTCTGACCAGTATACATACATATACTGGTCATTGGCCATTCTAATACATTTTTTCATGACAGAAAAATACACCATTATTAATGTTTTTGTGCACTGCAAACTAAATACTAAGATATCAGCTAATTCCAAGAGCTACGTGAATACAGAATTAGATCTAGCTCATTGTTCTTCATATAATAATAGTTTCAACAATTCATCACATTTTTATGGACCATGTCTTTAGAATACCCTGTTGGCTCATTGACTATTTAAAATCATTTGTTGTTACAAAATGAATGTGGGCTTTCTTTTTTGTAACAAGAGCTGAATTTCTCTTTTAAGGTGTCAAACCCTAGCTCAGGTAGGGACTTTAACTGTCCCATGACATTTTCATGCCTTTCTCTGGTTCTATTTGATCCAATAAATACTATTTAGAAGCATAATATGTGTGGGTAAGGGGTTAACAAAATCTTTCCCTTTCTCTCTTAGAATTTGACATTCAACTCATTTTCCAGATCAGTTCCCTTGGCAACCTCATAAAGGAGGTATGTCAGCTACATTACTAGGTAGCATTGCTTATGGTAAAAATAATTTCTGCTTGGTTAATTGCATCTGAAATGGTAAAAACTACTAATGATAAATACTTCATGGGGATACCATAGTTTTAGGCTCATAACTGGTCATGCCTTTTATAGAAGCTTTGCCTCTGGATTGTTAAAGTATATATTGGCTCCCATGGTATATAAGGCCTTTAAGCCAGGGTATCTTTCATATCTGCTCCATCTGATAATCATTCTTTCAAACTTGAGATGTCTCCTGTGGAATGAAAAAGCATAGCCCTTGGACTGCCATACAAACATCAGCATGGACTGCTGTGAGGGCTAGCTCCATGGAATAGCAATACCTGATAGCCAACTGGGGTTCCCTCCCCATGTCCTTTTAAGTGATTTGATGACACATGTGAATTATGGTAATCTTGTGAGTTTGATTATTTAGTAGAACCTAAAAAGACTCTCAGGCTCTGCCTTCAGAGTTGAGAGTGATAATAGATAATAGAATAGTGCATAAATAATTAATAAACACACCAGGAAAATGTTTCTGGTTGCCCTTTCTAATATACCTCATGACTGAGCTCATACCGTGTACTGTACTTAGTACAACAACCATATGCTGTAGAAATATATGCCTGGTATACAGAATTAAATACTGTTTTGTTGGATGGATGGATGGATGAATGGATGGATGGATGGTTGGATGGATGAATGAATGGCTCTCACCAGTACAGTGAGTGAAGGAAGCTGGAGCCTCAGTTCTTAAATCTCATTTGATTCTAACTCAGCTTTCTGGTTGCCCCAGCTCTGCCCTCTCCTTGATTTTGAATCAAGTTATTGATTCTCTGCCTGACATCTTGCACTGAGTAACTTTCATTTGCATCTCCAGTTCTCCTCTCCAACTTTCTCTGATCTTCTCCGTGTTCAGAGGCTAACCAACATAGAACTCATTAACAGACTTCCAGCTTCCTGTTGAGCCACAAAAGGGCACCATAAAATATTAGAGGGAGGGTGAGGAAGGCAGTTGGGGATATTTGTTCTTTGAGCACCCTCCTTGTGGGGTTATTGAGGTAGCTGTAAATGTCATAATTATTGTATTATGGCTCTCTCCACACTATCTATCTTCAAATTTTAAGAACTACTGTCCCCTCACACCTTCAGAATTATGGGTTGTAATAGCTTCCTATTGTTACTTACCCTAGAGATCACACTATCCTTTGTTATTTCTCTATACCCTGTCCAATATTTAAATTAACCCCTTTATTAAATGCTTCTCAAATTGCCAAATATGAGTATGCTGTTTCTTGCAGACTTTTGACTGAAAGACCTTTGCTTCTACTACTTTTCAATTCTATTGTAATATATTTTCCTTCTCCTAATGTTTCTACTTGTTTTAGCCACCAGCCATGATCCACCTTCAGTGCTCCTATTTTTCCAAGCTTCGTCTAATCTAGGTGGAATTGCTTCTAACATTTTTTTTTTGATTTTTATTTACTCTTTCCCTCATGACCATTCTATATTTCCCTGTCCAAAATAATTACCCATGCCCTTATAGACACTACCGCTTACATATCGATATGATGAATAGTCAGGGATTACTTTTTATTTTGGAGATGTAGCAGGATATAGTTGAAGACCAAAGGCTTTAGGTTCTGGATAGATGAGCATTTGACCTTCAATTCTAGTATTTTGCTGATGCCTGAGTAAGTCAATAAAACTACTGGAGCTTCCATTTCTTTTGCAAATTAGGTAGAACAAGATCTATCATCCAAGGTTTTAATAAACACTAAAGATGACGTATGTTGATGTTTAGCATATAATGTGTGCTAGAAAAAAAATGTTGTATATTATATTATTATTGATAACATAGTTAATACCCAACAGCTATTATGAAGCACACCAACTAAGGGATCATTTTCAAAGGTCCATTCAGGTATATTGGGAAATTTTAATTCTATGTAGCTACAGAAATCTTCCACTGCCTAATTTTCTCATATTAACTCACAAAACCAAATAATCACAATTATGATTGTTGTTAAACATAAAAGTAAATATATTATTATTTCTAGTTGCTGCAGATATAAAGAGCAAAAAAGTTATGTGTTCAAGACTTTTATTTCTTGCTTGTAAAAACATCAAAAATGTTTTTTGATTTTGAAATTTGAAGTTAACAAGAAAATGTCATATTAATTCCATCTTTCCCCTATCAGTGCAACATATTATGACAGCCTTCAATGTATATGATTTTCCTTTAACATTAAAGCTATCTTTTTGTAAAGCTGCCAAGATATTTGGCACAGTTACCAGTCCAAATTAAGAATATGGTCTTTTAAAGTGCAAACATTGACAAAGTAAAAACTTTCCTAGGCAAATGAGTTTCACACCACACAAGAACAAGAAGAGACAAGATACTTCTGTTTCCTTTCTCAGTATGTATTAGAAAAAAATCTTTAAATAGTCCTACTAACTGAATAGTTTTAAAGTCAGAATAGCTGAGAGGTTGTGATTTGTGATGTTAAGGCTGTCAGAAAGGACTTTTTAAATCTTCTTGCCCTTCTTTCCAGTCCCTGTCAGTGATATCTGAAACCCCTCTGGTAATAAAGAAATCTATCATCTATCATTAGAAGTTTAAAATGTAAAAAGTTATTAAAGTTAAATTGATAGCTATATTTGCTTCTTGTTTTTTTTTTCCTGATTTTGATACAGAGTTACAGCAAGGATAACTGAAAGGTTGAAAAGGAGGAGGCTGGTGACCCTCAAGACAAACATCATCTAATTAGTATTTATGCCTAAGGCCCTGCAACCTAGCTCTTCAAGAGTCTAATAAAATTCCTTAATATGCCTCTTTTTGCTAAAATATGTGTCCTTTCTTGTTTTTTGATGGCATGAAGTTTATATAGAGATTCTGAACCTGTTCAGAAGCATTCCTTCATCCAACAGCCTTAAAAAAATCTGTTGTGAGATACGTGAATTGAAACCCTTATTAAACACAAAGGCAGCCTGCCACACTATGGAACACATGGATGACCCCCTTGAGTATCCTGTAATGTAACTTGAGATGCATTGGTTTTGGTGACAGAAAGGAACCCAGTTAAGTTTTTCATCTCATTTTTGTTTTGTTTCTGGCACATAGGCACTGAGAAGAACAAGAAAATGTTTCTGTTCTCATTCAACCCCTTAAGATATGTGGAGCACAAAGACAGATGCATTAGAGACAGAAGCTGCAGAAACTATTTTCAATGGTATTTTTTGGAATACTGTCCAGAAGCAATTCTATTACAGTATTGAGGTGATAACCAGAGCTGGGGCAAGGTTCACTATCCACTTGTGCATCTGACCTTCAGACCTGCTCTGACCTTGGGGACTGATAGCTTTCCAAACAGCAAGGGACAGCACCTTTAACAGAGACTTCAACATTTTCACATCAGACAGCAAGGCTGCTTCATAAGCGGAGATATAGATAAGGGGATGGTGGAACCAAGAAAGGAACAATTGGCAGAAATACTGTAAACTGGGTTGGCAGATTAATTCAAGAGAACATATGAAAAGCTTTTTGGAACTTCCCTCAAATGTTTGCTAGGTATAAGAAACACCAAGGGAGGGACGCCTGGGTGGCTTGGTGGGTTGAGTGTCTGACTTCAGCTCAGATCGTGATCCCGTAGTGGGTTAGAGCCCCGCATTGGGCTCTGTGCTGACAGCTTGGAGCCTGGAGTCTGCTTTGGATTCTGTGTCTGCCTCTCTCTCTGCCCCTCCCCTGCTCACACTCTGTGTGTCTCTCTCTCAAAAATAAATAACCATTAAAAAATTTTTTTTAAAAACACTAAGGGAAAGAAGAGGAATATCTGGTAAATGGAAGATGAGGTCCATTTTCAGCTGGTAAAGAGCTGGAGCTCCTGTGGTGTGTGAAATAACACACAACACATTAATAAGATTTGGGGGTCTAGAGTCAGTCCTTGGGCTCAGATGCTAACCTACAGCTGTTTGATCTTGGGCAAGTTATTTAATGATCAGTGGTTCAGTTTTCCCATCTATAAAATGGAGATAATAATAATCTCTACTTCACAGTATTGATGTGAGGTTTCACGGATTCATACATGCAAATGGTTAGAATAGTAACTAGCACTAAGATGGACATCTGACTGTTATAATCTGGTCCCATTTGTACTCACAGGCTGATGATGTCAGAGACGCCTGGAAACAGAGGTTAAGCGGCATCTTCTAAACCAAATAGACATTTCCTACTTTTTCTACCATCCCAAGTCAATTGGCACAGATCATATTAATATCCATTCAAATCATGTAAAAGAACAACAAAGAAAAGGTTTATATATTTGATCCCTGGTTGATGAATGTGTATTAATAATATCTTGGTGAATCTTAAATGAACCAGGATTTTGAGAAGCTTCATTCTGTTTGCAACTCTGAAATTCACTTAATCCTCTTGAACTCTGAATTGATTACTAAATCTGCATCTATATAATCAGGCCTAGACAGTGCAAAATATGAAAAATACAACAATGTAAAAGATAGTATGCATTCTCTCAAAATGATAAGCCTTTTTATTTCAACCCTGATCAAATCCATCTTTGATGGTATGGGTATGTCTTTGTGTACCGTATTTTCTTTTATATCAGAGTTCAGGTTTATTTGAGGAGCCAAACTATTCAGACCATTTTGGTCTTCAGCCCAAGCTTCTACGCTGAGTAAGTAGATGAAACAAATTAACAGGTATGTGATTCAAATGTAAATGTATGCAATCATTTGGAAATGATTAATATCTACAAAATAAGTGTCCTGAATGAAAAAGCTCACAGAAGTTATTATTTTAGGATAGATTTTCCCACAAATGCTTTAATTTGCTTCTGCAAAAATCAAATTGCCCTCCTTCAATTTTTAGATAAGTAGACAAAAGAAAAATTCTAAGAAAGTCTCTGAATCAAAAGCCACATAAATTTAATTATTCCCATTGTATCCTTTTCCTTTTTCCCAATATCTCAAGCCATCCCAACATCTTAATTCTCTGAATAGTCTCATGAGCTACCTCCTACACTTAAGGAAGAGTCGTCCACTTGAACGTCTTCAAATACTTGGCTTTGAGGCTTGCAGGACTAATCTCATCATGCCTTTACCTTACCATTCCCCTCCATCATTCTCCCAAGTTCTAGCTTGTCAAATTACCCATTCTTTTGGGGAGGTTGACCCCCATACTGCTCTGGACATGCCCTAATCTGTTCCCTCTCTCTTGTACCCTTCCATCTTGCCCTCTGGTATTTAAAGTCTTTCATCAACAAACTACCTCACCTGTGTCCTCAAATTATTTACCTTCTTGTTATAACTGACATCTGACTTGCCCTTACATTGCTCTCAAGTGGTAGCTGTAGTTTGTTTTATACTCCATATTTCTCAGAGATTTCAAGTAAAGTTAGTTTGTTCCTCTCCAAAGCCTTCTCCAAAGAGTTTATCTTTCAAATCCTAAATCTTTACCTTTCAAATACTTAATCATTTGAAGCTTGTTTCATTAGTTTGCCATTCATTCCTTTTTATTCCGTGAATCCACCACCTAGTGACTCTCTTATTTGTTAATGACCTTACCACCTAACTTATTGTCTTTGTTCTCTTCTACTATCCTATCATCCTTCCTTCAACATTTCCCAACACATATGCTGGCCTCTCAGTTTCGTGACCACCTTAACTCTGAAGACTTTTTCTCCAATTTCACATGGTTCTACTCTCAAGTTTTAACCATCATGGATAATTGCAGCACCTTCAAATCTCAATTTCAACTGTACCTGCTTTCCATCCAAATCACTCATCCAGTAATCTATACCAGTACTTTACCATCCTCACTAGGGATCTCCAATCCATTCCTCCCTACCACTTTTCATTTCCAACCCCCGACTCCAAATAATCTTGTTTCCCCTCTTATTCAGCATCTCAAACATGGTCCAGCACTGTAATTGCTCTCTGACAGATTAGATTTGGAATAAAAAAGGGAGAGAGAGAGAGACAGAGAGGAATCAACCATGGCTCCAAAGTTATGGAATGATGGATTTGCTATTTACTAAAATGGGGTAAGCTCTTCCTTCATCATATCTGCATGGAGTAACCCTGGCCCTTGCTTAAAAAAAAACTACCTAATTATTCTTGCCAGAACCTGAGTAAATGAACACTACTGGAGAAAATCCTAAAATAATGAAATCCTAACTCACTTCAAATTTGAGTCCACGTTTCTCAACAGTGCCATGGTTCTTCCCTCAGAAATTTAATTCCCATGAGGCACCTGAGAGGCTCAGTCAGTTAACTGTCCAACTCTTGATTTCTCCTCAGGTCACAATCTCATGGTTTGTGATATCGAGCCCCATGTTGGGCTCTGTACTGACAGCACAGAGCCTGCTTGAGATTTTCTCTCTCCCTCTCTCTCTCTGCCTCTCTCTCTCTCAAAATAAATAAATAAACCTTAAAAAAAAAGAAAGAAAGAAATTCCCATGATCCCAAATGACTGTTTCATTCCCTCTTCTTGCTGCCCTGAAATCTTCAAGAACACTTTCTGCTCCACTATAACCTAATAACCTTACCTCATAATTCAAGATATTTTATTTGTCATTTCTCCATCACCAACTCTTAACTCTTTCTGCCATTCGGTCCACAATAATGCAAGTAGTGTTGCTGCTCAGATTGTTGCCAACCAAACCTTCCTCTTGTGCACTTGCTCTAATAACTCTCATTTTCTCAGTCTTTCCTATAGCAAGTTCTCACACTCTGCTAAATTATTTTCACCAGCATACAAATGTCTGTCTACATCATTCATCCTAAAAAAGAGAACAAAAGCTTCTGTTGAACCCATGTCCCGCTTGAGCTATCATCCCATTTCTCTGTATCCTTTCACAGCAAACGCCTTTAAAGTCTATATTTGTTGTTTCCAAAATCCCTTTTTCTCCTTTTCTCTTGAATCCATTCTAGTTAGGTTTTTGCCCTTAGCACCCACTGAAACAGATCTTGTCCAATTTTAATGACTTTCATGTTGTGAAATCCAATGATAAAATTTCAGACCCCAAACATGCTTGACCTCTTGGTATCATTTGACACAGTTAACCATTCTCTCCTTTTTGAAAGAAGTTTTTACTCTCTGAATTCTCTGTTGAGCTGGTCTCTCCCTCTTAAGTCTCATGATCTACTGACCTCCAAATGTTGAAGTGCTCAGTCCTTAGATCTTTTCACTCCTCCTTTCCTTCCCTAAGTTATCTCCTTTTGTCTCCTTGAATATCATCTAATTCTGACCACTCCCAAATTTGTATCTATAGTTAGGATTTCTCCACTGAAGCCCTGAGTGTGTGTGTGTGTGTGTGTGTGTGTGTGTGTGTGTGTACACACTCCACATCACCACTTATGTGTCTAATAGGTGTCTCATAATTAAAATGCCCAGAACTGAATACTTGTTTTCTTCCTAAAAAAAAACTATCCATCCTGAGGTCTTCCCCCATTTCTATAAATACCAATTCTATCCTTCCAAAATCTTTCAGCCATAATTGATCATCCTCTTACTTTAATACCCCAAATCCAATCTGTGAGTAAATTCTATCTGCACTGCTTTCATTATATATCCAGAATTCAATCACCTATTATCATCCTCATAATACCATCTTGATCTAAAACACTAATATTTCCAAGTTAAATCATCAAAACAGCCTCCTCCGGGGGTGCCTGGGTGGCGCAGTCGGTTAAGCGTCCGACTTCGGCCGGGTCATGATCTCGTGGGCCGTGAGTTCGAGCCCCGCGTCAGGCTCTGGGCTGATGGCTCGGAGCCTGGAGCCTGTTTCCGATTCTGTGTCTCCCTCTCTCTCTGCTCCTTCCCCGTTCATGCTCTGTCTCTCTCTGTCCCAAAAATAAATTAAAAGACGTTGAAAAAAAAAAAAAAAAAAAAAAAAACAGCCTCCTCCTAGCTAGTCTCTCTGTATCAGTTCTTGCCTTTCTGGGGACTACATACAACACAACAATTGAATAAATGTCTTTTTTTTTTAATATGAATTCCTCTACCGAGTTTCTTTTTTTTAAGTTTATTTATTTATTTTGAAAGAGATAGAGCCAGAGCATGAGTAGGGGAGAGGAAGAGACAGAATAAGAGAGAGAGAGAATCCCAAGTAGGTTCCATACTGTCAGCACAGAGCCCCTTGCAGGCTCGAACTCATGAACCATGAGATCATGACCTGAGCCAAAATCAAGTCAGATGCTTAACTGACTAAGCCACCCAGGTGCCCCTGAATTCCTCTGTTCAAAACCCACCACTGGCTTCTCAGGGTAAAAGAAAAATTCCTTACAATGGTCCACAACACCCTATGTCATTTGGTGTCCTGCCTCTCCTGGCATCATCTGCTACCATTCTTCCCATCCCAAATTCATTCCACACTTGTCTCTTTAGTGATTCTCTAATAAGACCAACACACACCTGCTTCATGGCAGGCAAAGGAACAAGAAAGAAATACTTATGTTCCCTCTGCCTGAAACTCCTTTTCCTAGATATCCACATGTCTAGTACCCTCACTTTCTTAAAACCTCTGGTCAAATGTCAACTTATAAAATGGCCCTCCATTACCATACTTTAAAAATAGCAAGCCAAACTCCATCTGCAGCATTCACGTTCCCTTTGTTTTTATATTTATCCACAGATATTAGAAGCATCTAACAAACTGGAGTGTATATTTACTTATTTGCTGTTTGTCTATCTCAATTACAATGTCAGTTCCTTGAAGATGAGTTTCTATTTCTTTTTTCTGTTTTCCCAGCATGTAGAACAGAGGCTGGAACATAGGGTATGCTCAAGAAATATTTATCAAATTCATTCATTGAAACAACATGCTCAAAAAAAAAAAAAAAAACTATCCCCATACACACACACACACACACATTACTCCCTTCACCAAATTTTTTCCATCTCTCTAAATATCTCCACAATCCCCCCAACTTCCCAAGTAGAAAACCTATGTGTCCTCTTTGGTCCTGTGTTTTCCTCTCATATTCCACATACAATTCTTCAGAAGTCATGCCCACTCCACTACAAATTAGATCCCAAACCAGGCCACTTTCTCACCATCTTTGTGGCCTCAGCTCTATTCCAAACCTTCAGGATCTTTCACTTGAACTATTGCAATAGCATCCTAGTTGCCCTTTGCCCACAGTCTTGACATCACACAGCAGCCAAAGTGATAAATCTAAAGCATAAATCAGAGCTCATCACTACCCTATCTCCCTGGCTCTCACTACAACTAGAATAAAATCTAAATTCCTTACCACAGCCCACAGGCTCTGCATTAATGGCATCTGGCTGCCTCTCAGGTCTCATGTCTCTCCAGCCTCTACTATTTACTATACTCTAGTCTGAGTATCCTTCTTTCTTTATCTTGAACATGCAAAGCTCATTACCTTTGCTTATTTGCTTTTGAAATTCCTTCTTTCTAAAAATACTCTTTTCCCAGGTCTTCATATGGCTGCCTCCAGCTCACCATCCAAGCCTTAATTAAAGTATCGTATCCTCCCAGAGATCTTCACTGACAATTCTAGCTGGTTACTGATCCATCCTTCCCATTTACCATATATTAAATGCCTTCTAGAACTTACCAGCATGTGAATGAATAAACAGATGAATGAACTACATATAATTGTCTCGCCCATTCTCTTACCCCCAGTAGAATGTAATACCTTTGAGGGGCATGAATACTTCTATGTTGTTCTCCATCATGTGCCCAGTGTGTAGAATAGTGCATAGTACACAGTGTTACATATACAGTAATGATTTGATTACTGACTTCATAATGTTTACTCACATTTATTAAATGCCTGGAATTCACTTTTCTCTGTTCAAACTATGAAGGCTATACAAAGGTGAAAGCAATTCCTATGCTATGAGATAAAAAGTAAACAAACTATTGCAATGTAATGTGATGTTCTCTGTGTTCCTCTCTAAGCCTCCTAAACATAAACTACATAAATTATTAGAACCCACCAGTCTATTAGAGTAAGCTAGGCTACAGAGTGAGTACATTGCTCTGTCATTATAACATATGCCTGAACACCTTAATGTATTTGGTTCTTGTCATTTTAACAAATTCAAATTTCTTTTTGCCAGCCTCACTGCTTCAAATCTCTTCTTACAGTTAATTTAAATTGCATCAGCTAAAATCGTCCCTTTTTATCACCATGACTACCTCGCTATACTCCTTTAGTTCTTCCTCTAAATTCCTAGGTCTTAATAATTCAATTCAGAAAGTGCTTGAGTGCCTATGAGCATATTGAGTCTGTACATCTTGTCTTAGTAATCTAAGGCCCCACATCTCTGTATCTACTCTCTCACTTCTATGCAGCCAACTTCATTTATTAATTCATATTTTTTTCCTCCCTTTGTCTACTCCCATTTGGAAAGCACTTCCCCTTCAAATACTATATCCCTTGCTCCTACCTGCTCAGTCAAACCTAGACATGGTTGGATTAACAATAAATTCCTAGGTAACAAAATACAGAAAATACGAAAGTAATTAAATCTCATCCTAATACAAGTTGCCATGACAGTAAATTCAGTATTTGTCATCAATCCTTAGGGCCATATAATATTCAAGGTTCTTCTATAATAGTAGTGAAAATGTTTTATAAGAAAATTCTGATTAAAACACATTTCTATGGTAAACTGGCCTAAAGTTAAAAAATTTTAAAGTCATTTACTTTTTAAAGTAAGATATGCTATCCTGAGACTATTTTCTGAATAAGTGTATATTATAATTCAAAGACTATGAAAAGCATTTTGAAGATATGACATCAATCTATAAGAGAGTCTACAATTTCAAATAAGAAAAAAAGCAGGTATTAATTTAAAACACCTTAATTTTTTTCAAAAACATACAAAATATTTTTAAAGTATTACATGAATAAGTTTATTATGACATCCATTTGGGCATGGGAATTGAATGCAAAATTCTAACATTTCTAATTCCAACTAAAGATCTGAACTCTTATGTTCAAAATTTGCTCAGCATTCTGACACATGAAAATAAGAGATTAATTTGACTTCAGACATTCAACATTTTAGTATATTCTTAGGAGCTAATTTTTACTTACTTTGTCTGAAAGAGAAAAGAGTAAAGGAAAGTCAGAGTGAATGTAATAGTGAAATGTGGAGATTACCATTGTAAATTTTATAATTGTTATCAAAAGTTTAGGAAGGCAGAATATTTTCATAGTGTAGTATAACTAGAATTGTGTGTGCAGAAGAATATTAAAATTGATTTAAAATTTCTAGAATCCAGATAGGTGTAAAACACATGAAATTCAGAGGGATAAGCCAGTACTAAGAAGTCCCAAAGTTTATATTCTAAAACAGTAGAAGATAAATCAAATGTCTTTTGTTTACTTTTGCTTTTAAGATAAAGCTGCTATTTATATTTAACTCCTTTGAACCACTTCCTGTACCATTTAGAATATACTATAATAATTAAGAGTTAAAATTTTAATTGAGATAAAATCAATGGATAGTGAAATGCAAAAACCTTAAGTGTATAATTTGATGATTTCTGATACATAAATACACCTTGCAACCACTAGCTAACAAAAACATAGAATATGTCCCTCATCCCAGAAAGTTCCTTGTGTCACTCCTAGATCATCGTCCTACCCCATAAGCAAGCAGGGTTGAATTCTATCACTGTAGATTAGTTTTGCCTGTCCTTGAACTTTATAAAATGGAGTCATGCAACATATAATTTTGTGTGCCTGGTTGATTTTTCTAAGAATGGTATTTTTCAGACTTATGTATGTTGTGCCATGCATCAATAATTGATTCTTTTCTATTAGTGGGTAGTATTTCTCTGAATGAATTACCACAATTAGTTTATTTGTTCACCTGTTGTTGAAACTTTGGGGTTGTTTCCAGTGGGAGCAATTGTGAATACAGCTGCTATGAACATTCAAGTACAAGTCTTTTGTGCAAATACACTTCTCATTTTTCTTGAGTAAATAAAGATCTAGGAGTGGAATTACTAGGTCATAGGTAAGTATATGTTAACTTTTTAAGTAACTACTAAACTACTTTCTCAAGCAGTGGTACCATTTTGTCCTCTTTGGCAATAGGTGAAAGGTCTAGTTCCTTCATATATCACCATTTGGTACAGTCAGCTTTTTAATTATGGACATTCTAGTGGGTATAACATGGTATTACGTTGTGGTTTTAATTTGGATTTCCCTGATGTTGTTATCTTTCAAGTGCTTTTTGGCCCTTCCAATGTCTTCTTTTGTCAAATGTTTGTTCAAATATTTTGCCCAATTTTTTTCAACTGGCTTGTTTGTCATTTTATTATTGATTCATAGGAATTTTCAAACGTATATTCTGAAAACCAAAGCAATCTATAGATTTGATACAATCCTTATCAAAATACCAACAGTGTTTTTCACAGAACTATAACAAATTATATTAAAATGTGTATGGAACCACAAAAGACCCAAAATAACCAAAGCAATCTTGAGAAAGAAGAACAAAGCCAGAGGTATCACAATTCCAGATTTCAAGATATAGCACAAAGCTGTAGTAATCAAAACAGTATGGCAGTGGCAAACAGATCAATAGAACAGAATAGAGTCCAGAAACAAACCTATACATATATGGTCAATTAATCTATGACAAAGGAGGCAAGAATATACAATGGGGAAAAGACAGTCTCTTGAATAAATGGGGCTGAGAAAACTGGATAGCTACATGCAAAAGAATGAAACTGGACCACTTTCTAACACTATATACAAAAATAAAGTGGACTAAAGACTTAAATGTGAGGCCTGAAATCATAAAAATCCTAGAAGAGAGCACATGCAGTAAATTTTCTCACACTGGCCATGGCAATATTTTTCTAGATAGGTCTCCTAAGGCAAGGAAAACAAAATTAAAAATAAACTGTTGGGGCTACATCAAAATAAAAAGCTTTTGCACAGCAAAGTAAATCATCGATGAAACAAAAAGGCAACCTGCTTAATGGGTTAAGGTACTTCCAAATGTTATAACCAATAAGAGGTTAATATTCAAAATATGTAAAGAACTCACACAACTCAACATCAACAAACAAATAAACAATCCCTTAATAAGTGGGCAGTAGAGCTGAATAGACATTTTTGCAAGGACATAGAGATGCCAACAGATACATGAAAAGATGCTCAATATCAATAATCATCAGGGAAATGCAAGTCAAAACCACAATGAGATATCACCTTACACCTAGCAGAATAGCTAGAATAAAAGAAGACAAGAAATAACAAGTGTTGGCAAGGATGTGGAGAAAAAGAAACCCTTGTATATGGTTAGTGGGAATGTAAATTGGTTCAGCCACTGTGGAAAACAGTATGGAGTTTCCTCAAAAAGTAAAAAGTAGAAATACCATATACTCACAGTGCCTGGGTGGTTCAGTCTTGATTTCATCTCAGGTGACAATCTCAGGGGCATGAGATCTATCTCCATGTCCAGTTCTGCATGGGGCATGGAGTCTGCTTAAGATGCTCCCTCTCTCTCTCTCTCTCTCTCTCTCTCTCTCTCTCTCACTTCCCTCCTACCCCCACCCCCTACTCACACTTAAAAAAAAAAAAAAGAAAAAGAAATAACGTATGATCCAATAATTCCACTACTGGATATTTACCCAAAGAAAACAAAAACATCAATTTGAAAAGAGATACGCACCCCTATGCTTATTGCAGCATTATTTAAGATGGCCAAGATATGGAAGTATGGAAGCAACTCAAGTGTCCGTTGATAGTCAAATGGAAAGGAAGATGCAGTACACATACACACACACACACTCACACACACCCACAAATATTATGCAGCCATAAAAAAGGATGAGATCTTGCCATTTGCGACAACATGGAGGGAACTACAGGGTATTATGCTGAGTGAAGGAAGTCAGACTGAGAAAGACAAATGCCATATGATTTTACTCATATGGAATTGAATCTAAAAAAACAAAACAAGTGAATAAACAAATAAACAAAAAGCAGAATCAGACCTATAAACACAGAGAACAAACTGATGGTTGCCAGAGGGAAGGAAGTAGGGGGATGAGCAAAATGGGCGAAGGGGAGTGGGAGGTATAGGCTTCCAGTTATGGAAAGAATTAGTTATGAGAAAAAAAAGCACAGCACACGGAATATAGTCAATGGTATAGTAATAGTGTTGTATGGCGACAGATGACACTTCTGGTGAGCACAGCATAGGGTAACATACAAAGAAACTGAATCACTATATTGTATGTTGTATGTTTCTGAGAACTAGTCCTTTGTTAGAATCTATATTGCAAATATTTAATCCCAGCACATGGCTTACCTTTCCATCTTCCAAGCACTGTTTTTGAATAGGCAGAATTTATCCTCTTATTTTTACCATATTTTTTTAATTTTATAATTAATAGTTTCTGGTTCCTAAGAAATGTTGCATACTCTAAAGTGTAAGATACATTTTTTTTTATTTTTTTCCTGAAGTTTTATGGGTTTAGCTTATACTTTTAAGTCTCTAATCTATCCTAAATTAATTTCTTTGTAGTGTGAACTAGAGCTTGAAGTTTATTTTTTCCACATATTTATATTAATTATGAAGTTTTAAGTCAAATATTTTGGATGAGAAACATAAAAACACAATATTTAAAATGATTTCTTTTACATTTTGCCACTTTTATTTTATTATTGTAGAGGCTGTTTTTAATGTAGCTCACGTCTATACAAGAATAGTCTGAACAGAAGTGGGCTAAAATGTTCATAGGTCTGGGGAAGGCAAACCACTTCTGCCATTTGCTTCTGACTCAATTCCACATTTTCTGAGGATATTTGCTAGATGGCTCAAGCTTAGGAGGTCTCACACATCCTGGGGCCAAACATGCATATGGAGCAAACTGCATCATCTGCTTCTCTTACAAAATGCACTAACTTTGGCAAATGATTTGATTCTCACTTTAGCAGCCATCTGCAAATTGTGCAGTTGCCCTCCTGGACAGAGGGTCTATACAGCCCTCTTTTTTTTTTTTTAAATTTTTTTTAATGTTTATTTTTGACAAAGGGAGAGTCAGACAGACAGACAAAGCACAAGCAGGGGAGGGGCAGAGACAGAGAGGGAGACACAGAATCCAAAACAGGCTCCAGGCTCTGAACTGTCAGCACAGAGCCTGATGTGGGGCTTGAACTCAGGAACGGTGAGATCATGACCTGAGCTGAAGTAGGATGCTCAACTGACTGAGCCACCCAGGTATCCCAGCAGCCCTCTTTATAATAAAGATATCACAATGTTATTGTGCAGGGCTTTTTAAAATTCTACAAAATAAAATAACCAAGTGAAACTAACACTTGAATATATCTAATTATGGAATCTCATTATTCTATTTAAATGTTTTGAAAACTACAAATTCTATTTAATATGGGGTCCACACCACTATTCTTGCTTTAGGGAAACCACAAGCTCCACTATAATATAAGGAAAATAAAAGCTGTGTGATGCAGAATTTTATCTTGTCCAGGGCCTAAAATAAAGGCAATTGTTCTGAGCAGTTAATAAAGCCAAGATACAAGCTGCACCTATTAGCAAAATCCAAAAAATTCTCAAAACGACAATTTGCATTTCATCCTTTTCTAAAGTCCTGTCAATAAAACAAACCAAGGGAAGATAGTAAATATGTATCATTTGTACTTTCATAGCATAGATATAAACTGGTTCACAGTGATGAGGTCAGTAAAATATTTTAGGAGAAACCAATACAATTTTGTAGCTGTGTTTATGATGTCCAGAGAATTTGACTTATTACCCAGAGTCACCAAATCTGACTCTTCTAGCAATCAGATATTAATATGATATAAAAGTTTTTGTCTTCATCATACCTGATTTTCACACAGTGGTAATCCAAAGTATTTCAAAATCTATAGAGCTAATTTATAATTTTTGTGATTTTTATATAAAACTCAAATATTTGCTACAAAGTGTTGTATTCAAGGAAACAAAATGCAGCAACCAGAGGTAATTAAAAGTAATTCTAACTCCTAGGTGTACCTCTTGAAAAATATTGCATGAAATCTAATTTATAACCCATTTCTTTAAAATCTTATTTTGTTTTCCTCATTCCTATTGATTTTCTGATTTTCCCACTCTCACTTTCAACTCTCTTCCCTGACTTTCCTTTTGTCTGTCTCTTGATGAGACTTTCTCTTTCCTTTCCAACTTCCTTTTTATCCCTTGCTATTCTCTTTTTCTGTCAAGGCAGTATCTTCATGCAATGTGTGCATCTATTGTTCAGCCTCTAAAGATTCTGTTCATCTGCATAGTAGGCAAGAGAACAGAGAAGAGTGTGTTCCCTCACACAGTTCCTGCCCCTGTTACATACATACCACCCCTCTTCAGCAGTCTCAAGATAATTTAAGGTATCCAGCACTGCAGTGCACCTCCAGCCAGTACTTATCCTTCAATCAAACTCAACAGAAAGGCTGAGGTTAAGCAATTTTTCTCAATTAAATTGAGGATAATAAGGAATTTGGCTTAGGGCTTCGTCTCCCAAATAAAACATTTTCTGAGTGAACTTCTAGCTTCTCTAAGGCTTTACATGCACAAATATACCTTATCCATCTTCCAAACTGTTGGCATTATAAACTTTCCCCACTTTACCAAAACAAGGGTTCTAGATTAGAACAAAGAAAATTAAACCTATGATTGTAATTTTGTGTGGTCACTGGGTGAACATGCACCAGTTTTTTTTCACAGAATATATAGACAATTCTGATCATGGTGGATTCTTTTTTTTTTATTTTTTTTAATGTTTATTTATTTCTGAGACAGAGAGAGACAGAGCATGAGTAGGGGAGGGGCAGAGAGAGAGGGAGACACAGAATCCAAAGCAGGCTCCAGGCTCTGAGCTGTCAGCACAGAGCTGACGTGGGGCTCGAATTCACAAACGGTGAAATCATGACCTGAGCTGAAGTCGGTCGCTCAACTGACTGAGCCACCCAGACACCCCATGATCATGGTGGATTCTTAAAGAATCACTTCTAATTTCACTGCCTGATAAGCAGAGATATAAAAACCTTTGCCCCCTTAACTACTTAGGGAACAAGATTCTAGCTAATTTTGTGCAAAACATAGGGTCACTAGGTGTTCCACTGCTAGAATATAAAGAAGGTCACAACTTAAAATAATACACATAATCTTTCTGGTAAAATGAAAGTGAAATCTATGATAAGGAAATTATATAGTCTACTTCTATTGAGTGATTCCAAACATTTTATTCTACATGGTCCAAACTGGAAACATCAAACTTAAAATCCCATTTTATCAAGTGCAGAAGACCCAAAGAACATTAAATACCATAAAAAGTTTCACCACTGTATGAAAGACTATAGCGCTACATCTGTCCAGGCCTAAAAGATCTTAAAGTCAAATATGATTTTACTATCTCTCGAAAAGATGTACGATAGTAGAAATGCATAATCAATAATATGGGCTCTAGTTTTCAAGGTATAAAGATATATGAATTTTGAGTTTTCATTAAAAAGCCATCTTCTTCAGGAAGCTCCCATGATAAGGGTAAAGCATTTCCACCTTACTTAATTTCGATGATCCTAGCACTTTATTCATCTTTGATCTGGTGATTAAATGCAGCTAGTATATTTGACTTCAAAGTCAAGCAAGCCTGTAAGCTATATATGTATAGCTTTTCAATAAGTAACAGTGAAAATGTACGTTCTATCTTTACTATCACTGAATGGTTTTTAAGAATAAGTCTGAGAAATGTGAGCATTTCTGTTAGAAATTGTATGGCCTACATTAAAGCTGTTAGCACTTTCCCTATTTTGTTGAGTTTATTTTGTTAATTCATATTTATATCATGTTTCCTTTTTCCATGATCAGTGGTCTTCTATTCCTCACGATTACCAAGCAATGTTTCTATGTTTTCCTCATACCTATCTCTATAATCTTATTCCCAACTTACTAGCGATTTCAAACTAATTTTATTCCTTTCAAACCTTATGCCCTTTCCAACCAACTCTTAATTCTTAGAAAATAATTTCATCTCCTCACTCACAGAGAATGCAGAATCTGTCTGTACCAGTTAGGGTACAGTCCTAAACTGCTATAACAGAGACTCTAAAATCCAATACTTAAATAAGATAAATGCCCATTTTCTTCTGGCATAGCATGCAAAGGCAGATAGGCAAACAGTCTAGGCACTACTCAGGAGGATAGCCTGGATCCCAAGTGGGAAGTTTGGCTCATGCCCTCACATGATGAAAACATGTGGTTTTCATCTCTGCATCCAAGACTGAATGCCATTTTAGTCATTTCCCAGTCAGGTAGAAGGAGAGAGGGTAATCCCAGGGTAAACCACTTACTGTATCTTTACTAAAAGATATACACATCATCCCATTCATATCCCATTGGCCCAAACATAGTCACATAATCGCATTAGCTGCAAGGCAGGTCATTGCAAGGGATGTTCTATTACCAATGAGAATAAAAAGAAAATTAGTACCAGAGGACAATTTAGCAGTTGCCATCAAACCAGTAAGTAGAAAATTTTCAAATTATTTCTACAAATCATAACTTAACCTTAACCGTAAGGCACAACCATAAGGCATAACTTAATAACTGTAAGGCATATATATATATATATATATATATACATGTGTATATATATATACACGTATATATATATATATATATATATACACGTGTATATATATATACGTATATATGTATATATATATATATACACGTATATATATATACACGTGTATATATACATACATATACATATATACGTATATATATATATACGTGTATATATATATATATATATATATATATATATACACACACACACACACACACACACACACACGCATACACCTGGATCTATACCCATCCCTTCTTATTCCCTTTGGTTATTGGAGGATCTATTCATCTTCCTATCATCCTGAACCTGCATTTATTTCATTTTCCAGGAGGCTTCCTCTGTCACTTATTCTCCTTCTTTTGTAACTTCAAATATACCATGTCTGCTGTCTCCTTCCCATCAAAATTTACACATATGTAGATCCTTATGTTTCCATTCTTCAATGTCTTCCCGACATATCCTCCTATCACCCTCTTCATAAACTTAAATTCTTTGAAAATTCCTCTAAAAAGTACAGACATGCTTTCCTGTGAACTGACCTCATCAGAATCACCTTGGGAACATTCTAAAAATTCAGATACCTTTGTTTTATCCTTGGAGAATTTGAGTCAGTAAGCCTAGCATGGCATAGAATCTGTATTTTTTTAAGCCCCCCCAAATCTTAAATGCATCCAGGTTTGGAAACCCCTAATATGTGCTCTGTCTGTACTTCTTACCTCCTATTCACACACCCAATTCTGGTTTCATCCTTACTAGTCCACTGGGATGATTATGAAAATTACACCTCTATCCACCTGCTCCAACAGACTAGAAAGCCACAAGTCAATCTTGACTCCTCTTCCTCCTTCCTTGCTTACCATCACACCATCACACTACTCATTAACCAACATCTCCTCTGTATTGTTAAAGATAACATTTACTGGTTGAAACATTTTATGTGTATTGACTACTTTATTCCCCTTAACAACCTTAATTGGTACAATCATAATCACCAGGTTTTTTTTAACATGAAATTTATTGTCAAATTGGTTTCCATACAACACCCAGTGCTAATCCCAACAGGTGCCCTCCACAATGCCCATCACCCACTTTCCCCTCCCTCCCACTCCTCATCAACCCTCAGTTTATTCTCAGTTTTTAAGAGTCTCTTATGGTTTGGCTCCCTCCCTCTCTAACTTTTTTCTTTCCTTCCTCTCCCCCATGGTCTTCTGTTAAAGTTCCTCAGGATCCACATAAGAGTGATAACATAATCACCAGTTTATAAATCAGACGCTGAAACCCAGAGAGGCTTAAAGCTGGCCCAGCATCACAGTGCTAGTTAAGTGGCACCAGGATTTGGATTCAAAGTCTGACTCTGAGTCCATGGTCTTAACTCTTAACCACTACTATAAAAGCTTCTTTACCCATTAAATACCTTTCCAAATTGCTCAAGTTTCACTAACATGACTTAGATCATATCATCTCTTTCCTGGTTTAATAAAGTAGCCTCTAACTAGTCTCTGTGCCTCCATTCTGTCCTCTTCAACCAGAGAGATGCTTCTATCACCTCACTAGACAACCTGCCCATACCAGCTCAGAAAAGATTTAGAACAAACAATGTCCATCCTTTCTTGTCTTCACATTCAGTGACATCCTACTGGTAGCTTTAAAATCAACAGAGTGGAAATATTTATAACACAGAAATGAGCAAACACCACAAACGTAGGGGTTTTGTTCCTCTGAAGAGCTAGTTTTTAAACATTTGTTAGTATGTCATTGTTTTCAATTAAGTCTTGGCATATCAGTCAGAGACTTTGTGACCCACAAGGTGAATCATGATCATGTGATTAGTTTCTCAAACATCATACACCTGGGCTAGTTGTCTCTTTCATGTGCTCTTAGAAAGCCTTGAACATTTTCGTCCTACCACTTATCACACTGTGTTGCAATAACCTGTTTACCTGTTTTTATTCCATTAGACTGTTTAAGGATAACAAGTATTTTTCATGTACTCCTAGCATCTAAAACAATGCCTGACACATAATTAGTGCTTAAAAACTACCTGTGGAATACATGAAAGAAATAACAAATAAATTCTTTCCCCAAAGATTTGCCAAACCCCACATTAGTCCTTTTAAGCAATATCCTTGTTACCTTTTACTCCTCAGTTTATGAACCATACATTTCAGTACTGTATGTATTACAGATAATCTATCCATCCCCAGATCACACTTTTTAAAAAGCAGCAATAAACTTGACTAGGCTCTTCAATATTAGAAATAGCTACCCTCATCAAAGTCACCAAAAATGTTCTTTTGCATTTTATTTGCTCATATTGTACAAAGTTTGGCTTGGAATAGAATTGCAGCCTCAGCTTCCCCCTTACAAAAGTCTTCTGGGAAAGAAAGTAGTTCTTGACAGCTAGCTTCTGTAGCTGGAAGACTGCCACAAAAAAATCTGAATATGCTGCTGTTCCTTAAAATAAAACCTTCTCCCTCATTCATGTAAATTATGTTGCTTGAGAAGGATTTTTCCACAGATGAGTACAGAATAATTAATGTAATGTACAAAGCCCATCTCTAACTAGAATTTTGACATAACCTACTCCCAAATTGCCCCTCAAGAAATTTGGCAAAAGTTCAATATCTTTTTATGTGTATAAATGACAACCCCCACCAAAAGAAGTGTTTTCTTTGCAATTGCTTATGTCAGTATTTCAAAGCCTCTTTTTGTCAAGTGGTAGTAGTCTAACTTCATTTTATCCCATATCTGAATATTACTTGAATTATCTCTCAAGTCCTATTTTAAGTTAGATGACATTCACTGCTATGGTCTATTCAAATATTAAATCACTTTATAAACAAAAATACACTGGCCATCTACTGTGTGTCTGGTTCTCTTTTAGGCATTGAAAAATCAGAAATACAAAGATAATAGAAGCTTCCTCACCTTGGGGAGTTTATAGTATAGTAAGAGAGAAAGGCAGTAAACATATGAACAAATAAACCATATGCTTTCAATGAGTAGTGAGTGCTTCAAGGAAAATGAAGACCGTGTGAAGAAACGGCAAATGTGTCATGTCAGAGAATAGGCAGGACAGGGTGGGCTATTTTAGATCGGATAATCAGGTATGGTTTTTCCAAAAGAATGACATATAAACTCTGATGGGAAAAAATAGATATCCAAATGTGCAGTGGAGGGGAAGGGTCCCAAGCAGAGGGAATACAGCAGCAAACTCAGAGACCCTGAGGTGAGGAGGAGGGTAGGATGTGTGACTGACAGGTAGTCAGCAGTACCAGGAGAACAGTGATTTTAAATCACAAGGTCTCCCACCGTATTTAGTTTTATTTTCTTTAAGAAAACGCATACTCATAATGTGAATCATAAGCTTATCAGGCTACAACATGAAATCTCTGGACACAGAATTGGGAAATAACATAGTAAAAATGCTAGAGCATAGTTCAAAAATTAGGAAATGATGAGTCTCGAGTTTTCATTACCTTTTTTAATAGTATTTAATTGTGAGTTTATACAATTTGATTTTAATAATGGCTATGTTTAACAACTGGGTGACAAACCTCCTTAGAATTTAACAACTGGTTCCTGCAAACTGGTGCGTGCCAGCTCCAGCAAAGCACTAATGTGTGCTCTCTGTGAGTAAGCGCTCTTTAATCTGTCCGGGAACCTAAAAGGGTCTACAGAAATATTTAATTTTGTGTCTTACTCCCTGATGCTGAATGGTTTCTCCCATTTCCCCACACTCACCTGATAACAAACAAAAACAAAAAACAAAAAAAAAGGAAAAACTGGTTTGTAGACATATCATTTGTGGTATATTCTGGAAAGTAAACTGGTTTTTTTTTTTTAATTTTTATGATTTCTCATATATTAATGTTAAGATCAAAAGCCAGGGTTCTAGGGTTCCATACTATATATTAGCAGTGAGAAACTAATAAAATTGTTTTAAGGCAATCATATAACAAACTTAAATCTAATACTGAGGTTACTAAGATGCTCTTTAAAGTGCCTAAGCATTGAGATAAAAACTAATGATTATGTGACTAGATGGCTACTGAGAGGGTAACTTTTTAAAATGCTAAGTTCTTTTGCAAAAGCCAAGTGCACAAGAATGGGGTACTAAATAATCAGTATCACCATGTTTCGAGCTGATAAATATAAGAGCATTGCTAGAACTGTAACACTGACTTAACCATGAATATGCAATTTTATTTTTTTCTATCCTTATCCACACCTTCATTATCACCTATTTAAATTTAATTTTAACAAATGGCTTACCAAACATTAAAATTTTTCACTGTCTGTTGGAGATCTAGAGCAGACTGATTTATTCTGCAGAGGAAACAAACACACACAAACAACATGTAATATTGCTCTTAAAGCTGCAAAAAATTAACAATTTACAGATTGGTTCTCAAGTATAAGGAAAAATAATTTAAATAATAATAACAAATTACATTAAATATGTTTATTGTATATACATGAAATAGGAAAGTATAAAATGATGGTTTTAAAATATGTAGTTCAGTTATAAGCGAAACATACAAATTACAAAAGATCAGGGGCTTTCACAGGGACAACTGCAAAATGGTTCTCTTTAACAATAATTTGTCTGCATCACTATTTTAGCAGGTTTTACACATATCAAAAGACAGATGTACAGTTTTATGTATGGAGAATTGTTTTAAATGAGCTGTACATAGTATCATAAAACCTAAGCTAATAGGCAAATTGGCCTGAAGGCCTTACTAACAAATGTGGCTTTCAAGAACAGCAAAAGAAATGGCCTGGGTACTCATTAAATAGAATTGACTACAATTCACTAACTTCCAAGTGTGGTACTACATTTTGTATCAGAATTAGGATTGCCGTTGGCTATAGAGTTTCCTCCAAAATATGGACATAGTGGACTGCTCATCTTTCACTTAGCTTATTACACATCAGATGGAGCATTTAGTTACGTGTGGTTTAAGAACAGATTACGTTCTAAATCACAAGAATTTGGTCCCTGAAGAGTAAGAGTGAGTCATGTGGGTTCTAGGAACCCATATGAGTTGGAGATTTTGCAATATAACAAAACCTGCGATAAAAAATAAAGTCTACTGAATATTAGAAATGTTAGCAATATTTTTGTAAGTAAAGAAAATTATGATTAAAAAATAATACAGAACCACCTTAACCAAGTGATCAATGTTAAAATCCTACTAATACGACATATTGATATTATCTAACTCCCTGACAGAATGCACTAAAAAAAGCATTCTTCCTCCAAATTCATAACCTTAATTTAATCATAAGAAAACACCAAACAAGCTCAAATTGAAGAATGTTCTACAAAATACTTGACCATTATTCATTCAAAGTATCAAAGTCACAAGAGACAAAACAATGGAACTGGCACAATTTGGAGGGAGAGACATATATAAGTAAATGTTATGTAGGATACTGGACTGGACCTTGGAACAGAAAAAGGACATTAGTAGAAAAGCTGGGGAAATTGATTAAAGTCTAATAGTGATGGATCACTGTTAATATTTTTGTTTTGTTCATTCTTCTTTGGTTATGTGAAGTGTAAACCTTAAGGAAACTGAGTAAAGACTATATATGGAAACTGTACTGTCTTTGCAAATCCCCTATAAATCTAACATTACATCAAAAGTACACATTTAAAAAACATGAATTTATAATACATAAAATGTAGAGAAAAATAGAAATTATATATCTTATCACCAAACAAATCAAACATTTGATTGCTGATTTGTTGTTATATTGATTTGATTTGTCATGTTCTCTTTTTCTGTCTTTTTTTCCTTTTCTTTATATTAAACCTCTAAACACTTGTCTTTGGTAAGGCTGAGCAATACTAGGAAGGGCACACATTCTGCAACCTGAGTGCCTAGCTTCAGATTCTCTCCCTTCCATTTACTGTGCGATTGGAGCAATTAAATCCAGAAAATAAAAATCAAATTTAAAACTTAAATTAAATACATTAACTTCTGGTGCCCAGTTAGTTTATGGTACACATGGACAAAATAATGTCTCCCACATTGAGTTGCTATAAGAATAAATGAATTAATATATGCAAAGCACTTAGAATAGCATATGCATAAAGTGAGCACCATTTGACAGAAGTACAAAAATAGTTTGTAGGCAGACTAACATCTCCCACTCTAGAAAGCAAAGTGGGATCACTCTCTCCTTTTACTCTCCTGCTGTAATGAAGTTGATGTTACTGGAGGGTGGCTATAATTGATCAGACACTTGTGACTGAAATTTGGACTTCTGAAAGCATATTGTGTGAAGGGGCAGCATTAGCAGAACCAAGAAAGCAAAAAGTTCCCAGCTCCAGCACTCCAGCCAAATTCTCCCCAGATGGAAATCAGGTTATGCTTTCAGCCGCCTACCTCTTTCTTGCTAGCCATCTTCCCCATGCCGCACTAACTCCAGGGCTCCTGCTGCTCTATGAGCCATCGTATGCCCTTCCAACAAATTGCCTTGCTGCTAAAGTTTATGAATGTTGCTTTCTTTCATCTGCAGCCACCACAAACATGTGTGTGTTCCCTGATGCTGTATCCGATGACCTGATTTCTAAAGTCTGTGAGAAGAGGTATCCGGGAGTCTTGCTTCTGAAGGCATTGTCCTCAGATTACACTTTGACTGAAAAGGAATGAAGTGTCTCTACTTGGTGTCTGAGATAAAGTTAAAGGGAAAGGAAATCCTATTGGAATGTAGGCTCCTTGAGGAAGGGCTCACAGTGGTTCAGCCATGTCCTGAATATTGCTCATCATGCAAGTTCTCTCTGGGCTCAGTATAAAGAGTAAACAAAGGTGGAGGCCCATTATTCATGGAGATTTAATGGGTAATTCAACTATTGATCAGACTGATGCAAAAAATGGCACAACTTGGTTTTGTTCTCAAGACAACTCATTGTACCTTAAATACTTAAAGTTCAATCTATATCCTTCAATGGGTGCCTCATAATAAGACTTTGATATTAGAGAACAGCCACGGGTATCTGTGTGTTTTGCATGTTGGAAAAATTATTCGGGAAGATGGAATGATTACTGAAGGCCCTAGATTACCATGTAAATGCAATGCTACTTATATGATTGATGAGAACTCAGGAGAAATTCATTGGGCCTTATAAGAAAAGCTCCTAATTAAAAATTTAGATTATTAGATTACAGGCTTGGGTTGGATAAGATTTCATAAGAAACTACAAAATAATACTCAAAGAGCTAATTGAAAGCACAAGCAAAAAATCTCCACTAGAGTTTGTGAATGTAATATACAATGAGGATATTATGCACTGCTAATCAAAAATCAAGAATTCTAATGAAGAATAATACCATTAATGTGATATATTTAAAGATATTCCCTCAAGGTGAGCCTTGTTTTAGTTTTTAAAATTCATCCTATTATAATTCTGGTAACTGCTTGATTTTATATTTTACTATGGACTTGCTGGATATTTATACAACTGCAAACTGCTCAGAAAGAGGAGAAACAGAAATGGGGATAATTAAAAAACTATAGTGCACCTATAAAATAGAAACAAAAATGGAAAATTGTGAGGTTAATATACATCTAAAAATCACTTAACTTTTCCCTAACGCCGAAAGGGAAGAGTACTCCTCCCCCTCCCCTTAGCATTTACCTTAGAAAACTTGACATTCTAAATTTTTTCTCGGTCTTTTTGATATGTATATAAATCTTTTTAAAAGATTGATAAGAATCAAGCCAGTTCTGCATTCCAGGAATGCATTTCTTGGAGGCTTCAGAGAGATTTCTTTGAAGTGTGAACTTCTAGGAGGGTGGACGGCTCTCCTTTCCCTGCCTCTGGGAATTTAAACCTAGGTGCTTGGCTTCATGATGTTACTTCCTGCTTGTCATCAAGATACCAGGAGTTGGGGAGGGGAGGGGAGATACAAGGAGTCGAGGTACAAACTTCCAGTTATACAATAAATGTTATGGGGATGTAATGTACAGCATGGCGACTATAGTCTATAATATCATATTGCATATTTCAAAGTTCCTAAGAGAGCAGATCTTGAAAGTTCTCATCATAAGAAAAAAAAAAATTGTAACTCTATATGGTGCCAGACAGTAACCAGACTTATTCTGGTGATCATTTATTCACAATGTATACAAATACAAATCATTACGTTGTACACCTAAAACCAATATATTGTTAGATGTCAATTATACTTTAATTAAGAAATAAGATACAAGAAATTTTATTCCTTTTCTTTCAGTTGACAATTAGCATGAATGCAATGAATTGTATCTGCCTACCTCACGGTAATAAAAGGTGAGATTTTTTTCTCTCATTGCAATCTCCTCAGCAGATTGCATGTGCTGTGCATCTCAATCTGATTAATCTTTATACAATAATAAAACTCTTTCATTCTTTTCTATATGGAAAAGATTCACTGGGATCCAGGAGATTTTCTTTCTAATTATATTTCTCCAGCTCAGCTTAGTAGTAATGGGATATAGTGGAAATAATTCCTAGAGAAGCTAGTTAACTTCTCTCTGAATAATGCCAAGCCCAGATGTGGAAAGCCATGTAGGATATGCCATCAGACACAGAAACACTAAGTAAGCCAAAAACTAATTAATATAATCTAAGAGAAGTGCTGGTGGTGGGTCAGGTTGGGGAAGGGGATTAAACAGAACTTCTGAATGTTTTTTTTAATGTTAATTCAGTATTACTTCAATACCAGGGTAAGGAGCACTAGAGAAATGTAATGACAGCACACAAGAGAATAGTGTTCCTATGACACAATAGGCAATGAACTACAAAACACTTGGAAGGAATTACAATATGGTAAAATAAATCTTCCCAAAGGCTGGAGCTATGTCAATTTTAACTCATTTTTTACAACATTCTATGAAAATGTCAAAAAACTTTCAATGATGACATTGACAAGATTGAGTGATCATAAGGCGCGAGTGCCTAGATACATAGTTTTGTACAATGGAGAAAGAAGTATATTCATGATGTTTTGTAAAGCTGAAAGCACTTTATTTGATGGTTAGTAGTTTGCAGTGCAGGGCATCACATCTGTTTTTCTATTATCCTGTACACTGTGTGTGAAATAAAGAACATTTCCTAGACTCTGATCTGTAGAACACCAAAGTCCCATAAGACATTATTTATAGTCAATGAGAAAAAAAGAAAAGAAAAAAAAAAGCCAGGAGGTTTTATGGTCAAATAAGTCTGAGAATTCCCCACTTGAAGTTTTACAATCTAGGTAAGCATGTTAAATGCTATGAGGAAACATACAATAAACAATTCCAATTAATTAGAATCTCCCCAATTATTTGACCATGAATTCTCCTCCCCTTTCTTTTTACCCATTTAATAATAACAACAGTAATAATGATAATGATAAAAATAGCTATCACTTATTAAGCACTTACTGTATGGCATAGTTTTATGTACCATTTTTTACATGTAAAACTCACTTAGTCCTTATAAAAACCATACTAAGAATATACTATCATGGTTATCTCCACTTTACTAATGAAGAAATAGAGGTTTAGAAGAATTAAGTAATTCGCCCAAGGTAACCCCAACTTGTGGTAGAGAAAGAACTTCAATCTGGAAAGACTACCTCTTAGCGACTTTGCTCAGCTGTCTCTTCTCTTCCTTAGCAGAACTGTGTGTGCTCAGCCCATTCATTACCTCAGAAAGGCTGGTCATAGCAGGACCTCAGTGAATATCAGTATTAATATTCACCATCTGTATCATTGTTGCTATTTTCCTCAGTGATTCAGCCTCTACATGGAGTCAGCCTCTATGTGATACAGAAAACAATGTACTGGTAACAGACATATAACAACATTTGACTGCCTAAAAATGTAGTATATATACAGTAGGAGGAATACAAACCAGGTTTTGAGTTGGTAGATCTTTATTTCTGCCAAGGGTATGAAGTAACAAAGAAAAAAAAGGTCTTCATACCTACTTTCAGAAGAACAAGGTTTTCTTTTCTTTGTTTCTTGCCATGCAAACTACCTGTTGCCTTTCTCAGTCTAGTTTCCATGGTCATGCAATGGAAAGTCCCTTGAAATCTAGCAAAAATAAATTGCTGGTACTTGTTTTTATTCCTAATATGACTTTGTGTGTTTCCCTCTGTGTCTGTAGATATTTAAGCTTGAAGGTAGGAATGAATGAATTAGAGGAAGTCAGTGAGAGGCTATTTTTAACCAAAATCATGTTATCTTCTTCTAAAGGATATTCTTCAGGCAAAATTTGCATCTTCTAAAAGCACTTCTGAGATTCCTTTCCAGTTCCTTACTTAAAACTTGGAGATTTATGTACTTGAAGAAAGCAGTTATATAAGTTCAGTGTTACTTCATTCATGAATTTCAAAGAAGCTTAATATTTGTATCATTATATCTACTTTTAAAGAACTGTATGGGTTAATAAATCAAATCACGGTCAGTTGTCAGTTGTCAGTTTGTATCCTTGATCTATACAGCAGTAAAGTATAACTGGATTACTTCCACCTTTTTTATCTAAGGGTGGCTTGTCCCATGCTTGGGACATTGGTTTTCTAGCCTAGAGCAGTGGCTCTCAACAAGGGCTTTGTTCTTACCACTTTATTCCCATAGAGATTCCATTGTTCCTCTCTCCCATCACTACCTAAAGGGGCAGTTTTACTGACTAGCAATAAATAGTAACTATAGCAACTAACATTGAAGTGCTTACTCTGTGTCAGGCACTGTCCTAAGCACTTTATATATATTAACTCACTTAATTTCATCCTCATAGCAGCTAAATGAGGTAGGTTCTAATATCATCCCCATTTTAAAGATGAGGAAACTAGGGCAGAGAGAAGTGAAAAAAACTTGCCCAAGGTCACACAGCTGTTAAGTGGCAGGGCTAGTATATGGCAGAGTAGAGATTCAAATCCAGGCAGCCTGGCTCCAAGGTTCTTGCTCTTAATCTCAAGGCGGTGCTGAAGCAGGGTGGTATGGGATTCCTCAGGAACAGGAGGGATGGGGTGGGGAGGAAGGTCATCATCTCTACAGCCTGCTCCACTTCCAGTTCTCCACCTAAGAGTAGCCTAAGGCAGAGCAACCCTGTTGGTTTGTTGATGAGACTTCTCAGTGTCAGTGAAGATTAAGGAAAGAGAAATTTAAAGGCTGAACCAACAGGATTTGGAAATTGATGGATAGAGAGCGAGTTAGAGCCTGTTTGGTAGAATGCGCTATTAACAGAAATAGAGAATCCTATCTGCTTTCAGGGAACTTCAGTTGCTTTCAGGAAAGGCCAGAGTGTAAACACACCACTTGAATTCAATGAAGAAAATAGAAGGATTTGCTCCTGTTACAGGGGGACAAAGGAGGAGCACTTTACCAGCTGGGCAAGGACGGATCATCAAGAAAAGCTTAAAAGCGGGGCGCCTGGGTGGCGCAGTCGGTTGAGCGTCCGACTTCAGCCAGGTCACGATCTCGCGGTCCGTGAGTTCGAGCCCCGCGTCAGGCTCTGGGCTGATGGCTTGGAGCCTGGAGCCTGTTTCCGATTCTGTGTCTCCCTCTCTCTCTGCCCCTCCCCCGTTCATGCTCTGTCTCTCTCTGTCCCAAAAATAAATAAAAAACGTTGAAAAAAAAAATTTAAAAAAAAAAAGAAAAGCTTAAAAGCGAAATCCATTTTCTAAGATTATAGACCAATAAATCCAGTATTCCCCCTTTACAATCAATCAACAAAAACTTTTTTAAAGTGTTACCTCTGTTGTCATAGTCAACTAGAAACACTGCAAATGTATTAAAGGTGATTCTAGTTTTTAATTTTCCAAGTACCGATTAATTTTAAACTATTTCTATCAAAATGTCTTATCCAAGAACATTTTGGTTTTTGCTTCTTGTTGTTTTTGTTTTGTTACTAAAAATGGGCCATATAAACTCTACATGCAATCTAAATATGTTCTTGCCCTTCTCTGTATGGTACTCTTAAGGATATTCATCTTGTCTGTGGAAGTGTTTAATTACTATATTGCACACCTGAAACTAATATAACCCTGTGTATTAACTGGAGTTAAAACTTAAAAAAAATAAAATAAAAAAAGAAGAAAACCATGAATGGGATAGCTTTACAATCAGTACATTTCTGGTAATACTATAATAGAATTTTGTTAAATCTTACAAAAAAAAATAAAAAGGAATATTCATCACCAAATAGGATGCCATCCTATCTGCCACCCTTTTAGGAGAGTTGTAAGTAAGGGTTTATTCTGCATTTCTAAGCAGCAGGTGTCAAGAGGGTCAAAGGATTTTTATTGTCCTTAAATATTCTAGGCATAATGCAATTTTCATTGTTTAAATGCTTACATTGTTGAAACTACTCCCATTAATCCATAAATTGGACACTAACACACAAATCTAATTAAATCTTTTTTTAAAGGGTGACTTTTTTTAAAGGGCGATGTCACATTTGGTCATATCAGAAATAATCACAACAGAAATGATTCAAGTTAAGGATGGTTTTCAATAATGTTGGTGATATCTAGAATTAAGCTGTACCTTGGAATTTGTCTAAAAATCAGATCTAACGCATCTGCATTGTTCATATTCTTGTGATAAAAATTGAACTCACTGAATTGAACCACTTAGGCTTCTAAACATCTGGGAAAGAAAATATAATATGAAAAAACACAATAGAATGAAGAGGTAGGATATGTACAGCTTCTGAGGCTACCACTGCAGACATGATCACCCAGATTGAGGAAGCAGAGTTAGGTATGGAAGACTGGCGTGGTGAAGGAAGAAGTGGACTGCAGTCCAGGTGTCCCAGCTCTAGCTGGTTTCATCACCTCTCACACTCAGGCCCTCAGCCTCAGCAAATGTAAAATAAGACATTGGACTAGAAGGTCCCCAATGTCAAACTGTACAAAATCTAAGATTCTAAACTCTGCATCTGTTGTCTTAATGTCCTTAAATTCTGCATTTTCTGTAATGTGAAAAATTGCATGCTTTTCACTGTTAAAAATTATAGTATAATTGAGAGTGGGGCTGAATATCAGAAGTTTTATTTTGAACATAATAAATTTGGGATGAGTGTAGATGAGTTGTCACTTATGTTTACAGGTCTAGATAGAGTGTTCAAAGAAGTCAGGGTTGGTAATACAAATTTGGGCATATTTATGGTTTTTAGCCACAGGATTGGATGAACTAGTATAGGAAATAGGAAGGGAAGAAAAGAATTATGATGATTGAGCTATCAAGTACTCCATCATTTCAAAACCATGAGCCAGAGAAACCATCAAAGGAGCCATCAGTCAGACAAGAGGAAACCATGTAGCAGGGTGATCTGCTGCATCGAGACCTGTGAAGGAGGATAAGTCACATGAGAACTAAGAACTGCCCAGTGGATTTAACATGCTGCTTCTTCTCCCTGAAATGCTATTCCAGTTGTTCACATAGCTGACAATCTCTCTTTCTTCAGGTCTTAACTCAAAGTTACCTTCTTGGTGATGCTGGCAATGGCCACCCTACCAAAAATGTCCATACACTTCTCCGGTTACCTGTATCCCCTTTCCCAGCGTTATTTCTTCTCCTTCGCACTTTATCACTATGTAGTAGACTACATGCTTTCCATTGTCTATTTCACTCATTAGAATAAATGCATAAAGACAGGGATTTAAGTGTGTTTTGTTCATTGCTGTTTTGTCAGCACCTAGAATACTGCCTGCCATCCAGTTGGCACTTAGCACTCAATTAATACTAATGAACGAATGAACAAATCCACCAACCACTACATCAGATTTAGGAGCTTTATAAAGTTGGCATTTTTTGTTGTTGTTTTTAATCAAAGCTTAACTTTGGACATAGACTCATCTTCCTCTAGTGAAAAGTAAATGTGTAAAAGGAAGAGATACTTGCATGTTTCTTAAAAATATTAAAAAGCTAGCTTGCTAAAGGTCGGCCAAAGATTATGTAAACCGTTGTGTAGATTTTGATGATGCAAGAATATATAAGTCAGGGTGACCACTCCCAAGGAACACTCAGCCTGGTAGTGAATGAAAACTCCATAAATGGGAAAACCACAGCACAGCATGGTAAGTGCAAACATAGGTAAGGCCACTAGAAGCCTCATCAAAGTGAAGTCCAGGCCCAGAGAGGTAGAGAACTGGGGCCAGACCTCACCTGTGCTTGACAGGGAATACATCAGAAAAAAAAAAAACCGGGATTTAAGTCATTTGTTCACTGAGTATTCATTGACATCTCAGCGCCATATTAGGCACTGGGGATATAATAAGCAAAACAAACACAACCTCTTCCCTTTCAGAATCCAACCTAGCAACACTTACAACCCACTTGTGTGAAATCAGTACTTCAAACAAGCAGCTATTGAAACACTTTATAGGTCCTGGATCAGCCAATTCTAGGTAGTCGTGTCACACTGGCCTACACTGGAGCGGCTCTATGGTGTGAAATCCAAGCACACCCCGTCACTCTCCAGTGGTTACAGAAAAAGTACAAGGTTTTATTTTTTTAATTTTTTTTTAATGTTTATTTATTTTTGAGACAGAGAGAGACAGAGCATGAACGGGGGAGGGGCAGAGAGAGAGGGAGACACAGAATCCGAAGTGGGCTCCAGGCTCTGCGCTGTCAGCACAGAGCCGGACTCGGGGCTCAACCCACGGACCGTGAGATCATGACCTGAGCCGAAGTCGGACGCTTAACTGACTGAGCCACCCAGGCGCCCCTACAAGGTTTTATTTGAGCAAAGGCAGTCAACTGAGCTATATACAATTCTGTTTTCTAAAGAAATGCATTTAGTTTTGGCATTTCAAATGGAAACAGGTCACTGGAAGGCTAGGTGCTGGGATTAAAAAATATATAAATCATAACATTTCAGCATAAATTTTTAGTTTTTTCAGATAATTCATTTCTAAGTACGAGCTATCATTCTAGATGATTTTATATTGTGACTGGTACTTGCCAACTTCCAAACTAAAAGGATACCAAGGAACTAAATGTCCTTAGGCTAACTCATGAGAAGGAAAAACAAATTCATTTTGCAAGAGCTAATGCTACAAATTCTTATGAAATTATATATTTGGGAGTGAAATGTAAGTAAATATATGGATAGTCATACAACTTCTTTCTTAACCATTATACACATTTTTTGCACATATAGTGAAAGAAAACTTCAGGCAATCACGTTTCCCTTGGGAAAGACAGTCATTATATCAGATTTTTTTTTCTTTCTTTAATTCTAATATAGTTAACATATAGTGTTACTTTAGTTTCAGGTTACAATATAATGATTTAACAAGTCTGTTTATTACTCGGTGCTCATTAAGCTAAGTGTACTCTTAATCCCCCTCCACCTTTTTCAACCACCACCGCCCCCCACCGCACCCCTCCCATCCACTTCCCCTCTGTTCTCTGTAATTAAAAAAGAGTCATCAAACCTTTTTGTGAACCTTCCTGAACCATGGTATTATTTCACTAATTGAGCCTATGGAGAAAGATACTGTTCTCAGATTTTACAGTGTTGCTGATTCTGAAGAGTATTTATAGTGAAGTTCACCAATTAATCAGGAATCTTGCAAAACTTTTGATCTCTAAGTATTAAACCTAGAATTCTTTTGTAAAAGACTATTTTTCTAACAAAAAGTTAAGAGGAACAAGCAGAAATGTGTGCAACTAAGTGATGTCCAAGAAAGTATAAGATGATATCAACCTCAATGACTTATGAAAATCATTCTCTCCACATCTCTAGCACAAAATCATAAAATGTTGAAGAATAATCTTCATTTCATTCTGTCAATAACATATGAGAGGAAAAAGCATTTGAGTAAAGTGAATTAGGAGACTCCTGGGATCAACTGTGTTTGTGACACAGTTTGTGACATAATTGTTTTTGAACAGTCTGACAAGTCAAAGGGTGGGAACAGCTTCAGCAAAGAAATGATTTGGGGGGTGGGAGGGGCAATAAAATGGCTTTAGAGAAGGTTGTGGTGGTCAGTGATCTCATAACTGTTTTTGTATAACTCACTATTGTTTCCCTGCTTAGGCTGTCATGCTATACCTTTTCTTTCATGAGAAAGGTACACGTGCATAAAACTAAGCATGAAATGTTTTGTCAAGAAAGCCATTACCAAGGTGCTCATCAATCCTAAATTTCCTTCTGTCCGTATCTACAAATGCAACTGTGTCTATGGTTTCAGTACACTACGTTAAATGAAATTACGGAGTCATCAACAAAATCTAAAATCTATTTCATGTCTTATATTTTAGAAGGCAATAAAAAGTGTGTATTTCTACTTAAAAAAAATTAATGTGTCAAATGTCATTACCTAGAAGGTCAAACATTCAGGTATAAGGAAATATCAAATATACAGAATTATCCATCCCTTGTGAGTTAGGTGTTCACTGTACTTTTGAGAAATAAAACCTTAAAAAAAATTCTGTACTATAAAAGGAAGAGAAGATTGATATAAACCTGTATCTACTAGGTCAGATCTATTTCACATGCTGGGTTGAAAGAAGAGCACATAGTATTTCTGCTTTAGAGTGAGTTTAACTCACATCTTCTGTCTGGTGCTAGTAACATTACTAGGACTCTGCTTACATCCCCCTGGCCTTGCCCTCTGCATTATGAAGCCTGCTTACCATGAACACCTGAAGTTCTCTGCCTGAGGGCTTTATCTGGCCACAGGGAGTGTGCTCAACCTGCATGCAGGACAAACTCAGAAGTGCAGAGTCAACACCCACAGAAGCAGCTCTCAATAAATGATGGATGAGGAGTGGAGAGATATATACCCAAGCTGCCTCACTTGTGATAGCTCTGAGGTAAGCTAAATTTATTCTACCTCCCTGAGTTTCTCTGCAGGATTGAGCCCTTTGGTATATCTGGTGAGTGAGTGGACAACACACCATTTTGTGTGTTTTTTTTTAATTGTTTTTAATGTTTATTTATTTTTGAGACAGAGAGAGACAAAGTGTGAGCAGGGTAGGGGCAAAGAGAGAGGGAGACACAGAATCTGAAACAGGCTCCAGGCTCTGAGCTGTCAGCACAGAGCCTGATGCAGGGCTCAAACCCATGAACTGTGAGATCATGACCTGAGCCGAAGTCGGACACTTAACCTACTGAGCCACCCAGGCATGCCTGTGTTTTGTTTTGTTTTGTTTTTAATGTTTACTTATTTATTCTGAGAGAGAGAGCAAGCGCAAGCAGGGAAGAGGCAGAGAGAGAGAGAGAGGGACAAAGAGAATCCCAAGTAGGCTCCCCACTATCAGCACAGACCCCGACATGGGACTCAAACTCATGAACTGTGAGATCATGACCTGAGCCGACATCAATCAGAGTCAGAGCTTAACCGAGTGAGCCACCCAGGCCCCTGCCACCATTTACTGTTATTTCCCTTCCCTCTCTCACTTTTCCCACTCTTCCACTCGTGTTCCTGCGATCATCTCCCAAATGACCTACTCTGCACATAAATCCTTGCCTTTAGGATTACTTGGATATACCCAATCAAAACACATGGCCAGAATTTATGCTTCAGTTGTACATAGGCTTTAAGTGTGGGCCAGAGTTCACATATAAATATAAACACGTTAGGTTCTAAGAGTATTTAATTAGTGCACATGTTTGGCAATTGGCAATCAGAAGTTATACTAGGACTTTTGCTTCTCCCCATGAGGGACTAAGAGCCAAGAGAATTATGTCCTGCTATTAAAAAAGGAGGAGGGAGGGGGAGGAGAAAGAGAAAGATATATATCTGACACTGAACAACAGCCAGAGCAAGACTGTGACCTTGAGACCAAAAACAAAAACAAAAACAAAACAAAAAAAGGAGTGATCTTTACATTTTCTCCAAATTATTGCCTGGAGGCAGCTTTAAAGCCACAGGGAAGGAGAAGCCTGAGAAGGCTCGAAGTCTCATAGTCCAAAGCAGGTGAGGAGATGAGTTGAAGAAGGCTGAGCGAACTAGAATCCCTGGGGCAGAGGACCACAAAGGAGAGAGAAAAAGTTCCTGAAACCTGAAGAGAAAGCCCTCTGAGGCTCTACTGAGTATTGATCAGCACACATCTGGGGTAACACCCCACATGGCTATGGAAAGAACTTCCTAAAGGAATTCTCAGAGCTCAAGCCATGCTGGGAATAGTTTGTCTTCTCACTGGCCATAGTGGAAAAAATGGGTAATCCATAGAACTTGTCCTGAGAAGAGTGTCACCTGAGCAGTGCAGCTGAAGGCTGCAGAGGACCCACCAAAATAAAACATCAAAGCAAGATTTGGAAAGGTCAGCGTGATCCAAAGTAACTTAATTATACACTACGACAAAGCCCAGCACTCCTATCCCCTTGGCTTTCACACCTACATAATTAAACAAAATGTTCAAAATATCCTAAATTTAATAAAAAGTTACAAGTTATGCAATGCAGCAGAAAAAAATATGATTCTAAGCAGGAAAAAATATCAGTCAATAGAAACAGACTCAGGAATGGCAGAAAGGTTGCAATTAGCAGACAAGAAACTTAAAGTAGATTTTATGAATTTTATAAATGTGCTCAAGTATTTAGAGAAGATAGATAGATAGATAGATAGATAGATAGATAGATAGATAGATATAGTAAGGGGTGAAAGATATAAAAAAAAAGGCCCAAATAGAACTTCTGATTATGAAAAATGCAGTATCTGAAATGAGAAATTGCAAAGAATGAAAAGTCAAAAACCACTGACTCATGAGGTCCATGGGATTTTACCTACCACTTTTCCCCCTAGCCCTTGGCCTCAGGGCCTTTGCACTGCTGCTCCCTCTGCCTGGAGCACACTTCCCCAGGTATCTGTTTGACTAGCTCCCTCACCTCCCCAGGTCTCTGTTCCCCTTTTCAGTAAGGCCCTCCCTGGCCACCTCACTCAAACCTGCCTACTCCTCTCTACTCCTTCACTTCTTTCTCTGCTTTATCTTTCTCACAGAATTTTTCACCATCTAACTTGCTCTACATTTCATGTATGTATTTTGATTTTTGTCAGTTTTCCTCACTATAATCTTCATGAGGGCAGAGGTTTTTCTCCCCGTGTTCACTGCTATCTCCCAAACACCTGCAACAATTCCTGGCACATACGAGTGCACAAAGATTATTTATCAAGTGAATATTTTAGAAAAATAACTCTGGCTCCCATGTGTGTTGATTGTCTACTACAACATGAAGGAAATAGAAAACATGGTTTCATAAAAGTGCAATATAACATCTTTTAGTATTATATCTTCTGGCATCGATATACACCTTCATATTAGCAAATGTATATTCTCAGCATTGCTCTCCTCTTTTCTTCTCTTATTAATAACCTAAAGGCTATTTTTTTTTCTTTCCCCTGCTCAGCACAGTGACTGAAACAAAGGCTTAAAGAATCTAGCAGAAATGCAAAACAGAAAGATTTGGTTGCAGTCCAAACTCTCTTTTCCTGCGATTGAAGATTAGCTAGGACTGGATTTGTGGAGAGGAGAGGAGAGAGTGCAGCAGTGGCTAACTAAAAGAGAAGGAAGGGCTGAGCTGAGGCCTCAGAAATGGAAGGAGGAACAGGACCCCTATCTCTAGTAGCACCAGGGAAGTGAAAAGAGCCAACTCTGGGCAGCCCTGCGCTACATCTTTAGTCCTGATCAGACAGATGGACATGTTTTGTGAGGGTGGGAAAAGCTTTATCCCTCTGATAGAATGACACCAAGCAGAACCAAATAGGAATTTCCCCACTAGATGAGATTTAAAAATGAGAAAAATTACAAAGCAGTACTGACTGGTAAACACAGAAATAGAATGCAAATATAATTTCTTTTGCCTATAAGCTATTTAAATGGCACAAGGAATCTCCTACCACAGACTTGGATGAGACAAGGGATCTAATCTGCTCTAAGAAGAAAAGCAGAGTCAAATTCTCACCAAGTTAAAATTTTTAATAAGTTTCTACTATCATTTTTTCCTTTAATAATAGTAGATGATGTGGGGCGCCTGGGTGGCTCAGTCGGTTAAGCGTCCGACTTTGGCTCAGGTCACGATCTCGCGGTCCATGAGTTCGAGCCCCACGTCGGGCTCTGGGCTGATGGCTCAGAGCCTGAGCCTGCTTCCAATTCTGTGTCTCCCTCTCTCTCTGCCCCTCCCCCGTTCATGCTCTGTCTCTCTCTGTCTCAAAAATAATAAAATAAACATTAAAAAAATTTTAAAAAAAATAAATAAAAAAAAAATAGTAGATGATGAGAATTTCTTGTATCTCAGTCATTCGATGACCCTGAATGTGCATTTTTAAAAATTTTCTTAAAACATTTTTTATAAATTCTATTCATAGGACCTCTGCCTTAAGAAAACTGGCCTTCTTATATTCTTAGTATTGGAAGAGATCAATCTGTCAGCCTGCAAAAGCAGTGGCTATCACACTTCATGGAGCATCAGAAAACCCCCCCCCCCCCCCCCCCCCCACGGATTTGTTTAAACACACTGCTGGGCCCTGCTCTCAGAGGTTCTGATGCCTAGGCCAGGAGTGGGGCCTGAGAAATTGCATTTCTTTTTTTTTAAGAAAGAAAGAGAGCATGCATGAGCAGGATAGGAGCAGAGAGAGAGAATCTTTTTATTTATTTTTTTAATGTTTATTTATTTTTGATTGAGGGAGAGCAAGAGCAGGGGAGGAGCAGAGAGAGAGTGGGACAGCCATCCCAAGCAGGCTCCATGCTGACAGTATGAGAGGCTCGAACTCAGCAACATGAGATCATGACCTGTGCAGAAGTCAGATGCTCAACCAATTGAGCCACCCAGGTGCCCCGAAAAATTGAATTCCTAACAAATTCTTAAGTGATACTGATGCTTGCTGGTCGGGCTTTAAGAACCACTGACTAAAGTATGGTGTTTAACTTTTGAAGTGTTATAAGCATCTCTGCCTTCTGTAAATTGCTGTTTCTTTCTTGTACAAGTTGTATCCCAAGTCCCTGGCACAGGATGGGCTTTCAATAAATACTTGTTGAATGAATGTGTTAGGTTTGTTTCTAAAGTCATGCTAAAGTAATCAGACATCATTATACCCATATTAAATTTTTTACCAGTTAAAAAACTTTCTGACAAAACTTCTATATTATCAACATACTTTGTAAGTGAAAGCAACATTTATAGGATAAGGCTTTTGTTCTCATAATTTAATAAATTGAGACTTTGATTTTACACCACAAAAAAGCAACAGGTGTTAACATACTGTTCTTTAATTAGCCAGAGTGAATGAGAAACTTGAACTGATGTACAAATGACTAATTGAAGTCAACAAAAGGCTAAATGACATCACTGTTTGCAGTACCAACTCAAGTTTCATAATAGCCCAAAAGAAAAAAGAGATAGAGAGAAGGGAGTTAATACTGGAGGCATCCAAGCACCAACAGAAATATAGTACACACTGAACACAAAAGAACCTGGTCTAGGTCACCATATTTGTTATGGGCTAATAGTCTGCCCAGATGCCTTCTTTGTATGTATCAACTTGTGATAGTTTAGTAACAGTAAGAATATGTAGTGGAAAATAGTATTTTATTAAATAGTATTCTTAGCTTTTTAGCATTATGTTTTGTGGTGCACTATTACATTTTGGGTCATCAAACATTTAAAATTAATATGTTTCTAAAAGAGGAAAAAGGAACCACTAACTATAACGACGACTCAAATGATGGTGCATCATACTCAGAATCAAGTAAACAAATGAAACATAAAAAAAAAAATTTCTATCTTAAAACTTAACATCAGGGTGTTATTTTTAGTGAAACCACACCATCTATAATATTAATTTAATATTCATTTAAGTTTTATTATTTTGGGGGCACCTGGGTGGCTCAGTTGGTTAAGTGTCCAACTCTTGATCTCAACTCAGGTCACGATCTCGTGGTTCATGACATTGAACCTTGTGTTGGGCTCTGCACTAACAGGACAGAGCCTGCCTGGGATTCTGTCTCTCCCTCTCTCTCTGCCCCTCCCTCTATTTTGCTCTCTCTCTCTCTCTCTCTCAAAATAAATAAATGATTTTAAAAAATGAAATGAATTTGAGGAAATGAGGAGAGAAAAAGTATAAAGATATTATTCTGTTTTTGTCCCTGTGAAGCCAATATTAATAGTTGGTACTAATTTAACCTTTAAATTAGTATTTATAAGGGCCTATGAATTATGTGAATACTTTTGAGATATGACCTTCTGGTTATATGTCTATAATTTTAATCAGTTTAGTGGTGCAATAAATGGGAATTGGACTAAAATAAGGAAATAGGTATTTCAGAATAAAAGTAGTAATAATAATATTTTCTTCACTTTATAACTTTAGATATGTGACTATTCATAAAAGGAAACTTTTAAAGGTATTTTAAGTAAAAACTAAAAGGAAAAGAGATAACGGACTTGGTTTGGGGAACATATATAATAATTAATGTAATATTAACATTAATTTAACTCAGTACTTTGTAAATTTATTATCCAGATTTCCTTTCTCCTAAACTATCAAGACTTGTCTCGTAAGGCAAAGACTAAAAATTACTATGCTATGCTATTTACAAAGAAAGCATCCGAGAAAGGGATTTAATTATAATATTTGAGAACAGAAACACTACCCTTAATCACTGTTCATGAATTTGCTAAACTGGAATATTGTATGGTAAACAGTTTTCAAATTTTCCAAGAGAGATAAAAATATAGTTCTTATTATAATAGGGTTATGAAGATTAATTAGTTAATATTTGTAAAGAACTTTAAAGATGAAATGCTTCCCTCCTTTCTGTGTCACTGAAATCATTAAACAACTGACAATATTTCCTTCTTAAAGTCTTGAAGAGGTCTATCCAGTGCCATACAACTATCTAAATTTTTCATGTTAGAATTCAAAATTTGAGCCCCATATTCATGAATAAAAATAATCATTTCTGGGGCACCTGCATGACTCAGTTGGTTGAGCGTCATGGCCATTGGGCTGGCCCTGGGTGTGGAGCCTGCTTAAGATTCTCTCTCGCTTTCCCTCTGCTCCTCCCCTGCTTATGCTCTCTCTCAGATATAATAATAATAATAATAGTAATAATAATAAAATAATTAGTTCCTTATTAAAAATATTCAGATCAACTTGGGATTTTCAAAGATAGAAACATGCACATCCTAGGAATGATACTAAGATTGTTGAATTACTTTTGCTTTCCAATATTTGATATAATACACAAATACCAAATTTATGATTCCTGAAAGAAGGTTTAGAACAATACAAAATATTTATTCTTTATAGAACAGCTTCAAAACTCCACGTGGGTATATTTGTAGAGCTGTCTTTTTTTTAAGTTTTTTTTTTTTTTTTTACATTTATTTATTTTTGAGAGACAAAGAGAGAGCACAAGTGAGGGAGGGGCAGAGAGAGAATGAGACACAGAATCCGAAGCAGGTTCCAGGCTCTGAGCTGTCAGCACAGAGCCTGACACAGGCCTCGAACTCAAAAACATGAGATCATGACCTGAGCCAAAGTTGGATGCTTAACCGACTGAGCCACCCAGGAGTCCTGGTAAAGCTTTCTTTATATGTCTCTCTTAAAACTGATGGGATATTCAGGATTGATTATTCCTGGAATTCATTTTGCATATTTGCCTTCCTGTGCTCTGGAATTTGGGGCTACCAGCAAAGATAACTATGTACCTGTTCAGACACTGGTAGCATAGAGTGAGAGTCTGGCAACATCTTGAGGTAAAGAAAGAAAATTTTAAACGTATAAGAAAACGAGCTAAGCCTTTTTTTGTTTTTTTTTTTCCTGAGGCGGGGGGGTAGAAAGGGAGATAAGAAGGGCATAGGTAATTCTGCATAGTTTTGAAAAAGCTTCATGAAAGAGCTTGAAGCACCAGGGCAGGATTTCTCCACCTTGGCACTACTGACATTTTGTGCCAAATAAGTCTTTGTTTTAAGGCTGCCCTGTGCATTGTAGGACATTAAGCAGCGTCCCTGGCCTCTGCTTACTAGACACCAGTAGCATCCTCCATTCCACCCCACTCCCTGCCAGATTGTAACAACCCAAATGACTCTCGATATCGCCAAATGCCTCTGGGGAGTAGGGTGCAGACAGAATTGCCCCCAGGTGAGAACAAGAGACAAGGTTTGGCACAAGGAGAGGACCAACATCCGAAGTGCTTGCCTAAAACAAACACTGGGAACCGGGACTACGATGCTAGCCAATCTAAGAGTCAGAAATGGCAAATGGTTCCACCAACAGCTATGAAAAATTGGATCCACTAGCTGGGAAAAAAAAAAACATGCTGATAAGAAGAGCTACCTTCGAGTGGTATCTACTGGGAACGACACTTGGAGTGGCCACAGCTTTAAGTAACTGCCAGACAAAGCTCCACATCAGACACTTAGTAGTGAGGATTTATGGTCCTGGGCTATGATGCATTTTAATGAAGATAATTGTCTAATAGCTCCTTTTAGGAAATTTGATGGGCTTCACTACCAGAAACTTCTTGAAGAGAATTCATCGATTTTCACTCAATTCAGTAGACAGTTATTGAGCACCTGGTGTACGTCAGGCCATGTGCTGGCTATCAGGAATGCAGTGATAAAAACATTCTACCCTCAAGGAACTTATGCTCTAGAAAGAAACAGAATTATAACGAGTCTGGTCTCCAGATTCGTGGCAGAGGGTGTGGCCTAGGCAAACAGGGTCCCAATTCTCTACAGAGATAACCACCATATAATTAGAATTTCAAAATCAGAGGACTCTTCATTTTTAAAGAACAAAATGCTTAGCTTTTTTCCCCCTTTCATTTTCAATCTCTCAGCCATTTCACTGGCATTTCAGGCAGCTGCTTTTCCTTCATTTCAGAGCAATCAATATATGAACATTTTAAACAGCAAAAAGGCACTTCAGTTGCAAATTTATTTTTCTCCTGGCATACATGTGCACAATCATTTGGATTTACACGATGGTGCTAGCCAGCCAAAGTCAGCAAGCCTTCCTAAAACAGTGTTTGACTCAGTGATGATGGATGTGCTGTCTTTTCTCATTTCGGCCCATCTGCCTAATAATAGCAAGGTAACATTATTAATAAACTACTGGCATGGCTAGTTGGGGAATGTACAATCCAATTATGTACAGTTTTTAATTCACTACGGGCAAAATGCTCACTACTTTTCCACATATGATTCCCAGGCCCATCTTCAGTGGAACTGAACCACAGCCTTTGTAGACTAGTCATTAGTATTCAGAATAAGAAACAATTGCTTGGAACAGGAAACAGAAGCCAGACATTTGGCAGCATCACACAGAGTTCACTGCTGAAGTCAACCGTCAAAGCGACTCCGGGCTGACAGTAACTGGCCTCTGTTGCCATGGGAACAGCACTGCGCTGTGTTAGTAAATAGTTTCGGTTCTCTCACCTGCTAGGACATAAATTCAGAAATTACTGCTGATTGTTAAGTCCACTGTTTATAAGTGACCTATTTACAGAGTAAATACTATAAATCACTCTTTGTTTCAGAAAAAATATCCAAACGGTTCTAAAAATATCTGAACCTTAGGGCATCCAAACATGATTAAATTTAATCGTGCAAAATACTTGCCAGACAAAACTAGTCCATCCCTTCATTCCCATGATTGCTTATTTTGCCAGAAACTAGTTCCTAAAGATACAGAAATAAAATAAAAATTAAAACAGTGAGGATGTGAAGATAGTGCTAAGTAAAAGACCCTTCCAAATTCAGAGTAAGGAGTCAAGCCACTTTTAAATTTTTTTGTAAGCCACAGCTGCAAATTTCAAGTTGTAAAAAAGTCCTATATTTTTTCACATCTTCCATTCTCACTCATAGCCAAATGAGCTGAGTAAGGCTTCCTCCTGCCCATTTTTGACTTAAACATCCCTGTATGGGAATTCCTCTGTCTTAATAATTATAATAATTATTATCCCCAACCGAGATGTATGAAGTATGACAGAAAAAAAAATGTCTTGACTACGGCAGTTCAGGAAAAATCCCATAGTACAAGCCTCTGAGTCTCAGCATGCTTACTCCCCATCTCTTCTAAGTCATTCTGGCTTCATTAAGTTTCTTCTTTCAACTTTTTTCAATTTCATGCTAAATTATATTTTCCCATAAAGTGTACAAGTAAAAAGTTATTTTCTCTTTTGGTCTGAGTAGCCAATTCCCCCTCATCAACAAACATGAAGACATGCCCATCATCCTCTTCTGTGATTTCTACTTGCATTCATCAATAAACATTTACCAAGCAAATGTCTCCACGTCATGTGCTACACACTTGGCAGAGTGGATAACACAAAGATGAATAAAACATGGTGTTTTTGCTTTTAAAGAGCTAATCTAGTGGTGGGAAAAAAACGGAAATATACACAGATATACTACAATTTAGTAAGAATATAGTAGAAATATAGTAGATATAGTAGAAATATAGTAGAAATATATTAAAAATGCAATGGGATGAGGTGCCTGGGTGGCTCAGTCAGTTAAGCGATGGACTCTTGATTTTGGCTCAGGTCATGATCTCATGGTTTGAGGATTCCAGCCCCATGTTGGGCTTCACTCTGACAGTGTGCATCCTGCTGGGGATTCTTTCTCTCTCTACCTTTCTCTCTGCCCCTCCCCCATTCATGTGCTTTCTCGCTCTCTCAAAATAAACAAACATTAAAAAAAAGTGCAACGAGAGCATTATGAGGTAAAAAGCTAATTTTGATTAAGGAAATAGAAAAGTTCCCATTGAGAAAGTGGTTTTTCCACCTTATCTTAAAGAGTAAACAGGAGTTTTATATAGGGTCATTGAGAAAGGCAGATGCTAAAATGGAATTTTCAAAAAGCTAAAAAAAATTACTCTCATATATATATAAAATGAACATGGGTCAAATACTTTATTTGACTTACAGAGAGTTATAGCCTCTACTGGACAAAATTCATTTGCATTGCTGTGAACAGGAATCATTTATATTGCTATGGATAAGAATCATTAGCAATGCTTTCAGTTTTCTACAACTTAACTTCTACCACTACAAAGCTGTGAATAGTCTAGTCAATAGAAAATCACTCAACTCTGCATACCCCTATAGAAGTAACAATCCCATAGGATCCTCTAGATAATACCCAGTATTCCCTTTACTCAATTTCTAAGTCTTAAACAACTTTTCCTGACAGAATAAAGAGGCTTTCCAGATTTAGGGGAACATAACATTAAAGATGAAGAGTTATGGAAAAGTAAGTACTTAGATATGACTAAAGATGAGGTTATGGGAGGAGAGAGATGTCAGTGGAGTCATGGAAAAAAGTTAAGATTAACTGGAATGGGGGTTAGGGGTCAAATTCTAAAGGATCTCATATGCTCTGCAAGAGTTTAGACTTTGTCCAAAAACACTGGAACCCATTGAAAGATTTCTAAACTTAAAGTGTGAAACTAAAAGATGTTTACTGTTCCCTTACTCTTAATTCTTAATTTATTCAAATCTATATCTTATACATTTATGGCTTATTTTGAAGAATTTATTAATCAAATATTTAATTTCTCCCTGTTGATTTTCTAAACTTTAAAAATGTTTCTATTTCTATCCATACTTCTATCTATAAATGTTAACTTAGAAAAAAATCATGTAGACTCTGGAAAACTCAAACAATTATCACTGAATTGTTACAAGATTATTCCCCTGGGAAAACTTATATTTCCATTATTTAAGAATATAAAATCATTTACAGTAACTATATGATAGTCACATACTAGAAGTAAAATTATTAAAATTATTAAGAATCAGAGAAAAGGTAATTCTGAATTTGATGGTAAAGCAAGAAAATAGATTTTAGATAGATATCATTGTTGTTTATTACAAGTTTCAAGAAAAATTGAAATAAACTCAAAACTGTCACAATCATTTTCTTTTTAAGACCAGCAGGAATCTCTGCTAAATTCTCATTGTTTTTAAAAAATCAAGGAAATAGAATCAATTTTCATGCCAAATATCATCATAACTTAAAACAATGCAATTATCACGCGAAAAAAAAACACTAGATAATCTGATACTATCAGGACTTTATTTTATATTCTCTAATGCAGCATTTATCAAACTTTATCAACTTTAGAGCCTCTTAAAAATAATTTAGGACTCCAAAGAGATTGTTTATGATTGTCTTATCTATCAGATTTACCATTTTAGAAATTTAAGCTAAAAATTAAAAATAACTATATTTTCAAAAACAAAAGAGTGACAAGAGGGGCACCTGGGTGGCTCAGTCGGTTAAGCATTGGACTTCAGCTCAGGTCATGATCTGGCAGTCTGTGAGTTTGAGCCCCATGTCCAGATCTGTGCTGACAGCTCAGAGCCTGGAGCCTGCTTCAGATTCTGTGTCTCCCTCTCTCTCTGACCCTCCCCCATTCATGCTCTGTCTCTTTTTGTCTCAAAAATAAATAAACATTAACAAAAATTTTTTTTTAAAGAGTAAATTTTTTTTAAAATATAGTTAATGTCTGGCTTAAAAGAGGACAGCTGGATTCTCATATTTGTGTCTGCATTCAATCTGTTGTGAAATGTATCATGTAGCCTCTGAAAAACTTTACTGCACATTCTTGGAAGAATGAATGTAAAACAGGACAAAGGGTATCTTAGCATTATTACAAAAAGGTTCTTGGTCCTGCATATTTTCTGCAAGGATCTCAGGGACTTCAGAGATGCGCAAATCACACTTTGAGAACCACTGAATTAATGTATTCACTCGAAACTACTTTCGAATCAGGCCATAAGCAACCTAGTTGCATCAATTTAAGAATCCCAAAGACACTATTATATTTGCTCTTAAAACTGTATATACTGGGGCGCCTGGGTGGCTCAGTTGGTTAAGCATCTGACTTTGGCTCAGGTCATGATCTCAAGGCTTGTGAGTTTGAGCCCTGCAGCAGGTTCTGTGCTGACAGTTTGGAGCCTGACACCTGCTTTGGATTCTGTGTCTCCCTCTCCCACTCTCTCTTTCTCTCTCAAAAATAAATAATAAACATTACAAATTTTATTTAAACTGTAAATATCATATAATATGCCCAGAATCACTAAGGAAAACAAAATATGAAATATAAAAGATTGGAATTTTCTCTTTTAATATTTCAAGATAAATTAATTTCCTTAGGGGGAGAATCAAAGAGAAGTTGTGGCATGTGTTTGCTGTTTACTCTTAGGAAAAGTTCAACAATTAATGAAAAGATTTAACTCTAACATTTTCTAAGATAGCCTTTACCCATTGAATCTGGCCATGAAGGCCATGAGCTAACTCCACAGTAATAATCACTTTCTATGTGTGCCCATGTATATATGTAGCCTTTGTGAGGGGAAATAAACTTAACTTCCAATTCTAGATAATTACATGTGGTTAAAGTAAGCTTAGAGTCTACATAATTCAGCCTGGGTTTAATGACCTTCTAAGTCTATGCAGTCATTCCAGTTGTAAACCATGTATCACAAACTGATATCACAGGGAGGTCCAAAAGAGAAAATGAAGCATAACAGTGTCACCTATTAGGGGAAAAATTCAGCAGCTGACTTACAATGGTATAAATCAAGCTAAATATCCAGAAAAGGCCCTTTCAGTCCCATTAATTAGAAAATAAGCACATCCTTAAATAGTCTACCTTATGATAGGAGTTCATGCATTCTCATTGCACAAGGTTTCAGACTATGTTTTTAATATGCTAAGGGCAGATCTTTGAGCCTTTCTCATACGTAACTGAGAGCTACTGAGGGTGATAAAACCTCAATTCCATTCAACTGTCCTAATGCTTTTTACAAGAAACTCATACACAGGTGCATGAATGTGGGGACTAGAGAGTTGGAAAAGTGTTAGAAAATGAAACATTGATTATAATACAAGGAACTTTAAGAGAAGTATAGAGGGCTATGGATATCCATAGAAGGGAGTGGTTTAGGTTGGGATAATGAGAAAGAGTTGGTAATAATAAGCATAGACATACACTAGTAAATAGGATTTCAAAAGGTAAAGATTGAAAGTGAGGTTATAGCTTTAAAAAGTGCAAAGACAGGAAATGGAAACATGTGATTCATGTTCAAGACATGGTGAAAAGCTTAGTGTGGTTAGAATACAATCTTGTTAGGCAAATAGGTAAAGTAAAATAGGAATATTAGCATGGTGCCATGATGCTTGAATTCCAAGCTGAGAAGTTTGCAGTTAATTCTGAGGCAAGAGGAAATAATTAAAGATTTTTAAGTAGTAGTCTGAGTCTTGCATTATATGGATTAGAGAAGAGAAGTGAGACACCAGTAAGTAGCCATTACCCCAGTCAAGCCAAGAAGCAATGAATACATGAGTTCTGAACTAGAGCTCTAACCATGGAATCATAGAGGCAAGAGTCATTTTCTAGATGGAATCTATAAAATGTACCAACAGGTAAATATAATGATTAAGAAAGACCTATCAAAAATGACTCAGATTCTGACCCTAGCCCATTATTAGGGAAATAATCATATCATTAACATTAATAGGAAAGTACAAAAAACAAATGAATTGATTTGGGGGAAAGAAAATGATTGTTGCACATAATGAATTTCAGATTGGAAGTTAAGCAGGTTTTTGAAAATAGAGAATAGGCTCTGAGGCTCATCTATTTGTGATCTTTAGACATCTTTTTAATACCTTAAGCCTCCAGGGATGGAGGGAGGAGAGAAGAATGAGTTTCGTATCTAATGCCAAAACTAAATTGATTTCATCATTGCATTTTTTTCCAAGAAGATGAGACATATGACATTATTATCCAATGTTTCTGCATAGAGCTTAAAATGAGAGTAGTCTTCTTTCTTTGCTGAATTGCTGTCTTGACTCGAAGATTGTAGAAAAATAAGAAAATAAATTGTAAGAGGACATAATTATGTAATGCCTTTATGCATCTATTCTTACAAGAATTCCTGTAGGTCATTCCCCATTTTGCAAATAAGGATGTGTCTCATGGCATGACTTAGTTAAGTTATAAATAGCCTATTTAGGTGCACCTATTGAAAAATAATATCACAAACCTGATGAAGCATCAGGATTTTAGCTTAGTTTAGAATAGACGAGGGGAATAAGGCACTTGCTTTGCTGACCAAGGAGAAAGGAGATTTTCAAAGCTATCTGGGATTGGAAAGAAAGCATATCACTTAAAAAATGAAAAACTATCTACTTTTTCTGCTAATTTTGTTAACATAATTGACATTTAACTGAGTTATTAAAGATATCTCTTCTGATATTTAAATATTATTCAGTGGACTTCACTTCATAATACTAAATGTATTCAATATGGTGATGAATTAGGTAACACACGTAAAGTCCTTCAAACAGTGCCTGGCACATAGTCAGGTGCTATTTAAGTACTACTACTATCATTATCATCATCATCATCATCATCATCATCATCATCATCATCGTCATCATGTGAGTTCAACAATAAATTAAAAACTTCACACATTGCAACGTGTACTATTGATAAAATTGAAAAAAAAAAACCTACAATTGTCACATTAAAGTGGAAACAAAAGAATCCTCTCAAATTCAAAGCCCTATAGAGAAAATATTATTTTTGGCACTGGGATTTTAGTTTTTGTTATTTATTTTGTAACTTGCTTCCTTACTTACAAACTCTACTTCATACTCTATAAATAAAATGAAAAATAATTGAGCTCAAATGTAGTCCCACATTCCCCATTGGTGCTATTCAATGCCAACATCTCCACCATTGCCACAGGCAAATCCTTGTAAGGTACACAAAAAACAGATTAACTCCGTCACACAGATCTCTTGACACCTCTATGCACATATATTGCATCAGTGTAATAAGGGAAGGGGGCTTATGCTAAGAAAAGACCAGGGGCCACACTGTCTTCAGCTACCTGCATTCAACAGCCTGCAAAACAAGTGCATAAAGGAAATGCTTTTAGCAATACTGATATAAACATAAAATCAACCAGTGGGACTATTCCTTTCCTTGCCATAACCTAGAAATCATTTGTAGTGTTAAAACTGGTCCTGGTTCTAATTACAGCACTGCCACTTTCCAAGTATGTGACCTTAAACAAGTTATTAACTTCACTCTTTCTCAGTGACCATTTCATAAAATAGGAGTAATGATAGGACCTCCTGCACTGAAGTGTTAAGAAGACTCAAAGAGTTAAGACATGTGAAGAAATTAGAGCAGTGACAAGTACATAGTAAGTAATTAATAAATGTAACCTGAACTAGAAATGATTTGTGCCAGACCATTAGCAAGCCTAAGGATTAGGTGCTGCACCACTCTCCTTTGAACTGTTAAACTGTATGAGGAATATCCTCAGCAAATTCATAATACCTACCATTTTAATTTTTTCTAAAGCAGAGAGAATATATTTCTTAAATATGGATCATCCATTTATATACCAGATAATCTATGACCAAGGGACTTGGTGGCTTGGTGAAGCTTTCTGATCAATGTGCATAGTATATTGGCTCTTCCATTAGTAACTTCCTTACAAGCAACATAAATATGCTACCAGTATTTATAAAAATATCAATATATAATGTCAAGGAAGAAGTTGACTCTAAAATTGCTGGCAGCCTGGAAATCCATTGAACTGTTTTCACTTTCCTAAGTATGAGTCCTGTTTCTAAAATATCATTTACTTCCTTGAGGTGCTATTTATGATAGCTTGCTCTAAGTTATTTTTTTCCCTCATTTCTCACTGTGTGATATAGTGGTTTTTCTTCTCGAGGAAGATTATTTATGCTTTTCCTGCTGTGGAATGCTTTCCATGAAGGCACCTTTAATTATTTACTCCATATCTCCTACTGTGGCAAAGGTCAGAATATTAGTTCTAAGATGGGCTGTTATACAGGTTTCCTGTGAGAGCTCAAGGTCAGAAACAGGCTCCAAAACACAAAGTATGAGGAAGCCAAATTCCCAGACACTATATGATGACACAGTTTTAAGTTAAACCCACACACACACAATCATGAGGACTGTACATATTTGTCCTCAAAAACAAACATCTCTGCTAACATGCTAACAAGTATAGCACATTTATATTGCTTTAATAGTATAACTATATTAAGATCAACAAAAATGACTCAACATTCATAAAGAAGTCTAGAAGATAAAATATTACCAAGTGGATGAAAATTATAAATAGGAAACCCTAGGCTCTTCCTATTATTCATTATTCGTTTTATAGATAATCCAAGGTGAATCTCTACCTTTTCTATGATTGTTAATTTTTTCACCATGACTATTTTTTAAATAGCACTGATTTTACATTATGGGACAACTTCAAAATAATTCTTGCTGATACTTTAAGGACTTCCATCCCCAACACTGCCACTAAGAATAACAATTTTTTTTTCTTGTGGAGAACAAATGCAACATTAAAAAATGTAACTACAATTCCTCATCAAATGATGCCAACTTTTGCAGAGATGGACCATTTAGCAGAGATGGATGACATAGTTCAGAATTTCTTCCTCACGTAATACGGTAGATATATGAGGCTATTAACTTCCTAGATGAACTGCTTCTAATTTTTGCTGTTATAAATTACACTGGATAATATCTTTATATAGCTTTGAGGAAAAAGGGGCCATGACACAATAGCAGAGCACACACAACACACATAAAGGACATTCCTGAAGCACCAGATCCTGTGGAACAGGGCACACTGCACTGCAGGGCACTACAATGCCTCTTCTTCATGAGGCCATTACCTTCAAGAGCAGGAAACAGCTTACTTTCCTAACACAGAGAAACAGACACAGGGAGTTAGACAAAATGAGGAAATAAAGGAATGTGTCCCAAATAAAAGAACAGAACAAAACCACAGCAAGAGATCTAAGCAAAACAGATATACATAATATGCCTGACAGAGAATTTAAAGTAATAATCATAAAGATATTCACTAGACTTGAGAAAAAAGTGGAGAACATCAGTTAGACCCTTAACAAAGGGATAAAAAAGAACTAATCAGAAATGAAGAACACAATAAATAAAATTAAAAAGTACATTTGATTGAATAAATAGCAGGCTGGAGGAACGAATTATTGACCTGGAAGACAAGGTAATGAAAATTAATCACATGGAGCAAATGAGAGAAGAAAAAAAAATTATGCAAAGCAAGCACAGACTTAAGGAACTCAGTGACTCCATGGAGTATAACAACATTTGCATTATAGAGATCCCAGAAAAAGAATAAGAGAGATAAAAGGGGACAGAAAATTTATTTAAAGAAATAATAGTTGAAAACTTCCCTAATCTGGGGAAGGAAACATATCCAGATCCAGGAGGCACAGAGATCCCCCAACAAAATCAACCTAAGGAGGTGCATACCAAGACACATAGTAATTAAAACGTCAGAAAGTAATGATAAAAAATAAACTTTAAAAGCAGTGAGAAAAAAAGAGGACAGTTACATACAAGGAGAAACCCCATAAGGCTATCAGCAGATTTTTCAACAGAAACCTTGCAGGCCAGAAAGAAGTGGCATAATATATTCAAAATTCTGGAAGGGAAAATTCTGCAGCCAAGAATATTCTATCCAATAATGCTATCTTTCAGAATAGAAGGAAAGATAAAGAGATTCCCAGACAAACAAAAAACTAAAGGAGTTTATAACCACTAAACCAGCCCTACAAGAAATATTAAAGGGGACTCTTTGAGTGGAAAGGAAAGACCATAAATGAGAGTCTGAAAAATAAGTAAAAATCAGTCAAGGGATGCACAAAATAGAAGGATGTAAAATATGGCACCACATACCTAAAAGGTGGTGGGAAATAAATAAAGAATGGGTTCCAACTTAAGCAATCATCAGCTTCATATACTGCTATATGCACAAGAGGTTATATATAAACCTAATGGTAATCACAAATCAAAAACCAGTAATAGATATGCAAGGAAAAAAGAGAAAGGAATCCAAGTACATTGCTAAAGAAAACCAGCAAACCATGAAAGAGAGCAAGAAAGGATCAGAGAAAAACTACAAAACCAACCACAAAACAAGTAACAAAATGGCAATAAATATATATCTATCAATAATTATTTTTCATGTCAATGAACTAAATGTTCCAATTAAAAGACTTAGGGTATCAGAATGCATAAAATAACAAGACCCAACTACATGCTTCCTACAAGAGACTTACTTCACACCTACAGACACCTGCAGATTGAAAGTGAGGGCATGGAGAAATATTTATCATTCAAATGGATGTGAAAAGCAAGCTTGGGTGGCAATACTTATATTGAACAAAACAGACTTTGAAAGAAAGAGTGTAACAAGACACAAAGAAGGACACTATATAATAATAAAGGGGACAATCAAGCAAGAAGATACAACAAGTGAAAATATTTACGCACCCAACATGAAAGCACCCAAATACATAAAACAGTTAATAACAAACATAAAGAAACTAATCCGTAGTAATAAGATAACAGTAGGGGACTTTAACACCACCCATACATCAATGGACAAATCATCTAAACAGAACATCAAGGAAACAATGCCTTTGAAAAACACACTAGACCAGATGTATTTAACAAATATATTCAGAACATTCCATCCTAAAACAGGAGAACACACCTTCTTTTCAAATGCATATGCAACATTCTCCAGATAAGATCACATATTAGGCCACAAAACAAGCCTTAACAAATTTGAAAAGACTGAAATCATCCCATGCATCTTTTCTGACCAAAATACTCTAAACTAGAAAGGAACCACAAGAAAAAATCTGGAAAGAGCACAAATACCTGGAGGCTAAATAACACGCTACTAAACAATGAATGGGTCAACCAAGAAATTACATGGAAACAAATGAAAATGAAAACACAATGTTCCAAAATCTTTGGGATGCAGCAAAAGAGGTTATAAGATAGGGGAAGTTTACAGCAATACAGACCTACCTCAAGAAGCAAGGAAAATTGCAAATAAACAACCTAACCTTGAACCTAAAGGAGTTAGAAAGCAAACAAACAAACAAACAAAACCCAACACCAGCAAAAGGAAGGAAATAATAAAGATTACAGCAGGAATAAATGATATATAAACTAAAAAAAAAGATCAATGAAACCAGGGGCTGGTTCTTTGGAATGGTTGATAAACCTCTAGCTAGGCTCATCAAAAAAAAAAAAAAAAAAAAAAAAGGAGAGAGAGAGAGAGAGATACAGAGCGAGAGAGAGGACTCAAATAAACAAAATCACAAATGAAAGAGCAGAAATAACAACTGACACCACAAAAATACAAATTGTAAGAAAATATTATAGAAAATTCTATGACAACAAATTAGACAATCCAGAAGAAATGGGTAAATTCCTAGAAACACATAAGCTATCAAAAATGAAGCAAAAAAGAAATAGAAAATTTGAACAGACCAATTACCAGCAACAAAATTGAATCAAGATTCAAAAAACTCCCAACAAACAGAATTCCAGGACCAGAAATCTTCACGGGTTAACTCTATCAAACATTCAAAGAAGAGTTAATAGCTATTCTTCTCAAACTATTCCAAAAAATAGAAGAGGAAGAAAAACTTCCAAATTCATTCTATGAGGCCAGTATTCCCATAATACCAAAACCAGGTAAAGATACACAAAAAAAGAGAACTATAAGTCAATATCTCTGATGAACACAGATGCAAAAATCCTCAACAAAATATTAGCAAAGAGAATCCAACAATTTATTTAAAAATCATTCACCACAATCAAGTGGAATGTATACCTGGGATGTGAGGTTGGTTCAATAATTACGAATCAATCAGCATGATACATCATATCAATAAGGGAAAGGATAAGAACCATATCGTCATTCCAATAGATGCAGTGAAAACATTTCACAAAGTACAACATCCACTCATGATAAAATCCCTCAACAAATAGATTTAGAGGGAACATACCTCAATATAAGAAAGGCCTCATATGAAAGCCCATACTGTATATCATACTCGACGGGGAAAAACTGAGAGCTTTCTCCCTAAAGTCAGGAACAGACAAGGATGTCCATGCTCACCACTTTTATTCAACATGGTACTGGAAGTCCTAGCCACAACAATGAGGCAACAGAAAGAAGTAATATATATACCACATCTTCTTTATCCATTTATCTATTGATGGACACAAGCTGCTTCCATAATTTAGCTATGGCAAATAATGCTGCTATAAACATAGGAATGCATGTATCCCTTTGAATGAGTCTTTCTGTATTTTGGGGGTAAATACCCAGTAGTGTGATTACTGGATTGCAGGGTAGTTCTATTTTTAACTTTTTGATGAACCTCCACACTGTTTTCCATGGTGGCTGCAGCAGTTTGCATTCCCACCAAGAATGCATGAATGCATTACTCCATATCCTCATCAACACTTGTTTCTGTTTTTAAATGTTTATTTATTTATTTTGAGAAGGAGAGAGAGAGAGAGAGAGTGTGTGTGTGTGTGTGTGTGTGTGTGTGTGTGTGTGTGTGAGCAAGTCGGGGAGGAGTAGAGAGGAGACAGAGTACTTAAATAAGTAAGTAAGTAAGAAGAGTGAGACAGCCCAGATTTATAGCAGTGCTCCAGAAAACTTGTGATGACACATGGTTTTGGAATACAGCTTTATCAAATGATGCAGGATGCTGTGTGGTAGTGGTGGACACTCTTCCTGGAGGGAAAAATCCTGTTTTGAGTTTGCCAGTAACATACTGTTTTATGACGACTTTGAGCAAGATATAGATCCTGTTGGGTCTCACCCTGTATTAAATCAGAGCTTAGACTCAGATTACTGGATTCAGAGTCCTGAGTGCTCACCATTATACCATGAAACCCCCTAGATCAGAGCTTGAAAACTGGCTTCTATTTGACTGAATCCATGTTTAGCGAGGTTATACATTGTTTAAACATTTAAATAGTAATTAGTAACTTAAAAAATCCAGAGTTTTACTTACTCGTATAAAATGATAAAATCTGAAGCATCAGGTGGGCATTTCTACCATGGCAACAACCGGCTGTAGTTATTGCTATATTGTATTCCAAAACCATGTGTCATCACAAGTTTTCTGGAGCACTGCTACAAATCTGGGCTGTCTCACTCTTCTTCTTAGTCTCTCCCCTGATCCCAGTTATCTCACCTCCACTCCAGTGAGGCCAGCCTTCATGTCTATGAGGCTCCTTCCCACATTTGTGCTTTTGTTTATGTTCTTCCGTCTCCCCAGAAGACGGCCATCACCCACTCCTGTGCTCTCCTTTACAGTCCTGGCACCATGCTGGCCCAAACCCAAATGCTCTTTTTGTAAGAAGGCTTCCTTTGAAGCCTACAATAAAGCAGTCTTTCTTTGAAATCATACAGCACTTCTAGTCAGTATGGTATTATCTATTAATTATGCTTTCTGGTTTGTAGTGTTTGTTTTATCTCCACAAATCAACGATAAATTCCTTGAGAGTTAAAACTCTGTCTTCTTCCTTTGTACACTCTTAGCATTCTAAAGTATTCTGAGCAGTTGCTAAGTACTCAAGTAATAGTATTGACTGATTGCCCTCATAGCTCTCCCAGGATGGATATGGATACCATAAATAATTTTGAAAATTATTTGCTACACTATCTTAGCATCTGTATTAGTTTCCTAGGGCTGCCATAAAGAACCAAAAGCTTGCTTAAAACAACAGAAATTTATTCTCTCAGAGTTCTGGAGGCTACAAGTCATAAATCAAGGTGTTGGCAAGACCATTCTGTCTCTTAAGGCTCTAGGGCAGGATCCTCCTGTGTCTCTTCTAGCTTCAGATGATTGCTGGCAATCTTTGGCATTCTTTGACTTATGCATCACTTCAATCTCTGTCCCTGTCTTTCCATGGACTTTTCCTTTGCGTGTGTCTTTGTGTACAAATTTTTCTTCTTCTTATAAGGACAGTCATAATGGATTTAGGGCCCACCCCAATCCAGTATAATCTCATCTTAACTTGATTACATCTGCAAAGACACTACTTCCAAATAAAGTTGCATCCACAGCTTATAGGTAGACATGAATATTGGGGATACACTATTCAACCCAATACAACCTTTAATTTATTCAGGGTTGATTTTATGAAGGATCTGAAATATCAGTAACTACTATAGAATAAACAAGATTCTAAAAGAAATCACATGAGCTAATGTGTTTATTGCATTTTTTTTCAAAGACTATTGTTACTTGGGGTGCATGGAGAAACCCACTAAAACACACACACAAAAAAAATCAGGGAAAAATTTATAAATTAGGTCATCTTGCCCCATGCATCTCAAATGATCTGTAGAATTTAAAGCTTCAGTAATCCATAAGAAGACCCATTTGAAAAGCTAAATAATCAGGCAGTATAAATGGGAAGGAAAAACATTATTAGTTGTGGGATCTGAGCAGGTTATTTAACCTCTCTGTATATCACTTCTTCACCTGAAAACTGAAGTAAGACAGCCTGGACTATCTCTAAAACTTCCTTCTAACTAGATGTGGAAAGTGGGAATGTCTACATTTATTGGACCAGTGAGTTGCAGGGTGTCTCAGAAGTCAAATAGCAGAAGGGATAATCAACACTCACTCTTCAGTTCAAAGTTTCAAGATATTAAAATACTAGATGTATTTCAATACATTACTTCAATTGAACCAGAGAATGGAAAATTCCTTGTTAGAGGAAGACAACTGAGATTGGGCCTGGGAGAGGAGAACAAGGCAACAGAAAGGCAAATGAAAGTAAGTTTAAGATATGAGGCATGGTGGGTAGAGGTGAGTGAGAAGCAGCCAGGGCAAATTAATTGAGAAAGGTAAAAGGAAGAAGCAGGGCAAGAGCAGAAGTGAGAAAGAACAGAATTGGAATCATGCAGAGAAAATGTTGAAAAATAATTTCTGGTTCTGAGACTTGAAGCACTCCTCATCCTGGCAAGAATAAAGGCACACATAGATGAGTTCTCCATTTTAGGAAATTCATGTAAAATAGCCAGAATTAATACTCTGTCCTAGAGGAAAGAAAGTTCTAAGGCATTCCGTGGTAAAAATCTGAAGCACTGCAACAACACAGTATTATAAGAAACTCCAATCCAGCTGTAGCAGACCCCTCTGGTGCCCTATACCAGACTCTCTCTACTCATCTTTGATTTTTCAACCACAGCTGCAGTGGACAGCTCCAAATAAGCTCAGACTCAACTTAGTTTGGCAGCATCCTAGCTCAAGTAAGCACCATAACTCTTTTTTCTCTAAATCCAAGAAAGGCTGCTGGGTCTCTAAGCAACCTCAGCCTGAAAGTGCTGGAGGAATTAATGACCTCAGGGGCAACCTTCCACCAACAAGGGACAGCAGCCACTGCTCCCAAACGCTGCTGTCTCAGGTCCTTAAGCAGACATCCCTGAGATGCCTCATGGCTGCCTATCAGGAGGTCTTGACCAGATGAGCCCCAGCTGCTCATGGCAGAGACTCTGTCACCTATTTTATTCTCCCTCTCCCTCACTCCTGTCCTGTGGAATGACCTCCAAAATATACTACCTACACCCGAGCCCTTCTCAGTCTCTACTGCAGACTCAAATTTTTTGAAAATTTATCTAGTAGAGGAAATCTCTGAAAGTAATGAGCAGTCAAATCTAAAGAGCAACAGTGGTTTGGGGAGGCATGGAGTATAGCTTTGTTATCAAGTGGCAGCATGACCTTGGACAAATCAGTTAACCTGTCAACTCTGTGGTTTTTACATCTATAAAATGCAAGTGGCAGACTAGATATTTTATGTTGTTCTAGTTAATACAGTCTTTAATCTGAAAATAGATCTCCTCACCCATAGTTAAGAAATGATTGGACCAAATAGGTAAAATTCCTTGTACACCTTGCTTGTTAGAAGGTAATTCCAATGACAGTCTATTATATTTCCAAACCTTAATTGAGAGCCAGTGACTTAACTTGGTTAAGTTGCAATGACTTAACTTGGTTCACATTTTCGGGAGTGATGTTTGTATCTCTTCCAGGTTCCCAAATAGTCTAATAACAAATCAAGTAAAATATCTACATTTATTGACAGAAAGAATGGCATCAGTGACTTAGCTTTGGATAATAAGGAATCTATATGGGTAGATTCCCTAAACATCCTAAATGAATTGCAAACCTGTTTGTAACCCGAAGACAGGTATGCACTGCTTTCATTTGTAATGTGTCTCCGTTCAAAATGGAGAGCTGTAAAGAATTATCAGATAAATTTTAAGTGCCACTGTAAATCAAGTGTTCATAATTCCATAATATCATCTGCATTGATCTATATTAGCTAAACTATAGCCCTAAATTAATGCATATATTTAAACAGCACTATAACATGTTTTGAATCAGGAGAAAACACGTAAGGAACAGCTTCTGACAATTTTGTTTACAGAACTGAAAAATTTGTCCTTGAAATTTCTTTTCTACATCAGCTTCTCACTTCTTAGGAGACTGCATCCCTTACATGTGAAATATTTTAGAACATAATCTAGTCACATTCTGCAGAGAATTCTAGCACACATTCTGCAGAGATTCTATTTATAGAACTCAGAATAAGGCAGCACAAAAAAGGAGACGTGAAGTTATGAATTCTAACATAAGTTAATTGGCTGGGAGGAGACAAACCAACCTGAATGTTGCCTATACAGAAGTCTAAGAGCCTTCTACTTAAGTTAAAAAGGAAGAAGAGTCAGTAACTGGGAGGCACTGCCTTGGCAGAATCCAAGTGCAAGTCCACACTTGTTCATATGACTACCTACTTAGTTCTGTTGGTAGCAATAGCTGCTGTCTATTTCAGAGGGTTTGTATCAGATAAAAATTATCCCCTATGCTATCACAGCATCTTATTACTGACCCACCCTTGGACCCAGAGAAGCCCTGTTTCTCTTTGATGGACAATTTAAAGTCAATAATGGTAGCTTACATGTTCACCAAGGTCATTCCAATTTGGCAATATTCAGGCCAGGAAAGAGAAAAATATTACTCTCCAGATCTCATAGGAAAAATTTTTTTTTTATTTTGAAAAGTAGCATTTATCATAGTAGGAGATTCACCACACATGCTGGAGAGAAAATGCTGGTAATAAAAAGTAAACTTTCTCTCTGCTCTCTTCTTTATGATCCCTCAGGAGCAAGATCTGTGTAATCTCTAAACCTCTCAGGGTGTTCTCACATTTCATTTCCATAATAAAATCAGGGTATTTTCGGCAACTTAAATATCTGAAATAAATTAGAAATAGTGTTTTCCAACTCTGTGCCAGACATTGGGCCAAGTGTTTTATATATGTAATCACATTTATACCTCACCAAATTGTGTTGAGCTTCCTAGAGGACTAACTTGTCCAAGATCATACAACAAGCAAGTGTTAGAATCAGAGTTTAAGCCAGACCTACCAAATTTTACAATCACAACCTCTTCTACAACAGTCTAAACAAAATCTGAAAGTTCCAAAGAGAAGATAACATAATTTGGAAAGAATTCTACTAACGATAGAGTTCTCTGCCATAGTCACTATGGCATCGGGGCCTGGCCACAAGGTGCTATATAATAATAGAATTATCAAAAATTATTACTATTACATTCAATACTATATTATTTATTACATACAAACTGAAGTTGATTTGGGGATAATTAAGAGTCTTGAATGATCAAAGAAAATACACTTGGAAAAAGTCTGCATGAAAATAATGCCTATCTTAATCTAAAGAGAAATAACCTCCTTTCTAAAAAATTCATCACTTGATAATCACTTACTGCAGGAGTGATATCAATTCTAAATGGTAAACTTGAAAAGGATTGAAATTCTAAATGGTAAACTTGAAAATATTGTACTTCTTTTTGTTTTATGTGGAAAGCTCCTAAAAGATTTTAGAGAAACAGTACCAGAATCTGAGAAAAGACATTAGACATTCTATTAGACTTTACAGAGGTTAGTTTAATGGCAGAATTGACAAGATACAAAGATGATAACTAATATTTATCGACTTCTTATTGTGTGCTACACATTAGACCTATACATTTATTACCTCAGTCCACACAACACTATCTCTTATGTACTACTATTATCCCCATTTTACATAGAAAACAGATTTAATGTAGTCAAAAATGCCCAAGTCATAAACTTATAAATGGCAGCATGAAGATTTGAATCTAAGCGATAGTCTGTTTTCAGATCCTTTACACTATATCACCTTCATAATATTTAGTTTATGGACTCAACTTCTGACAGTTACTAGAGGGCAACATTTAGGCAGTGTATGATTAGAGCTGGGAAGGTATTAATAGTGTCATTTATTCAGATTCATCTCTCCTTCCTCTGAGGAATTATCTTCTGTTCATTTTGCTCAAAAAATCAAATTAATTATTATGGATAGAAACATAAAAAAGCTCACACTCTCCAACATTCTTTTCCCCCTTATTTGGTTGCTGTAATTATATTGATTGATTGATTCACTTTCAAATGTTAAACAAATCTGGTATTCCTGAAGTAAATCCAAATTATTAAAAAAAAAAAAAAACTCTCACTCTCCATAAAATCTATTGCAAAAATTCTATCATAAAGAGCATCATTAATCAACTTGTTTTCCCCCACTTCTTAGTCAGTCCCCTTTTCAGGAACTCTTGTCTATGAATTGCTTCCACCTACTTAGAAATCTGAGCACCCTCTAAGACATATTATTTTTACACACACACACACACAGTCTTTACGAAATTTGCTCTTCATAGAAAGACTTGTCTATTTTAAGATTATTTTTTAGTTTATTTTCTGCACAAGACCTCATACTTTGGCTGTGACACTTGTGCATATTGACTTCTAAACTGTATACTGTTTTGGACACATATTTTTATACAAAAGAAATAGCAAGTTCATTTAATTCTAATTTCCTCCTCTCCCCCATCATAATTTTAATTCAGCCTTCTTCTGTATACCTCTGAGCTTCCAACCAAAGTTGCAATTTGAACTGTTAAATATTCCTACAAAAGGATAAAGAACACTACACCAATAATTGAATAAATGAGGTTTCACAGAGCATGGAGGAAGACAGCAAAGTAATTTTTTAATAATAATAATAATAATAGCGGCTAACATTGACCTTACAGAGTGCCCACTTCTATGTGAAATAACTCATTTAATTCACAAAACAATCTCATGAGGAAGGCTACCACTATTATCTCCATTTAAAAGAAAAAGGGAGGGGTGCCTGGGTGGCTCAGTGAGTTGAGCATCAGACTTTGGCTCAGGTCATGATCTCACAGCTCATGAGTTCAAGCCCCACATCTGGCTCTGTGCTAATGGCTCAGAGCCTGGAGCCTGCTTTGGATTTTGTGTCTCCCTCTCTCTCTGCCCCTCCCCTGCTCATACTCTGTCTGTCTCTCTCTCTCTCTCAAAATAAAAAAGCATTAAAAAAATTTTTTTTAAGAAAAAAATTTAAAAGAAAAGAGAAGAAAAAGAGAGGTGCCTAGGTGTCTCAGTCAGTCAGTGGGTTAAGCATCCAACTTCAGCTCAGTTCATGATCTCATGGTTCATGGGTTCGAACCCCACGTTGGGCTCTCTGCTGTCAGCACAGAGCCCACTTTGGATCCTGTGTCCCCCTCTCTTGGTGCCTCCACTCATGCTTTCTATCTTTCTCTCTCTCGCTTTCAAAAATATACATGAAAAGAAAAAAAAAGAAAAGAAAAGAAAAAGAAAGTGAGGCACAGTAAATTCTTAAAATTATCCAAGTAATAATTAAATCCAATATTTAAATCCAGAGAGTTTGGTTCTAAAGTCAGTTGGCTTGATCACCATACTACACTGCCTCTCTGCCTCTCATATTTCATTTATTGAATTAGCACCATCAACAAGTAATATTACTAAGCAATCTTATAGTGAGTGTGACATTAGATATTTCTCAAACATGAACACATGGTCCTAAGTGTTTTTGAATGTTTATTATGCAAAATACATGTACTTAGATCTAGGAATCAAATACATTTTGGAAAGATTTGACTATATCTGAATTTTTTAATAAAATTTACATTAGAACATTTTTGTTATAGTTATAAAGTATTTTTAAGTAAAATATAATTTAGTAGGCTGTTGCACCTTAGTTCTTTTCACTCTGTTTCCTTAATGATACAATGACTTAGATTACTAATACATATTTAACCAGTTTCAAGTAGATAAATCATATGCAAATAGAAGATTACATAATAAATTTATAAAGAAAAAACCCTAAGCGGAATTTAATCATTTGTCAACCATTATTTACTGAGCACCTAGTAGGTTCAGACAGAATACCAGAGGACCAGTAAGAAGAAAATGACCCTACCCTTGAGGATTTCTCTGTCATAAGAGTTCTGGAGACCAAAAAAAAAAAAAAAAAAAAAAAAGGAGCATTACTTCTGCTGTATATGAAAATGTCCAGAAAGGCCTCATGGAGTCAGTGACACTGCAAAATGAGTATCATTTACCCAGACTGGAATTAAGAGGCACAGAATATTCTAGCCAGAAGGAAATGTGTGGAAGGATTTGGCTTGTTCAGGGAATAACCAACCAGTCTGAGATTCATAGGGCAAGAAATAAGTCTGACAAGACTACAATGTGACTTGGCTACTATGGTAAGAAATTTGGACTCTAGGAGAGAACCCCTGGATGCATGTATGCAGGGAGGAGACATGTCCAATCTATTTTAAAAATTCACTCTGCCATCAGTGTGTCTCATGAATTCAAGTTGGGAGAGAGAGCTGAGGCAGAGACCAGGAGGGAGGGAACTGTAGTGGCTTAACCAAAAGATGGTGAGGGTCTGAGCCAGGGCAAGAGTGGTCTGGAAGAGATTTAAGGGCACGATGGCTCACCATAGCTTCTCCTTTTTTCTTGCAATTCTCCCTGGATGTTGAAAAAGACGGGTGATTTACCGACCCTGGAGAACAGCCCAAATTACCTTTGGAGTAATACGCCCCTGGAGTCATCCATGGTCAGTTTATACTACATTTTTAAGATAAAATAGCTGAAAAACTTCAGCTGAAAAGCTGACTTACCAATGTATAGCTCTTTTTACTATTGGGAAACAAATTAAACAATAACAAACAACAGAACTAAAAGTCAACCACATTCAATATGGAGACAAACTGCTAACAAAAAATGCAAAAAAAACTGTCCATGCTAACAAGTGTATAAATATGCCTAGTAGCACAGGAAATATACATGCTTACTTGACTTTACGTCTATACTGTGTATGTATTTAGCCACCTGTTCGTTGTTATATTACTTTTAGCATTCTTAAATCTACTTTAAGAACCTTTTTATAACTGTGTGGTAGGAGTACATGTAAAATATGAGGACTTTTAAATTTCATATAGTCTGTAGTCCGTCTGATTTAAACTCAAAATCTTCATCAAATTTTACAAATATTGGAAACCTTGAACACTCCAAGTAAAGTTTACCAAATACAGAATACCTTGGTTTTTTCTTTTTTCTTTTTTTTTTTTTAGCCCAGATTACCTTACCCTGAGGTTTAAAAACTATGATTTTTTTTTCTTCTGTCAGAGCCCAAATGCTGTTTTAACCAGTAAAACCTCATGGAATTCTATCTTGTAGAATCTGATACTTTTCTCTCAATGAATTAGAGCACTACTTTCTTTTGCAAATGTTTAAATATTTGCCAGTTTCACTCTTCATTAAATACAGTTCTTTGAAAAACAACATGGTCTCAATATCTTACATATGCTTAATTAATTAAATAGTATAGCACTGTACATTTTAAATATTATTATTTCCAAAATCTTGATAGTTATTTAAACATATCTTAATTAGCTGGATAAATGCACATAAGCTTTTAATTCACTGGTATCTTTTTTTATATTATTACTATTATAGAGATTTTAAAGTCACATTTAACCTAGACACTAAATTGCATTGTTATGTTATAATTTTATTTAAATAGGAAATCATTACTGATTATAAAGAGGAAGATGCCTTTTACTATCCACAGCATGTTACTGTGGGCAAGGACAAGGTCCTGAGCTTAGCCCAGGCTAGCAACAATAAGACATTCCAACTTGGGCTTACAACACTATGACTTTTTCTCTCCTCTCTGCCTGTTCCTATCAGCTGGTTCTCCACTGTGCCATCTGCCATACCCCTATGCAGAAATTCTGAGTCACATATGTGCCTTTTCTTCCCCTCGTTTTGTTAAATAACATCATGCTCTGGTCTCTACGGGTCACCTCATTTCTATCTTCCCAAAATGAAAAGGAAGGAAGGAAGGAAGGAAGGAAGGAAGGAAGGAAGGAAAAGCAAGCACCCTTTTAGGAAAACCCATCATAATTTAAGAATGTCTTCTATTATTATCAAGTTCTGTTATACTCAAAGTTATAAATATAATAAGCAAAGAAGTAAAACAATTAAATCTTACTTGAATAAGGAACGAGACAGAGCCATCTATTCTCCACACCTTTAATTTAGCAGAGTTTTGCATCCCTATTTGAAAGAAGTTCAGTTATTGTGAGTCACCAGAGAGAACTCATAGGAATATATGTGTACATGTTTTGTATAAGTATGCATATATATGTGCCCCTATCCCTTAAAATGAGCATCTACATGTATGAGAATTCACATAGAGGTGTACTGTGTTTGTTGTTCAGAATAATCAGTGTTTTTCTATTAGAATTAATACAGTAACAATGTGGCACTTATTTTTAGTTTCTTTGTGTTCAAATGAAAGTTGATGAGAAGCTCAGAACTTGCTAGCTTTATGAACTCCTCAACTTAGTAGGATGTACAAACTACCCATGAATGAAACAAAAGCAGATGCAAATAGCAGGCTTTCAAGATAAATTTCATCTTTGTCATTATTTTTCCCTTTCTGCTCTTCCACACCTCGAGGTGGTTCTGGTGCAGACTAAGAAAGGCTATAGGGGGATCACGGCTAAGGAGTTTGCTTTCATTTCTATATGTTAATTTTATATAATCAAATGATGGGTTAGTATTTTGAATTGATTGTCAAAATCTTAAGCTAATTAAATTTGTTAAATATACTTGATGGTGTTCCTTTGGGATACAAAGAGATTGCATGTAGAAATCATGCCCTATTCATGTTCATCCTAGAATTAATACACAATGTCTAGGATGTAATAGATAATAAATACTTGCTGAATGAATAATAGTTTGAAAAAAATTGGCTAAAAACAAAACATAAATATTGACAAACAGCATATCAATTTTGCAAATGACCTATACTAAATCTATAAACTCAGAGATAGAGTGTAGGTCATTTTGTATGTTTTAAACACCTGAGATATGATTTGTGAGAAATGTAGCTTTATGAGAAAGCTAGAAAGGGAGATGTGAAGACAATAAGAACAATACCTTCCTCTCTCAACGTTGACTTAAACCACCAGGAAAGTTCTTAAAAGCAAAGACACTCTATAGGATTCTCAGGCTCTCACTAAAGTGTGAGCCAGAAAACAGACTTTTCCAAAGAAGTAGAGAATTTTATAGAAGGCAAGGAGCAGCCATAACAGGAAAGGGATATTTACTCCCTCACCTAGTAGCACACAGTTAAAACAGAGAATATAGGGCAGACTTGGTGATTTCCTTTGAATAGGCAATGTCTTGAACATGATGTATAGATGTGTTCAAGTCTAAATATGATTGCAGAGTCCCCTCTTCACCCTTATATTAGCTTGTAAGTTCAAGAATATAGTCTCAGAACAAGCCAGACTGGGGAAAAAAAAAAACAAAAAACACCTCTGTTTATCATTCTTAGAAAAGCACACTAAGTGGTACAGAATGAGAGCATAGGTGTTCATTCACCCTCACAACTGGTCACTAAAGTGAAAAGAAAAATGTTCTCAACTGGCTTCATTGCCCTCTTTTTCATTCAACAAAGAACAGGTACTGAGAATTTCCTCAAGCAAATAGTCACTGAATTCTTTTAATAGGGGAAGGCTCAGACATTTTTTTATTAAGAGCAACAAATCAATTATGAAATGAACCTCATGAAATATGGTTGATAGTTCATCTGGGGAAATGTATAACATGACAAATGATTCAGCAAGTATAATTATCTACAAGGCCTGTTTAGGGGGAAAAAAAGTACCAAAATTATTCTTTAACTGGTTTAGCTTATACTTTTGTTGGGTTGTAACTAAAATTCACTTAATCATTAACTATATCTTTCTGCTATTAATCTTGTTTCCTCTTTTCTTTTCCTTTAATAATGTGGGAATAGGACTCTTAAGTGACTAACTGATAACCTTACATTTCTTTCCTAAAAATGAATGTTTAGCCCAAATAGCAAAGTTCTACTTATGGCACACATGGGTTTTTTTTCTCCAAACAATATGCAAATACACTATGGATGTTTCAAAAGACAACAACTAGAAGTATAAGAAAATTAAGGTATTAAAATAATAAAAGTTTACATTGAAATACATTTTATGTTTAAATAAAGTTAATAAGACTTTAAATAAACTTTTTTCTAAGTAAAACTTTACATTATATTCAACTTTATGTTTAAATGTATCATTTTATAAATCATTCTCATCAGGGAGATTTTTTTAATTATTCTAAAAACAAGTCACAAACTCATCAATCCCATGCTGTGGATTTCAGATAGGAAAGGAAAAAAACTTGTGGAACCAACACACCTTTCAGATTCAGGGTTTTTTTGTTTTTGTTTTTGTTGTTTTTAATGTTTTTATTTTTGAGAGAGACAGAGACAGAGAGAGAGGGAGGGGCAGAGAAAGAGGGAGACACAGAATACCAAACAGGGTCCAGGCTCTGAGCTTTCAGCACAGAGCCCAACGAGGGGCTCGAACAAACGAACTGCGAGATCATGACCTGAGCCAAAGTTAACGCTTAATCAACTGAGCCACCCAGGAGCCCCCAGATTCAGGTTTTTAAAAAAGTATTCTCAGTAATCTCAGCTCTCTATAATGGAAAAAGGAAAGAACTTCACCCATCAAATTACATAGAATTTTAGAAAACATCCCAGTCCACCTTTGTATGAAGGTACTGCTCATGGTTTGACACAGCATAGTTCCAGTGTGGCATTTGTGACGTTTTTTCTGTGCCCTAAATTCCCACAGAGAAATAGGCCAGTTCAGCCTGTAACTTTCCACTAAATATTTCAGAAAGGCACCTTAATAATCTGAAGGTTATAGCAGGGATGGTAGTCAGCTGACCTTCTAAACAAAAGCCTTGGGTTGAAATTAAACCTGATTTGAAGTTACAAGGAAAAGTAATTTTAGGGAAACTTCCCCAAGGCAATCTTTGCCATCTGTAATTTTAGAGAAATAAATGGAAAGAAGTGAGCAAATGGAATGAAATGTACTAAAAGATGGTTGCCATTTGTCCTGGGTGAGAGCACTCCATTTGTGTCCGGTTAAAATTTCTAACGTATTTGTTCCCAAGCATCCCAATTGGGATGTAATAGCATCCAATTTAATGTTATTGACTAGTGGGTATTGGTAGTCAACTAATCACTGTATAGCTGCAGCAATTTCAAGAAAGCAAAAAATTCTACAATTCATCAACAAGGATTATTTTATGAATTATTTAGGCCATATCTGCCTTCTCCAAAACAAACAAACAATGGTTTTCAAATTTGTTGCTGTCATGAAGAATCCCTCTCTGCTCTACCTCCATATCTAGTCATATCCATGACTTTTTTCTTATCCCACGTCTGTCATCTAAGATCCCCAACTTTTTCTCTCTTCACCTTTGCAGCCAAACTGCTGGATGGCATCATTTACTCTTGCTATCTTCATTTCCTCAATCTTCCCATAGGCCCTCAACTTACTGAGACCTGTCTTCTTGGACTACCACAAATAGCAAACAAGTTCTCATTACTGGCAAATGTCATTAAACCTAATGAGAAACTTTGGGCCCTGATTTTGGCTTCTAGGCAGCGACACTGCTGGTTACTCCCTCCCTTCCCAGAATTTCTAGACAGCACATGCCCATAGTTTTCAGAAGAATGTGGAGAAAGAGCCCACAAATTCTGAAGCCAGACTGCCTAGATTTAAATCAGTTCTGCCATATACTGGCTGTGTGATGCTCTGTAAACCACTTAACCTCTCTGGGACTCAATATATTTTTACTCTGTAGAATCAAGGATAACAGTAGCACCTCTTGAGAGGGTTAAATTGATTTAAAATGTGTAAAAGCACATAAAACAGCGCTGGGCATGCAGTAAGTGTCATATACATTTTAGCTTTTGTCATTTTTATTACTACTATCCTCCTACTTCTCTGTCGGTATTCATCAAGGCTTTTCCCTAGATTCTCTCTTCTCTCAAGCTATGGTGTCCTGCTTGTCGATGAGGCCTAAACATAATCCCCAGCCCACACCTATCTCTTAAACTTTAAACACAACATGCAACTGCCTACTGGGTACCTCAAGTTCCACATGACCACAGCTGAATTCATCTTCCTTCCCAAGCCTATTCCTCCTCCAGTGTTCTTTTCCTGTAAAATTGCAGCCACCACCCACATAAGCCAGCTTCAGGAATCGTGCCTGACTCTCTCATTCCCCTCATCTTCCAAATGCTACAGATTCTACTTACTGCCTAAATATCCCTCAAACACATCCCCTTCTCTTCTAACTCTGCAGAGCTAGTCCAGTCCACCTCTATATCTCTCCTGGACGCTGGCAACAGCCTCTCTTTCTCTTCACCTTCATTAGTAGCCTTCTCTAAACACTTTCCACACAGCAAAGACAGCATTCTCCTACAACTCAAATCTGATCAGGTCTCCAACCCTTTGTTTAAAACACTTCCATATCATGGGACACCTGGATGGCTCAGTTGGTTGAGCATACAACTCTTGATTTCATCTCAGGTCATGATCCCAGGGTCGTGGGATCAAGCCCTATGTCAGGCTCTGTGTGGAGTATGGACCCTGCTTAAGATTCCCTCTCTCTCCTTCTCTCTCTCTCTCTCCCCCTCTCTCAAATAAATAAATAAAGAAAGAAAGAAAGAAAGAAATAAACTCTTCCATACCATAATGAATATGGCATACAAAACTCTTCATAATGTAACTGGCCCCTGCCTACTTCTTAAGCATCATTTACTATCCTTCTTTCTCTCACATAACTTTCAAATCTCTGTCACCTCGACACTGACACAAATGCTGTCTCCTCAGTCTGGAAGTTTCTCCCACTCCACCAACCTCCCTCCTCCATCTGGCTAATTCCTACCTATTTTTACTCAAAAAAGGTTTTCCCTGTCATCTAAACTATGTTCAGTAGCCTTGTCATATGTTCACAAAAAATACTATAGCCCAGTTGATAATAATATCATATTTTGCTCAAATATTTGAAGTCACCATACAAATTTTATTATTACAAAAAACTGTGATACATGCTATGAAGGAAAATGTGCTTCCCTTACCAAGCTATAATCCTATGAGGCTAAGACATTTTCTGAGATCATTGTCTAGAATAATAGGCATAGATATATAGATAGATTCTCTGTGTGTGTGTGTATATAAATATATATATTTATATATTTATATTTATATATTTATATTATATGTATATTACATATATATTCTCCATATATATATATGTATATATGTATATATATACACACTCCATGTATATATGGAGTATATATACATTTCTCCACATATATATGGAGTATATATATATTTCTCTATATATTTATATGAAAATATATATATATATCCATAGAGAAAGAAGAATATCATCAAGGTCAACAGGATGAAGTAGGAGGGAAAAAAGTAGAAAAGGAGAAAGCCTAATTTCTTACCAGCACTTACCTGTTAAATTCTCTGAGTGCCTTGACTGTCAACACCCATCTCCATACTCTATACCTTCAATGTCATCTCCATAGCTTGATGAATTGAAAGATAATTCATAAAATGTCTAGGATAACTCTTGATATATTTTTTAATTTAATCAAAAGATATAAATAATTTGTTGTATGTGTTACACTGTGCTAGGTGTTGAACTGTGTTCAAATTAAAAGGCCACAAAGCCCAGGGCACCTGGGTGGCTTGGTGGGTTAAGCGTCCAACTTCAGCTCTGGTCATAATCTCACGGTTCATGAGTTCAAGCCCTGTATCGGGCTCTGTGCTGACAGCTCAGAACCTGGAGCCTGCTTCAGATTCTGTGTCTCCCTCTCTCTCTCTCTCTCTCTCTCTCTCTCTGCCCCTCTCCTGCTTATGCTCTGTCTCTCTCTGTCTTTCAAAAATAAATAAATTATCTATTATATTCATTATAGTAACCCCACAGCTAAAACAGGACCTGGCACATAGTAGTATTCAATAAATATTTATTGAATGAATAAATGAAATGAAATGAAATCAAATCAAATTAAAAATTTTTTAAAAATAAAATAAAATAAATAAAAGGCCACAAAACCCTCAGAAGGTATAAGTGAATGCCATTTATACCAAATATGTACAAGACATTGGTATATAAAAACTATGTGAAAAACGATTTTCAAAAATTAAAAATCCATAATAATCCTGCCTTAGAATGTAACATAATAAAGGACAACCAGATAATGTGCTACAGATATAAATGACAGGCTAAAAATAAGTTGATTTGGGGCATCTAGCAGGATCAGTCAGTGGAACATGTGACTTTTGATCTCGGGTTGTAAGTTTGAGCCTCACATTGGGTGTAGAGATTACTAAAAAAATTTTTTTTAATCTTTAAAGAAGTAAATAAATACATAAAATAAATAAAAATAAGTAGCTTTTTAAAGCTTTTTTGCTTTTATCTCCTTATTTTCTTTCTCACCCTCTCCTTCTATTTCTCACTCTCTCTGTGCAATGGATCATATGATAAATTACTCATATATAGTATATATGAGTGTCAGGGGGCAGAGATGCCACCCTGAATTAGAAACAAGTCAAGATAAACTAAGCTAAAATCAAAAACTTTTCTAACATTAAAAGAAAAGTGCAACTTGTGTTGAAATCAGTATAAGATCAAATAACAAATGAAAGAACATGGAAATGTCATATAATAACCTCTAAAAAACAACCAGAATCTGATGTTAGTTTTGTAAATTA